>NC_065584.1:71058606-71678606 GCF_024542745.1 Macaca thibetana thibetana
CTGTTTAGTAATGGAATATGGTGCATTTATGTAGGTTTCTCCATTCTCTTTATAATGTTCAGCTGCATAGCGTAATGAATAGGATGTTTAACCCCATACACATGATAACTTGTTTCAAAGTATTGATTGATTTACTTTTTCTAGACATTCGCCATTGCTGGATTGGGATCTGGACTAACAGAAGCCGTTGTAGTTAACCCTTTTGAGGTAGTAAAAGTTGGCTTGCAAGCAAATCGGAACACATTTGCAGAGGTAACCATTTAATGTTTTTCTATTGTTGAAGGCATGTAAAAACTTATTTACTTATTTATGTATTTTGAGATAGAGTTTTGCTCTTGTTGCCCAGACTGGAGTGCAATGGTACGATCTCGGCTCACCGCAACCTCCACCTCCAGGGTTCAAGCTATTCTCCTGCCTCAGCCTCCCAAGTAGCTGGGATTACAGGCATGCATCACCATGCCCAGCTAATTTTGTATATTTTTTGTAGAGACAGGGTTTCTCCATGTTGGTCAGGCTGGTCTCGAACTCCTGACTTCAGGTGATCCACCTGCCTTGGCCTTCCAAAGTGCTGGGATTATAGGCATGAGCCACCACGCCTGGCCATAAAAACTTATTTTTAAGTATGCATGTGAAACAATGGACCCAACTTTTATCCACTTATTAAAGCCATAGTAAATCACTGTTAAGGAAATAGCATAAGAAAACATCAAATATCTCCTGCAAGTAAAGTGTTAACAAAAATGCACTGAGATCTAATGGACAAACACTTGTTTATTCATTTTTATTTTAGAGCTCTAATGTAATCTGAAATGACTTATTCGGAAATATTCTCCCAGCTGCTGGCAAAACTTCTTTTCAATTGCTCTAGAATGGACTATAGCTAAACCACTGAGGTGATAACATTATTTTGCTTTTTTAAAAAAAAACTGAGTCTTTTTATAAAAATGACCTCAATCCTTTCCCCACTACACCCACCACCCGCCCTGAAAGATTCGGATAATCTGTCAAACTTGTCCTTTGGTTGAATCTGAATGAGCGCTTGGACAATGATGGGTCTTGACCTTTCATCATTGGTACATGACGTTTCGTGCAGACAGCGTTCCTTGGTGTGTGCTGCCTTCTCTTCCTTCCAGTTACCTAAGAATTCCCTTTCAACTGCCAAATCCAACTGTTCTTGTTTTATTCTTTTCAGGCACAAGGTAGGAGGAAAACAAGGGGATTGGCATCCGAGGTTTCTTCTTAACATTTTAATTTAATTCCACAACTGGGTAGCATGTGGTAGAAATTGGTTTGGAGTATCTGCTGACCTGGATCTTTCTGTAGGAAAGTTCCCCTGCCTACTGCGTAAGCAGCTGCTAATGGGTGGAGACCCTTCACTCCCACCCCACTTCCTGCCTGCTGCTGATGCTGCCTGAGAGCTTCCTGGCAGTTTCTCAGGCAGGCGTATGGGAAAGGAGGGGGGCCCTACTCACCTTTAGCTGCCAAGACCTGAGGGGACAGGGTTGGGCTGTTACAGCAGATGGTATCTACTCAGATGAGGTCAATCCTAATTCAGGGGGAATTTTTTTTACATTTCAAAAGATTGTCTTAAATACAGTGATATACAGCACCTTATAAAAAGTTGAAAATCTCTGTATTCTAGTTTTTGTTTCTCTTTATTCTTTCTTGAATAAAAGAAAAAGATGGTAAGGAATGGGGGAGGGGAAAATAAACATTTTTTAAATGTCTTATTATATGGAACATTTAAAACAGTTCCCATGGAATCTGCTTAAGGAAAACTTGGTTTGTTGGAATGGGAGAATTACCAGCTAGAAGAATATTGCAGAGATCCCTGTCCGGTATTCCATCTTACCCCTTGGGAATCTTGTCTTGAAGCAGCAATGAGTAGGCAAAGGAATAAACAGGATTTGAGTTGCAGTTCTCTATCTAGGCAGCATGTAACCAAAAGGACTCAAATGGGACAGAACATCAAGGGGCACTCACAGGAATGAAAATTATGAGTTATCAGGGCACCTTGACTCATGCTAATGTTCTTTTTCTCTCCGTTGCCCTCAAGGAGGCTCTGCACTGAGGCCAAGTAAGAGCTGCTAATGTTTTGCATGTGCTAATGACTTGCTAGAACACAATAAACACCCTTCCTGCCCAACAAAAGAATGTGCTGCATGTGTACATGCCACCAGTTCATCACTTACACAAATGCAGTCAGTGTAAATTACGTATGTTTAGCCATTTTTTAAAGCAGTGGGCAGGGGATAGCAGGAGCTTGTTTGGGGTCATTTCTTTTGCATTATCCACTGAACTGGACATTATCAGGTATTTACTTAGAATAAAATCAATTAGATGCATTATAAAATATTTTAAAAGTGACTTTAGTTAGAATTTAGCAAAGTAGTAATTATGTAGGTAACATGCATCAGCATTTATTTACAGCAGCTAGCAGAATTCAGTAGCTGAAATGAGAAGGTGTTCTGATGCGGCACATTATGGGCAATGTTCATCGAACTGAAGCAATAGGTGCTTTTCCTCAATAGACAGTAATGGAATTGTGCCTATTGTAGAAAATGTCTGAGAAAAAGAGATGATATGATAAGAATAGAACATTTGGATCTAGTTATTTAGAAAATAATTGCTAGTCATTTTTGCTAGTATCTTATAGGTCTTTTGGCTAGGACTCAATAATGCCGAAGCCTTCTTCATTGACTAGCTCCTTCTTTCATCCAACAAGGGAATAGATACCCTTTAGTTAACCTGTGCCTGTGTTGATTTAACTCAAATATTAGGTATGCTCACCTCGGCATGTGTATGACCAGGAATAATTCTTGCTTTCTTCACTCTAAGGCTTTGTGGGTTGTTAAGTATAAAAGGGAGATGTGGAGGAAGAGGAAGAAGAGGAGGAAGAGAAATGAAGAAGAAAAGAATTAATGTAATGTCCACTGCCTTTAAAAATTTGACTTAAAAAAATTAATACAAGCCTAAAAGTAATGCATATTTATGTTACAAAGCACCAAAATATATATATGTTTCTTAAATATGCATGTATAAGTACACCAAAAATGATCTAGACTCTAGAGCGGTGCTGTCTAATAGAAATATGTGAGCCACATTTTTAGCAGCTACATTTAAAAAATGAAAAGAAACAGGTGAAATTAATTTAATAATGTATTTTATTTAACCCAGTATATTCATTTTTCTTAAGACTATTTTTAGAGCAATTTTAGGTGCACAGCAAAATTGAGCAAGAGGTAGAAACTTCCTATGAACCCCATGCCCCCACACCTGCATCATCTTCCCCATGATCAACATCCCTCACCAGAGCAGTCCATTTGTTTTAATTGATGAACCTACATTAACATGTCGTTCTCACCCAAGTCCATAGTTTACATTATGGCTCACTCTTGGTGCTGTACCTCTATGAGTTTGAACAAATGTGTAATGACATATATTCATCATTATAGTATCATACAGAGTAATTTCACCGCCCTGAAAATCCTGTGTTCTGCCTATTCATCCCTCCCCACCCCACTTAATCCCTGGCAACCACTGATCTTTTTACTGTCTGTAATTTCTCATTTCAATGTGTAATTGATATAAAAATTATATGAGATATTTACATTCTTCCTTTATACTAAATTTAAAAATCTGGTGTATATTTTATGCTAACAGCACATCTCAGCTAGGACATTTCAGGTGCTCAATGGCCACATGTGGGTAGTAACTTCCAACCTGTGGGTAGTAACTTTCGTATAGAGTAGTTCAGGTCTATAGGAACTCATACTAAAATTCATACCTCTGGAGAGGAGATTGGAATAGAGGAGGAGAAGGTGAGAGTTTAAGAGAAGGGCTTTGTGATGTTGAATGTTTTAACATGAGAATGCATTCATGTTTTGTCTGTGAACATTTACATGCATGCTCTTCGTAGAAAATTTAGAAAATTTAGAACAGTTTAAAGAAAAGTATGTTATCCAAAGGAAATGCTTCTAATGGCTCTGCCAAGATCAAGCCCTGCCTTCAGGGAAGACCTTCTCAGCTGATCAGGTGGGAATGACTTGCTGGCCTATCTTGGAGCTCAACCTTGCGTAATTCAGGTGCCATGATTTCATTTATAGGAGCAGAACCCATATTTTTTCCTACTCTGTAATTTCTAACAGAGTTTAAACTTTGTTTGCCAATTACTGAAGAGCATATACAATCAGAGCTGTGTAGAACAGGAAGAACAATCTTGTGGGGAGAGACACAACAAAGTTCTCATTACACTTTTTACCATTATCCCATAGTGTGGCCTTGAACAGCGTACATGCAGTTCCCTCATTGGTAAAATGGTAGTGATCAGTCCATCTCCTTACAGCAAGCCATTTGTGTAGTGGTTGGAAGCACAAGACCTGGAGGGAGATCTCAGTTATTGACTATGTGACAGCCTCACGTTTCCTACCCTGACCCTAGCCCAGTTTCCTCATTTGTTAGGAAAAAAATAATAGTAATAGCCATGTCAAACAGTCAAATAGATGAGACTACATAAATCTGTCAGTATGGCCTGGCATGCAGTGATGGTTCAGTAAATGTTAGTCATTATTATTACTACATGATTGTTATGATAATTTTAATGTGTTAATATACACAAAGGCCTTAACACAGAGCCTGGAAAATGGTAGGCATTCAACCAATGATAACTATTGTTAGATGCAAGATGATCTTACAAATCCGTAAGTTTAAGTAGAGACAGATTTATTTTGAGCTATTGCCCCAATTAATATTGAGCAGTCACAGCTGACTCCTGTTTGGGGCACCAACAGAGCTCACTGAGCAACGGTCTTCTCCCTCAGTGTGCCTTAGGTCATTATCAGATGCCAGGGCCATCCATTCAGCCTGAATTCCTTATGAAGGCATATGGACTGGCAGCCTGCTTACAATACCTGTTGATAAGGTCTTTAAACTCAGATAAGAGCCCATTATCATAAATAGCAGTAGCTGGATATCTGTTTACTGTAAATAACTAGCACTTAGCAGCAGAAGTTAGAGATGAAACTAAAAACATTTGAGGCCACTTTGGGAAGAATTCTACCACAATCAAGAGATTTCTTCCTCTGGAATAGCTGTGTAAAGTTAACATGAATTCTCAATTAAGCCTTCTTAATCACTTCACATGGAAGGTTATGAACTTAGCTCATTTTCAGCCTTTTCAGTCAGCTACTAGTTGCGGTGGAACACCAAATGGATGGGCTACACGCAGAATGGCCAACTGGCTTGACAACACCTTTAAGGAAAGCAAAGCAGGTACCCTGCAGATGCTTATTTTGCAGATAGGTAGCTCTTGTCCTGCCAATTGGGAGAATTTCTCAGGAAGCGTGTCTACTGTTCAGCCTGTCTGCCCTAATGTCTTGGACATAAACCACCCTGGTGTCCTACACAATGTATTTTGGATTTTCCTATTTCTACAGCCTAAGGTGGTGAGTCAGTGGGATCTTTTAAACATGAAATTTCCAAACAACTTTCAGCAAGAAGTTGCTGCAGCTGAGAGGGGCACTGCAGCAGAGGACAGCAGAGGACAGCCAAGGACAACAGTAGCCAATATGATACTTAATATAATACTGAAAGTCTTCTGTGTAAGGGGAGAGATAGAGATGGAACAAAGGAACTGCTACAGTTCCAGGTGCAGAGAGCATGGTCTAGAAGAAGGTGTGGGCTGTAGGTGGATGTCCCTTTGCCATGTGGGATTGGCCTGGCTGGCAGAAGGCAAGAATGGTGCCCTGTAGCCAGGATCCAAGTGCAGCACTGGCATAGAGCAAAAGTTCCTTCTGTTAGGTTCATGGCAGCCGAATGATAGGAACTGGAGTCCTGGAGCTGCAAGTGGAGTTCCCATCAAGAACGACAGGTACTGTGCCTGCTCCAGCTGCCCTGGGCTCTCCCTTCTGATCCTCTACCCAGTCAGAAGTATGTTACCCACAAAATATGCCTCTCACCTAGTTTAACCATAAACTGTTTTTAAAAAATGTGAATTTACAATAGCAAAGACTTGGAACCAACCCAAATGCCCATCAATGATAGACTGGATTAAGAAAATGTGGCACATACACACCATGGAATACTATGCAGCCATAAAAAAGGATGAGTTCATGTCCTTTGTACGGACATGGATGAAGCTGGAAACCATCATTCTCATCAAACTATCGCAAGGACAAAAAAAACAAACACTGCATGTCCTCACTCATAGGTGGGAATTGAGCAATGAGAACACTTGGGCACAGGAAGGGGAACATCACACACCGGGACCTGTTGTGGGGTGAGGGGAGGGGGGAGGGATAGTATTAGGAGATATACCTAATGTAAACAATGAATTAATGGGTGCAGCACACCAACATGGCACATGTATACATATGTAACAAACCTGCACGTTGTGCACATGTACCCTAGAACTTAAAGTATAATAAAAAAAATAAAAAATAAAAATTAATTAAATAAATAAATAATGTGAATTTAAAATGTGGTGAATTTAGTTCCTGATACTGCCCTCATATACTTCCAGCTTATGTATAACTATTTTAATAGGTGTGCTTATCTTGCCTACACTTCTTAAATTACCACCGTATTAGTCAAAGACTATAATCCCTGCCACACTTCCTCCAATTCTAATACCAGAGTCTTGGCCAGTAGCTTAAACTTCACAGTGAATAAAGGAAACCAGTCTGTAATTTAAATATGCTTGACCTTCTGTGGGGAGCAAAGTAATCATAGCTTTGTCATGCTCTGGTTTGGTTCACTGGGTGTAAAAACGTGTGTGGATAAAATTGGGATAGACCCAAATTTCCCCCCATCCTTCAAACTAAACCCAGGCAATGAGTTGTTCTGATCTGTTGTCTCTTTGGCTTGGGACTAAGCTTGCCCAAGGATTTCCCTATTGGAGATGGTTTGCACACCCAGTCTTGCCAATGTGACTTTGTAGCTTGCTGTCCTTACAGGACCTCCCCAAACTGGCTGCATTGGTTTTTATCTGTATATTTATAAGATCTAGAAGTCCCCTATTAGTTGTGCTAAGCCAAGTGGTGTTTGGCTGGCATGCTCTCTGCTAGCCTGGAAAAATGTGAATTTCTCCCCAGAAGCAAAATCTTGTGTGAATTGTTTCCCAGTTTTCCTCTCCACTTTGAAATCTACTTCAAAGTTATTATTTGGCTAAAGGGTTATGTTTTCCTTCCCTTGAGGTCTATAGGATTTGCCTCTGATGTGTGGCTGGGGCACAGGTTTTCCTTCTAGTCTGTCATTTTTTATCTGTGTTACATATGAACATAATCATTCTCACCCCAAATATGAAACTAAACCTATAGGAAATTGCAAAAGCCTGTTTCACCTCCATTTAGTCTTCAAAGATGTTCAGCCCAAGAAAGAAATACTTAGTGTTCTATCTTGCTCTGATTATAATTTTAAGGATCAACGAACAGATAACAAATGTGTAACTGATGGTAAAATCTTTAAAGACAGGAATTTTTTTAAAAATTAGCTCAGGGTTTGGTTCTGGTTTGGGATAACACCAATAAATATAGTTCTTCACACTTTATCCTGGGAACTTAATAATCTGATAGCGACCAATTAGATCATGTATGATATAACAAAGTTTAGCAAGTATGTTCTCCATGGAAAATCAACAAATGTTTAAACTTATTATATTACATACAGTCAACTTTATGTTGATAAAGTAAATTGAAGGGCTTTGTTTTGTGATCATCTCTTTTGAGAGAGAGAGAAGTTGAGTTATACAGAGAGTGAGCGTGTGGCTCTGTTTACAGATATTGGGAGAAGCCAGCTTCAAGGGCATGTCAACATTCATGATGATGTATTGGGTTAAGTTCAAATTTTTCCTGCATTACTGTGTAAAACACTGCCTGGCAATAATTCAGCACAGAAATTATTTCTTTCCAGTCTATGATTCCTGTGGGCAGAAAAGAAAATTATGCATATGAATCCGTTCCTATAGTTATCTTTCAATAATATCTAAAGCAGCAGCCAAGTTGTCTCTCTATTATCATTTATAGAAAATAGATGTGTCTTCCATTCAACTGTGCCAGGAACCCTAGATTTTTGTTTTCAGAATCAAGACTTTGAAGTAATGATAATAGCTACCATTTACAGAATATCTACTATATATCAGACACTCTGCAATTTGCCTTATGTGACTTTTTCCTTTTATTTGATTTTTTTAAATATTTATATAATTTTGTGAATTATTAACATAATACTTTTTTAACAAATCAAGTAAGACAGAGCTATATAAAGAAAAATTAGTTTATTTTTGCCAACATCTCCCTCTAACCCTATCCCAGTTGTCGCCACTGTGAACCCTTCAATTTTTTCTGATGCTCACACTCAGTTGATATTTCAAATCTCTCTTTATAAGGTTGGTGGCTTTATCCACGTTTTATAGGGTAGAGAAAATAAAGCCCAAAAAAGTTAGCTCTAAGAAACTGAACATTAACGTAGATGTCTCTTTCTAGTCAACCATACTGTTTTCATTGGGATAAAGAAATCTGGATAATTAAGAAGCTCAAGGGAAAAGCAAAAGAAAAGTGTTTATGAGACCATGAAGAAGCAAAGCCTCCTCTTTGTTGCCAGTCTTTCCTGAGTCATAACCCATGTGGCCACAGCACTGTCACCTTCTTTCTTCCCAGCTCTGCCATCAGTGCAGGGGCAAGGCACAGCGTCAGCGTTTCATCACCTGCAGGGCGCCGTGCTCCTCCAGGGCTAGCTATTGAATAGCAATTTGATATTGACATAGCTTTGTGGTTCGGTGTCTGGGAGGGGTTGTTGATGGCAAATTCTTCTCCACTCACCGGTTGTTTGCAAATAGACCTGTTCATCCAACATACACTCTGGATAGACTCTAATTATATCTGGGTATCTTTTTTGTTCATAATCATGCCCTATTAAAACAAACTGTAATGATGAATTTGTGAAATGTCTAAGCTAAGAGAACTATAAATGTGGACTTTTTCAGCTTGATTCTTCTCCTTTCACTTACATTTTGTTCTCAAATAAAAGGAAGGTTTTTCTCTGATTTTTAAATTTTTCAAATGTATGAAAATGCTTCAAGACCTCATTTGAGTAATGAAAAGTATGGATGATCTTCATTTCCTGAAGAACAAGCATATTTTCCTACCTTAGTGGAGCAACTGGGTCCCCTTTTTTTAAACAAAGCAGTGTTTTTCTGAAGGCCCAGATATGGACACTCACTCCATTGTGCAGTCTCATCCGGTTTGCTTTCCAGCCATGTGATGAAATCCGGTGCAACACCCATATTCCATTGGCTTTCAAATGCAACCCGTTCACCTTTCCATAGGAATGCATGTGGAGCGTGCTTTCCTTTGACATGCTGTGCCTAGAACTCTTCTTTGGCCTTAGAGATGGAGGAAATCCACTGACACACCCAAGCCTGTACCCACTGGCCGTACTCTTAGTGGTATTTACCCAGGGAACAATGCCTGCTGCCTAAAATCCTGCCTGTGATCTCATGAGCTAATCAGAGCCAGGTATGGTCAGTAGTCAGTTGGAAGAACTCCAGAAAAAATAACTTGGGCTGTCACAGGTCATCTCAGTGATTTGTTGGTAGTACTGGGCTCTCAGAGAGTAAGGATTCAGTGCCCCAGAGTGGTGCCTGGAAGCTTCATTTATACCAAGGATCTTCTCTCTCTCTTTTTAACATTTTTTTGTATTTTAAAATATATTTTATTAGATATATTTGATGTTGGCAACATGATGTTATGGGATACAAATAGATAATAAAATGGTGACTACAGAGAAGCAGATTAACATATCTATCATCTCACATAGTGACTATTTTTGTGTGTGGCAAGAGCAGCTAAAATTTGCTTATTTAACAAAACTCCCTAAAACAGTACAATACGATTTTATTAACTCTAGTCCTCATGTTGGACATTAGATCTCTAGGCTTGTTCATCCTGCTGACGCTTTGCACACTTCGACCTGCATCTCCTCATCTCTCCCTGCTCCTCGCATCACCCCTGGTAACCACTGTTTTATTCTATCTACATGCATATTTGACCTTTTTTGTTTTGGATTCTATATATAAGTGATCATATGATATTTTTCTTTCTGTATTTGGCTTATTTCACTTAGGATCTCCTTATTTATTTAATTATGTATTTGTTATTTTTGAGATGGAGTCTCGCTCTGTCGCCCAGACTGGAGTGTAGTGGCACCATCTCTGCTCACTGCAACCTCCACCTCCCGGGTTCAAGGGATTCTTCTACCTCAGCCTCCCAAGTAGCTGGGACTACAGGCCTGCATCACCATGACTGGCTAATTTTTGTATTATTAGTAGAGACAGGGTTTCACCATATTGGCCAGCTGGTCTTGAACTTCTGACCTCGTGATCCACCCTCCTTGGCCTCCCAAAGTGCTGGGATTACAGGCATGAGCCACTGTGCCCAGCCAAGGATCTGCTTTTTTAATTAAACCTTTTAACAACTTTTTAAACAGAAATTTGATTCCATTTCCCATAACCATTATAGAATACTCTCATAGGTAAATATAAAAATCATCAGGCTATCTCTTCATGTAAAAATTAAAGCAAAAATATTTAAGTCTCATCCCAATCCACTTATTCTTCCATGCTTTTCAGATTGGGTGCAGTCAATGAAAGTACAACGAGGAAAGTTAGAGTGCAATTTGGCCCACAATTGGTAACTAAATATGAAAATCTAAATATTAGAAGGAAACTGAGCTAGTGGGTGATCTGCTGGGTTAGATAGTATTGGAATCATTTGGCTGATGCTGCTAATTAGTTACCATTTTGTTTTTAAATGGAAACCCCATAATCAAATAAGTTTAGTAAAATTCCATGTGTTTACAGAGATCTAGTCAAAATTATTCTGTATTTTCCTATTTAAGCATCCTAGTGGAAGTCGTGTTTTGCCTTTCTAATTAAATATTTGCTTACGTGTGTGAAACAATGTCCCTGAATGAAGAAAGAAAACACACTATCATACTATTACTTCTTATTTTTATAGGCAATTGAGTTCTGGTTTTATTTATCCCAAGGCCTCCATTTGCCAGAAAAATATATTTGTACTATTATTCATCGTTACTTAGATCAGTTGGATTGTCAAACTCTGAAACCCTTATTACCTATGTATAATAAGAATGAGTGTGTAAAGAACAACATTGGATTAGATGCAGAGTTCTGCTTAAGCCATTTATCAGCAGCATTTTATCTTAGGCATGTTGCTTAACAATCCTTGATTTCCTCACCTGAAAAATGAGATATACCAGCTGCCTACCTTACAAGGTTGCTGAGAGAAGCAATCAGATATGTTAGGATGGCAGAACCACCAAGAGTGTAAAAGTACAGATTTGGAGTTCAAGGAACCTCAGTTGGAGACCTGTTGTTACCATTTACTCTGTAATCTTGGGCGAGTAACTTAACTTCTAAGTCTTAATTTCCTTATCTTCCAAATAGGGGTCATGATAAGACATATCTCACACACTTAATGAGAGGATTAAATGACACCATAAAGTACTGAGCATGTATGATAATGGCTAAAGGTGTTGAGCACTTCCTGTGTTCCAGCTACCTGATCACATATATGAATGTGCTCTGTAGGCTGGAAAGCCATGTAGAGGGGGAAGCCCAATTCATGTGCTTTTCCATTGCCAGCCTTTCCTCCCATATGCAGAGATCCTAGCCAGGGTACTCACTTTGAGGGATAAGGAAGAGGCCAATTTATAGGATCTACTGCTCCAGAGAGGAAAGCTCCTGGGTGAGGCACTATACCTGGAACAAGATCTCTACCCCAAGCATTGAATTTGGTTGAGTCTCGGAGGAAGCAGACCTGTTGTCTTGCATGCTGCATGCATTTCTGGTGGACTTTATCACAAAGGTCTGGGACTCTTGGAAAAGGAAAGGACAGCCAGAAGGAATGAAGAAATAAAGAAGCTTTCTCTCTCTCAAATCAGACTCCACCTTTTGGTTGCCACTGCCTTCAACTAACAAAGAAATTACCTGTCATTTTATTGTTATAACTATTTTTATGATTGTCAACATAACTGCCATTATTGTTAACAGCTAAGTGTATAGTGAATGCTTAGAATGGACTAAGTTGTTTACAATGGACTAAGTTCATTGACTTCTTTCAACAATCTCAAAAATCCTGTGAGGAAGTTTTTTTGTTGTTGTTGTTGTTTGTTTTTTGAGATAGGGTCTCACTTTCACTCTGTCATCCAGGCTGGAGCCTGTCACCATGCAATGACAGGATAAACAGTTCACTGCGGCCTCACCTTCCAGACCTCAAGTGATCCTCCCGCATCAGCCTCCTGAGTCAGCCTCCTGAGTAACTGAGATCACAGGCTTGCCATAGCACCTGGCTAATTTTTTAATTTTTTGTAGTGACTGGGGTCTTACTATGTTGCTCAGGCTGGTCCTGAACTCATGGGCTCAAGCACTCCTCCTGCCTCAGCCTCCCAAAATGCTGAGATTACAGGTTTGAGCCACTGCAGAAGCCACCAGCCTCAGGAAGATTCTATCATTATCCTTATTTACAAATTAATAAAGTGAGAATTAATCGGAGAGAATAAAATACTTGCCAAAGTACAAGTGATATTGCTGAGACTCAAACTTGGAACTGTCTAGCTCTGAGCTCCTATTTCCAATTACTATGCTACTCTTCAATTAATTACTGACAACTAGAGTTCAAACTCAACAAAGCACTTGAGTTTAAAATCCATGCATTATGGCCGGGCACCGTGGCTCCCGCCTGTAATCCCAACACTTTGGGAAGCCGAGGCGGGCAGATCACGAGGTCAGGAAATCTAGACCATCGTGGCTAACACGGTGAAACCCGGTCTCTACTAAAAATGCAAAAAATTAGCCGGGCGTGGCGGCGGGCGTCGGTAGTCCCAGCTACTTGGGAGGCTGAGGCAGGAGAATGGCGTGAACCCCGGAGACGGAGCTTGCAGTGAGCCGAAATCGCGCCAGTGCACTCCAGCCTGGGCGACTGAGTGAGACTCCGTCTCAGAAGAAAAAAAAAAATCCATGCATTATGTTTGCTTAAACACACACAGCACCCAAGTCAGTGAAAATCAGGAAACGGACAATTAGCAAATGCCATTTGAATATTTGTCAACTCTCACCAAGATCTAGGAGAAATCTTCTCAAGATGATGAGAAAGATGCTATCCAAATTAATACTTAGTTTAGTCATCCTAATTCTAATGACTTAGCATACTAACACTTTTAAACAATAGAAACATCTTTACACCCATTTTTTTAGGGAAAGCCATTGTTATTTGCACTTTATTTTAGCGCCATTGGTTTCTCTGTTGCTCTAAAACTTAGAGGGCCTCGGAGCTCCTCCTCCCTCATGCCCTCAGGACCTCAGAGGAGTGAGGATGGAGAAAAGGTTTAGGCTGGGTGCAGGGAGAACCTGTGTTGGTCAGGCAGCCTCACCTCTGTCCTGTTCCTCCCAGCCCCAGGAAAGCTGTCCTCTCCTTCCCCCACCCCTAGACTGCCTTTCTTGAAGCAAGACAGCAGTACTTGGGCAGTTTACTCAGCACTTCCAGGGTCTTTACAACAAAAACGAGTTTCTGCTCAACTTGTCCTATCTCTTTTGAAAACCCAAAAATAATGATTTGGGGATGAAAGTCAATGTGCTGAAACACAAAACAATCTCATGTTGTCAAACAGAAAGTAAACTTTAACCTTCAGAAAATTTTTTGGTTTTCCTGTATGATATGTCTTATTGTTTTAAGATGTATTCTCACATGGTTTTTTCATATTACAAAGAAGAGTTTTCTTAAGCTTATTGTAATTGATTGTAATTAGCTCCCTTAAATTAATAGATGAAGTTGAGTGTAGCTAGAGTCTTCAAACCATTTATCAGCCAAAACTATAGGATTTACTATCTAAACAAGCTCATTTAAATGTTTCACATTAATTACATAGCTATTATAAATGCAGACTGGAAGAAAAGCCTTGATGGGATTTGTTCTATTCTCTTCTGCTGATGTAGCCTTAATTGCACATGATAAGAAAATACTTTTAGTCTGAAAGTATGCCAGACTGCCACAACCACTCTAACAACCTGCTTCAGTGAAATATCAAACAAATGTCATGTCAGTGTGTGCCTCATAGGTGGAAAAAAAAAACAGTTTCCCCTATTATTCAGTGAAAATATGAGAGAGATATCTTTTGTACAGTACCTTCAAAAAAAGAAACAATCACTCATACATTTTTTTTAAACCCATGTGAATTGTAATTGTATTGTAACAAATTGTAAATCTCAGGGTAATCGGCGGTGAGCTCGTCAGCCAGACTGGATTCTAGCAGTCAGGACATTTCAGCCTTGGATAATCAATCAGGGGACTGGAAAGGAGTAATTTCAAGGTGGTAACTGAGTACTCCCAACACCATTTATGTATAATTTATCACAGCAGTGATACACACACTGATTGCATATCTGCTTGAGGATGTGTACAATCAACAGCTATTTATCTATGGCCAATTTATAACATAGTGCCAGCTTCAACCTTTGAGGCAATAGAATCAAGACTGTAACATTAGCTTTAGAAAAACATAATTAGAAAGGTAAATACACTGGATTCAGGAGCCAAATACAAATTCCTTTTGGATAATGTGCAGTTATGGATTACCAAATTATCTATATGGTTAATCTCCTTCATTAGTGTGAATAATTCAGAATTGGATATAATTACTTACATGTTGAAAGTGATGATAGTTATAACATCAGTTTCACTAATTCTATCAAAATGGTTTGTTCTTTGCCAACAATCTTTTCTTTAAAGCCTGTTTTTATGCATGCAATTTTGTTTGCTGCTTGGGTTTGCTGATTTTAAAAGACACAGATCTAGGCATGATTATTCATAGCTGGGGGGAAAAAGTCCCTAATAATTCTGGCTTGAAGGGAAGTTAATATGGTAATTTACTGTATTCCACAGTCCCAAAAATGATCTTTCTGGCTTTGCTTCTCTCTTCTGCAGCAACCATCCACTATGGGTTATGCAAGACAAATCATTAAGAAGGAAGGCTGGGGACTCCAGGGCCTCAACAAAGGATTAACTGCAACTTTGGGACGACATGGAGTTTTCAACATGGTTTATTTTGGCTTCTACTACAATGTCAAAAACATGATTCCTGTCAATAAGGTAACTATTTAACAAATTAAAATCCTGGAGGAAAAATCCTATCAGTGAGATAGCTCCATTTGTAGAATGTTTATCCTGTCCCGGTCACTGTGCTGGACACCTACATCTATTATCTAATTCGATCCTTACATCTGCATTGAGTGCTGTTATCCCTATTTCAAATCCAGAAGCGGAGGCTTAGAAAGATCAAGGAAATTGCCCAGGCTCACATAGTAAACAGTAAAGTTGAGGACTGAACCCAAGTCTGACACCAAAATTTATCTTCTTGAAGAAGCTATTGTTACAACTGAGTGCTTTCCCTTTATTACTAATAGGAATTTCTAGAAACTGTATTATTACTTACTTTTTGTCTCAGGAGTATAACTTTCTCAAGAAAGTTGAAAGTTTTATATTTTAAATAAGTTTTGAACTCACAAGGAAAAATTGTCGGCCAAAAATTTAAATTTCACCTGGGTATTAATTTTTAATCTAGGTTAATTAGGGTAGGTAATCAATCGATTCTTCTAGAATCATTTGCTTTTGATGCAAAATAACAATGATGATAATTATTATCATCTTCAATATTATTATTTTGAAATGATAGTTTATAGGCTGGGTGCAGTGGTTCATGCCTGTAATCCTAGCACTTTGGGAGGCAAAGGCAGGAGGATTGCTTGACACCAGGAGTTTTGAAACCAGCCTGGGCAACACAATGGGACCTCTCTACAAAAAATTTAAAAATTAACCAGACATGGTGGTGTCCACTTATAGTCAAGCTACTTGGGAGGCTGCGGTGGAAGGAGCGCTTGAGCCCAGGAGTTCAAGGCTGCAGTGAGCTATGGTTGCGCCACTGCACTCCAGCCTGGTGACAGAGTAAGACCCTATTTCTTTCTTTCTTTTTCTTTTCCTTTCTTTTTTTTATTTTTCTCTTGGAGACAAAGTTTCACTCTTGTCACCCAGGCTGGAGTGCAATGGCGCAATCTCAGTTCACTGCAACCTCTGCTTCTGGGGTTCAAGAGATTCTCCTGCCTCAGCCTCCCGAGTAGCTGAGATTACAGGTGCCTGCCACCACACCCAGCTAGTTTTTTTTGCATTTTTAGTATGGCTGGGGTTTCACCTTGTTGCCCAGGCTGGTCTCAAACTCCTGACCTCAGGCGACCCACCCACCTCGGCCTCCCAAAGTGCCAGGATTACAGGCGTGAGCCACCGCGCCCGGCCAAGTAAGACCCTATTTCTAAATAATAATAATCATAATAATAACTTTTTAAATGGTAACTTACAGATACCAACAGCCTTTTTCAACTTCTGCACTATAAAAGTAACACAGGATGTGCTTTTAAGCCATAGTATCACAGAATTTTTCCCTACCATCAAATTGCTTGCTTGCAATTAAAATTGCAATCCTGGATGCACCAGTTGGAGTAACATTTTTCACAAGCAGGCAGTTTCCCTTAGGGGTCCAGTTCTTCATTTTTCTTAGTAGAAAAGTATTGAAGGACTTTTTTTAAAATCATAAAACTATTTCTAGTATGGCTGACCAGACTGTTCAGTAAAGTTAGTTGTACCTATCTTTGCCCAGCTATCCCCCGTATTCTAGTAAAGGCCAGGACTTTTCTCAAATAACAGCTGAATCTACACCATGTGTTCCACATTAACCGTCTGTTGGCATTGCTTCACTTCACTAACCAAAGTTGTTAACCAGGTTTCACTGTATTTGGAAATCTCATTTATTGAGTAGAAGCTTATGTTTTTTTGGTCTGAAATCCCTGATTGGCCAGTGTATATAGACCCCCCTAGTGACTGACAATTCTGATTCCAGGGACCCTCAGAGTTCTCCTCTTGTCAAGGTGTAGAATATGAGTGCAATAAACACTTTGTTTCTGGATGACACAAAGAAGCTCTCAAAACACTGAGATTTTTTTTAGCAGGAACCTGCTAAATAATTTGTAAGGCCCAGAGCAGAATGAAAATGCAGAGCCCTTTGTTCAGAACTTATTAAGAATTTCAAAACAGTGACAGTAGAGCATTATACCAATCATGGGGCTCATCTCTTCTAAATGCAGGCCCCACACGACAGCACTAGTCACACACCCATGAAACCAACTCTGTTTTTCAGACTGTAAGACAACCACTCTACAAAACTACAAAAATTAGCCAGGCATCGTGGCACATGCCTGTAATCCCAGCTACTTGGGAGGCTGAGGCAGGATAATTTCTTGAACTTGGGAGGTGGAGGTTGCAGTGAGCTGAGATGGTGCCATTGCACTCCACTCTGGGCAACAGAGTGAGGCTCCATCTAAAAAAAAAAAAAATTAATCAGATGTATGTTTGGTCATATGCTAAAAAAGAAAATCCACAAGTACAAACTTTATTCTACAATTAATCAATACACTTAAGTTATTAAATGTTCTGAATTGTTAAAAAAAAACAAAACAAAACAAAAAAAACCTAAACTGGCACAGTGGCTGAAGCCTGTAATCCCAGCACTTTGGGAGGCTGTGTCAGGAGGATTGCTTGAGGCCAAGAGTTGAGACAGGCCCAGGGAACATAGTGAGACATCATCTCTACAAAAAAAAATAAAAAATAAAAAATAAAAAAACATTAGCCAGGTGTGATTGCACACATCTGTAGTCCCAACTACTCTGCAGACTGAGACAAGAGGATTGCTTGAGGCTAAGAGTTCAAAACCAGCCTGAGCAACATAGTGAGACGCTGTCTCTACAAAATTTTAAAAATTAGCCAGGTGCTGTGGTAAGTGCCTGTCGTCCCAGCTGCCTGCAAGACTGAGGTGGAAAGATTGCTTGAGCGTGGAAGGACCAGACTGCAGTGAACCATGACCATGGCACTTCACTCCAGCCTGGGTTACAGGGCAAGATCTTATTAAAAAAAAAAAAAATGTTAGCCTGTGTCTACCCAATTTTTTCTAATGATATTCAGTGAAATGTCAACCAGCACTTTTCCAAATGAATTATCTATTAGATAGCACTTAAGTGATTCATTTATTAATCAGGACCCTGAAAACTATCATCTAAATATTTAAATAAAAGATACATTTTGTTCATCATAGGTTTATAATTAATTTTTTATGTTTTTATAAGTTTTACCAAGCTGAGAACCTGTAACTGGAATGCCTCATTTCCTCACTCCCATCCAGAGTATCCTACAATAGGGAGTTTACTGAGATATGATTTGTCATTATTTTATTTATTTTGTTTTCATTTATTTAGTTAGTTTTTTTTGGGTTTTTTTTGTTTGTTTTTTTTTTGAAACAGTGTTTCTGAGCAGCCTCCACCTCCTGGGCTCAAATGATCCTCCCACCTTAGCCTCCTGAGTAGCTGGGACTACAGACATGTGCCACCACACTCAGCTAATTTTTTTATTTTTCTGTAGAAATTGGGATCTCCCTTTGTTGCCCAGGCTAGTCTTGAACTTCTGCGCTTCAGTGATCCTCCCACCTCAGCCTTTCAAAATGCTGGGATTATGGGCATCACCAACTATGCCTGGCTTTCATTATTTTAAAAAGTGAAAGTTGAATAAATTCTACTGTAATCTTCTTTGAACAGTAGTGTTGCACCAGTGAAGAATGCTAATGCATTGCTTTCTATATATTTGACTGTTAACAATTTTAAATCACAAACTTCCTTTGACAGTGCTAAAATGTGCCATGTGGATCAGAATTTCATTTCCAAGCTTTAGCTTCCAAGTTAAAAGCACTGATTCCTTTGGCAAATGAATTCTCTATTAGATATCACTTCCCATCCCCAGATTATACTAGTAAATATATACTAGATAGTACTAGTAAATAAGTGATTCATTTATTAATCAGTACTCTGATTTAATGATCTAGGCACTGGGGCCCGCTAGTTTGGGGGCTGAGAGGAATGTTGTGCGTAAAATGTGGGGTCAGCAGGTCTGAGTGTGACTCCTGGCTTTCAGTCATCATTGAACCCGTATTTATTGAGCATCTAACATGTGCCAAGCCCTGTGCCAACCACCAGGAGATGCAATAATGAGAAGCTGTCCCAGCGCTTACAAGGCAATGGATGTAACAGACAATAACAAGTAAACAAACAAACTCACATTTAGGAGCAATAAAGGAGCAATTCCCCCAGTATAAACCTGATGGTCAGGGAAGGCTTCCCTGAGGAAGTGATATGTGAGCTGAAGAATGAGTTAGAAATTAGCAAGGGACAGCAAATGGGCAAAAGCATTCCAGACACATGGAACATCCAGCACAAAGGCTCTAGGAGGGAGAGAGCTGGGTACCTTGGATAAAATGAAAAAATAGCCCAAGCAATGAAAGCAAAAAGGTGAAGGCAAGAACGTGGCTAGAGAGACACAAGGGGATCAGATCATACTGGCCGTTGTAGGCCACACTAAGGATTCTTATCTTCATCTAAGATCTTCATCATTTGGAAGCCAACAAATGATTTTAAGCAGAGGAACAGCCTAATGACTCTGGCTACAGTGTGGAGAAGGAGTGGGGTGGGATTGGGAGGGAAAAGGCAGAATGTATACATGGAAATGATTGCAATACAAGGTGGTGGAGTCTTGGACTATAGCATCTATGGGGGAGACACGGAGAAGTGGGCCTATTTGAGAAGTATTCCGAAGGCAGAATCTGCAGGATGTGGTGATGGACCATAAGTGCATGTTGAGAAAAAGTAGGGGGTTCAGAAGGATGCCTAGGTTTTTGGCTTGAGCAACTGAAACAATTGTGGCACCATTCACTGGAAAAGAAAACCACTGAAAGAGGAATGGGCTTATGGAGGAATATGATGGGCTCTGCCTGGAAACTCTGAGTCTAACTGCATTTGGGACTGCAAAGTGCTGATGTTAAGTTCATTGGTTGGATATGGGTCCTGTGGCTTGTGAGAAAAAAACTGAGCTGGAGATAGATGTTTAGAAGTCATCGGTCTACCTCAATAAGAAGTGAAGTCTTGTCCCTTACTGGTGGAATGACCTTGAGTCTATCACTTCACTGCTCTGAGCTTCAGTTTTTTGAATCTGTAAATTGAAAAACAGTGTTTTTCTATCTGACAAGACTGTTTTGAAGATTAAAACAAATAATATGTGAAGTAATTTGTGAATGTTAAGGTGGCATAAAAGTGAAGTGAGATGGTCCCAGTGACGTGTGAGGGAAGGAGTAGTGGAGCTCGTTAGTATGCAGAATTACAGGAGGAATTTTTTCCCCAAACTATTCCTTGTGTACTTAAACGAACACTGGTTGGTGTTTCTTTTTTTTTTTTTTTTTTTTTTTCTCCTGGCCTAGAACAAAGTCATTGATTTTATGTGTTCGGTAATCTAAGCCTGATTCAAAACTGGGAAACCAGTATTCTTTAAATTTAAACCATAATAAATCAATCCTTTGTGAAGGGGAAGGTATGATAATCATTAAAACATGTTGAAGAACGTCATCAAGTTGTTATAAACCATGATGAGGAGGTGGTGTTTCTTGAAGACTTTATTCCATCTTTGCTGTAGGCTGTCTCTGGCCATTCACTTTGGACAGTTTGTTTACAGGGTTATTGTTTCAATTCCCTTACCCAGCAATTGGTCATTCTGTTGTTCCAAGGAAATCTGAGATTTCACGAACTCTGACTGGCATGGGATAATTCTAGATTTTTCTTTAATTTAAAAAAAAATCTATAAATGTCTTACAGTGTTTTTCATCTTCAAAGTACTTGGTTTTACAAGAAACTGTTCATAATGTTTTTCTCTGGGGAGTGGAAATGGGGAATTGTGTGTGTGAGACAGAGACAGAGACAGAGGCAGAGACAGAGAGAGATTGAGTGGGAGAAAGTGAGCAGTGGTGGAGGGAAGTACTTATTCTTTATATTAATACCATTCTAAGCTGTTGAGAGCTTTTACATTTTGTATGCATTAACTTTATAATAGGAAGTAAATCACTGAAAAATGTAGCAGAACCTCATAAAATAGATCACCCAGTTTACATATTCACATTTTACTTAATTCTAAGGCTATGTTTGCAGAGATAAAATAGGAACTTAAAACAGTAAGCCCAGGTAACTCAGGTCAGTTACCATCCTTGAAGTTCTTGACTTTTTAACTCTTCAGATTAGTGATCTATGGTACATACATTTTTTAAGTTATCACAGAAAAATATCTCAACTTTCTGTGCCACTTTATGCTATTAAAATCATTTTTATAGACTCCATGATTTTGCCTGATCCTTGTCACAATAATTTTCATTTTCAGATAAGGAAACCTAAGAGGAAGTCAAGGCCCAGAGATGAGTTACTGAAGTAATTCACCTGAAGCCATATGGCAGGGGTGGGGAAAGAACGAAAGACCAGAGCTCTTTCGACCGTATCATGTAATGTTTTCACTCTACATTTTACCTTGGTTTTTTGTTTTGTTTTGTTTTGTTTTGTTTTGTTTTTTGAGATGGAGTCTTGCTCTGTCACCCAGGCTGGAGTGCAGTGGCACTATCTTGGCTCACTGCAACCTCTGCCTCCCGGGTTCAAGTGATTCTCCTGCCTCAGCCTCCTGAGTAGCTGGGATTACAGGCATGCACCACCATGCGTGGCTAATTTTTCTATTTTCAGTAGAGACAGGGTTTCACCGTGTTGGTCAGGCTGGTCTCGAGCTCCTGACCTCGTGATCCTGCCTGCCTAACCCTACCAAAATGCTGGGATTATAGGCATTAGCCACCGTGCCCAGTCTTACCTTGTATTTTGTCACACATAAATTATCTCTTTAAAAGTGGTTACTAAAATTTAAATAAATGAAGTGTCTGAAATGTCCAGATAATGTAACCGGATTCTCTTTCTGCCATGTTCAGACCCATAACCTGGTCCTCCCTTTCGTATCCTCAGTCCGTAATCCGTAGAAACACCGAATTATGAGATACGGCCCTGGAAGAATGGTGCATTACCAGTTTGAAAATGATGCCCTATGTTATGTCCTTTCAGATTTGTTTTTAGGAGCTAGCTGTTCCTATTGAATGGTGAATAAGTGACTACAATAGAGGAAAGACTGCTTTGGATATTGACTGACCATGGAATTCACTTAATGGAGGCATTCATTTACATCTTGTGGTAAATGGAATGGGGTGTCAGGATAAAGAATTACCCTTTCTCCCCAGAAAGAGGCCATCACTTCTCAAAGTAAAGCCCACTAGAAACAGATACTGATTAACTGAAATGCTGACATCTTTTTCGAATATCTGTGGGAATAAGCTCTCATTGCAAAAACAGTTTTTTTCATTACCATTCCAAGTTGGGGATGTTCAGAGCATATTATTTGTGATGTTGACATGCAAATAAAAATCATAAGATTTAAATATTGCATGTCGTGAATAATTTTGTCTTCTAGTTCCATATTTACTTCTTTTCATATGTTTCCATAAATAAAATAGTAGTGGAAACAGCTGTCTAAAGCTAATGGCTGTCAACAGTATTAAATGGTGCTTTCAGTTTGCATCCTAATTAAGGATGTTTGCAGTTATTTTGCCAAAAACAATAGACCTTTTGTGTTGAATTTTGCCATGATATAAATTACATGTGTGGGTTAGAAATATTTTAAGAGAGAACAGTTTTTCAAATGTTCAATCTTTCTTATTTAATAAACCATTTAGACCTGTCCCTGTGGTCATTCACTACAGACAGCATTAAGTCAAACATATTTATTTTCTTCCAAGGTAAATTCTGTAGAATGTCTGAGGGTGGTGCCAGACCCACTTCAGTTTACCAGAAGAAATGTGGAAATGTGTTAGTTTCATGATTGAGAGCTACATCCTTCCCTAAGGTGTGCACTGAGCTGAATGAAAAATGCACCTTTGGGTTCAAGGGGAGAACTTAGACAGAGCTGTTTATATTTTGAAAAGAAGAATCTCAATAGAATTAGAGCATGGTACGATTTAATTTATGAGCATTTAATTTTCTGATTCTCTCTTACTCCATCATTAGTCTTACCAATCATCCGGTAATGGGAAGGGCAGGAACATTAAAGTTTCATTAAGAACAACTCTCCTTTCTAGAAACCACTGGGGGAAAACTACAAGTACCTATTATCTATAAAATTCCAGGATATGTGACAATATTCTGTGGTAAAAAGGGGTATCTTTCATTGGCAGTTTGCACAGACTCCCTAGTGGGGGTATGTATAGGGGAGGGGGTATGGGAGAGGGCAGAGAGCAGAGGGCCAGGGGTTCAAATACTTCCTTAAATAAATTTCAGGCCAGTCAGACACTCCCCAAGTGGATGGAAATGAGGTGCAAATAGCTTTAGGTTCTCAGTGGGTCTATTCTATTCATTCATTCCAAAAGTATTCACAGTGCACCCACTGTGTGTTGGGCACCCTCTTAGGAAGCATCAGCACTGCTCCTCCCTTAATAACATTTACAGTCAAATAGAGGAGACAGACAATAAACAAATCATTGCACAAGGAACTGAATCATTCCAATTGTGTTAAGTGCCATGCAAGATAACTATCAAGCTGTGAGAATTTATAAACAAGGATTCTAATCTAGACCCATGATGGGGCAGGGAGATGGTGTAGGGAAGTCCATTTTCTTTTTTTTCTTTCTTTTTTTTTTTTTTTTTTTTTTTTTTTTGGTAGAGACAGAATTTCCCTGCGTTGCACAGACTGATCTCCAACTCCTGGGCTCAGGTGATCCTCCTGCCTCAGCCTACCAAAGTGCTGGGATTATAGGGGTGAGCCACCGAGCCTGGCTAGAAAGGTCTTTTTTGGAAACAATGTTTAGGCTTGGGCTGAAGAATGAGGACAAGCCACGCCAATCTGAAGAGGTTGAATGAACCAGGCAGAAAGAACAGGAATGTGACTATCCTGAAGCAGAAAGAAACTCAGGGACCCCAGAGAAGATTAAGAATGAGTGTTGCTGGTGCATGGAGAACCAGTAGAGAAGGAGAAATGGAGGCTGCAGAGGTTAGCTTGACCAGAATGTTTTTGGCACATAATATAAAGGCAACTTACTCCCCTTAAACGGCGGGTATATGGAACAGACATATTACATAAGTGGAACTAAAGGGGCATGAGAGGGTTTCATGTATGGAAGTTCAGAGGTATAATCTCATTGAACTAGCTTGGTTCAAAGACTTCTTGATTATCTCCCTACCTCCATGTGGAAGCATCTCAGTGTGCCCTCCCTCCGGTTTCTCAATCTCTAGAATTTTGTTTTGGGAACCTGGCTTGTTAGTTTTCCTTGGCGTCAGTGCCTTTATTGAGTCAAGGAGAGAGAGTCAAACAGAAAGAACACACTAAAACAGAAATATCCTACTGGGTTCCCAAGGAAATATATAAATACTTTCCTGTATTCTGTATAATACTCAACACATAATTAATTCCTAGGTGGTATTGTCTAACCACGTGTGTATATAGGTATATACAATACATATTATATCTGTGAAATATATACAGAAGATGATATAATCAAGTGATAAGTATTATGCTTAAACCGTAATCCATTTTGACATTTTATATATATATATATACACACATAAAATAATTTGATCTAAGTGGGTAAAACCTTCAAAATTGTTCTACATTTTTCAATACTTTAAAGAACAGACAACTTAGAGGGAAAAAAGGAATTTTCATGGCTATTTTCTGAATGGCTACATTTAGATGCAGAGGTTTTAACAAGACTTTTACTTCATTCCAAAGCCTAGAGCCCTGCAAGGATAGGATCTTGGGAATACTCCACATTCCTTAAAGAATGCTTATCAATTGAACCATCTCATTTTAGTTAGTGACCTTCTGAGGAGTGGAGAGCTAGCATTTCCCTAAATTATCTCACATGAAGAGAAAACAAACACTGTAATAGATTCTTCTGATAGCAGTTAAGTAAAAACAACTGTATTTTTTAATTAAGCTTCAATAGCAGATATTTTCACTGGGAACAAAAAAGCATGATACCATGACATCGGGAGGAAAATGTTTTTGTCAAAGTTTATGAACAAAACAACAAAAGAGAGCCAAGATTATAAAGAATGAAAGGTGCTTAGAGAGCTGACTCTAAGCTGACTTGGATCCATTAGAACTAACAATACCTAACATGCAAATTTCCTCTTAAAAAAAAAAAAAAAAAAAGGCAGTTCATTCTCACTTAAGCTGCCTCCTTGTTCAGTTACCAGGAGGCAACTATGGTTCCAATGCACCACATCATTTTCATGACCACCATACCCAGCTGTGGGCAAGACAATGATAAGCTGCTATTATTTGCCTTGCGGTTGCTACCAGGTGCTTAACCAGTGTGTGTATCTGCCTCCTTTGTAATTTGCTTCTGAAACCTTGGTTCTTTGTTTATTATGTTTTTATAAAGGAAGCTAAGGCATTTATTACATATCTATGATGTGTCAGGCTTGGTAAATACACAAGAGGAGGGTGACATGGCATAGCCCTTTTCTTTAGAGATTTTGAACAAGTCTTCACAAAGAATGTCAGAGCCTGGTGCCTGTCTCCACTAACTCCTTTCAAAGGCCTGACCCTAGGCAATCTGAACCTAGAGCCCATGTTCTTAATCATTGTACTCTACATACTTCTTCAAATGTGTGGACACATGGGTCTTTCTTTCTTCAGAGTATACCCACAGCTCCCCATTCACTCTTCTGGTGACATGGCTTCCAGTCCTCTGAGTAGCCTATCTCTCCTATTATAGTGCATCAGATTTGTCCATGTCAATGTCAGAGCTAAACAGAATATTGCAGTTTTTTGTTGATCAAATGCAGAGTACAGTAGGATCAACCATTCCTGTGACATGAACACACACCTTTCTTAAATGCAGCCAAAGACTGTGCACAAATAGATTGTCGGGGATTTGTTGGAAGAATGGGATGGAAAGGAAGAGAGGAAAAATGTGTTTTATTTTTACATCAAGATGTTGGCATGAGCTGGGCACAGTGACTCATGCCTGTAATCCTAGCGCTTTGGGAGGCCATGGCAGGAGGATCGCTTGAGGTGGTATTGTATTAAATTTTGGTGGAACCTGGGGAGAACATTCCAAGATGGCTGAATAGGAACAGCTCTGGTCTGCAGCTCCCAGCGTGATTGACACAGAAGACAGCTGATTTCTGCATTTCCAACTGAGGTGCCTGGTTCATCTCATTAGGACTGGTTGGACAGGGGGTGCAGCCCACAGAGGGCAAGCCAAAGAAGGGCGGGGCATCGCCTCACCCGGGAAACACAAGGGGTTGGGGGATTTCCCTTTTCTAGGCAAGGAAAGCCATGAGAAACTATCTGGAAAAATGGGGGCACTCCTGCCCAAATACTGCACTTTTCCCAAGGTCTTAGCAGCCTTCAGACAAGGTGATTCTCCCCCATCCCTGGCTTGGTGGGTCCCACACCCATGGAGCCTTGCTCACTGCTAGCACAGCACTCTGAGATGGATCTGCAAGGTGGCAGCCTGGTTGGGGTATGGGCATCCACCATCACTAAGGCTTGAGTAGGTAAACAAGGCGGCCAGGAAGCTCAAACTGGGCAGAGCCTACTGCAGCTCAACAAGGCCTACTGCCTCTAGACTCCACCTCTGTGGGCAAGATGTACCTGAATAAAATGCAGCAGACAACTTCTGCAGACTTAAACATCCCTGTCTGACAGCTCTGAAGAGAGCAGTGGTTCTCCCAGCATGGCATTTGAGTTCTGAGAATGGACAGACTGCCTCCTCAAGTGGGTCCCTGACCTCTGTGTAGCCTGACTGGGAGACACCTCCCAGTAGGGACACACAGACACCTCATATAGGTGGTTGCCCCTCTAGGACGAAGTTTCCAGAGGAAGGATCAGGCAGCAATATTTACTGTTCTGCAACCTCCGCTGGTGATACCCAGGCAAACAGGGTCTGGAGTAGAACTCCAGAAAACTCCAATAGACCTGAAGCTGAGGGACCTGACTGTTAGAAGGAAAACTAACAAACAGAAAGGAATAGCATCAAAATCAAAAAAAGGTCATCTACACCAAAACCCCATCTGTAGGTCACCAACATCAAAGACCAAAGGTGGATAAAACCACAAAGATGGAGAGAAACCAGATCAGGAAAGCTGAAAATTCTAAAAATCAGAGTACCTCTTCTCCTCCAAAGGATTGCAGCTCCTCTCCAGCAACAGAACAAAGCTGGACGGAGAATGAGTTGGACAAGTTGACAGAAGAGAAGTAGGCTTCAGAAGGTCAGTAATAACAAACTTCTCCAAGCTAAAGGAGGATGTTCGAACCCATTGCAAAGAAGCTAAAAACCTTGAAAAAAGATTAAACAAATGGCTAACTACAATAGACAGTGTAGAGAAGACCTTAAATGACCTGATGAAGCTGAAAACCATGGCAGGAGAACTTCATGACATATGCACAAGCTTCAATAGACAATTCAATCATGTGGAAGAAAGGGTATCAGTGACTGAAGATCAAATTAATGAAATAAAGTGAGAAGACAAGGTTAGAGAAAAAAGAGTAAAAAGAAATGAGCAAAGCCTCCAAGAAATACAAAGACCAAATTTATATTTGATTAGTGTACCTGATAGTGATGGGAAGAATGGAACCAGGTTGGAAAACACTGTTCAGGATATTATCCAGGAGAACTTCCCCAACCTAGCAAGGCAGGCCAATATTCAAATTAACGAAATACAGAGAACGTCACAAAGACACTCCTCAAGAAAACCAACCCCAAGACACATAATTCTCAGATTCACCAAGGTTGAAATGAAGAAAAAGGTGTTAAGGGCAGCCAGAGAGAAAGGTCAGGTTACCCACAAAGGGAAGCTCATCAGACTAACAGCATGTTTCTTGGCAGAAATCCTACAAGACAGAAGAGAGTGGGAGCCAATATTCAACATTCTTAAAAGGATTTTCAACCCAGAATTTCATACCCAGCCAAACTAAGCTTCATAAGTGAAGGAGAAATAAAATCCTTTACAGACAAGCAAATGCCAAGAGATTTTGTCACCACCGGGCCTGCTTTACAACAGCTCCTGAAGGAAACACTAAACATATAAAGAAACAACTGGTACCAGCCACTGCAAAAACATGCCAAATTGTAAAGACCATAGATACTAGGAAGAAACCACATCAATTCATGGGCAAAATAGCCAGCTAACATCATAATGATAGAATCAAATTCATACATAACTATATTAACTGTAAATGTAAATGGGCTAAATGCCCTGATTAAAAGACACAGACTGGCAAATTGGATAAAGAGTCAAGACCCATCAGTGTGCTGTATTCAGGAGACCCATCTCACATGCAAAGACACACATAGACTCAAAATAAAGGGATGGAGGAAAATCTACCAAGCAAATGGAAAGCAAAAAAAGAACAGGGGTTGCCATCCTAATCACTGATAAAATAGACTTTGAACCAACAAAGATGAGAAGAGACAAAGAAGGCCATTACATAATGGTAAAGGGATCAACTCAATGAGAAGAGCTGTTTATCCTAAATATATGCACCCAATACAGGAGCACCCAGATTCATAAAGCAAGTTCTTAGAGACCTACAAAGAGACTTAGACTCCCACAAAATAATAATAGGAGACTTTAAAACTCCACTGTCAATATTAGACAGATCAATGAGACAGAAGGTTAACAAGTATATGCAGGACCTGAACTCAGCTCTGCAACAAGCAGACCTAATAGACATCTACAGAACTCTCCTTCCCAAATCAACAGAATGTACATTCTTCTCAGCACCACATCACACTTATTCTAAAATTGACCACATAATTGGAAGTAAAGCACTCCTCAGCAAATGTAAAGGAACAAAAATCACAACAAACTGTCTCTCATACCACAGTGCAATCAAATTAGAACTCAGGATTAAGAAACTCACTCAAAACTGCTCAACTACATGGAAATTGAACAACTTGCTCCTGAATGACTACTGGGAAAATAATGAAATGAAGGCAGAAATAAAGATGTTCTTTGAAACCAATGATAACAAAGACACAACATATGAGAATCTCTAGGACACATTTAAAGCAGTGAGTACAGAGAAATTTATAGCACAAAATGCCCACAAGAGAAAGCAGGAAAGATGTAAAATCGACACCCTAACATCACAATGAAAAGAACTAGAGAATCAAGAGCAATGGCATTCAAAACCTGGCAAAAGGCAAGAAATAACTAAGATGGGAACAGAACTGAAGGAGAAAGAGACACAAAAAAAACCCTTCAAAAAAACCAATGAATCCAGGAGCTGGTTTTTTGAAAAGATCAACAAAATAGATGGACCGCTAGCAAGACTAATAAAGAAGAAAAGAGAGAAGAATCAAATAGACACAATAAAAAATGATAAAGGAGATATCTCCACCGATCCCATAGAAATACAAACTGCAATCAGAGAATACTATAAACACCTCTACGCAAATAATCTAGAAAATATAGAAGAAATGGATAAATTCCTGGACACATACACCCTCCTGAGACTAAACCAGGAAGAATTTGAATCTCTGAATAGACCAATAACAGACTCTGATATTGATGCAATAATTAATAGGCTGCTAACCAAAAAAAAGTCCAGGACCGGACGGATTCACAGACGAATTCTACCAGAGGTACAAAGAGGAGCTGGTACCATTCCTTCTGAAACTATTCCAATCAATAGAAAAAGAGGGAATCCTCTCTCACTCATTTTATGAGGCCAGCATCATCCTGATACCAAAGCCTGACAGAGACACACACACAAAAAAAGAGAATTTTAGACCAATATCCCTGTTGAACATCAATGCAAAAATCCTCAGTAAAATACTGGAAAACCAAATACAGCAGCACATCAAAAAGCTTATCCATCAGGATCAAGTTGGCTTCATCCCTGGGATGCAAGCCTTGTTCAACATATGCACATCTGTAAATATAATCCATCACACAAACAGAACAAATGACAAAAACCACATGATTATCTCAATAGAGGCAGAAAAGGCCTTTGACAAAATTCAGCAGCCCTTCATGATAAACACTCTCAATAAACTAGGTATTGATGGAACGTATCTCAAAATAACAAGAGCTATTGATGACAAATGCACAGCCAATATCATACTGACTGGGCAAAAACTGGAAGCATTCCCTTTGGAAACTGGCACAAGACAGGGATGCCCTCTCTCACCACTCCTGTTTAACATAGTGTTGGAAGTTCTGGCCGGAGCAATCAGGCAAGAGGAAGAAATAAAGGGTATTCGATTAGAGAATAAGGAAGTCAAATTGTCACTGTTTGTAGATGACATGATTGTATATTTAGAAAACCCCATCATCTCAGCCCAAAATCTCCTTAAGCTGATAAGCAACTTCAGCAAAGTGTCAGGATACAAAATCAATGTGCAAAAATCACAAGCATTCTTATACACCAGTAACAGACAAACAGAGAGCCAAATCATGGATGAACTCCCATTCGCAATAGCTGCAAAGAGAATAAAATACCTAGGAATCCAACTTACAAGGGATGTGAAGGACCTCTTCAAGGAGAACTACAAACCACTGCTCAACGAAATAAAAGAGGACACAAACAAATGGAAGAATATTCCATGCTCATGGATAGGAAGAATCAATGTCGTGAAAATGGCCATACTGCCCAAAGTAATTTACGGATTCAGTGCCATCCCCATTAAGCTACCAATGACTTTCTTCACAGAATTGGAAAAAACTACTTTAAAGTTCATTTGTAACCAAAAAAGACCCGCATTGCCAAGACAATCCTAAGCAAAAAGAACAAAGCCGGAGGCATCATGCTACCTGACTTCAAACTATACTACAAGGCTACAGTAACCAAAACAGCATGGTACTGGTACCAAAACAGACATATAGACCAATGGAACAGAGCAGAGGCCTCAAAAATAACACCACCCATCTACAGCCATCTGATCTTTGACAAACCTGAGAAAAACAAGAAATGGGGAAAGGATTCCCTATTTAACAAATGGTGCTGGGAAAACTGGCTAGCCATAAGTAGAAAGCTGAAACTGGATCCCTTCCTTACTCCTTATATGAAAATTAATTCAAGATGGATTAGAGACTTAAATGTTAGACCTAAAACATAAAAACCCTAGAAGAAAACCTAGGTAATACCATTCAGGACATAGGCATGGGCAAGGACTTCATGTCTAAAACACCAAAAGCAATGGCAACAAAAGCCGAAATTGACAAATGGGATCTAATTAAAGTAAAGAGCTTCTGCACAGCAAAAGAAACTACCATCAGAGTGAACAGGCAACCTACAGAATGGGAGAAAATTTTTGCAATCTACTCATCTGACAAAGGGCTAATTTCCAGAACCTACAAAGAACTCAAACAAATTTACAAGAAAAAAACAAACAACCCCATCAAAAAGTGGGCAAAGGATATGAACAGACATTTCTCAAAAGAAGACATCTATACAGCCAACAGATACATGAAAAAATGCTCATCATCACTGGCCATCAGAGAAATGCAAATCAAAACCACAATGAGATACCATCTCACACCAGGTACAATGGCAATCATTAAAAAGTCAGGAAACAACAGGTGCTGGAGAGGATGTGGAGAAATAGGAACACTTTTACACTGTTGGTGGGACTGTAAACTAGTTCAACCATTGTGGAAAGCAGTGTGGCGATTCCTCAAGGATCTAGAACTAGAAATACCATTTGACCCAGCCATCCCATTACTGGGTATATACCCAAAGGATTATAAATCATGCTGCTATAAAGACACATGCACACGTATGTTTATTGCGGCACTATTCACAATAGCAAAGACTTGGAATCAACCCAAATGTCCATCAGTGACAGACTGGATTAAGAAAATGTGGCACATATACACCATGGAATACTGTGCAGCCATAAAAAAGGATGAGTTTGTGTCCTTTGTAGGGACATGGATGCAGCTGGAAACCATCATTCTCAGCAAAGTATCACAAGAACAGAAAACCAAACACTGCATGTTCTCACTCATAGGTGGGAATTGAACAATGAGATCACTTGGACACAGGAAGGGGAACATCACACACTGGGGCCTATTGTGGGGAGCAGGAAGCAGGGAGGGATAGCATTAGGAGATATACCTAATGTAAATGACGAGTTAATGGGCGCAGCACATACAACTTGGCACATGTATACATATGTAACAAACTTGTAGGTTGTGCACATGTACCCTAGAACTTGAAGTATAATTTTTTTAAAAAATATATTGCTACAGTAAATCTTGTGCAGTTCCTTCATGCAGGGATCCATCATAAGCTTCTTGTTGGTACCGCCTCTGGCTTGCAACCTTAAGGAAATGAAGGACTGTGTGGCAGCCTCCACTTCACCTATTGTGATAGTGATGTGCTACAGAGGGCATGGGAATGAGTCACAGAATTGAGTTCTGTAAAGAAATACTTTAGTGATACCCCCAAAATCATGTAACTCCTCGGGGGACCACCCTATTTGGTGAAGTACCAGGAGGAATTAAAGGGTGACTTAATTGCAGAGATGAAAGGAAATGTAATTTGGGCTGACATGAGGTGGGAAGATTCTAAGATTACATTTTAATGCTGAGTTTCCTTAAAAGAAAAGCCCCATTGCCGTCCTCTGCTCACTCTTGCCTTTTGCAGAGAAGCAGGCTTCCTGCCCTGTGTCCCTCATCACCCCCACTCCTCACTGGCTGACAAATCCTGCTTTCTCATCTTAACCTCCTTCTTCTGGCACATCCCTGGGTGAAACGCCTTCTTAACGACCCCAGACCCTAATCACAAAGACCTCTGAGATGGGCGATGTTTCTGTTTATCAAGCTAGCAGCCAGCTGGCCAGCCAACGAAGCCAGGTGTCAGAGCCCATGCTGGGAAAGGTAAAAGAGGAGGCATATGCCTCTTTCAGTGGACATATTTTATCCCCTCAAGTGCCGTTGCCTTAAATTACTTATGCTGTCTTTAGGTCTTGGCTGCGTAGTTTGAACTATATGGTTAAATTAGCTACAAATATGTAGGGTGTTAACTGTTTTGAGTCATATGATCACGTTTCTGATGTTGAATTTTTAGAGGTTGTGGGACATCACAGCCGCCAGCGTTTTGGGATCACTTCTTAATGTCTCTTGTTAAGTCACAAAGAGTCTATAAATAATATGTTCTGTCAGAGAAACTCATTGATCTCCCTGAAGAGGGGCTGGTAAACACATCTCGTCAGCTGTGCACGCACAGAAAGATCACACAGTATAATGGAAATAGCCAGAGAATTCTAGCAAGAAAACCTGGTGTTAATTCTCAATTCTGGTATTTACTAGTTAGCCATGTGTCTTTGGCAAACTTATACCTTCTCTCTGTCTCAGTTTTCTCATTTGTGACTGGAAATATTAATTTCAGCCTTAAAATATTTGCAAGGGAAGTAAACCATTTTTAAAACCTGCAAGTATTGTTTTCCATATTATTATCACAGAATAAGGTCAATGCATGCAATATTCATTAATATTTCAGACTACTCAGCTCCAGTTTAGTTATATCACATGATTTATAAGAAAAATCAGAAAATATTTAGAGGAAAAGATCCATAGATGAGGAAATAATACATACTACTTATAAATAAATATTCAAAAGGAATTTTTTAAAAAGTGTACTGGAAATAAAATGCTATTGCAGTAACAGAGAGATTTTATTTTTAATTTTAATTTTTCTAAAGACAGTCTCACTATATTGCCAAGGCTGGTCTCAAACTCCTGGCCTCAAGCTATCCTCCCACCTTGGCCTCCCAAAGTTAATAACAGTTTTTAAATTCCAGTGAATTACATCAAGAGTAGTTAACAGTTGCTTGCCCTTGCAATTGAGCAAAGTGTTGGAGTAAAATGGTTTAGGCTTATTGGTGAGGAACATCAATTAAGTACAAGAAATGTTCCCTAATTGGTGACAGTTGGAGCTAATTATGGAATTAAGTTGGACATTTTAAATAACATAATATATTTGTAATATTAATATTCATTTACATAATTTATGTGTGATCCATTCAAAATACTTGACTTAGGCTAGGTGGCATTCTGAATTCACTCCTAGTCTTGTGATTCTGGGATTTTTATTTTCTGTCACTTAAGTCTTCTCTTGGCCTAAGAGGTGATCTCCTTGCATGTTGAATTAGGGTGCAGCCCTGAGAGGCAAGTGTACATGTCTCTAAAACTGATTGACATGTGGCAATCTCAGAGTCCCCAATACTTTGGCTTCTTCACTTCTAAATAATAGGACTTTAGCTCTCTTTTGACTAATTCAAGATTATATCCCTTTGTAAGGTAGCAAATTTCTGTATGGCTCAGGTACCTCATCTGCTCGGGGGTTCTGTGGGGCTTAAATATACAAAGGGCTTAACCCAGTACCTGACTCATAGTGAGTGTCTTATTCTCATCTTCTTCCTCCAATTTTTAAAATAAATTAATGGAAAAAGGCAAAATGATACTCCAGGTCATGTGATTCTCAATTCAGAGAGCTAGCCATACAGCTAATATGGTGACTCACCATAATAATATGTCTTCTGTTGACTTCCTTAACAGCCAACAACTGGCCAAGCTTTAAGAGGCAGAAGCTAGATACCATCTTACAGGACTCAGAGAGTGAAATCCCAGGAGGAATTTCCTCTCCATACTGTATGTTTGCCCTCCATTTTTTTCACATTCCCCCTTCAGTACTAATCACATTGAACTGGGATAGTTGCTTAGACACCCACTTCCAGTCCCCTCTCTGGACCATTTACCTTCATACCCAACTCTAGCACCCAGTGTAAGACTGGACATATACAGACACCCAATAAATCTTTGTTGGCTGGATTCACAATGAATGAATCAGTCACAAGAAGCAATATGACATAATGGTTAAGAAACATAGACTTGGGAGTCAGAAGGAGCTGGGCTCAAATCCAGGCTCCACCTCTTACAGGCAGTGTGATCTTGGACAACTGACTTAACTTTTTATGTCTCATGTCCTTACCTGTAAAATGGTGTTATATGCCTAACTCATAGGGTTTGTTATATCATATATACATTTTTTATATACTTTTTCACATATGACATTGTGCCTGGCAATAAATATTATTAATAATAGCATTATTACTCATAATAGTATGAAAAAATACAAATATTATACCATGTATAGCATTTTTTGTTGCTATTTACTTTTGCTATTAATTTCCTTGTTATTTATTATTATGGTTATCAGCAGAAATGCTGTACTCACTGCTAGCCAGTACAAAATGACCCATTCAAACTATGAGATAGATATCACTTAGATCAGGCAACCCCACTGATAGCCATTCTGGCTTTGGACTGAGCTAAGGATAGGAGAGGTTGAACAGATTTAACATCATTGCCTTCAGTTGTGCAGCCTTGAAGAAACTACCCCTGCTTCCACCAAGGAAAGCTTCAAAATGCTTCCCAACACATCCAGAGCCCCTTAGGGTCAGTGATTAAGATGAATCTTAGAGCATCAGTTATCCAGCCCAAGGATCCAAAGAGGGTGAATGATCAACTTAATTAAGCAGTAGTTTTCAGACTTTACCATCCATCAGAATAACTTGGAGGACTTGTTCAAATACATTGCTGTAGCTGGGCTCCATTTCCAGATTCACTGGTCTGGGGTGGAACCTCAATTTTGATTTCTAATGAGTTCCCACATGGTGCTGATGGTGGTGGTGTGGGGAACACACTTTGAGAATCACAGAGTTCATGGATATGGTTGAGGTGTGAGTAACTAGACTCCAGAGCAGGATTGTGTGTGGAAATCATTTTATTTAGGTGAATTGCCTGAGAACCCCTGTGAAAATTAGGGCTTCCTGTTTTTAGCCTCTTTGTTTTCAACCCTGCACTGCCCTTTCCTTACTTCATAAACATATTGGTAGGGAAAATGGTCTCATGAAGTTGTTTTCAAGCTTTTACAAGCCTAATAAATCAACAGACACACTCCCCAGAAAAGCTCATCTACAGAGACACAGAAGCTGATATGATTTGGCCTTGTGTCCCCACCCAAATCTCATCTTATAGTTCCCATAATTCCCACACGTTGTGGGAGGGACCTAGTGGGAGATGATTGAATCATGGGGGCGGGTTTTCCCATGCTGTTCTCATGATAGTGAATGGGTTTCATGAAGGCTGATGGTTTTAAAAACAGGAGTTTCCCTGCACAAGCTCTTTTTTTTGCTTGCTGCCATCCACGTAAGATGTGACTTGCTCTTCCTTGCCTTCCACCGTGATTGTAAGGCCTCCCCAGCCATGTGGAACTGTAAGTCCAGTTAAACCTCTTTCTTTTGGAAATTGCCCAATCTGGGGTATGTCTTTATCAGGAGCGTGAAAATGGACTAATACAGAAGCATTGCTTGGTTCTTAGACTCCTCCCCCACCAACCCACCCACTAACTCTTAAGAGTATAAGAAGAAAAACTATGCCTGGAGGCAAAGTCTTGGGTTCACTTGGATGTAACAAAAAATCCCTTCTTATACTTAACTTTTCAGTTAACCCATTTGTAAAATAGGAATAATAATAATAGTTCGTAACTCAAAGGTTGTGAAGATTAACAGATGTAATGCTTAGACATTTGCACTTAGCAGTATCTGGCACAAAATATGTACTTCAATCAATGTTTATTTTTATTAAAATTGTTACCTCTTCTGTGAGCTGGGGAAGACATGTTTTAACCTGGAGTGAGTTGCTTGTGGGAAGAGAGGAGGCCAAGAGAAAGGCTGGAAATGTAGGGTCCTGGGCTGCTGGAGGTGGGGCGGTAGGACGGAAGGCAGCAGGCAGCTGTCCTGGATGCTGCCTGGGTACCACCCAGGGGCTTGCAGAGGCATCCTCAGGGGTAACAGGGGTCTGGGTAGAGGCGACAGCCACACTCAACTTGCTTTCTTCAGCTCCGAGCATCTTGGTTTCAGCATGGCCACCCGTCCTCTCCACTTCCCCCATCCCACTACTCCCCACAAAAGCTCACTATGTTCAATGAAATGGGTTCCTGTATTGCTTGTTTTCTCCTCTGACTCAGGTTCCAAGTTGAGGACCCCTTATTTCATGGTTAACCAGTAAAGAATCATTGTCTGAGGGTTTTTCTCCCTGATGACGCAACTTGCCTGCTAGGTAACTCCAAAATGCTATGCAAATTCAATTTGCCTAGGGGTTTTAACCATCACAATGACAGTGAAATCATTGACCAACTCACAGAGATGTCTATGTCTTAGATAGCTTCAAAGGAAAGTTTCTAAATAAGTACCAAATAATGACCCAGCCCCACCCAAGGACTAGGGTTGGAACTTTCTCCTCCACACCATCGTCCTGTCCCCAGGCTTATTAGGGCCCTGTGTTGCTGACAAGGAGGTTGTCCACCAGAGCAGTTTGGATGAGCTCAGCAGCATTAGCACTAGGGAGTGCTCTGCATTATTCCTGAACCTGATTTGGCAGCAGCTATGAAGACCCTCTCCTCCAGGTGCCGTGAGGGCAGCTTCCAAGGGAGGTGCTTTTCCCTGGCCACACGGTACCAGAAAGCCAAGGAAGGGTCCAGTGTGTTGGATGGCTCCTGCATGATGGCTCTCTGGCCACAGCCACTAGTAGGGATCCTGGTGCCTTCTCTACATGTGGACTCCACATGCTTTGTCCCCTGCTCCCAATCTTTTTCAAGACTATGCCTCTTCTCCAGGGCTTCCATTTTTATGATCAAGATTCTAATTTGAAAGTAAAAACACTAAACCATTACCTTTTTCTCTCTCTTTGTGGTCCTGCTACAAGAATCCTCATTCTTTTTGAGGCAAGTAGATGCCTCTTTCTACTAGGGAAAAGGTCAGGAAATCTAAGACCAAAGAGCCCAGAGAGTACTATGTCAATTGTCAATTGCTTTTGTTTGTTTGTTTGTTTTCCTAAAATCTGGCCACAGCCTGCCATATCATGTTGTTCTGTGTGAGTCGCTGAGCAATAGAACTGGGCAACCCCAGGTTAGCTCTGTCTCTGTGACCTGAAAGTCTGAATTTATCCACTCTGAAATACTCCACTTTCCAAATGCCCGATACCTTGTCATGCCCCCATGTTAATACCTTCTGAGAGAAAGACAGAAATACAACGTTGTCATAAGGATTCACTTCCAGCCTGGAAGACATTAAGTCTTGAGAAAAAAAAAATGATTAAGGATTAAGCCTGATTCTCATAGTTTCTACAAAAAATAAATAAGTATAAACATTGATAGACCAGTCAGCAAACATTTATTTAGTACCTACTGTGTACTCTGCAAAACAGATGACACAAAGAGGAGTAACACATGCTCCTATGCTATGCAGATTCACAGCCCTGCAGGGAAGAGAGATACATGCAAAAATATACCTAACACTAAGTGGGCCATAGCAAAGGTGAGGACTGTTGTTCAGACAGTATCTTGAGAGTAGGGGAGAAGATAAATCAATTTTGACAGGGGATCTGTAAAACTTCCTTGGGTGAATGGGATTTAAGCAGGACCTTAAAGGGCAGTGAGATTGCTATAGGTGAATATGATGGAGAAAGACATTCTAGGCTGCAGGAATCATTTGAAGAAAAGCGTGGAGTTGGGAAAGTACTTGGTATGTTTGAGTAATTATGAATTAACCAGTGTGACCATAGTATGGATTCAGGGTAGGGTGTAGAAGTGGAAGCTGGAAACATAAGTTGGAAGCATATTGAGGGTAGGGGAAAGAAATCAATGGCCAAGTGAGCCAGTTTGTCTTTATTCTCTGCGCATCCAGGAAGTATTGAGGGTCTTTGAGTAGGAAGATACCAGAAGCAGATCTGTTTTTCTAAAAAGAGAACCCCGATATCACTGTGAAGAATAGATCCTAGAAGGCAGGAAGGAAGCAAGACTTGGTAAAGGTAATGGGAACTTGATCTAAAGCCAGAGAGGTGGCAGTGGCCAGGAGAGGATGAACGGGAGAGGCATCTGAGATGCTGCATTCATTCGAGGATGGCTGGTGGTACGTGGCAAAGAAAGCAGAGGTGAGCTGAGAGGGTTGTCCTTGCACACGCAGGCCCAGCTGGGGATGCTGGATTCAAGCAGGGTCAAGGAAGAGACTGACTACGGGCCCAGAAGCCAGTGGTCAGGGATAGCCTCATGGCCATCCCAAGCAAATTCTTTTCCTCCCTAGAATGCCCACAGGGGTAGCAACTGACCATCTGCTTTGCCAGTGTGGAACATCAAAATCACTGATTCTTAGACTCAGGTCCTTATCTGGCAGCCTTAGGAGCCCTGGAGAGCTTTTTAAACAATTTGTAGGCACCTTCCTATGAGGTTCTGATCTGGGACCCCCGAGATGGGTCTGCAGCGGGACCCAGGCATCTGTATTTTGTAAAATTGCCAGATGATTCTGAAGCACAGCTGGATTGGGGAACCACTGTGGGATCTTACTCTTGTACTGGGAAATGTATAAAAAACAAAGGTGGGCCGGACATGGTGGCTCACACCTGTAATCCCAACACTTTGGGAGGCCAAGGCAGGCAGATCACCTGAGGTCAGGAGTTCGAGACCAGCCTGGCCAACATGGTGAAACCCCATCTCTACTGAAAATACAAAAAATTAGTTGGGCATGATGGCACCTACCTGGAATCCCAGCTACTCAGGAGGCTGAGGCAGGAAAATCACCTGAACCCAGGAGGTGGAGGTTGCTGTGAGCCAAGATCCTGCCACTGCACTCCAGCCTGGGCAACAGAGTGAGACTCCATCTTAAATAAATAAATAAATACAAAGGTGGACACTTACTCCTGCTAGTGAACACTATGATATGATGACCTGGAGACCTAAGCTTTTGGTTTCCAATGCCATCTCTCAAGCACAATGACCATCACTGAGTCTCTTTGTTCACCTTCCATCCCCAACTTTGGTCCTCAGCAAACACACCAGCCAGTCTCCCAAACTTCCCAGAAGGACAATGTGTATACAAATCATCGTTTCCATTCTTGTCCTTAATTGAAAAAGAAAGAGAGCTTTGCAATGTCACGGGGATTTCAAGAAAGCATCTTTTCACAGAATGTTTTGCATCTTTAGAAAACAGGCTACATAAAAATACTATTCATTTTCTGCCAGGTTTGTGCAACACTTATAACATTTTTACTTATATTATTGTTTTTATTTATCAGAAAAATGATACAATTTAGAGGTAAGGTAGGGGTTAAAAACTTCCCTTGTATACACTGGGCTCTAGGTGATTCAGTGACTCATCCGAGGTCAGACAACCAGAGCTGGTCTAGAATTCACTGTCCTCCTGAGCTCCAGTTCTGCTTCTGTGCCATAATGGAGAGGAGTAACATAAAGGCATTTTTCTCTCCTTGTAAAAGAGAAAAAATGGGGGGAGAGGGAATTATTTAAACACACCTCACTCATACTGCAATCACTGCATTGTTTTTCCTGTTGAAACACCCTGTTGGTTTTCAAATCCCTTTAAACCTCCCCGGCACCTGTATGGCCCAGATCCAGGAATTATTACCAAACCCTTGCTTTTTATATTTAGCCACATAGGAGTTTCTGTGATGGTAACTGGCTCTTGGTTCAGCTGAAAATTTCAGAGCCCTCAGAAGTTTTCTTCTTTCATAGAGGCTGGAAGCATGTAATGCTCAGACCTGAATTTTCTTGTTTAACTTAAGCATGGTATGCTTCCCCTCTGGATAAAATAGTGTTGTGGCACAGCACTATATTATTCCTCTGTGATGATCCCTCTAAAATATCAATCAAAAAAAGAGGGCAGGGAAAAGATAGGGTGGGGGGTCAGAGTCAGCAGCTTATAGTATGTGATATGACCTCTCTTCAGAGAACAGAGGACTGAAAACATAGAACTGAGGTTGGCAACATAATGAGAACTTCCCAGCAAATTCATTATAGCAAATCATAATGTGAGCTCAGAGGGCACAAAAATAGGCCAAAGGAAAGTGACTCCCACATAAGACCTAATTAAGTACTTTGATGTCAGAAAGCAGTGTGGGGGGCGGGGGTGGAAAATCAAATCAGACTGACGTGAAGGGCCTAAATTCTAACAGAAAGAAGAAATATTTCTCTTTTACTCACTCTTGCTCTCTCTTTCTCAGTTTCTTCCTTTGCCGTGGAGGAAGAACAAGATTCCGAAACAATGGATTGTAAATTCTTCAGTCAATTAGTCCAGTGACTTACTACTGTTTATAATGCACAGAATATCACAGGCTGTTTTGCAGCTGCCCCAAGTTGGTTTGTTAATAACAGGAAGCTAGCACTTCTCAGTACAGTGGATCAGCCACACGTGAAAATAAATGCAAAAAACCTGGCAGGGAATAGCAGCAGACCGAGAGTAGCCTTGATTTAATTTAACATTTGGGGGTCCACACACAAATGAGCATTTTAGTAGGCTTCATGGTGGAAGTTGCTGTCATTTGTAAAATATTCTGGCCAATTAGCTAATAGTGTGCTTGGATTTCTCCTGTTTTGATACAGTAATACTAAGTACATTGTGAAGCCCAATTATACAAATCATCCCCATATGCCATACCAGTCTTTCTTTATGAACTGTGTTTATAAATCCTGTGTGAGGAAATGTGTACTTCAGCAATTTAGACCATGTGTAAAAACATAGCCAATGGGATTGTCAAGAAAACAAGTTCCAGCCTAGGAAATCCTAATGTGTTCCGCTGGAATAACAGGAGGGTGCCGGGAGTGCAATGCTCTGCTTAAATACATATTGCTTTATAGTGTTTAACCGACTTAGGGGCTTCCGCTCCCCTTTCTGTTATATTATTCTTCTTTTCTTTTAGGATCCAACCTTGGAGTTTTTGAGAAAATTTGGGATTGGTCTTCTCTCGGGGACAATAGCCTCAGTCATTAACATCCCTTTTGATGTTGCCAAAAGTAGGATTCAAGGGCCTCAACCAGTTCCTGGAGAGATCAAGTACAGAACCTGTTTTAAAACAATGGCAACAGTCTATCAGGAAGAAGGGTAACATAACACATTCTTATTTTAATAAATGTATAAGGCTCACGTATTGTTAAAACTGAATTGTCCTTCCATTTAGATGAGAACCAGTAAGCCCTCCTAAGTGGAGCTTGTGTCTAAGAAACTCTGCAAATATGTATGACAAGCTTTCCAAGACAATAAAATAATAAGATGTTGTAAACATGTGCTTACACCATCAAGTGACAATATGCTGTGTGTTTGCCATAGAATGCCAAGATGAACTTTTTACTTGACAGTTTGCATAATATAGTATTGTATGTTATATGTCCTATTAATATAAACACAGGAGAATAATTGTCTTCTGACTCTAAATCCCATCAAAATGCCACCTAATTATATTCTCCTGGGAGAATTATAGAGTTCTGTCAAGATAATTTTAAAAATTTAAAGTATGTGCATTTTTCTGATTTTTTAAAATCTTACTTTCTGTTTCGTCGCCGCTCTTTTCCTCAAGTAAACAAGTAATATTTTATTATTTTGATATAAACTGCATCATATTTCCTAATGTAAAGACTGAGTTTGTGGTCTTTTAAATTCAATTACAAAAGTCATTCTGTCCATATACACAGCTGTCTTGAAAGTAAGACCTGTCTTGAAAGCAAAAGCATCTCGCTGATGAAAGTCATGTTTCTGATTGGGCAGGACCAGCAGAGTTGGGTAATAAAGAATTGATTAACTCTTTCCCCACATCCAGTTTGCTGCAGAGAATACTAAGATGCTGTCTGCTTTGAGATGTATATAATTCCAAATAATTTATTTTTTTAAATGCTGGGCCCCCATCTCAATAAAGCTAAGGTACAACTCCATTTATTTTCAGAATAAGAATGTTTCTCTTTCCCTTCCTATTACAGGATTTTAGCTTTGTACAAAGGCCTGCTTCCCAAGATTATGAGACTTGGACCAGGTAATGATATTTTGATTATTTAATCCTTCCTTCTTTCTTGTTCTGTTGTCTCCTTTTTTGTTATTTGTGTCCATCAGCAACAAAATAAAGGTTTACCACTTTGTAAAAGACAAAAACCTTGGAATATAAAGTTGTCTATGAGTGTCTGAGATACTGAAGACATCCATTAGAAATGTTCTACCTTTGTTTATTAAGTACTATTTATGACCTTGCTGGAGGCTGACAGAAGCCAAAACCCAGCTTAAGTCAATAGGAAGAAGCCACAGGCAGTAGGAGTTTGAGTAAGAGCCGAGGTGTATGCAGTGGCTTCTGGCTAAAGGGGAGGCTTTTCACTGAGTGAGGGACCAGCCCAATTAAACGTTTCCTCGTGCTCCTAATTCATTCTTGCTCCTGCCTCAACTTCATTTCAAAAAGAGAAAAGGAGGACAGCTTGCCTCCATGAACAGCAAAAGCCACTCATCTTCACAGTCACCTCTGGGGAGTGGTGACACCGTAACTAGCCGCTTACCTCTGCTGGCCTTTGTCAGCATGACGCTGGAGGCTTCTGGCTCAGGGCCTCACTTCAGAACGCCAACCCACAAAAAAACCGGCTGCCATTCCCACAGGGAGAATCGGCTGCCTCTGTGTAAATAGATAAGAAAATAACTGCTGCAGACTCAACTGCCAGGGCAGATAGTATTGGATTATAAGCAACCTTGCGAATAAGTACAAAACTATACTCTAGACCACACATATTTTTTTATCAGGTTATACTCACCTATTTATACATACTGGTAATATTTCCTAGAACCTTCTCCTACTCCTCCGCTCTCCCCTTTGCAGTTCCTCCCTTTTAATACTACTGTCCTCCTACCCTACTACACAAACACACATCCACATTCACCTTTAGATCTCAGCCCAATGAACCAACATTTCTATTAATCTAAGATAGAGAACAACAGTCTGTAAATTGAAGACGGTGAACAGCTCACACTTTCATATATTTAGGAAACACTTCCACAATTCCCAACCCATCTATCCCAATCTTTATAGGCCTTTACACATGGATTTTGCTTCATATTTGGGATTCAGATCTACCTTCCGTTAGTCATTGGCCCGTGTGTAAAAGCTAACCCAGTAATAGAATGTGGGGAATTTTGTGCATCTCTGCCAGTATGTGGTGTTTTTCCTTCACCACAGAGTAAAAACCTGCTGGTAGACCTAATATGAGAGGAAATCACAGCACCAGCCCTAAACCAACTTTCTCAGAAAGGAATGGGCCTAAAAAGGGTGGTGACAAGGGAGAGGTTAGCTAAAATTGTAATTGACTGGAACCTTCATCCAAAACTCTTAAATAATCTGACCCCAAGTTTTGTTACAGGATTGCAAATGTTTGGTTGGCTTTTTAAATGTTTCGCATGAGGGGTCCTGAGTTGCTGTGGTGTTATACCCAAAGAAAAGCGTTCTTGAACTGACTGTCCAGGCTAAGCCAAACTGTGAATATCTGGAAACCACTCACAGACCTGCCCTCCACTTCATTCCAAATGTGTGCATCACAGCGACTTCAAACCAAAGAAACCTAGAAAGAAAGGTACCACTGAGTTAAGATTAAGACTTTTGAATGAAGGGTGAATTTTTTCTTAAAGAATGAGAGAGAGACGTAAAAAAATAGTAATAAAAATAAAAGAAAACAAAAAAGAAAAAGAAATGTGAGCCTGGAATTTTTGTTGTTTGTTCTGGAGAAACATCCAGCATTTTTATAATAGCCTTAGCAGCTCAGCGTGGCTAACAATCAGATACCTTCCATGAAAGAATCTTGAAGTCTGTGATTTAAACTTCAGCTATTACTAGGCCAAAAACTAACCCAACTCTGCATATTCTTGTCTTAATGGTTAATAAGAATAAATGCAGCAATTACTTACATATTAATAACCCTCTGTAGCGCAGCTCTTTTTGTTTGTCAGAGTTCCAAGAGGTCTAGAGCAGCTGAGAGAGGACTAATAGAGTATCTTCATGGGTTAAAAATGAAAATTACAGGCAGATAATTATCTTTGGTATATAGTTACACAAACATGTGCAGCCTGTAGATTTAAAAAAACAAAAAAAATGTATGGCAGTATGTTCAAAATAACTAAGACCCAAATCAAGTTCTATTTCTTTCCATCAGAAGTCAATCTTCTATTCATGCAGCCAAGTCTTCTGTAAGTTGTGTTCATGATATTTGTCCAAATTTTGATTTTGTAATGTTTTTCACACAGTTAGACATAAAAGGATAAGAAGAGATTATCCTGAAGGGCACAGGACACATGCTATTTACTGCATCAAATAGAACATAAAATGATCCACGTACAAATTCTTCTCCCAGTGGCTAGGTATCCAGCAGCCTTAGTGACTGCTTTTCTGTATCATATTCCTGTTGACATACTACAGAGCATGTCTCTTCACAACTAGTTATGTAGCTGTTTTCTTCCAAGACAAATGGTGGTCTCATGCCATCCAACCCCTACTACCAAATTTTCAAGTTCAAATCCATATACACCCGAAGCAGATAAAAGGAATGAAGGTTAGCTTTCAACCTGCTTTTGTTAGGTTTTGCAATACAGATTTTTTAAATATTCAGAATCTAATTTCCACATTGCAATGCAGTTTGAAAGCTATGACAGAAAACTAGACTCATCCATCAAGCACCATCTTAGAGATTTCCTTCTTGAATGCAATTAAGACTGCTAATTATGGACTGGAAAAGATAAATCCTTAGCCTACACATGAAGAATCTGAAGGTTTCTGTTTGCAGGAAAGCCACATGCCCTTACATGACTAAATATGTCTATATTTATTTACTTTTAAAAATTAAAAGTGCCTGAAAAAGAATCTGATGAGAAATGATGAAAGTTGCAAAAACTCATGGGGGAAAAATGTATTTGGAGACTCAAGATGGTATTGATTTTATCCTGAGAATTTTCCACAGTAGTTTGTATCTTTGTATTGAAGCTCCAGAACTGCTGATTCTGAACAGCCTCTGCCCGACAGGCTGTGTGAGACATCATGGATTCAGAAACCCAGTGGGAAAGCCAGTGCTATTCCAGAGGATTTGCAATAAAAAACAGCTCTTTTCTTTTCTAGGTGGTGCAGTGATGCTGCTGGTTTATGAATACACCTATTCATGGCTTCAGGAGAACTGGTGATTGCCTAGGAAGTGTTTTTCCCCCTTGAGATAATGGATATTTGCTATGCAGCACCATGAAGAAGAGAGACTATCGACCAGCCAGGTGTATAATTATGAAAGAGAAAACTGTTCAAGAACAAAATCTATTTTAATACTTTAAAAATATCTATAGACAACTTGAGATGATACTTTGGCTGTATAAATAAAACTGTGAGAAGAAAAAATAATATGGAACAATGAGGTATTTAAAGTGAATATAGGAAAATAGCATAGAAATCATATATTTTGTAAAAGAAATATAAACTTTGTCTTCTATGTTCCTCTTCACTGCTTCACAATGAAAATTCATTGTATTGATCAGTATTTTTTTCTAAGAGGTCTAGAAATGCTTAAACTATTGAAAATAACTCAAATCATTCAAAGACTGGGTTAAAAAAAGTTAAGCCAAAATTTAAACAGTTTTTATAATGAATTAAATTATTCCATAAATAATATTTAAAGAGCACAAGAAAAATGCTTTAAAGTGCACTAAAATGACCTTTTTAGAATGTTTAATTTTATGAATACTATGTTAAAATGTAAATCTGTTGGTTTTCTGTAGTATCTATGCACATATCAGCTCTATTTTCCTACATCTACTTTATATCTCACATTGCTGTAAGATAATAAACAGGTATTTTAAAACATTGTTTAGAACAGAATGTTAAAACACTGTTGTTTAAGCATGTATTTTTAAATCATGATATCCCAAATCTCTTCTAACAAGTAGGAAACATGCAATAAAATTTACTTTGCTTCTCATAGTTCTCTTTGAAGACAAGTTTTGTTGATGAGATATTTTCACGTTAAATCACAAATTGGAAGCACCTTTGGACCCATTTGTCAGCCATCAGTATTTACATCCAAATACCTTTGTTCAACATGCCTACCTGCGCCATTTTTAGGAAGAATGTATAGAACAGAACTGCATTTTCAGGTTATTAGTTTTAAACGACAACTTCAGATGGGAAGTCGGCTGTCTGCAGTATTAAAATATGTATGATGAAGGAGAAATGTTCCAGAAGAGAAATACACTTAGCATTTCTAAGGATTACTATACTAACGTGTACCACCAAAAATATCTTCTTGGTCTTGATGTAACCAAACTTGATTTTATATCTGCATCCAGAAATGATGCTGATTCAGTAAAGTCAACAAGAATACCTGAAAGTCCACATGACACCTGTCCTAAGTTACTACCGTGGGCTACTTCTACTACTAAAGCATTTTGAAAATAACAAGTAAAAGATAACATGGTAATTATTACTTTTTATTAATTTAGAGCATTTGAAGTATAAAAATAAAAGGCTTTTGACATACTGTATATACATACATAGCCTTCTGTTGTACATCCTTTATCCTTTCCAACGTGTTTTTTAAAATTTATATTTCAGTCCAATAGTCAATAAAAGGGTCATTAAAAACAAAACAAAATTGTTAAAAAAGAGAAATAAGAGTGTGTCTCTGTTGCACAACTGCATTCTATCCTTGCAGGTAATACTCTTGCATTCTATGAGAGCACTGCCTGCACAGAGGCCATGAAATTGAACCTTTAACCTCTCCATGTGGATGAGATAGAAAAGGATTGCTGAAGAGTGCATTTGCCAGTTTAAAAGCAACACTTTTATCATCTATGAGATAGAGGAAATATGTCAACATTAACCAATAATAATAATCTTTAAAAGTTAACCCTTTAATCCATTCTATTTTTCTTCTTGTATTTTAAAAAGTGGCTTTAAATCATAATTTTCTTTGAATAGCAAATTGTATCTGTTGTCTTTTAAAAATTACTCCATGTGAATTCACTGTTAAGACCTAGAGGGAGAAAAGGAAACTTTGATACCATTAATATTAGATTTTTTAAAATACAAGAACCAGAAAAAAATTATAAATAGCATAATAACAAGATATTTCTTAATTTAGATAAAGAAAATAACATTATTTGCATTTCCACACAAGCAATTAACAATTTTTAAAGCCCCCTAACAGCCACCTAAAAACGTTTGATAAAGAATAGTTCTGTACCTTACATCAGTTTTTCAGATGACAGGAAAGTCCCTGCATGGTATGGTTTTAAAGTCTCCACCAAATTATTGGATTGGATCTTTGTTCCATTCAGTTTATAGTCTATTTTCTCACCAGACTGGGAACTCCAGATGTCAATGGGAGTTTTACAAGATCAAAGGAAGACTATGGCCCTGAGAGTTCATCTGCTCCTGCTTTTTCTTCTCCTGAAGTTATAATCCTCTATTTGTAGCACTGAATTTCGGTTGCTTTAGAAATAAATGCAGTTCAAAGCTCTCTATAAGATATCTGCTGTTTGAAAAAAGCAGTCACTCTAACATAACTTGTTATGTTAATCTGCTTACTGTTTACATCCTAGTGATTTGAAAACCTAACTAATCTAGCCATCTGAGTTTTAAATGAAGCCATGAAACTGATGTGGTGGAACTGCATTGCCATGTAGACTGCACAGCACAGATGGGAAGAAACTAAAATCACCTAGGGAATCCATCTTCAACATCCATATCCAGTGAGGTGCTCTTTTAGTTATTGCACAGAATTAGTACCAAAAAACCCTCAATATATTAATTTTCCAACAGTTGAATTGTACCAATGTCCTAAAAACATATTTTTAAGCCTATTTTGCCAACCAGGAAGAACTTCCTAAACAGAAGGGATTACAAACTGTAGAATTTTGCCCCAGAAAATCAATCGTTTTAAAATACAACACATACTACTCACATGCTCACACACACATATACTCCACAGCTGTTATTAACATTAAAGTGAAAAATAAATTGGTCTAGAAAGGTTTATGAGTTAAACTGTGTTCTGTAATTTCAGAAATGAATAAAGGGAATTTGTTAAAATTAAATAACATTGTATTTCTAGTACCACCACCAGTTTACCTACATGTGATACATGCTTCTGTACAACAATGTAAACTTCACAGCAAGCCATTGTTACATTCATTAGAGCAGAATTTTCCATTTTCTTTAAATTACAACATAATTTTGGGCTGAGATTGCTGAACACACAGGTAAGCCAACAATAACAGTACAATTTAGTTTCACAGTGGTTTTCTTAACACAAAGTTCATTTTAAGCATCTTTGCAAAACATTTCACATTAAACTTAAGTTTCTAAGTGACTTCCTTTAGAGCCTTCTTGTTCAGATATCTTCCACCCTCTTGTCTTTATATGCTTGGTGTGTGTGTTGTTTGATTAGGTACAAAATGAGAGACTGGCTTGTTTATTTGTTTTTCATGTCCTCTGCTGTAGAAACAAAGTGTCCTTCATGAGATGTTGAAGCCTTCACTGCATACACAAAATCTGGGGGCAAGTCCAGGTCCAGGAGCCCGAGCAGCCCACCACCAAACAGAGACAAAGACGTTGCCAGAAAGTCACCTTTGCAAAAAAGAAAGAAAAAAAATAGAGAAGGGGGTGGGGCTGGGGGGAGGGGAATATCTTATGGAATGAAGACACAAATGCACCATCCAGAGTCCATATTTACAAACTAATAGAAAATATAAACATTATTGTATTTGGAACCAAGTCAAAACACCAGGGAGAGCTAGATTCAGATATTGCTTGGGTTCTACATATATTTTTCAACAAAATAGGTCATGTCTTAAAGATAAACAAAGGATCACTCAAGTCAATTATTGATTTGTTTCCTAATGATGAATTAAAGCTTACTTGGTTACCATATTTGATTAGAGGGTGTAGCATAATTTTTTTTCTATAAGTACTTTCCTTTATTGATTTTGCAAAATCTCAACAATTGCACATTTCAAAAGTTTAGGTTGATTTAGAATAAATATACACACGTGGTTTTACCAAAGACTAGTTTGTAAAGTTCCTTAAACCCTTTGAGGGGTGTAGGTTTCTTTGCTATATTAAGACAGTATGTGGGCAACACAATGTCTCATTCAATGCTTATTGTTGCTCTTGTTTTTAAATCCTAAAGTCATGTCAGTTTTTCTGCAAGAGAAAAGTTATGGCAAGAAATATGTAAGTATCATCAGCACAAAGGATGTGAGTCCGTACAGCCAGCTTTCAAGGCAGGAGAGTTGGAGGGCAGGAGGGGTGGAATGTGAGACCTGCGAATTGGGGGAGGAGGTGCTGATACGGGGAGACCCGGGTGAAGCTGCTGGAGACGGAATTTCCCATCAGAGTGCGGAAGCCGTGACAGAATGACTACCTTCTCTGGCTGCCTGCATTCCCTTGAACGCCAGCGATGCGGGAATGTCACAGTTGTGGGGTGACAATGGGGTGCTGCCAGCATGTTGCCACCCATGTCCAGCAACATAACCAGAAGGAGCAGCGCTGTAGGTCATGTAAGGCGACACTTGGGCCGGGGTAGGGTAAGGAGCCATGCTGGATGCTGACACAAAACTGCCCACAGCTGGGAGACCATTTGGTGCCTGAAAGGAGTAGAAAAGAAGTGAAAAATAATCACATTATAGGAGTGAACGTTTCACAGGTTCTTAGAATCAGAATTTAAGTCTGAGTAAGCCAACAATGCTCTAACTCCACTCTCCGACTGTTTAAAAAAAAAAAAATTGAGCTTTATTATATTCTAAAGACATTCACAGTCTTGCCACTTAAACAAACATAATGGCAAGATATTATTCTTTCCACAAACATTTAGAGAAAGCTGCAACCAGAAAATTCATAGTATTTGCTTGTGCTATTTGGAAGTAGAGGAAGGAGGTGCAGGGTGAAGAAAGAATCAATGGCGATTAAATACTCTTAGAATCTGTTCGGCTGTCCTCATTGCCTTTGTCAACCTTCCTGGGACTTGGGTTTTGTTTGGCTCTTTTGTTGAGGCACTTGTGACAGGCCTGGTTGGTATAGCTTTTATTTTCAGTAAAGAAGGGCACAGACTGCAGGCCGTCATGTTAGAAACTCACAACAAACACGACCTTCGTTAAAGAAAATATATACCATATTTTAAGAGATCATATTGAAAATTCCCGTTGGACAAAGGACATACAAAAATCAGGCACTTTGTCTTGTAAGGATTTTAAATGAATATTGCAGGTACCTTTTCCAGGACTGTTTTATCAGAAAGGAAACTGTCTTTCCTCATATAAAAGAACTGCATATACCTGGTTTTGAAATTGGAAATTTTGCTTGCAAAGTTTTTGGGCCCTGTGATGTGAGTTTTTAAAAGCCGCGTGGATAAATCTCTTGAAGTGAATTTAGAAGTTAAAATCTTTGTTTGCAAACACAATGCAGCACTCCTGGCAGGCGAGCCTGCCTAGAAACCAGTGTTCTCTTGGCAGCCAATGAATTATTGTTGGTATCGTTACTATTAACAACACTAAAAACACCCTGATTTTTAATCCTGATTCTGGCATGAATACTGGGCATCCTTCTTCAAGTAGTCTAATTTTTTCCCCTCAATTTTTATACTATTTAGAAATAAAGAGTAGATCCTGTGTTCTGATAGTGACATGAATGAATTACCATTTCAACATATTTCCTAGTGAAAATATAATGTAAATACTATAATTTTATTAGGAAAATTGATTTAATCCTTAAAATTAAATTAATCAGGTGTATGTTAGCTAAATACATCTTCTCGTTCAATTGCAACATATGAATTACTTTCTAATTTAATTTATTTGGGCTATTGTTTTCACTTCTACATCTATGAGAATGCAGTGGTGGGGTCTCAGAAACTGTTTTCTCAGTGCAGAGTAGATGAATATGTACATGGAATAGAATATATACATGGGTATGACTTAACATTACTCATGCATTTCTGACAAAATAAGAAAAATATTAGAGGGGTTAGCCTTGTGTCTATGTTCTGTAAGAACAAACACCTCAGGTTGTGTTTTTCGACGTTGGTTCTTTGAAAATAGGGAATGAGAAAGGAAGCTAAAGTTTCTTAAGTTTGTCCTATGTCGCAGGCACCAAGAAATATCCAACATATTTTACTGAATAATGAGGATTAATGAATTATATAGTTCATTACAAATGATTGAGTTTATCATAATTACAAGATAGCATGTCACAAACACAAGACAATGTTCAACTGAAATTAAAGTGTATTTGAAGCGTCCCAGAGAATGATGATGCTGCATTTTTTTAATCAAGAAACTACTGCACATAACTGTTGAATACAAATGAAATCATCCTCTTTTTATACAAGGATATAGATTAAGAGGTTTAGCCATGTACCCTCAACCAATTGGCAAGTCAGTGACCATGTGTTAAAAGAATGTATCACCCCTGTCCAATGCAGGGTCTTCTGTAGCATATCATACTGTTTTTCCTGGACACTTAAAAGATAGATGCACTTTAATTTAAAACTAGAGCATCTTTTGAGATAACATCTGGTAACAAATTCTTTTCTCTCCTAGAACATGATTCTCATTGTTAGATCCTCACCTCTTTCTTAGCTTCTAAAAAAAAAAAAAAATAGTTTCTTCCACTTTTTGAGAATTGCTGATTATATCTCAAAGGAGACACACTTTAAGGCTCTTGTGAGATGGGTATCAAGATAGAGAACTATCAAATTACAGGGGAAAAAAATTTAGTTTTGCATAGAGATTATAGTTTTTATCATTTTTATTTAGAATTGTCCCAATAATCTATGATAAATGAGTTTGGAAAGAAATAAATCCAATTCAGTTATGGAAAGGTGTTCACATCTGTATGTGGTGTTAACTAATATTTTCATTTCCAGCATTAACTAATATTTTATACTACTAATGCCAGTGTGAACTAAGAATAATGAAAAAAGAATGCTAACATTAAAAATTAATTCTAAAATAATAAAAATCTTTGGCCAACATCATACAGGGACATAAGGTTAAACAATTTAATATTATACATGACAGAAACAATGCTCTAGTTAGCAGAACATAACTGTTGGTGAGTTCTATTTTTCATCACAGCTAAATTTTTCCTACCTATTCTTTTTTCTTTGTATTTTATCTGTCATTCAAAATTACAGTTCTCTCTGAGATCCTTGCTTAGTCATCTTCCATTTTCTTACACCTTTGCTCTTGGAATTATTGCTCATTGACGTGCCCCATTTACTTGGACTCGAGTTGTTTTGTTGCAATGTCTGTGGTTCCCTTACATGGACCCACTTCTTTTTGCCCAGAGATGTTCCCCCTGAAAGGTGGCCCTCAGAGACATGCTGCATTGAACTTTTATCTTAGATAATGCTCCTGGAATTTAGGGGGAGGCAGGACATTGGATTTAGGCCTGTATTACCTTTTAGTGCCTTATTTATTCCATGATTACATTCATTTATCAAGTGTTAAAAAATGAGCAAATTTTTCCATATTTGTCCAATTTCTCATACTTAATTCACAAACTTGCTTTATGTCATTATTCTTATTATTAAATATTTCAAAGTTCTCTTAAATCCACAATATTTACTTAGTATCATTTTAGTAATGCAATCCCCTTTGTACTGCAGAAAGACAAGGTAGGAAGAGAAGCTCGGAGAGGGTTGATTTCATCTCATAGGAAAAGGTGGCCCAGTACGGTGGCTCACGCCTGTAATCCCAGCACTTTTGGAGGCTGAGGCGGGTGGATTGCCTGAGGTCAGGAGTTCAAGACCAGCCTGGCCAACATAGTGAAACCCCGTCTTTACTAAAAACACAAAAATTAGCCGGGCATGGTGGCAGGTGCCTGTAATCCCAGCAACTTGGGAATCTGAGGCAGGAGAATCGCTTGAACCTGGGAGTCGGAAGTTGCAGTGAGACGAGATCGCGTCATTGCACTCCAGCCTGGGCAAAAAGAGCAAGACTTCATCTCCAAAAGAATAAAAATAAATAAAAAATTTAAAAAAAAAAAAAGGCAAGGAGAGGCTAAAGTGTTTGCTTTAAAAAAAAATAGAAATCTTTAAACTTAAACAGTATAAAAATAGCCCTTAGTTTTCCCTCAGGTTAAATTATGACCTAGCTTGGGGGTCTGGAGACTTTTGTCTTAATTTTACTTTTTACTTTCGAAGTTCAGATTTGTAAATTTAGAAAAAAAAAAAGAGCAAGTAAATGTGCTTTAAATTTTACCTGCCTCCTGCCACCTTCATTATTTATTCATTTTAGTGACTCAATAAACACATCAATTTTCTCACTATTAATTTTGACACATAAAATTAGTAAAAGATATAAATCTCTACTGGGTCAAGTAATTGTTATTTATGAAGCAATCACTGAAAGAGTAAAATTTTCCACCACAAAGGAAAACAACTACAGGTAGCATTGATGTTTGTTTATTCTTTCCAGTAAAAGAGTACATGACTTAAACGTCCCAAATCTGTTTAATGTTTTCAGTGAAGGGCATGTAATTAATCTGAAAAGCTAGTTAGGCCGAGTAGAGACTACCAAATGTACACTATAAATATAGTGGGAGCAAACATGCTAAATTACTCTATTTAATTGGATTGTAAATATGATTTATAAATCAACCAACATATGGAATCCCCAGGGAAGAGTAAACAAATTTTCCAAATGAAACCCCAGCAATGGGCATGTAATGGAAATCTCATTTTTGAAAATGACTTTACCTAAAGATTCCATAAATAAGACTTCAATCCATCAACTCCTTTCTCATGTGGATCTTCCATGAAAGGCATGAGAATTCTTTCCCCTGAAAGAACTGTGCAAGGGTGCTCTCTATAGCAAACTATCTTCTACCTAAATTTGAGAAGGAGATTTACTAATACAAAGCAAAATAGACTAAATTGCATGCCCTAGAAAAAGTAAGTTACTTGCTTTGTTTTAATACTTTTAGGAAAAGACCTTCATCACACTGACATTAAAGGAAAGAGTCTAGAAAAAAATATATAAGATGCAATGTAGTTCTAGTTAAGGTTATTACAAGAAGAATGAAAGTACATGTTTTAATTTCATTTGTTCTGAATGTTCAAAACACAGATTTACCAGTTTTTTAAAAGAAACTTTAGTGAATATGTCAAAGAACTGTATTGACAGAGGGCTAGATTGTAAACTGTTTGAGGACAGGGACTTGCCTTAATCATCTTGTATCCCCACAAAGTAGTATACATCATAAGCATTCCACAACCATATGTACACTTAAGTTAGTATAGGTTTGTGGAAAGCAAAAGATGTGACAGTCTTGCTTAAAAAACAAAGCAAAAAGGTAGGCACCGTTTATCACAGGACAAGCATTACACTTTAAGCAAGCAAAATGAATGAAGCTGTTTAAAAAAGTAAACAGAAGTTCTAACCTAGCCATTATTATTTGATTTATGGTTATTCCATTTACCCTCCCTCCTCCAAGAAAATGAAAATACATTAGTATCAAAACACTTGTGACCACCATAAAACTGCTATGGCAAATGTCTGGCAATTAGAGGTTATAGACCATTATTCAAATTCTGGGAATTGTCTATTCAACATTTTTTATCATGAAGATAAATGCAAATAACAGTGCCAGGTCCTCTACCCATAATCTGCTTTCACTTATCAGTTCAACCCGGTCCTCCTCTTATGATAAAATGAATTTACCTTGGCTTTATAATAAAGTAGATTTAGCCACAAATAGAGATATGCTTCACCTAGAATTTCAACCTCAATATCATAAGCAAGAAAAAGTTTTGGATCTGAAAATAAACAAGATTTTCTCTTTTTTGGTGAACTCATTTTTCTGACTGTCATTCTTCCCTTTTTAATTCATTATGCAATGACCTAGTAAAACATACCTGACAAAATGAAATGATGGTTATAAATATGGTTTCAACATTCATCCAACAAGATCTTAATTACGCTTACTTATCATATTGTAGATCTAAATGTTTTTAAGAAATGGAAAGCTGCTATTTAAAAGCTTTTCTAAATTTTATAATTTTCCAAAATATTATTAAAATTGACATAGCCTTGAACAATTTTCAGTTACCTTTCCCTGCTATTTTATACAACACATTTTACTGATATATAATCATTAATTTTATTTTGAAATACTACTGGTTAAAATATGACCAGGTCAAATAATGTTTTTCATAACAGATAACATTATGAATTTCAAAGACATTCTGCTGGCATTTGCCTAAGATTTCATTGTTTATAAATTATAAATTGTTTATAAAAATTAACTTTAATATGAAGAAAAATTTAGTGCAATATCATTTATATCTTTCTGAGAACAGTACATCCGCTAGAACAGCCAGTTTTTAAAATAATACACTAGAAAATCACATTTAGGATTCTAGAAGACTATCTTCATTTCAGATGCATGTACAAGTAAATGCTTCGTAAGAATTTCAGATTATATCTGTAAATTCAACTATTTTCACAACTTAATTCTGAACTTTTAAAAAGTTCAATTATTTATAGACTATTCTCTATTTCTGACATCCCAGTTTGTAGCTAGTGTTATATTAAACTTACCAAGTTAACATCTGCAACCCCAAAATGAAGATACCCAAAGCTTATAAATCTGTGTCTCCAATTACTTAAGAGTATCAGATATTCAATGTATTTTTCCTGAGCAAGTATGCCCATTTGTAGAAAAATTTTCAAGAACTATACAATTATTTATATATAGCTTGAATAAAATTGAAGCATTAATTCACTAAAGACTTCCTAAAAGGACAAATGTATTCCAGCCCCTGTGATTCTCTATATGAGGTTTTTTGACCATTCCAATTGTATTCTATTGGAGTTTTATGCTTTCAACAGAAAAGAACCAGCCATAAGGAACCAGAGAACATTGTTGCCATTCAGAAGCAAATGGGATTAAGTACTTCTAGCCCCCATACTAACTGTGGGTTTTAAAAAGCCAAAATAAATATTCTATCCTCAGAGACAATAAGGACTTCTGAATGGCACTGCAAAATGTTAATTACAATGTAATATTAATATGTAAGACAAGTTGGAATATTCTAAACTGAATTTTCAAAGACAAAAGATATCTATATGCATAGCTGAAATGTGCATACAGTTTTAATTAGTAGGAATCAGGGCATCTGTCTCTACAGTTTAAGCTGAAAATAGAAACTCTAGGTTATGGTAATCAATAGTATCTATACTCAGTTGTGTAGTTTAGCCCCTTGGTAATTCTACAGGTGTCCTCAGGAAAAATATGCTTTAAGCACTATGAGTCTGAATTCTCAATTTCCTTCTTTATATAATAAAATTAAACTAGTATCACATAATATTGCGCTATTTAATAACAATCACAAATGCTCTGAAAGTTGGAAAATTTTTAAAGATTTTTTTTTGGCCAAAGACATTCAAGTTTTTGTCCATAATATAAACAGAGGGAAAAATATGTGTTACCTGAGTTTACATTTTGGTTGAAATATGCTGATTCCATTTTGAAAAATAACTTTTAAAAATAAATCTGCCCTTTGAACATTGGTAAGAGAAATGCACATATATGGGCAACACTTTACCTTTGTATGTTTATAAACAAGTATTACTGTGTAATTTAACTTTACACGAAATCAATGTCTAAAGTTCAAAACTGCTCAAAAAAATGACGGCTGAAGTTTATGTGCCTACTTAGCACATCTTCAGCATTAAGCACTATTTTGATAATTATCATAGAGTAGCCACTGATTTATATTATTCTTAAAAACTTTTCAGGTTTTGAAATTTTACATCATTTGAATTATCTAACTATTAAATACATTGCAATGCAGAAGATTAGCATATTGCAATTGAGAACTTTGCAAAAGTAAGTTTGATATTTTTTATTCTGGAAAAAATAGTTTATTAAGTATTTAGAGCAATATTTATTTGGCTACTTATTTCTTTAAATTATATTATTTTATAAATGTGATAATTTAGTGGTTTAAAATTTAGTATATAAAAGATAATCTATTTTTACTAATCAGAATATCAATTACTTGAAACTTCAAATTTTTTATTTTAAATAATTTGTCAGTTTAGTTTTGAAGTGTATTATAAATTAAGCATTTCCAAACAACTTTCAATGCTAGATCTATAATTCAAGGAAGTGAAAATAAAAATAACTGGCCGGTGCGGTGGCTCAGGCCTATAATCCCAGCACTTTGGGAGGCCGAAGTGGGTGGATCACAAGGTCAGGAGATCAAGACCAGCCAGGCCAACATGGTGAAACCCCATCTCTACTAAAAATACAAAAATTAGGTGGGTGTGGCAGCACGTGTCTGTAATCCCACCTACTCTGGAGGCTGAGGCAGGAGAATCGCTTGAACCCGGAGGCAGAGGTTGCAGTGAACTGAGATCGTGCCACTGCACTCCAGCTCTGGGGACAGAGCTAGACTCCGTCTCAAAATAAATAAATAAATAATAACTATAAAGGTTTTTTTGGATTATGACTGCTTGATATATAAACTGGGTTCATCAATGACATGTGGGAATTAGAAACTTTTTCAACTCTATACTTCACAACGTTAGTCCAATAAATGATGACCTAATAAAAAGCACTAAGCGCCTATTAAATGCTTGCTTCTCTGGTAGATGCCTTGTATACACTCTTTCTATGTTTGTAACAAAATCCCTTGAAGTTTTGACTATGGTCTCTCAGAACAAAGTATACTCTGATAAATATTACTTGCTTTTACACGTCTCTCTTTAACTGCCACTTAGAACCACAGGTAATACTTAATAAATGCTTACTATGTGCCATATGGTTGCATTATCTCATTGAATACTCATAACACCTCTGGGTTGGGAGTATGATTTCCCTGTTTTAAAGATGAAGAAATAGAGACTCTAAAAAATTAAATATTTTCCGAAGAAGTCGTACAGCCAGAGATTGGAGCTCCTAACCATTGTACTATTCTGCCTTTTCTTTGCAAATTACGAATTAAGGGTGGGTGCTTTAGCAAAAGAAAATGACAAACTTCCTTATCATTTCTCATTGACATTCTTTACAGTAGAAACAGACTAAGGAAAAGGGCTCTCTTTCCTTGCTGCTATTTTCTGTGTTATTTGTTATTGGAGAGCCACCAATGTGTATTCTGATTCTATTTCAACAAAATAAGAGAGGGAAGAGGAAGTGGAAATGGGATTTGTTACAGAAAATAATGACCAGGATTTTTTTCCAAGTGAATGAGAGGAACAAGTTCCACTTAATGTTAAAAGCTGATTTTGACAGATAAGAAAACATTAAAAATTTTAAGTCTTCAAAATAATAAAACGAAAACTGAATAGCTTGAGGCTTTGGAATTGAGTTTGGGATTAAGAAATTTGCAAACCTACTGAGGTCTGCTGGGGAAACCTTACATTGCCTTAAGGTTCGGTTTTTGAGAGTTTTGAACTCTTGACTCCAGGACGGTGATGAATTTAGACTTAAATCTGGGGCTTTTGTTGTGGTGGTTGCTTAGCTTTTCTCGGGGGGAAAAAACACGAGTGTTTTAAATTTTCCTTTGGAGACATGAGGGAGGGACAGAGGGAAAGAAAAATTAAACGGTCCGCAGCCAGTCCGTATAATTTTGAGGTTTTCTCACTAGCTTCCTTGGGAGATTACAATGTGACCTTTAGTCGAGAAAATGGTAGCTCTGTTACGTTTATCTGAGTGCCCCTCTTCACAGGACTGGCCAAGCGGATTTGTCCGAGAGCCACGGGAGGGAAAGTCCGAGCCTGAGGACCCCGCAGCCGCTGCTGCACCGCGAGGCCGAGACCCGGTGCGCGCGTTTCGCGGGCGTGAAGGTGCGGGTCTGAGGCCCCAGGGCTGCTCCGCCTGGCCCTTCGGAAGCGCCTTCTTTGGTTAACTCTACCCTCAATGAGAGCCGCTGAAAGGGCTTCGGGAGCCGCCTCTCCAAGCCCCCAGAGGCCGAGAGGCCTGGAGGCGCTTCCCAGAGCCGCGCCCCGGGGAGCCACCGCCCCAGACCCCCCGCGCCCTGGCGAGCTCTCCCGACCCCTGGCAGGGGTCGAGGCCCCAGCTCCGCCTTCCAAGGCTCGGGCCTCTGCTTAGCCCCAGTCCACGAAGGATTTGGCTGGTAGCAGCAAAGGGGCGCCAGCCTGGGCTTCTCTCGCGGGAAGCTCAGAAAGGAACCCGAGTCTCCATCGCCTAAATCCCTGCCGCCAAGCGACCCACCTGACCTGACCCTCGCCTCCTCACCTGACCGTACTTGGCTTCCTGCTCCAGGACTCCCTTTTCCAACCCGTTCACCGCGTGCGGGGCGGTGGCGGGGAAGTTGTTGCGGCCCAGGCTGCTCCACTCCTCCACCTTGGGGCTGTGGTAGGGGGAGCTGTCGCTCACTGCTGAAGAGGAGAGAAGGTGTCAGGCCGGAGGCCCAGCCCGCGCGCCCCACTCTTGAGATGGGACCCAAACCCGCGACGGAGAGCTGGAGGGCTAAGACCTTGGGTCGGCCCCCTGCCCTTGGCCTCCCGAGGGCGCTAGGCCCAGCCGCGACCTCCTGTGCTTCCAACCCAGGCCTGGTGAAGTTTTACTTGCCTGAGAGTAGGCCTTTCCAAATTCTCTGACCCACGCCTGAGGGAAAATATTTTTTTCTTTTTCAACCAGTATTTTATTTCCCTCCGCCCCTCCGCTCTCCCAGGGCAAAGGAGTGGAAGAAATCTAAATAGGGGAAGGAACCCTTAAGGCTGCACGCGCCGTTTTCCACCTCCTCATTCTTAACCCAAGGCCGACTGGGGTTTGACAACGATTTGGGAGTGGGGCTGGCTGAAAAGAAAGAGAGGGGCGTCTGACCTAAGGGTGCCTGCACTGGTGCTCACTGCGCTGTGGGGATCTGGTACTTATGTCAATAGAGAACAAAAAGACCTGCAAAGTCCTTTGCAAACAAATAACTAAATTATTCCCACGATACGGTGCAAAATATACGTGCACAGATTTCTGCTTTGTGCGTGCATAGGGCTCCCCTTGATACTCTACCTCTACACATTACACATGTGATATGTGCATATGACTTAAAAAATAAATCTTGCAATTGCCACTATACATGCCATGGGTGTTAGTGGCAGGGTTTTCCTGAAAAAAGTTTCAAATATGTATATACAAGAAAGAGAAAATGAAATAGGTTAAGAAAATGAAAGTAAAATTAAGTTACTTTTTTCTTTCTGTTATTCTTTCTGTTCTTGGTGGAGATGCAAAGAAAATTGTATGGTGTAAAGTAATTACTATAATACCTAGGGTTGTGCATATTGAATTATTGGCATTTTTCGGTGTCCAGGTGTAGTTTCAAAGAGATATGTGAAGGCTACAAACAATGTATGTTTGTCTTTGGGTCCTATGGATGGAGGAGCGAAGTTTGGCAAAGCCATTGTAACTTGATTTTAAACACGTCCATCTAACACAGTGCTTAAGAGAGTGATCATTTTTGCAGAAATGATCATTTTTATAATCACAAATTTGTCACAAGCTGGGTTGTTTAAAGCTGGCATCCAAAATCACAACAATATCTAAAAGGAAAAGTTGCTCCTTTCCATTGTCCAATGCTTTCCCAACTGACGTTTGCTCTGATGGTAATATCCCTAGGCAAGAAAAGTTTTATTTTCAACTCTGTCAGTCTTTTTTTTTTTTTTTTTTTTTTTTCCACTATGTTTCCTCCTCTACCACCCCCAAGAATTAGATTGAGTCCCATTTGCACCAGGAAACTGTGTTTTGGTCCAGAACTGCCTGTCTGTCTTTGCCTTCACAGACAAAAGGCAGTCGGTGGGCACAAGCCTGAAGTTATCTTAAGAAATTGAGATCCCCCTGTGAGCCCCCATTTCTGCTGATCTCACACTTTCCCATGAACAGGGGCTTCCTTTAAATGTCAGTGAGGTCAGTTTATCCTATAAATCAAGGGCAAACTCTCTCCAACTACGGCTCCAAGTAGCTCCAAATAAGACAAAACTGGGGTCTTGTAAACTTGCAGTCAGAAAACAAGAAGATGAGAAATCAGAGCCCTGCTTTAGTTACTTAAAAAGATAATTGTGCCAATGTGGTGGCAACCAAGAAAGGCAGGAAGTAATTAAAGAAACTATTTCCCCCTTTCCTATTTAATTTTTCCTCCACACTTTTAAAACTTCAGGCTGAGAAATTAAGAAAGTGGACTATCTACGCATTATTTAAATTCTGCATCTAGGTCATTTAGACTTTCTTTTCTCCCTACCAAGAAAAAAGTTAACGCCTTAAAAAAAAAAAAAAAAAAAAAAAAAAAAAAAAAAAAAAAAAAAAAAAAACTCAGTAAAAGAAAACAAACTCAGGTCTCCTGCGGAAGCCGGACTGGGCAGGAGGGCTCGGGGAATCCTTCTGACAACGCAGAAAGGACGCTTAGGACTAGGCAAGGTCAGGGGTGAGAAAGGAAAGGAACAGTGGGGTGGCACTGCTGAAAGCATGCAGGAACTAGATAGATATCCACTTGCATTCTCGGGGACCCGGGGACCCCAAAGGAAAGTGGCAGACTCAGGGAAAACTGAAAAGAACCGTAAAAGGACAGCATGGAATTGCCTGCATTTTATCTCCATCACTGCAGTTGCTGAGGCCACTTCCCTTCCTAAGATATATACAGTGAAGTCTGTTAAGTTAGAAAGTGAATGATGAGAGAGAGAGAGAGAGAGAGAGAGAGAGAGAGAGAGAGAGAGAGAGAGAGAGAGAATGTGAATATGACTTCATCTGGGAATGAGTTACATGCAAGTTACTAGTAGTAACTTCGGGACCTCTATTTCCGAGGAAAATGAAGTGAAGCATAAGAACGAAACCAATTAGGTGACATTTGAACTTCCTGCCTGAGCAAATTTGGCCTGATTACCACAATCCAGAATCGGAGAAGAATACTTCAATTTCCACCGCGTGCTGGACTGCTCCCGGCCGTAGTGATCCCCAAGCAAGCTGCTCTGCCCGCAGCGGCGTCTGCAGCCGGCAGCCCCAAGCAGGCTCGGGCCTCCCGGGCTGCGCCCCAAGTCCAGCCCCAGCCGTGCTCTCCAAGTGAGCAAGCCGGGCTGAGGCTGCCTCGGCGCGAGAGGCGGGGGAGGGTGGAAAATGCGAACCATGTGTTGGGGATGGGGGGATGTTATGGGTCTGATAGTTTGAGTTGAGGCAGGAGACTGTGTGTGGCAAGGAAACCAGGGGCATGAGTTTCAAGTTAATGAGATCAGGACACCCCCTAGGAAGACTCCTTACTTTTCCAAAGGAAAAAGCTTTAGGTGGTGGGAAAGACAGGGTCCCGGAGGCCGCAGAAACTGGTACCTCCGCTGGAGTGCGGAAGCAGACGCTGCACATTCACATGACCAGCCTCTGAGCCCCTACCTTGGTCGGTGATGGAGCGGATGCCCAGGATGTCTGTGACGGAGTGCGAGGAGGGCCAGGTGCGCGGCATGGCCACCGAACCGGGGATGGCAGGCACCCCAGGTGGCGTGGGCACCTTGGCGGCCGCCGCCGTGATAGGGCTGGGGTATGAGTAGATGTGGTTGTAGGGCAGCGCTGGCTGCGGCGTCGGCTGGTGCTGCTTGTATGAGTCGTAATGACCCTGCTGGGCCAAGTTGCCGATCTTGTTGCGCAGAATACGGCTGATGGAGCTCACGGAGGGCACGTTGTACTTGTCGCACACGCCGTCCGCCAGCAGGCGGTCCCGGATCTCCCAGGCGAAGATGCCGGGGTCCCTCTGCTTGTAGGTCCGGATGTGTTTCACCACGGTGGGGGTAGTGACCCGGGGCTTGCTGCCCCCGATGGCTCCAGGCAAGATCGAGCCCGTCTCGTTGTATCGCGCCAGGATCTTGCTGACGCAGCCGTGCGAGACCCGTAGCTGCCGGCTGATGTCACACGGTCGGATGCCCAGTTGGGCCAGTTCCACGATGCGAAGCCGGATGGCGTTGGGCAGCGGCCTCCCGTTCACGAACACTCCTCCCAGCTGGTTCACCTCCCCGAAGGCTGGCTCTGCAAAACGAACACACAGCGCGCAGGGGCGCGCACCCGCTGCTTGGGACAGCCGCCTGCCACTGGGCCTCCCTGCGCGTCCGGGGACTGGGCGAACGCGCCCGTCCCGTACTAACGACTGGGACTGTCCCCAAACCATACGGTCCCGGAACATAGCCGAACGGCCAGAAACGGTCACGGTCCAATCGGACCCCCTCTCTCATTCCTGCCGTGCCGGAGGCCCCTACAACCAAGTAAAGTGGTGAGACGCAGGGCCTCTCCGAACGTTCAAAGTCTCCCGAAGCAGGAGGCGAAATCGGTCTTGACGCCTGAACGCGCTCCTTCTCGCCTGCTCCTTACTAAAGTCCTTGAGCCGCTCCCTCTCTCCACCCATCCCATCCCCAGCTTTCCTTCTGGAGACCCGGGCAGTTAAACAAAGTCTAGGGGAAGCTAGAGGGTGTGTTGTTGTTGTTGTTTGTTTTGTTTTGTTTTGTTTTCCTGTTTTGTTTGCGTGTGTGCGCGCGTGTGAAACAAAACTTGGTTTGCTACTGGGGCTGCGGGGCGCTGATGCCACAGCTCCCTTCTCTTAAAATCAGAAAATGGCATCAACAGCCACCCAGTAGCCAGCGTTCACGTTGAACTGCTGTGCGCCGCTGACCCTTAGCGTGTTCCTACAACTTGTAGGAACACGAGCAAAGTCAATAGAGAATGTGAGCGCCTAGTGGCGCGCGCCCTCGCACTCCCTCCCTCCCTCCCTCCCTCGCCCGCTCGCTCCCTCCCTCCCTTCCCGGCTCTGACAGAGTCCCCCGCCGCCACTCACCCATTGCTCCGAGCAGTACACCAACCCGGCCCCAGTTCCGCACTCCCAGACAGAAACTTTCCGCACCGCCTCAGTGGCCCGGCCTGTTGCTACCCGGGCGGACCGCCGGCGCCTCCGATTCTTCCCAGGAGGAGGAGGCGAGAGTGCAAAAGGAAGAAGTAAAAGGAAGTCTGTGCCCCGATGAAAGAGACTTGAGTTCTGCATTTCAATCTAAGCAGCAACGTGGGCTGGGCTGAGCGGGGCCGGGCGGCTCAGTCTATCACTCACTGGGGACACGCCCTAAAAGGGGCGGGTCCGAGGGCAAGCTGCGTGGTGATTGGTGCGGGTCGGTGAGCTACAGCGCAGTCCAGGAAACTCCTTCCGCTGTCTCTTTCAGGCTGGCTCCCCACCTGGGTGACTAAATACAATGAAAATGGGTGTTTGACATCTTCCCAGAAGAGGCACAAAAAGACAGCAAAATCAGGCTGGTAAAATGCTGAATAAACAAATGAAAGCGTTTGTTCTGAATATGAATGACTCGAAGGGAGAAGGGGCCCTAGGAGACCTCCTCTAGGGAACGATGGACGTCTCAGAATTGAACTTAAGACTATAGGTGGGAGGCGGCGCCACCGTGCACAGGGGTGAGGGAGTTGTCTTAGCAAAATCTGTCATGCGGGCCTCTGGGGACTGTCAGGAGATGATCTGTGTCACCTGCCGATTCTACCTCACTTCAGTCCATGCCAGGTGGCGAGAGCGCAGGTGTGAGAAGGTAGGCCGGCCAGAGAAACCAGGACGTTGCGGGGAGCCCAAGCAACAGGTGGGGGCCACTGTTAAGGTCAGGGAGGTTCCTCCTACCGCCAACTTCCTGCGGTGGCCCCCCAGTACAGGTGGACCGGCTAACCACTAGCCACACAGGCTCGAGGCAGGGGCCACGCCGTGTGCAGGGAACTGAACCACAGGCGGCTAACGCGAACGCACCGCCCCAAGTCGACCGATTGCCAGTGCGTGGGGCACTCACTATGGAGCCCAAGGCTCCTCCACATTCAGCCACTGTCCTGGGCCCCTGGCTCTCGGTGCCAGCGTTTGCGTGGGTTCTCCAAACCAGTGAGCCCCCTCGAAAGAGTTTTGTTTAAATGTAAAAGAGACTTAGTCCCAAGACAGTGGACACCGACGCTGCACATGGATGTAATTCCCTCGTCTTCCGTCAAGCTCCCAGAGGCCCTGCAGTTCTGCCTACTTCTGAATTTTCACTTTTGTTCACTCTAAGTCTAACCTAAAGTGTACCGTATGCCTTTTTGCAGCCAAAGTTATTAATATTTGCATTTAGGGTTGTGGAGAATGTGAATCAAAATAATAAACAAGAAGAGAAATATTTTCCTGAATTTGGAAGTTTGTACTTCTTGGGGTCGTGAACTCTGCTACTGCTACTTGACAATCCAGAAGGCTCCTTGTGCACACAGGATTCAGGCTGCTTCCCCAGCAGTCCCTAGGGATGTGTGTGGCTCCGGTCTACACCCAGGGAAGCTGACCGGTCCCAGATCTCAGGCCAGTAAGTTACAAGAACCCGGGAAAAAACTATGATCAGCTATGCTTCTGCAAAGGAACAGATCTCCAGATTCTCACTTCTATGGTTAGGATGCACTGTAAATTCAAAGTTACCTAACAGAATGGAGGATGTGAAAGATAAAGATGAACTAAAACACCATTCGTTAGAATCGGAATCTTGGGAAAAATCCCACAACTAGACATAGTTGAACTTGTCCCTTTTTGTTGGTTGGTTTCAAATGTTTAAAATCTTGAAGTTTGACTTGATAGCAATTTCACCCTGGTCTGACCCCCAATACCTGTTGGATGACACCATGTGGCACCGCCTGGCATTTTTACACAAGGAAAGCCTTCGGAAATCTAAAGATTTTAGAAGCAGCAGCTCCTTCTTAAGGCTGGTAGATAAATTAGTTGAGGCTTTGCCGCATCGGAGGGGAGCTTACGACTTTGCCTTAGGCTTGCGGGAGGGACTGAACTTGCCCGGCAACTTGATCAAGCGGGAATCCTCCTCCCACCTCAGACACGCAGTGAGTTTCGACCTCTGCGCCGAATCTGCTCTACTTCCGTGCACCCAGGGAGAATTTGCAGTCTGCAGGGCTGCTAGGCTGGTACAAGGATGTTCGCATGCCAACAGGCAAGACCTAATGTCCCGCGGGGTTCTGGAGACTTTGCGAGAGCTTTAGCAGTTCTACAGCACCAGCCTAGACTGGTTCAGAAACTGACATGGTTTAGAGCTCTGGTTATATGGAGGTAACATACAGCTCCCTCTTGTTCCTACCAACTCCTTCAGCTGTCACACATCTCCCCAGTTCTCACATAGGTTCAATGCCATCTCTCCCTTTCCACCTGCTGGACTTGGCTGTGACCATGTGGCCTTAGCTGCTGCGGATCCCCTGGGCGCGCCAGGGGTAGCAACTCACTGGGCAGAGGGCCTGTCCGTGGCGCCGGCGGCTCCCCTAAGGCCCCACTCATGCCGGCGGTTGCAGGTACTGGGTGGTCTTGGCATTCTCAAGAGCGCAGGAAGAGTCAATTTTAGGTGCTTTGGGCCACTACGTATCCGCGGCAAGCCGAAGCCCCCGATCTGGGACCAAAAGAAGCCGAAGCTGCAGACAGTGTCAGCGGGATCCCAGCAGAAGAGGGTGAGGCTGAAGCCTTCCCGGGGCGCGGGCCGAGTGCTGGGGCAAGGTAGTCAGCGACCCGCTGAGACCGACCCAGAGACGACGGATCTGAGGGAGAGAAAGAGGGATGGGAGAAGGAAGAGAGAGAACTCTAAGGTCTGGTCAGTCCCGATGAACGTAAGGATGCAGGACTTAGAGAAAGAACAAGGGTCAGCTGGAGTCAGTGCCCCTTGGTTACTGCTCACTCTGGACCCAGAAGATCACAAAGAGATGGGAAAAATTTCGACTAAAAGGAGAAATTTAAGACCAAAACCAAAACACAACCAGTAAGGCCTGCAGCTGGCTCAGGCCGCGGAGAAGCCAAAAAGCCTTTTCCTAGTCGCGTCGAGGCCTCCTCCGAGGGGCGACCCGCTCTCTGGGTAAATATTTATTCAGTGGGAGACTGGAAGCCAGCCGGGCCCGAGAGTGTGAAGAAGGGGGGCTGCACCGGGTGGGAGGAACCAGTACACTCGGCGCTGGCCGGATCCTAGTGTACACCCGCCCGAGGGGAGCATGGGCCGGGGACTCTGGGTGCAGCTTGGCCCAGGCGTGTGGCTGGGGAAGCTTTAGACCCCAGCACCACCGGATCGACCGGACTCCGCCCTGCCCTCGCGGACCCCAGTCAGATGCTGTGAAGTCTCCATAAATCTGTCAGCCGTCCCAGTGCCGCGGGCAGTCACCTGCGGCGCCCCCTTCCCGGCACTAGAGCGGCCGGCAGAGAGACGCGGAGAAGCAACAGGAATCTAGCCGGGCAGACTGTACCCAGACCCAAGCACTGCAGGTTGTGCGGAACGCGGGGACTCCTCCCTGTATCCCCAACCTGGACCGACTCCAGGAAGCCTGCTCCTGCGGGTCTACAGGTCAGTGATGACTGCGGATGGGAGGACAGGGCGAGAGTAGGGGGTGCGTATGTGCGGGAGAGAGGTTGTTCTATTCCGAGTTGCAGTTATGACAGGCAGAGCTAGCAGAAAATATTAAGGAGCTGATTCCTGCAACTTGCCCCCTGCTGGGGACACGATCCCCCAAGGGAGGTCCAGGCGATGGTGCCCTCCTCTTGTCCACTCGGAGGAGTTTCAGGGATTGCAAGACAGAGTCCGAGGTCCGGGACTGGGATTTTCACAGTGCATTGACTTCTAGCCGTCTGGGAGAAAACGCAGTAAAGGCAAGACCTTTCAGGATGATTTGGGGTATTGCGCGCGGTGCAGAGAGAAAAACAGGCCCAGCTTCTCCAGAACTCTGGCCCGCTGCTATGTCCCCGTCTTGCAGGGTAAGGGGCCAACTGAGTTTCCCAGAAACTGCAGCGGCAAGTGACAGCCAGAAGCTCGCCCCGCGCCCGGGGAGAGGGAGGGTCCGCCCAGGACCGCTGGCCCTGCAGGATCTTCGCTGCGGGAGGGGGCGGCCGCTAAAAGGAGCAGTCTCCGGGATTGGGGAGGGAGACAGCCTTCAGGGGTCCTCTGCCCCAGGCAGATCCGGAGTGGGAGAGGAGGACAGGAGGCGCCCACACACTGACCTGCGGCCTGGACTTGGAGGGACTGTGGACGCGCCAGCCCAAGGAGAAGCCGCAAGCGCACCGAGAGGAGCAGAGCGCGACTGGAAGATGCTTGGAGAATAGCCCTGCGGTCTCTCCACCGTCTCATCAAGGAGCCTTACGGTTCAAGAGTCTCTCCGTGACTCCACGAGGTAGCTAGAATGGCAGCGGGTTGGGTCGGGCCCGAGCTCGGAAATGCGTCCCGGCGTTCTGAGGGTCCGACAGCGACGGGACCTGAGCCCTGCGGGCGGTGGGATCGGCCCCCACCGGCTGAGAGAGCTCGTCGCCCGCTTTCTCCTTGCGAGGGCAGGGGAGGGGCCTGTTGCTGTCTGAAATCCGCTTTTAATTCTCCGCCTGCCTGTTTCCGATCACCCGGGGTTGGTTTTTCTGTTTGCTCACTCCTTCTATTACAATAAAAACAATCGACATTTCTTTTCAGTTTCCCCATATTAGCGTCACTCAGTAATTGTTCCCCACCCCCCTTACCCCACGCGTTGAAGGCGAGCGGGATTGCTGGTATTCTCGCATTTGGAAGTTTTCCGAGCATATAAGCAAATCTTTCCTAAAGACTTTAAAGTAAAAATAAATAACGGCCCGGGAAATTGCCGTGACCCTAACATTACTTTCTGAACGCAAATTACACCCATTTTTCAGTTTTCAACAGTGGAATTGCTTTCAGAAGGACAGTGTGGAGCTCCATGTGATATGATTACGTTTGTTTATTAAATCCGCAAATGAAAGAGAACATATTTTTATGCAGGGGGCAAAACTGGGCTGCGGGATTGCAAGAGCGAACAAGGATCGGATCCCAACAGAGGAAGGGGGGAGCGGCCTAGGGGCAGGGAGGGTCCCTGAGGGGAGGCTGAGCTGATCTAGCCAGAGGGAGGGGGATTTCGTCTTGCCAGGGTGGCAGCATTAGCAGAAGTTGCGCAGCTTGGTGAGGAGGACGCAGTACATGGTCACTATACAGCCGTGAGCTGCAGCGCTCAGGAGAGGTGCAGCTGCGTGTGGGAAAAGCAAGATTGCTGGTTTGAGACCCTGCCCTCAGGCGTGAGGGCTTTGGGGCTGCCTCCTTCCAAAGACCCTATTGGCCTAAATGCTGTCTGGAAAAGATAAACGAGAACCAGGCCAAGCCTCTAAACCCTGGTTTCAGGACTCACATGAAACCCTTCGGGGGCTCCCACTGTGGTCTGAGTTATGTTGAATGCAGCTTTATTGCAAGGTCCAGGTTGCCTGCAGGCTGTGAGGCCCAGCCCGCTGTTCTCTGATCAGAGCCGGGCCTCTGCCCTCTAGGCCCCAAGCTTCGGCTGGGCCCGAACTGCTGATGGAGGGACCAACCCACTCTAACTTCTGGCTTCCGAGGAGTCTGAATCAACCCTCAGGCCGGAGTCATCTTGACGGACACGAGAGTTCTCCCATTTTCAGTGACCCAGGGCTCACTCACTGCGCGTTTCCTCTAGGTGGCATGACGCCCTTGCGAGTCGCCCCCAGTCCTGTGCAGTCTGGCGAGTCTTCGCACCTGAGCAGCGTACCGGGCGATAGGGGGTTGGTGCGCTGCAAAGTCTAGGCGCTGTGTTTCCAGCCTGTCGCCTTCCCCGAGTTCACCCCGCCACCCACCAGCCCCGTGCCGACTCCGAAAGCGGAGACTGGTGTTGCATAGTCCTAGCTAATCCCTCGAAAACAGGAAGCGGAGGCTGGGAGCAGAGGGTTAGCGTCGGAGTCACAGAAAATTTCCCGCAGTCTTCTAGTACCCCAGCCTCCTCTCCCGGCCACCGCACCTTGTCACAGCGCCACCTATAGGAACCAGATTAGATCGCGCTCCCACTGCAGTTTTTGACAAGGTTGCGAACCGCCTTTGGAAATCCACAGAACTTCAAAGCCCGACATTTTTGGTACCCCCTTTCAGATCCCTCTGCACCCTCAACTCTCCATTGACTCCAAAGCTCCCCACCATTCTCCACCATGCTCCAAGGGAAACCCGATCATGTCTTTTCACGATTCACCGAAAACCCACCTTCCATGCCCTACCGGGCTGGATTCTCTTGCGGCCCCCAGGGGCTACTCAAGGACACTGGTAGTGAGCTGTCCTTGCGCCAGGGCGGGAAAGCTGGGGGCAGCAAAGAAACTCTGCAGGGAAAGGTGTGGGGAGTGATGGACCCATTCTTCTCCAGTTCATTCTACAATTTGCTGAGGGCTCACGTCTAACACAACAACCGTACCAAGGAGGTATTGTTCTAGTTCCCGTTTTATAAGACATTAAATAAGAGCACACAAGACACTTGGATTAAACGAAATCATATTGTTAATTAACAGGGGAAAATCTGAATTCCACCATGTCCCCATTGTTGTTCTCTCCATTCCCCTAATCTGCAGGAGCATCTCACGCTGGAGCCCCCAAAGAAGCCCCCATACCGCAGGTGTCTACATTGAAAGTGGACACTCTTCTAACCACCTCCACACTTTAGAAGACAGAATGCCGCCCAAGGCCGGACCCAGAACCTGTAGCAAAGAGGATCTGCAACCTTGTCCTCCTCACTACGGGCCAAGAATCCACGCCGAGGAGGTCGCAGATGACTGGGTGAGGGCGGGAGACTGCCTGCACGTCTCCTCCTGGCCCTGGCCATCCAGGGCGTCGAGGTGAGGTCCGCAGCCACTGGGGCGGTGCACAACATGTTCCAGGAGCCCCGTGGCCGAGCGGCGCACAGAGGTGCATGGAGAGGACCGGGAAATACCCTGCTCTTGACTGTAATTTGTTTCCCGAGGGCCAGGACATGCCCGTAACTCTCAGTGCGCACTCAGAGCATCAACTCAAGCACCGAAAAAATCCACCTTTGCCTTCTCGGGGATTCTTTCTGGGGTATGCCTGTGTGTGTTTCTTTTTAAGACCACTATAGTGGGAACAAACCAGGAGGTGCCGAGTTGCAATAAAATTAGAACCCATAATTAACACAGCGAGCTGGGCCCAAGTGGCTCGGAAGTGCACGTGGTGGAGTCAGTTGGCCTTCCTCCGCGGAGTCCGGGCTACAGTTGCGTTTTCTTTCTTTGGAATGCATCTTGGAGTCAGGATCAACTCCTTTCATTCCCTGCAAAGAGCGAAAAAATAAATCATTTCATTTATAAAAAACGATCATGATAAAGAGATTTCAGCGCACCCTGGGAGAGGTGGTAGCCAGAAGAGAAAGCCCGGAAGGTTGTTAGGGGCAGGGGTCACTTTTACTGCCTTGGGAAAATGCATTTCAGCTGCGGCCTATGCGGAATTCGTTCCGTGGGGATTGGGGATGCGCCTCCGAGTCGAGCCCGAGGGCCAGAACTGCGAAATCTCAAGCTAGTGTTTTCAGGTTTCGGACAAAAAACTGGATCCATACCAGGACCTCACCGTTCGCATTTTGGCGGAGATCACGAAAGCTCTACGGGCCAGGAGGAACCTTGGGGCTAGGGCGGGGCATTCCTGCAACCTCCTGCGCAGGGGTCCTACGCCTCAGGTCTTCTTCCTGGCTGGTGTTGGCCTTCCTGGGATTTGGGCAGTCTCTAATAGGCCCCTCTACCTGCCGGCTGTTCGCTCCAAGAGGCGGATTTGCGGGGTCCAGGGCGAACCCTTTCCTCTTCCCTTTGCCAGTCAGTGCACCTCCTGCCTAAGTAAAAATTCTGCCCTCACCAGGACCAACGAAAGAGCTGACCTCTCACCTCCTCCACAGCGGCTGTGGCTTTCTAGACAAGCTGCGTGTCTGAGCCAGTGGGAGAACAGAGTATAACCACCTCTCCATGGGCACGATTGGAAGGTAGTTCTGGGAAAATTGTGAAAGGACCCAAAAATGTTTTCAATGGACACACAGAGGCTAAGGGAGAGAAATGTAAAAATGAAATAAATATAATTGCAAAAGTGTTTAACTCTTTAATAAGCCAAGAGGGGTAAAACACAGTACCATCCTTGCAGAGTAAACCAATTTTGCCAGCAGGTACAAACTGTTGTGTTTTTTCTAACGAGAGAGGGGGAAAAATGCTGCTTGCATATGATTCATATTTTTCATCAATAAAATGTTTTAAAAGTAATATGAATTAGCCCAATTTTTTTTTAGTGGGGTGGGGGGAATCAAGCAAGTGTTGCTGATTTTATTCAATAGATGCATTGTCTTTTGCACAGAGGTAAGAAATAATTTGTAAAATGTTGTTTATGCAGTGAAGCTACCTACACATTTTTAAATCTTAAAGATGTTTAAGTTCATAATGTCATCGCATAATCCATTTTGGTAGTACGTTTATTAAAAATCATATTCTTGGCAGGACATTTAATAAAAATCAGACTACTTTGCAAGGAAGGGCATAGTAGACACAAAGGACAAAGAAATCTCTTAAGTAGAAAATTTAGAAAAATAAAGAAGAGTGTTTAGACAATACTAATCCTTCATGTTTTATTTCAATTCCTACAGTTCTGTTTACTGTAGTTCTTATGCATTAAAGTGCTACAGTTTGGGTTCTGTTTCTATGCGATATTCGGACTGTAAATTTAATGGCTGCAGGGTGAGAGGAAGGATTGCGAAAACCAGAGATTAGCATCAGAAATGCTGGACCAGCGTCCTATGCATGATGCAGCCATACCACCGAGGCTACCATTCTTGTCAGACTTCTAGGGTGCATATAGAGGACTGAGGAAGAAGGCTAGTTCTATTTCCTGCAGGATCAAAATGCCAGCCCAATACATTGGCTGACCGGTGAGCCACTTCTTAGAAGGATAGAAAGCCAAGGTCATGGCCACAGGGGACCTTTAAAAAACCCCATAACACCTTCCTGCAGGACCAGAGGTGTGAATCTGATGTTCTGGTGAGCTGACAACACAGATTCCCTCAGCAGTTTTTATTGCCTGGGTGATTCATATTCAATTCCTTTGGGATTGAGTTCTGCCCCACCACATGGTTCCATTCTTGGAGACACCCCTTTCACTAGGGAAAGAAATAATGATCCCATTACTCCATGTAAAAAACCTTCATAATGCCAGCTTAAGGCTAAAAATGAAATCCCTGAAAGTCAGAAAATAGAAAAGTCAAAATTCTTTTAGTCTGTTCAAATCACCCTGCTTCCTGGGCTATATAATGCATGGTACATTTACAAGCCTCCCCAGCAAGGCCATTCCAGCAACCAGGCACTGCTGCTGCTGTGTTTAAAGGGGAAACACTGGAGCACCACTTGACTGGGCAGATTTTCCATTTGCAGTTTGAATGTTTCATGCCAGTAGATTTCAGCACTTTCTTGCTAAAGTACTATACCGCATGCATTGGCAAATGGATTTAAAACTTAAATAAAGCAAATTAACTTATAGGTAACCAAAAGCAATTCAAAACAAGAAACAGACACTCTGCAAATGTTTTACATACCTCGAAGATTTTCCAGGTACTTAAAACTCTCTAAATCCAGCTGTATCATTCTGGAACAGTGCTACACATTTCTCCAACTCTGACAGAAAATGAAGTTCTTCAATGGTAATTGATGCAAATAGGTATATTTTCTTCAACACTTCCCTAATTTTTATTTTAGAATTAAACATCCATCCAGTTTTCCCAAGAGGAAAAAATACAGTCAGTAGAAAGATGTGTTATTTAAATTCTGTTTTGAAAATTCAGACATAGCTCATTTATGGATTATGACTTCCAGAAAACGTCTCCCCTACCTCTTATTTCAATTTTAAAGTAGCTAAAAGTTTGAGTTTTCTTTTAGAAACAGACTTATCTATAATATTTTAGCTGTGAAACAAAATTATTTGACTTTCTGTTTCTCTTACATCAGAGGGGATACACACACACACACACACACACACACACACACACACACACACACACACACTCTCACATATATATATATGCAGAAAACAGAGGGTTAACCTGGTAGAGTTGTGTGTAAGTTGAGCCATGGCTTCTGGCCACAACATGCACATGATCTGTGTGTTTCATCATGGAACTGCTAAGGCACATGAGGGTTTTGGGGGATAAAGGTATTAGGTACATAGGAGACATCATTATTTCTATTAGAGCAATTAGTCTCATGGAGAAATATATACCCTTAGGGTAAAATATACATTGAGTTCTGTAAAAGGAATGAATAACATACACTTGGACATCACTGCATAAAAGCTGCACTTTTTTCCTCTACAGGAACATTTTTTTGTGTCAATAAAAATGATGAAGGCAAAGCTAGGCAGCCTGGACGTGTCACCAGAACTCAAGGAATCATTTGGGATTTCACAACTCTATGACCCAGCTGTCCAAAAAAAAGAATCTCAAACATATATTTTTAAGCCCTCCTGAAGACATGCTTCTCATTATACAGCTAAGCCTCAATTAACCAGATAACTCAGGAAAGTATTTGAAGGAGGACATGGTGTCTCCTGAACATTTTCTAATGTCTTTGAACGAAACGGAATATAAGAAAAGGAAGTGTGTGCATGTTGTGCTGTACCTTACAATTTTTTGACATGAAAAACACTTTAGAAATCAACTCAGGTCATTTCCATGCCTTCCTCAGAATATAGTATAAGAGGAGTAGTTCAGAAAAGTGAATCCAAATGAATGCTTCTTTGATAACCACACCTTTCTGGTAAATATAATACTTAGGTAGAGCAGAATGGGGATCATTATATATTAATGTGACAATCGTGAAAATCAAGATAGTCTGAAAAGCTGGTTCTTGGGTGAAGAACAGTGTTTTAGGAAGGAGGATGAAAAGGGAAGAGGGAATTGTTTTTGTCATAGATTAAAGAAAAGACATTTTTTCTCCCTTACCCTAATCCACTCCCACCACTCCAGGCATCTAGGGAAACCCAAATGAATGCTGGGATTAATAGCAGAGGGATATAAACATTGTAAATTAAATTCACTGCTATTTTTGCTACAACAAATAGTGCCAACAAGTTTGCGTATATGTGTGTGTCACAATACATTTAATCAACTCATTTATAAGAAAAATTTGTCAACTTATCTCTGAAGATAACCCACAGTATGAGATTTTCAGAAACATGTCAAGTTCAAAGGACTGAATTTAGACCCCTTATTTCCTTCTTAAGTCTGCTAAAGATACGTGTTCAGCCTATGGGCTGCATTGTAGGTCCATAGGCCTTTTCTTCCCTGTCCTTCCTGGAAGTCAGTACTGACTTGCGGAAACACAAAATCTTTATTTTGATGCATGTTATCACTTCTGTCTAAGAACCTGGCATTAAGAAATGGTAATGAGAATTACTGCAACCTGTACCAGCCAACTAGGGAAAGTTACAGACACTAGGAGAGTTTGCTTTTTATAGTACTTTATCCTACACTTTTCTCTTGCCTTAACTGCATCCCTACTCCTTTCTCTGAGATTCTTTCTTTCTCTCTTTCTCTCTCTTTCTTTCTTTCTCCTTTCTTTCTTTCTTTTCTTTCTCTCTCTCACACTCCCCTACACATTCTGCACCCATAACTCCCTAGAAGAAAGCAGCATTTTACATAAGATTTTGGTTTTTAAAATGTTCTTTTCTAGTTAAAATTCCAAGAAATATTTGAAGGCACACCAGAAAACTAAGCATAACATTACCAAGAAGAGTTCCAGCAAGGTTATAAAGCAGTTAGCTATCTTCATCCAGATTCCTAAAGCCATCATAAATGCGTATATGCCTGGATCTATCTTGGAGCTTATATTTTAAACAATCCGTGAAAAAGTACATCCAGACTTTTACATGTTTTGGAGAAATTAGCATGCAGCTAACACAAAGTCAACCTTTGCCATCTGTATTTGTTCACAAATCCCCAAAAGCAGGTAGACTGACCTTAGCTACACCGCATTAAGGAAACACGAGCTTCCACCAATCCAAAGTGGAGTTTGGGGCGATAAGAAGCCACTCAAAGTTATCAGAGTTCTGTGGCTGTTCTTTGATCCATGGCTTAAGTCCATTCATACAGTTGGACCAGACATGATGATTTTGACAAACTCCAGTTTATCTCCTGGAGCTTTCTTGGAACATCAGTTTGGGTTATTTTCTGTAGTATAGTTGTACGTGCCAATCTCAGGGCAGCTGCCTTTCTTTAAGCTCATGACTGAGGGTGGCGAAAGGTATTGATTAGTCATCTAACCTCTTAATAGCTGTAAATACCAATTGAATATTTTGAACAACTCACTCTTCAGGTCACATGACAACATGTGGCCATTTGCTTCTTAGATTTCTAATGCATAGCTCGGGGAGCAAATACTCTTTAATAATTGTTAAATATATCTTACAAATCTTCCAAAGAGGAAAAAGTCTCCATCCAAATTTAAACCTAGGTTATGTGCTAAAAATGGACAGTTGGAACTAAAACATAGCTGTCATTATCTTTTCTACAATAACACTTACACACTATTATCTTTTCTGCAATAACGGAGCATTAAAGAATAAAATGTAAATTTTACTGCTTTATTTGCAGGGATGAAGGTCAGAGTGTCAAATTGCAGATTTCAGATTCTCAAAAATGGGCCGCTGTGTTTAACCTCCTCAACTTCTTTTCTCCACTTATAAGAAGGAACAAAATAAAATGTTTTGTGGAAGTTTATATTGAAATGAGGTCAGGTAAACTAATGACTGCTTGGTATTTTATGACAAGTTTTATAACCTTGGAGTTGCCATAACTTTCAAACGATCATCAATAAAGTTTTATTGCAAAAGGGTCGCCATGTGTCTGAATGCTTTTGCACATAGTAAAGCTATGCTGCCCCATTGGCTTAGCTCACCAGCCCTTTTTCACCCCAGCCATAAAGTCCTCTTCTTTTTTATTGGAGGTTGAAAAGTCCCCGGGTCTGCTCTCCTCCATCAGGTTGCCAATGTGGGAAAGACACAGAAATTAAACTACATCATTAAATAACTGTACACAACCAAATCTTCAAGAATATGTAATAAGATTGCTTTTTAATAAAATAATTTAATTTGGATTTAAATGGATTCCATTTAATAAAATAAATGACATTGGGAGAGGGAAGTGAGATGAGAGTTTCCTCCAGAAACACGTGTTTGAAAGCTAGATAAGGCCTATCAGTCTAACCGATATACCCAGAGGGCTGCCATTAAATAATTAGGTGCTTAAGGACCGATAATGGTCTCAAGACAAAACAACGAATTGCTAAAGACTCTTCGAGCTGACTGACCGAAGGATCTTAACGATTTAAGAGGCCTCGCATTGCGTCCTAACCTGAATTTTCCCACGGAAGGAAGGGTTGGGCTACAGCTCTTGCTTGCCCGATTGCCGCCTAATACATTCCCTAAACGCTCCCTAAAGCCAAACCAAGAACTGCAAGCGTCCAATTCATGGCATCAGCTGTCAGGTTCAGGTTCGGGTCCGCCTACAACAGCTCTTCCTTGTCCTCTGCCGAATGCTATGTGGAAATGAAGCCGAGAATAATGTCCTGCAATTTGGATGAAGAGAACAGTAAGAAAGATTGTGTGAAACGAAGCTTCTACTGACGCGCCCTTCAGACAGGTATTCCGCAGGCGAGGGCTGTGAGCCTGAGAGAATGCAGGAGTGCTAGCAGAGCGGCGGGAGCGGAAGGAGAGGCAGGACGAAAGTTGGCAAACAGTCCCATCTCGGGACTTGAGTGCAAGAGCCTGCCCCGGAGTCGGGCAGGTCTCCAGGGTGAGAAGGTCCCAGCTCCGGCAGGTCCCCCACCTCTAACCTTCCCTGATTTGCCTGGTTGCTCTCGGGGAAGGGACTGGTAAATACCGCCCTCTCCCGGATTTCCTGAAACTCTCACCAGCGCGCTGAACCCGCTCCTTCCCACGTTTGGCGCCCAGCACTCTGCGTCTGCGCCCACTGCGCGTCACCTTCCCTATGGCCGAGACCACTGAGCCCGGGATCTGCGGAGGGAACAGGACCTGAGCCGCTGCTGGACCCTGCAACTTGGCTGCGGAGAGCGCGCGACCACAAGCGTCGTTTCTCACTAGGCTACGCGAGAGCCGGCTCATCCCCGCGGGTCCCCGCCTGTCCTCGCCAGCCCGGGCCGGCCCCGCGATAGGTCCACACTCCGCAGGTCTTCCTGGATTCACGAACTGCCTACTCCCACCCCTAAAGAGTTCAGACCTGACGGCCCTCTTATGGTGCGTGGCCGCCACCCCAGAGCGGAATAGGGGGATCCCCATGGCGGAGGAGACGCCGTGGACGAATCGGCTCCCAGCTCGCCCCACATGTTCTACAGGTCACTAGCCGAGTCCCTACCCCGGGCGCTCCCATGAGGCACCAAGAGCAGCCACGGCCCAGGGAAGGGCATGGGTCCTCACTGCTGGAGCCAGCCCCAGACGAGGACGCGCAGGTGTCGGGGTCCCCAGCACCCTCCGCATGCGCCGAGAGCCTTAAATGGGGTTCTGAGGTCGGCGCCAGGCACATGGATCACCCCGCTCCACGGGCCACGGCTCAGAGCGCCCGCGGAGCCCGGCTGCCAGGTCCAGGACGCGGCCGGGCGGGGCCCACTCGCTCCCGACGGTGTTGGCGGGGCTGAAGTCGGGCTGGATAAGGCGGGCGGCCGGCACTGAGATGGGCTGTGGCGCCACCTCCCGAGGACACCTCGCCGGAAGTGCGGCTCCAGCTTGGCCAGCGCTGAGACTCCTTGGCTGTAGCGCGAAGGCCCCCGTCCGCGCGACTTCCCGTAATAACGCCGCGAAATGCTTCCAGAAATGCCTGTAGTATAGTGACTGAGCCAGTGGTCGGCGTTAGTCTTCCCCAAGTGCTGAAAGAGGATCTCAGCTCCCAGGGATGAGCTACGTACCCACACACGCATCCTGGCCCCTGTGCCCCCGCCAGGGGAAGCGCAGAAATGCGGAAACTCCCCGGGACGCCACTGCCTCGTATCACCTACCAAGGGAAGTTACTTTTTTTCCGGGATCACAGACCCCCCACTTCACGTCCCCAAGTCTCCAGCAAGAAGCGGGAGAGGACGTGTGTGGCTCCCCCAAAGCAGGCTCCAGGTTGTCCCGGGGGAAAACCCTCTGGAAGGGACCTTGCTCTGCTGACCCAACCTGAGCAGGGCCTGCCTGGCTGTGGTCATCTCCACTCCGGCCTCAGGGACGAACCCAGCCGCTCTCTACACCACCACTGGAAAGGAGAGACCCTTTCCTCTTGTATATGCCAAGGAGGTTAGACTTTTTTTTTTTTTTTCCCCCAGAGTAACATTTAAAAAAGAAATTAGATCAGAGGGAACAAAAGTTCTCAGAAATATAGAAAGAACAGTTTTCTGAGTTAGGTTTCTGATGCTAATTACAATCAAGACTGTTGCGAACCTCATTCAGGAGTTCTTTTCCATGGCTTCATCTTTGACTCAGTTTGAGAACTTGGGCTTCTCTGTCAGTGAGCACTGTTCACCTGAATAGAAAAATAGCAGAGTGCTAGGTAATTTCCGCCTCTGCACTGCTGTAAGCTGCTGTAAGCGCATCTTATTAAGATCAGCTAAGGCTGTGAAGGGAGAATCTCAGTGTGGAACTCAAGAGATGGATCCTTCTGTCCAGTTATCTCTGCAGAACAACTCTGGGTTTGTTCTTGCTGTAATTATGCAGCCATTTTAATGCTGACCTGAGGAGGCATAGCGGCCCTTTTAAAACTTTGCCCAAGGAGCCATAAGTACTGATTTTCCTTACTCTAGAATAGCACGCTTATATGTTTAACACATATTTATTGAGAACCTGGTATGTGTCAGGCACTGTGTGAGGTGCTGGGGTACAATGACAAAAGAGAAAGACGTGGCCTCACAGACAAGATGAAACATCTGGCTGACAGGATACTCCTCTTAGCTCAGGTTCTCTGTAGGGCTGGCTGTTGCTTGCTGGCAAAGGCAGATTTTCTTTTCCATGCTTAAGGACACTGAAATACAAATCCTCTTTAGAAGTTAAGGAGAAGGAGGCCACAAGGGAAGTGGATTTTCCAGCCAAGCTGAAACTTAGCTTCCACATTCCTGAACCCAGGTGGCTGAGGACCGATCTCTTGTTTGGATGATTTACCTGATGTGGTATGGTCTTCCTTGCTTCCTGTAGCTTCCTTCCTTCCTTCCTTATAGCTTCAGGAGGACAATAATATCATCAAAAGGCAAAAATACCCAGCCAGAAAAAGAGATGTCCATAAATAGTGGCAGGCAGCTGGTGCTTCACAATGATACCCTGTTGTAACACAGCAAACCCTGCAAGTGCTGGTACCCAGTCAGTAGGGCAGGGCCACTTGTCTGTTCATCTCTCTGCTTCCTTCTTTCCTAAAGACAATTCCCCATTCACATTGTGTACCCTTTGATGTCCTACTGAAGATGTTCAACAGGCCCACTCAAACAAAGATGGGCAGGAGACCATGTCTGGACCCTTCAACACGGAATTTGGAAAACCCCAAAGGCCAGCCAAAAGGAAAGGTCCTGGATAACAGGCATCAACTTTCATATGGGGAGGAAGGCTGGAGGAGAGGAGTGGGAAGTGCGGCAGAGCCTGGGGAGGGGGTTGTGGTGGATTTGGCTCCAGGCTTTATCCCTTTAACCTTTCCCTGTCACTCTTTTCAGAGGCCTCGCTTCCTGCCCTTAAATGAAAGCCACAAACCACGGTTCTTGCAAGGCCAATAAACATAATTTCCTTTTTTGATAAGGCTGCCAGAATGAGGGGATGCTTATATCTTACTTTTGCACACGTTGCAGTTTTGTAAAGCATGCTTACATATATTATTTCATTTATTAATCTTGAAAAACTTTCACTGTCTGCATATGTGGAATTGGAGACACAGAGACATAAAGTGACTTTTATCTAAAGTGGAAGTTAGCAGAGTTGGGAGAGCTTCAGACTTGTATTTCAATACGGCATTTGACAAAGTATTTTATGGTAACCTTGGGACCAATGTGGCCTGGATGATATCATGGTTGAGTGGCTCATTCATTCATTCTTTGAAATAAACAGCTTTTCTTTTAAGCATAGCCTATGTGTCAGGAACTGAGCTTAATGGAGATACAAAGATAAGCTATTGTGCTTAATGAGCTCACAGATAAGTGAGAGAAGAGACATGTAAAAATATAATTACAGTAAGGCAATAATGTAATGGAATTAGATTCAAAATGCTATGGAATACAAGAGAGCACCAAAGAGTGGTCTTAGGCTGATGAGAGCTTGTTGGAATGCTCTCATATGTAGAAAACATGACATTAGAAAGGTTAAGAAATGTGAAAGCTGGGTATGGTGGCTCACACCTGTAATCTCAGAACTTGGGGAGGCCAAGGCGGGAGGATCACTTGAGCCCAGGAGTTTGAGACCAGCCTGGCCAATGCAGAGAGACTTTCTCTACAGATTTTTTTTTTTTTTAAATTAGCCAGGCATGGTGGTACGTGCTTGTGGTCCCAGCTACTTGGAAGGCTGAGGTAGGAGGATTGAGCCCAGGAGGTCGAGGCTGTGGTGAGTCATGATGGTGCCAGTGCACTCCAGCCTGGGCAAAAGAGTAAGACCCTGTCTCAAAAAAAAAAAAAAAAAAAAAAAAAAAAAAGACTATAAATAACACTAATCAATATATGAGTAAATATAGAATTCTACACTCAAATACAAAATAATTGAACCAGTGTATGAGGATACTGTCAGGGATGGCAGTTTAGGTAATTTCAGGGCCTACAGTTGATTGTAAACTCACCATGAGCCTAGAATATTAATGTTCTTAGTTTGTGCAAATAGAAGTGGAGTATTCAGCATAAAGGTTATTTTCTTTACCAGGGTGGGAACGTGGCTTGTTTCTGGTCTCCCCAAACATTGATGGTTGATGGTATGTATGTGCAAAGGGAAGCCAGCACATGGTAAAGGATTCTAACCTAAGTCATACTATATGGCTTATGGAACTAGAATTGTTGACAGAGACTGGAAGGCTTACAAAGTATGGCATAGCTGTCCTCAGATATTTGAAGGGCTATCATGTAGAAAATATGTTGAACTTATTCTGTCAGAGGAGCTCAGCAAAGCTTTTCTCGGTTTATAATACAGAGCCTGATGGAGCAAAGTCATCCTCTATGAGCTTGACTGTCCTCCTTTCCTGCTGGATTCTAAGCTCTATGAATGCAGGGACCAATAGATCTGATTCACTCTGAAACTCCTGTGTCTTGCACATAGAAGTTAATTTCTTTTTTTTTTCTTTTTTTTTTGAGACAGAGTTCTGTTGCCCACGCTGGAGAATAGTGGCACGATCTCGGCTCACTGCAACCTCCGCTTCCCAGGTTCAAGCAATTCTCGTGCCTCAGTCAACTGAATAGCTGGGATTACAGGTGTGCACCACCATACCCAGCTAGTTTTTGTATTTTTAATAGAGACGGGGTTTCACCATGTTGGCCAGGCTGGTCTTAAACTCTTGGCCTCAAGTAATCCTCCTACCTCAGCAATCCAAAGTGCTGGGATTACAGGTATGAGCCACTGTACCAGATGAAAGTCAATGAATTGTTTTTTGTTTTTTCTTGAGACAGAGTCTCGCTCTGACACCCAGGCTGGAGTGTAGTGGCACGATCTCGGCTCACTGCAACCTCCGCCTCCTGGGTTCAAGGGATTCTCCTGCCTCAGCCTCCAGAGTAGCTGGGATTATAGGTGCATGCCACTACACCTGGCTGATTTTAGTATTTTTAGTAGAGACAGGGTTTCACCATGTTGGCCAGGCTGGTTTCAAACTCCTGACCTCAGGTGATCTGCCCAACTCAGCCTCCCAGAGCGCTGAGATTACAGGTGTGAGCCACTGCACCTGGTGGAAGTCAATGAAATTTTAATGTAGGAATGAATCAATAAATTATTCCATGTGGTTCCAAAGGAGAGAACTGAGACTCAAGGGCAAAAGTTCATTTGTTGGATGACAAATGAACCCAACTAATTTGGCTATTAGTTAGGATCATTGGTGTAAGTAATGATACATTGTTTAGATGTTTAATTTCAACCTTTGCTCACCTGTTCAGCAAGAAGCTTTTATTACCCTTAAACTTTTTCTTCCAGAAAGGATGCTAACTAAAGAGGTACATGGGCTTTAACGGCCCTTGTGTGGCATTTCAGTTCCATGAGAACTGTAGGACACACCATACATAGGTTCTTAAACATGGGAGGAACATAAGGAGGGGCTAGATCAGATCTTATTTAATCATAACTGCAATTTAGATCTGGTAAGTTGTGGTCCCCGGAGTACCTAGGTCATTTAGGGAAAATGTTGTTGGGGTTTGGCTATGCTCTTTGCTAGTTCAGTGGGTTTTGAACTTTTTCAAAGGGACCATCTGCATGTTCTATAAAGAAGATAGCAATGAACCCTAGTTGTGGAACCGTGGAACCTCTGAGTAGCCCTAGGGTTCTGAAGGGCTCAGTCCCTGAAGCGCTGGCCTGTTTTACCCCAGATGTGATGGCCATATGCCCTGACCAAACTGCAGTACAAAATTAAGCTTATGTGGAGTGACTTCCAGCTCTTATCAGACCCCAAACTCCTAATTGTTTTTAGTCATCAATTATACTTTGCTGTTTTTTGTCTACTGATCTGTATCCAGAGTTTTAGCAACTAGCATCTTCCTTAAATTATATATGTTGATCAGCAGATATTGGAGGCTTGCTAGTTCTTAGAGCTCATGAAGACAAATGAGAGGTGATGAGGAGTGTCACTCAGGTGCCAAAGGATGCCAAACTCTGGCCTTTAGAATACTTATTTTTTCCATAATCAAGAAGCCACACATCAGTCTCCTCATTGCCTGTTGCCTATAGCAATAGCATTCTCTTTTTACTGAACATCTCAAAATACTTGTGGATTAACATTAGACTCAAGGAAGAGAAAGGAAAGGCATCGTTAGTGCTACTTTGCTGAGGAGGAAATAAGTTATTGTCCTCTCCTTCCGTACCTCTCCATGCATAGAATTAGTTATCTGAACAATTGCTTAAATGTTGCACATAAATATCTCAATGAGAAGGCATATAAGTAATAATAATTATTATTCTATCCTCTGTGCAAGGCATTGTGCTAAGAACATCTCTTACCTTATTTCATCTTCACAATAATCTGTAAGAGGCTATTATGATCCTTATTATATTGATGAATAAACTCTGATGTAGGAATGTTAAGTAACTTGCTTGAAGTTACGTAAGTGTTGTGTGGTGGACTCATAATCCAGAGCATCTTCATAGCCAGGTAGAGTTACATGATTTATTTCTCTTATCTGATCCATCATGGAGGGATGGAAACCAAAGGAGTGCAACTTATTTTTTATCCAGCACTACTTTTATTTAAGAATTTATTGTGAAAAGGTATTTTTGCCTAGGAGAGTTCATCTTTTACTTCAATTGGTTTCAATTACTTAGATTTCTTGGTGATCCAGCTGCTTTGAGAAACAACATTCTGTAATACTTAGTCCAGAAAGTGTTGAACATGATCAAATAATATCCAGGTTAATCACATTTTGTATCTGATTCTGTCTGTGTCATTATCATAGAGTTAGGAAGGCTGTAAGACAGCAAGACTGCTTTCCAGTTTATCTTCCAAATCCTAAAAATAGTACCTACATCTAGTTAATAATAAGAATAGCTAGCAATTATATAGTGCTTGCCTTATGCCAGGTACTTCTGACTGCAGTTCTAGGCCAGGAATTGCAAAATCTCTGCTAGATCTTATTCATTTTAGGAATATTTCATGGCAAAATGAAAGGTTCTAATCTGGAGTTCTGAGTAACATTATTCCTTGGTGAACATGATAGATTATCTTCTTGAAAGGGAAGAAAGAGCCATTCAAAAAATGTGACTGTGCCAATTTACTCATTGATCTAAAGTCATATGTTCTTTCTCTTCTGTGGAGGGGGTAAAAGGGAAAAGAGATACATTTAATATCCAAGGGCTTACAACACATGGGAAGGAATAGCCATGCAAAAACTAATTACATATAATGCAATGAGGAATGCAAAACTTTAGGATGATAAAGAACGAAATTATTATATTAAAGATACAAACTATTAATATGCTAAGTGCTTATGTGAGAGAATATAGGAAGATATCATTAATTCTGTCAGGCTAAAATCAAAAACCTCTATACTTTATTCTAAGGATGTTTGTATGTTTAAGTTTTTATTGGTACAGATTATTGTGGCAGAGCCTTATGGTTGTCCTTAAGGGAAAGGTTGGTTGGTTTGTGTATGAAGGTGGGGTGGAAGGTGCATGTTCTTGGGATTTTGTTCATTTTGGTTTTGTTTTGCTTTGCTTTACTCAGAAGAGGGCTAAATTAAGCACAATGTAAGATATTTCATCTATAAGCGAGTATTAGTGTGTGCGGCTCATTGTAAGTATTCTGGACTTAGGATTTAGGAAAGCTGAATTTAGGTCTAGATTTTGTCACTAGTTACTTTGGGAGGCCATTTTCCCTCTCTGGATCATCTGTAAGACTTGAAGCTTATAACAAAGGATTCATAAGGACCCTTCAAGCTCTTATGTCCTGAGATTATTTGGGGAGAAAGATGAGGGAAAATGAAGCTTTTCTCTAAGAGACATTTTTATTTTGTAAAGCCCTTAGACTTGATTACTCATGTTGAGAATGGAGGTAAAGATGGAGGAGCTGGAGATCAGATTGCTATCTGTGTTAATCTGTGTGGATGAACTGTTCTACCAAGACTTTCCTGGATCTAGTTGCAATAGACTGGCTCACGATGCACCTGAATCATGGCACAACTGGTGAAGCTGTAAAGGAATCCAAATTAACTTTATTTTGCCTAACTCTTAATTCTTTGGAACTGTATGTTACAATTGCAGACAAGGGCTATGGTGTACAAGAGTTTCTGTAAACATGAGGATTTGGAAAACCTGTCTTTTACTATTACTCTTTCTCATCTGAAATGCCTATTTTCACTTGGACTTAAATTTCTTAAAATTTTTTGTTCATTCTTACCCTCTCTATCCTTTCTGGTCTCCCAGCCATCCAACATACATGGTCCAGGGATCATTATGTGTTGCTGCTTCCACTGACATGACTTCGCTTACACAAATTCCCAGAGGGGCAAACATTTGCATGGATATCATGAAATGTTACAGATCACTTTTTCCCATCTTCCCCCGCCCCATGTGGAATTCTCATTGGTTGCAAAGAGTTATAAATACACTTGTTCTTTGTGTCTTTTGTGAGTAAAGAGCCAAAGACACAAAGGAAAGAGCTGTTTCAAAAAAGCTTACCTTTAACATCCCTGGTGTTGGAAATGCTTAGGGGTCAGACTCAAGTGTGGGTGCACATGTGCAGCTCACATTGTGAGGTGAGAGGGGCCTCTTGCTAAGTCTCACATGCCGGTCAGAACTCGTGTTATTTTTTGTGACAGAGGAAGCCTTAAGGTTTTGATCAGCTATTTGTCAGCAAGAGCACAGGAGATGTTAATATCCATCTTAACTTGGGTGCATTGTTATGGCCTGAAAAATGACTGTGCTATGTCTTGACCCTCAGATAGTCATGTATCTCCCATGGTGATGTGAGAAATTAAAAACACAAGGTGTGCACGTGCATGTGGTGTAGGAGTCTATCTAAAACAGGGTGAATTTGGGAAGACTCCCAGCTGTGTGACTCACTGGCTTTAGTCAACCAGCTCACTTATCTGTACAGCCTCTGTATTTCTGAGAACAAAATACTGATGGAGAGAAAGGAAGCCTGATGGGAGGACCCATTCTGTTCCTCATGGATTAAATGTTGATAGAGGAGGAAGGAATCCAAGATCAAGGCAAAGACAATAGAGATGAGAGTTCACAAAGTAAATTCACAGGGGAATTTTATAGTTCTTTTATTATTACAAAAGCAGTACATATGGTAGCAAATTAGAAAATAAAGACAAACATTTTAATAATTAAAATATCATATTCCTAAGCAACAAGAGCCATTACCATTAATTTTTAGTGTATATTATTCCACATCTTTCCCTCTGTGTGTGTGTTTGCTAAATGAGTTCACACTATACTTGCATTTTTTAGTCATTGTATTAGTCCATTTTCATACTGCTATGAAGAAATACCTAAGACTGGGTAATTTATAAAGAAAAAGAGGTGTAATGGACTCACAGTTACACATGGCTGGGGAGGCCTCACAATCATGGCAGAAGGCAGAGGAGGGGCAAAGGCGCGTCTTATATGGTGGCAGGCAAGAGAGCTTGTGCAGGGGAACTGCCCTTTAAAAACCATCAGATCTTGTGACACATATTTACTGTAATGAGAACAGCATGGGAAAAACCCACCCTCATGATTCAATTACCTCCTACTGAGTCCCTCCCACGACATGTGGGGATTGTGGGAGCTACAATTCAAGATGAGATTTGGGTGGGGACACAGCCAAACTGTATCAGTCAATAATCTCCACCTTTCCATTGGGATATTTTCAGTTTTTATCCCATACAACAACTAGATCAAAATCAAATTTCCCAGTGACCCCAAAATGTCCTTTACAGGATCTAATGCAGAACCCTGTGGCATCTTGTTGTTTCCCTTAAGTCTTAATTTGAACCTAGCACCAACTACAACATAGACTAATTGAAAAGATGAAACCAGTTGTCCTGCAGCCTGTCACACCTTCTGGATGTGCTTGGTTGTTTCCTCATTGTATTGTTTAGCCTCTTCCTGTACCTCCTATGCATTTTCTACATTAGAAGTTTGACTTTTAATTTCAAAGTGTGGAGTGGGAAAAAAAAAAGAAAGTCTGGAGTGGGAGACAAGAAGTTCTTGAAGATCTTTTAAAGATAAGAAATGATGACTGTCATTAAAAATGATGTGCAAGAATACATCAAGTGCAAAGAAGCAGAGGAGAAAGAACATAGCAAAAGGGACCATAATGGCTGGAGCTGAAAGATATTGATATGCCTATATGAGAGTGATTATTTTAGGGGCCCCAAGAAATAACTGGGAAGCACTAACTGGGAGCTAAGTTCCTGCATGAGCAAATGAAGACTTAGCACCATTACAATTTGGGCATAAATATAAATGTGACCTCAGTTATGTCCACAAGCTGGTAACATTTGGGTTACACCTGGAAATAGGTTCAAGATATGTAACTATGAAGGTAATGCTACACGTGATTAAAACAATCACACTGTAGAGGGATATGTGAAATGAAAACTAAGTTTTCCCTTTCCCTAATCTCCACTGCCCCCTCTCTATGCTGCTAATGATTTCTGCGTCTGATTCTAACAGTTTTAATTGTAATTTTCAAAAATAATTATGCTTCTATTTCTTGTTTTTATCAAATTCAGGCATTATCCTTTGGTCTCTAGGTACAAAATGTGAGGAATTTAGAACTTAAGTGGCTTTTTGTCTTTCCTTCTGTTGAACTCCTACTTTTTATTGTATCAGCATTTATAGTCATTACAAGCTTTTAAAATCATAATTTAGTATTCTGTTCTTTGTCTATAGGTTGAGTATAATAATAAAAAACCTATGTGAAACATTTATAAAAATTATTACCATTAGCCAGGCATGATGGCATGTGCCTGTAGTCCCAGCTACTCGGGAGGCTGAGGTGGGAGGATCACTTGAGCCTGGAAGGTCGAGGCTGCAGTGAGTCATGACCATGCCACTGCACTCCATCCTGGATGACAGGTGAGACCCTGTCTCAAAAAAGAATTAAAATAAGTATTACCTTAATATAATCTCTCTAGAAATAAATATGATTGAACCTATAGAGAAGAAAATATAATCCTTAATTTAAAACATTTTGTCACTCAAAGAAGAATAATACGTGTATCCCTCTCTAAGGGATGACCTGTAAATTTCTTTTTTACCTCTGTAAATCTTTCTGGGTCATTTTACGTAACTGAAGCTTCTTGTATCTCATCTTTTTCTGCTTTCTTGGCTTATTTTTTGATTGTGCTGTGTTACTTCACAAGTAATTTGTTCTTATTGAGTGTATAGTTACTAAACTTACTGAATTCTTATGTGTCTACAAGTGCTGTCTTTTACCCTCACACTTCATTGAAATTTGGCTGAATGTAGAAAACTAAGTTCAAAATTGCTTTCCCTCAGAACTTTGGGTGCACTGCTCTGTTGCCTACTGGAGCTCTACGATGCTGAGGTGAGTGTGTAATCAGGCTGAGGTTCCTCAAAATTTGCCAGAGTCAGGAAGACTTATCTCTGGGGTGAAGGTCATCAATGCTAGGTGGCTCTGCCTTTTTTCCTGCGTTGTTATGGGGGTCCAGATTATCTCAAACTTGAGTCCCTTTTTTGACCCACAACTCCCTCATCAGTGGCCCTCCTAGACATATTTCCTACATCCTTTGGAGGGCAAGAGCTGCCTCAGTAGTTATTCTATCTATTGAGAGACAGACTCCCCCCATCCCATATATCCCAAATACAGTTCTTTAACATTTCAGGCTAATTTGTAATTTCTGAACTAGGATTGTTTTGGGGGCGGCGGGGGTGGGGCTTGCAAAGGTCAGCCTTTATCTCTAGAGTTTGGGCTTCTGTCACTTCTGCCACAACTTCTCCACTTACCAGATGCCTTTTCTTTTCTTTGGATGATAATCCTTCAAATTTCCTGATTCATTGATCACTCTCAGTCCCATTTTTCACTGCCATAGTGGTTTGAATTTAAAAATGAATCTTTTAAAAATCATTTCACAAGGAGCCTTAGAGACAGTGGGCATATGTGTGCAGAAATGCAAGACACATTTTTAACAGAACAGTACAAGATAGTATGGATAGACACACACATACAGAAATAATAGGATGATAGTGCAGCTAAACTTAATACCAATGATCACAGGCTTACTTATGTTTACTAATTTTTTTGACTATGTGCATGTTTTACTTTTGTAATTATAAAAAACAACAAGGTGTGGGTGTGTGTTTTAAAGAAATAAATGATGGACTTTATTGTGTGAAGATAGAAAGCAAGGGTGTAAACCTAAACAGGAATGGAAGTTTTTCATCTGGTTCTGTAACTGTCTGCCTCCCTTACCATGCAATGGTTATGTCATGCAATCCAGTGCAAATCATTTATATCACATGCAAAGCACACTAACTTTAGGCTCCTCAGCAAATTAAATCAAGAATATGAAACCTTTACTGAGCACTCACTATGTGCAGTGCTAGGCAATGCAACATAAAGGGGCTGCCGTAGATGGGGGTGGACCTCAGGAGGAGATGGAAGCAAAAGGCTGGCTCTGAGTTAGATCCATCCAACAAGGTCCAGTCTGCTTTGTACTAGAAGGTTCCCAGGAGACTGGGTAAGTTCTGGGCCTCCTTCCAGGTGTTCTAATCTTTGAAACTATAAATGTCATGTTACCCGTTTAATCAGATTCTAAAAGGGCTTCTTGGCAGAAAAATATGGGAACTACTGTGGCAGATCAACTACAAAGACAAGCCAGTTTATTGGTTCAGGCTTCAGAAGAAACACTGGATGAAACTAAAATTTGCTGCTAAGAAAAATGTGATAAATCTAGTATTACTTAAAAGCTTCTAAAGCAATGGCAAATAATGATAACAATAAGTTGCATACCTCTTCCACGTGCACAGTTTCTGCCCTGTGACTTCAAAGAAAGCTCCTCAAGTCCAGGGGGAGACACGCGGCTCTGCTGAGGAGATATTTATGGGGCTGTTATGGCGCCTGGGATGTTCCTATTATACTCACCATTCAAACCTCCAGATTTCCAGGACCACAGCAAACAAAAGACTTGAGGTATTTTAAGAGGGGTTTTGCTTTTTCCTATAACACAAGTGATCAGGTTTGCATTGTTGTCATTAATTTTGAACTCTTGTCATTAAGTCTACTTATGTTACGCTTCATCTATTTTAAAATACAGAGAAACAGACTGGAGAAGTCCTTCAAGCAGCCTTAAGTGGAGTAGAGAGCTGGTAGCTATGTGGCTAATTTAATAAATGTCACTACACAAAGAATATCACAATGGAGTTTAGCAGAATAAATGAAATCTGATAACCTGGTTTGCTGCAGTGAAGGCCATCCCTTCAGTACTGATTTAGATCTGCAAAGTCTGAAGGCATCAAATCATTTGTGAAGCAGTTTAACTTCCTTTACCCCTTTCCACCCACTTATCCTTTGCCCCACCACAACCTTGCAACCATACAAAAGCCAGATGCAGTGCCAGAAGCACCCAACCTTCCTCAATCACTCAGTTCAAGGCTAGCACCTATGAATTTAATGAAATCTTATTACAGAGAAATAAGTGTGGACGCTTCCTTCCCTATGTTCTATGTTTACAGTTTTCTTTCCTCACCCCAAAATGAACTTAATTACAAGAAATGTTTCACCTTCAAAGAGTTATGTAATCGATTTAGTGTACCAGAGGAAAGGGGAAAAAATGAGTAATGCTGGCTTTAAGATATGGTTGTAAAATATGTCTGTATGTGCACACTTTTGTTGACTTCAAATTTTTTCCTTTTATATATAATTTATTCATTTTTATTTAGTATTTTATTTTATAGCAATCTCAGATATTAAGTCCCTTCCTTCTTTCCTTCCTTCCTTCATTCCTTCCCTCCCTCCCTCCCTCCCTCCCTCCCTCCCTCCTTCCCTCCCTCCTTCCCTCCTTCCCTCCTTCCTTCCTTCCTTCCTTCCTTCCTTCCTTCCTTCCTTCCTTCCTTCCTTCCTTCCTTCCTTCCTTCCTTCCTTCCTTCCTTCCTTCCTTCCTTCTTTGAGTCTCACTCTGTCACCAAGGCTGGAATGCAATGCTGCAATCTCAGCTCACTGCAACTTCTGCCTCCTGGATTCAAGCGATTCTCCTGCCTCAGCCTCCCAAATAGCTGGGACCACAGACATGTGCCACCACGCCCAGCTAATTTTTGTATTTTCGGTAGAGATGGGGTTTCAGCATGTTGGACAGACTGGTCTTGAACTCCTGAGCTCAAGCGATCCACCTGCCTTGGTCTCCCAAAGTGCTGGGATTACAGGTGTGAGCCACCTGCCCGGCCACATTAAGTCATTTCATTCTACAAGTGCTAAAAAAAAAAAAAAAAAAAAAAAAAGGCCTTTTATATAAATGTATATTGTTATAACACCAAACAAAATTATCAGTATTTCCTTGGTGTCATCCAAAACACTGAAAATATTTAAATTTCCATGATTATCTTAAAAATATATGTTACAAGTGGTTGTTATAATGTTATTTGGTGGTTTTATCTCTTAAGTATCTGCTAATACTCTTTCTTTCTGTCCCTTTCTTCTTTATGCCGTTGACTTGTCGAAAAAAATCAGATCAATTATCCACTAATCCCTCTTGCAGTAGTTTTTAATCAGCCAGATGTAGAATAGGGGCACCTCCCCACATATCTTTTTTTTTTTTTTTTTTTTCAGGTGAAGTTTAGCTCTTGTCACCCAGGCTGGAGTGCAATGGTGCAATCTCAGCTAACTGCAACCTCCGCCTCCTGGTTCTAGCAATTCTCCTGCCTCAGCCTCCCGAGTAGCTGGGATTACAGGCACATGCCACCATGCCCAGATTCTGAAACAGAATCTTCTTCTCTGTTTATCTAGTTATTTTTGTTTTTGTTTTCTTTGAGACCGGGTCTTGCATCTGGCTCACTGCAACCACCGCCTCCCGGGCTCAAGTGATCCTTCCACCTCAGCCTCCTGAGTAGCTGGGACCACAGGTGCGCACCACCATGCCTGGTTAATTTTTGTATTTTCAGTAGAGATGGGTTTTCACTATGTTGACCAGGCTGGTCTCAAACTCATGACCCCAAGTGATCCACTTGCCTCGGCCTCCCAAAGTGCTGGGATTACAGGTGTCAGCTACTGTGCCCAGTGTGTTTATCTCGTTATTTTTAAACTTTCCTGACTCTTGCTTTTTGTGTTAAGGGTAAGTATGGTAGAATGTTGTACTTATATATGGTTTCAAAAAGTGGGCTTGCCCATTTCACTTTGTAAATACTTTGTTAACAGACTTGACTATAAGTTCCATGAAGACAAGGCCAAGTCTGTCTTATTCACCATAATATTCCTAGGCCTTCACAGGGTCTGGCATAGCTTAATGCTCAAATGTTTATTGAATAAATGACAAATGAATGAGTGCATGTTGTGTTGCACCAAAGTGTGACCACACCTTAAGTTTGAAGAGCTCCTCACTCTTTACGAATCTCTTGTGTATAGTCTTTTACTTGATCATACAACAACCACATAAGACAAATACTGTAATTCCCATTTAACAGACAAGAAAACAAGGTGAGAATCATTACTCAGTTATGTGTTAGGCATGGATAAAAGTGAGTCTAGTTTCCAGGATGTTTTAATCTCATCAACTGTCTTTTTTAAAACTTTTTTTTTTTTTTAAGTTCAGGGGTACAAGTGCAGTTTGTTACATAGGTACACTTGTGTCATGAGGGTTTGTTGTACAGATTATTTCATTATCCAGGTATTAAGCTGAGTACCCATTAGTTATTTTTCCTGATCCTCTCCCTCCTCCCACCCTCCACCCTCTGAAAGACCCCAGTGTGTGTTATTCCCCTCCACATGTGTCCATGTGTTCTCCTCATTTACCTCCCACTTATAAGTGAGAACATGCAGTATTTGGTGTTCTGTTCCTGTGTTAGTTTGCTAAGGATAATGGCCTCCAGCTCCATCTATGTCTAACTCTCTACACAACTTCACCTACTCTGATAAGGCAGACATGCATGTTACTTCACAACTTGGAAAGCCTCTTAGCTCATTTGGTCTCTTCAGCAACCATTCAAGGTAGGAGTGACTGTCTCAACTTTGAAGATGAGGAAACTAAGTCTGAGTCAAATGACTAAGATGAAAAGCCTATACTTGACCCCAGATTTTCTCTTTTCATTATTATTGTACTTTAAGTTCTAGGGCACATGTGCACAAAGTGCATGTTTGTTACATATGTGTACATGTGCCATGTTGGTGTGCTGCACCCATTAACTTGTCTTTACATAAGGTATATCTCCTAATGCTATTCCTCCCCCCTCCCCCCACCCCCCAACAGGCCCCGATGTGTGATATTCCCCTTCCTGTGTCCAAGTGTTCTCATTGTTCAATTCCCACTTATGAGTGAGAACATGCGGTGTTTGGTTTTCTGTTCTTGCAATAGTTTGCTGAGAATGATGGTTTCCAGCTTCATCCATGTTCCTACAAAGGACATGAACTCATCCTTTTTTATGGCTGCATAGTATTCCATGGTGTATATGTACCACATTTTCTTAATCCAGTCTATCATGGATGCGCATTTGGATTGGTTCCAAGTCTTTGCTATTGTGAATAGTGCCGTAATAAACATACGTGTGCATGTGTCTTTATAGCAGCATGATTTATAATCCTTTGGCTATATACCCAGTAATGGGATGGCTGGTTGACCCCAGATTTTCTGACTTCAAATGTAGTTTGGTTTCTACTATACAACTGATTATACTGCTGCCTTGTCTGTCCCCTGCCTTATTCCACTGTACAGGCTCAAGTCCTTTCTTTTTCCCACCTCCCCAAGTATATTCATCTCTCTCTGGGTAGCCATGGTGGGTGTTGGTGTGTTCATATATTACATCTTCCTCCCATTTACATCACATCAACCAGTTTCCTATCATTGCCCACTACCCACCTTGAGGCAGAAGCAGAGTTTTCTCCTTCGTATGCCTAATTCTAACCTCTTAAGTAGACAAGGCCCAGCAGATGTTGTTGACTCACTGGGCATTTAAATGGTCAGCATTTTGGATGTCCTTTGCTTCTAATAGAAATCTAAAAATGAATGAACTAGGGAGTTTTGCTATTTGTCAGGCGTAAATTATCATACTTCAAAAGTGAATAGCTGTTTGAAAGTTAGACATTAAATAATTTCTATTTCTAAAGTTAAATTAAAAAAACAGCATTAGCGAATGATTGGAGAAGGAGCCATTGCCTAAATGTAAACAGGATGACGAGAATCTGGCCATTTGGAGAAGACATTCATCACTCTGGGCATATATTTACACACACACACACACACACACACACACACACACAGACCTTCTGTTTTTCCTTGTGGAGAAAACACTAGCTGTTCACTAGCTATTTAAAACTTACATTTTTTCTTGATTTGTTTTAAAAGATTATTTTTAAAGGGGTTGAATACATGTACTTCCTCAATTTGATCTTGAACTCAGGTCTCAGTGATGTGAGAATATAGGGTTTGGGGCATGCACCCCCATTGCACCTTTGGAAAATTACTTTAAAACATTTGGAAGGCTTGCACTGAAGGGAGGATTGGCGGGTGGGAACAGTTTTATTATGCACGCTCTTTTATGGGTTGTGGCCAGATATTTTCAATGTGCTATTATCCTGGGTTTTATGGAGTTCTTGGACCCTGTGGATATAAACATCTGGGAATAAATGGTTGAATGTGAGCAAAGCTACATGCTATTCTGCCAGGGAAGAAATACATTTGTGCAGCATTTAAAATGTAGTGAATTATCCACAAGGGAAGTAATAATTTAATAAGTATACTAACTACCAATAAGCCAAATAAAAGAGATTTTTAAAAAAGCTCTTCTACTAGCTGTATTCAAATGTTTTATATGTGTTTTATCTACATGCATACGATCAAGTCATACAGATTCTTGTCTTCACAAATTGTCACATCTACCATTGGAGGCTTGGTGAAGGAGACTAATTGGTGAATGAAGGAAAAGATTCTGCCACTTAATTTATTTCACAGGTAAGGCTGAGATAGGACATGAAATTGGATTTCATGGTACTCACTTTAGGAGAGGAGAAAATCAATATGTCTATGATGAATTCCTCTTTTGAAAGTCTTCTTGATTCTATTCTTTCTCAGACTTTAGTGCTATGATTCAATAATAATATTCTTTTAGTACTGATTTATTTTCTTCTTTTAGCCTTACTTTCTCCCTCTCCCCCTTTCTATCTTCTTTCCTTCCTTCTTTTCTTGAACTCTCTGTGAGAAGCTCTGACACAGCTCAGCATGTGGAGGATGAGAACACTGTCTCCCATGTCACTGCTGAGCCCACATACTCTACCACTGTGGATTCCAGCTCTGTTCAGCTAGTCTCATTTCTGTGATAATTCTGATTTGAGTATGGACAGTGATCCCTTTTCAGCTCTGCAGCAATTCAGGCAGAATGATCCCTCTGGCCACTTTATCTGCTGTCCAAGGAACAATACTCTTCATGTTTGCACGTGGCCTGGGAAAGGGTTTCTGAGAGGCCGTGAGGATGGAGCTGGAAGAAAGAGTTACTCCTGTCTTTGGTGGCTGGAGCTCTAACAGGGAGCTATCATATAATAGATCCCAAGATAACAGGAGCTCAGATACTTATGGGAGAATCGAGCCTGGGTTATATCCAGCTTTGATTTTTGCCCTTCAAGCTGAAATTGATCCAAGCTGAGGAAAGCAAGGAGTAATAGAGGGAAGAAAAAAGAAGAGGGAGAGAGAAAAAAAGGAGGAGGAGAACACATGTGCATGTTCAAAACCCTAATAGGATTGGGTGAGAGCCATTGAATACCTGGTCCACTGCAGTTGTAAAGTCTGCTTTCACCATCAGGAGTGGGGTTTAGCATCTGGAAGTGATTTCATTCTGTGATTACCTTTGGACTGCAATGCTTGTTGGTTCTTTACTAACAAGCAAGCACAGACCCAGGGCAAGCCTTTCATGCTAACAAGCAAACAAGCCATCAGGCTGCAGATTTCAAAACCAGAGGCAGGAGGCGGATGTGAAGTGGGTCAAAATCCTGTTGCTTCCCAGGGGAAAAAAAGTTGGGAGAGAGAAAAAGAAGTGGCTTTGCCCTCCTAAGCCCTTTTTCAAAGCACATGGAAAGTCAACAATTATTCCATAGATCATATATCTGCCCATGTATTTCAAAACTTTTGGAATGCAACTAACATTGCCTCAGGCAAGTAGTAAGAGACACTCAACTCTGTTTAACTCCACAATATAACATTGGGGAGCAACGTGTCTGTGGGCTATCTTTCCTCTAAAACACTTGGACCCTCCAACCCCAGTAAGAAAATCTGAGACCATATTCCCCTTCTCTGTGCAGATTCCCTCAAACTTGCTACATATGCCCAAGTAACCCTTGGTTATTCACATTCACAGAATATCCCTTCAAAATGTGTGTAATGATTAAAGCAATGAAATGTGAAAGATCAACTTTGCATCTCCCAATCTGTAATGTTTTGTTCCATGCAAACTTTCTCAATAACCTGTTCTATTAATGATTTTGAGAAGCCTTATTTTGATGGAAGCCAATTACCAGCATTAGGCCTCCAAAGACTAATTATAATTTACATACATTGGTGCCATCAAAAACTGTCCATAAGTTTTTAGCATTGACCAGCTTTTAGCAATCCTAAAAGGAAGCAAACCAAGTTTTAAGTGCAGAAGTTTTGAAGGGCAATACATTAGATTAAAGAGTAGCAATGAATAATAATGATAATGATAGGCACCAAGATTTCTTTAGTGCCTAGAATGTGCCAGGCACTCTGCTAGGCCTTTGTATATGTAATCACTGTTATTTAATCCCACCACAAACCCAGTGATATGAATTCTATTATTACCCCTCATTTACAGATGAGACAATGGAGACTTAGGGAAGTTTCTTGCCCAAAGTCCCATAGCTAGGAAAAGGCAGAACCAAAATTGAAACCCACAGGTACCAGGACAATATGGAGAAAATATTCTGGGTTTGTGTTCTAGGCTCACTCTTCTCAATAAGCTACAATGGGACTCAACTTTCCCCAGGATTTGTATATAAGGTGTATGTCCACGGTACATGTGTGCAAGTACATCAGGATTTAACTTTTGGAGGAAGATGGTAGCTATCAGACAATTATGTGTACTCCCAGCTTCTTCAAAGAGATGAGCCAGAGTTATGTTCAGAGTGAGATGACCATTTCATTGCTGCTTGTGCCCCTTGTCGGCACTGAATAGCAAGGCTGGATTAAAACTGCCAATGGTCCTCACCTCCTGGCATTCAAGCTTTGTAGCATCCCTTCCCATTGAATGTGGGATGGACAAAGGGACTTGCTTCTAATTAATATAATAGGGCAAAATCAGTGAGATGTCACTACAGAGATTGGGTTACAAAAAGACACGCTTTCTCATGGCTTTGTTCCGAAGGAAGGCAGCCGCATATTGTGAGCTGCCCTTTGGAGAGGTCCATGTGGCAAGAAGCAATGTCTCCAGTCAACAGCCAGGGAGGATGTGAAGCCTGGCAACAGACAGGAAAGCCAGTTTGGAAGTGGATCTTCCCCAGGTTGAGCATTGAGATGACTGCAGCCTTGTGAGAGATCTTAAGTGGGGCATCCAGTTAAGCTGTGCTAGGACTCCTGATAATCAGAAACCTAGGATAGTAACTTTTTTTTTGAAACCACTAAGATTCAGGGTAGTATTTTACACAGCATAGATAACTAATCCACTTCTGTAGTGTGAAGACAAGAGATACTGCTACCCTCTAGGAGGAACCACTAGGATAGCTGACTGAGAACCCTGGTTTAAGAAGTGGGGTAAGTGTTTTCTGGCTGTTTCCTGTCACTAGAATATCAGCATTGCTGGAGCAAGCTCGGGTTGAAGCCTCAAGAGAAGTCCGTTCTATCTTTGCTAATTGTTGGATTTCTCAGCTTGCTTTCACTCTGCCTATTACATTGTGATGAACTATGCCGATTGGCCCAGGGGAAAATGAAAGTGAGTTAAACTAAATTTGTGTCTCTTGAAAAAGGAAGCAGGACTAAGGCAGAGACATTCATTCAACAACTAGTGAGAAGCAAAGCATGCCCTCACCCTGCCCTCACGTATGATGGGAGGACACAGACCATAATCCTGCGAATGTGAGCATCCACAGAGAGGCCTGGCAGCCACATGGCTCTGTATGACACCAGCTCAACTCCAAGCATCAGTCTGCCAACCAAAGAATAACTGAGAGAATATAAATCTTTATTCAGTTTCTCAAGGTAATATCCAAATGCAGAATTCATTCTCAATGTATTGCAAAACATCTTAAAAACCTCTCCCAATTTCAGCCACTCTCAAAATCCTCTTTACTACTGGCCGCTGCTCCTAATTCCCTCCCAGTTTGGAGTTCTTTTAAACGTAGCTCCTTATCCCTCTGCCCCCTCCCTGTTTTTCCGGGTCCTCTTCCAATGTATACCCTCTTGCCCAGAAGTCACAAACCGGCAGGCATGGGCCACAACCGGCCTGTGGATTGTTTTCTTTGATTTCCACGATCATCAAGAAATTTTGTATAGACTACCAGTTTGGGGGCTTGAGTTGAAAGCCGGTTAGATCTGACCACATGGGGCCTACATCCTTGCCTGGCAACAACTGGCCACACTGAGCTTAGTTCAGCGCTTCCCCTTCTTTTACATAACGGGCCCCAACTCTATGCTGCTTCTCTCACCCATCACATCCCCGCTCTGGAGACCCAGGGAGTCTGGAGAGTGCAGACAGCATTTGCTCTGCGGAGTGTCAGGGCTCTGCTCTGTTTGGAGAAGGAAACTGGGAATGAGCTGATGGGTTTGCTCTGGCAACAAGATGCGGAGCTGGCTTAGGAAAGGAAGACCAAGGTTTATTATGATTGGGCAAAGCCCTTAATTGCCACTTTGGATGGAGCTTAGCTTTTAAATTCATATTCTGTAGCTAAAGAGCCTCTCTTTATACAAAAGTACTGCAGCTAATTAGTGGCTGGCCATCTTGTAAGAAATGGCTATTTGCTTTATTTTTAGTAAAAGCTTCTTGGAATTTTCCTGACTCCTGCCTACTTTCAGTGCCCCTGGCTACCAGAGGATGTTGACAGAAATGAGCAGGGTTGAACTTTGCTCACTGCCAACTGGCCTTTTCCATTGACCTGGGTTTTTTTTTCCCTTTTGGGGGAAGAGCATGGCTTCTAGCTCTTTCTGGTCTGCTCCGCCTGGAGGCCCAGCTGCTGTGACAGAGCCAGATCCCAGTGATTGGCTCCTTGCCTCCACTCCAGAGAGGGTGAGAACTTCAGAGCTTTTCCTCCCAGAAAACAGATGCCAAGATAGGCATGGAGAGATGCATTTGTCCTTGTGAAGAGGGCCTGGAGGTGTGGAAAAGGCCCTGAGGTTCATGGCTACTCACTAGATGTCTTCCTTTATTTGTCCTCTAGATCCACTCCCACTCTCATCCACCCTGCTCTGGGCCTTAGGGGGCTCCCTATGTGGACCACATCAACTGGCTCCATGGTCCTCTGATTTCCCTTTGGGTTAGGCCAGTGTGGTACACCAGTAGGAGATAGAAGAGGGAGGTGTATTTATTCCCTGGCTCCCATACCGTGGGATCTCCGTGGTATGGGAGCCAGGGAATAAATACATACACAGAGACCCTCTGTATATAGATTGCTCCGTATAGGTTCTATAAGCCATGTACTCCTTTTTTCCCCTTCAGGCTTGGGGCAATAATGAAACCCCACTAGTACTAGCCCTTGCATGGTATCCACATACCCTGCTTGCATCTACTAAACTCTCCTCAGAGTATCCTAATTTGAGTGTGCCATCTGTTTCCTGAAAGAATTTTGATGAATACAGCTATGCTACCCCAACCAGATCTTTAAGAACAAGGTGGCCTCTCCTTGGGAGCAAGAAATGAATCAGCTAGAATAGGGGCCTGAAGTGCTGTGTGTAGAGAAGATGCATACTTCCTCATCTCTACCTCTTGTCTAAGCTCTACCTCCCACCTCCAAAAGGGAGAGGCAAATAATGGTGGAGCTATGCTCACTTATTTAGCAAGACTGACAATAATCTGCTAAATGGCTAACGGATCCCACTCATCTCCAAGTCTTTATATCTATTGGAGAAATGAACCACTGAATTCTTATGGGTACATGTCATATCAGCTCAAACTCGCAAGTCAGTGACTCTGAGGAAGGGTAAAAGAGCACCACCCCACAGAATCAGCAGCTGGGCACAGAGAAACCAGTAAGGGTTTTGGAGTGTTCTGGTCCTGAGCATTGGTTTCCTTTTCTGTAAAATAGGGAAATAGTATCTTCCTTGATGGGTGGCTGTAAAGATTAAATGAGATAATATATATCAATAATATGGCACATAGAATCCCTCAACCAATAGTCGTTATCATCATCATCATTATTAATATTTAATCAGCCTTGATAAACAATGTCCTAAAAAGTCAAATGAAATGTGTGGTTAGGCAAGAAAGAGGTGAAATTGGAGTTGAGATTGTTATTTCATTTTATTTATAACCAAGCCTTGTTCTATGACGGATTTAAAGCAACTAACAAAAATATGTACAAATTAAAGGGTAAAAATAAATAGAAAGAGCTTTTGAGAAGAAAATGGGTAGAAAATGGAAGAAATGAATTAATAACAAGAAATGCATATCCAAAGATATTGGTAGTTGCTAGGGGTGAGTCACAAATTTTTCTTTAAATTTTTTTTGATAATTCAAAGTAAAGAGAAATCTACACTGAGCTTCAAGATTCCCACTCCCCACTAGCTACAACCACAAATTGGGTCATGAGGAGAAGCACTTCTTTTCCTACACCCAAGAGACCTCATGCAGAGGAAGCACAGTCAAGAAGTGGATGGTTTCTCAACCACAGCCCTCATAAATTCAACAACGAGTCTCTCATAAAATCCTTCAATGTCAGCCAAAGCACGGATCTACACTTCTACAAAATATTGGAGACTCATGTGATCTGGTATAATCCTAAGGTAAAATTAAAAAATATCTAAAGGAATATCTGCCTGTTCTTTGAAGTCAGCCTCTATAAATATGTCTTGAAACTGGCTTTTGATAAGCACTGAAGAACAGAAAGTTGAAAATGGTAATTTCTGGCAAGCATCTGAGCAGTGAATATTTTTAATTAGTAATTAAGGGGAGAGAATCACTGGACTAAGAGTAGATTTAAGATCTGAAAGTTAAGGAGTCTAAGCAAACTCTGCCGCTGCAGGGAGGTGGATGAGGGACAAACTATAGGTGGGATTGAAAGAGATAAGAAACAGTCCTGGGGCCTCTGACACACTGAGGAACACGTCATTGAGAACCAAAGTTCTAAGCCATCGCATGAGACCATCATGATTTTAGCCTGGAAAATTTTCAGTGCAGATGTTAGCAATCACCCACCATAGGCACTGAAAAAAATAACTCAATAAAATACACATAGCATTTCTAATTTTAAGCAGTGTAGATTCTGGTCAAACACTTCAAGATGAATTAGTTTCAAATCGTATTCTCAGATAGTGAAATGATTTGACCAGTGGCAGGGAATTGTTGGATATCAGCCACATGAAACACGGAGCACATCTGCCAAGGATGATGAATTTGGGTTAGAGTAGTTGATCTTTCCTTCTGGCAACATTTAAATAGCAGGGTCAATTTTTTTTTTGTTGAGGCCACTTTAGTAATGCCAGAAAAATCTCTGGAAGGAGCTGTACTCAGTCATATTGAGAAAGGCTCAGCCCAACAGGGCTACCTGGAGGGGTGAGGAGACCCCAACAGAGAAGCAGAATTGGAAAGGAAAGCTGTCAGACAGTTTTAACTAGAGGAGACATCACCCAAGTCTCTAAAAAATCAATAAACCCCATGCAAGATAAGGAATTGGCATTTGGAATCTATCACACTCAGAGGGTACCGATGTCCTATTGTAACTATACCAGTTGTAGTGAATGCTGTTGTGCCCTGCCTAGACTCTCTGAAGGCACTCATTCGCCAGCTCACAGTTGAGCCCTTCCCCAGGAATTGCTCTTGGCAGACGGTGATGTCCTCTCCTTGGAGGCCACTTGAACCCAACTGCCTTTATAAGCAGTGTCTGGTCCCCACGGCATACTTGAAAGGCCATTCCAGCTTCAGAGCTCCCCTGGGAGTGGCTGCGACCTCTGTGGCAACTGCACTACAGTTCACCACCTCCTACTGCCCAGACCTGCTTCTCTCCCTCCCTTATGGTGTGTTCCTGAGAACACGCCTCACAAAACTCCACTGTGCCAAAACCTCAGTCTGTTTCCCAAGGATCTACAACACCAGGCAAGAAAGACTTTTCTTGACCCCTGCCTCCCCTCCTTTCCCTCTGCGCTAGCCCAGGTGGAGCCATGAACAAACAGTGGCTGCTGAGTGGAGGAGGAGGTAGAATGAGAAGACATGAAGAATCAACCATAATTTTCTTCCCCACTGCAGGCTGTCAAGGCTGAGATAGTCCTGAGTTGGGTGAAGAGAGGCACTTTAATTAGATGAGTTTTTGTTGTTATGTGATTATTGAGTCAGACTTTATAATAGTTAAAAGTGATTGCAAAAACTATTGAACTACTCAGAATTTTAACCAGGAGCAGAGAGAAGTGGGCCTATGTAGGAGGTCACTATGTAGAAGGCAAGGGTGCAAAAAAGAGTTGCTTTCCAATTACACCCTATCTCGTCCAACGCATTCAATGAGCTAGCGGGACACACCAGAGGCATTGGGGTGAGGGTGAAGGAGAGAGGAGCCTTTGTGATATTGAGAATTCTTCAGGTCCTTGAAACGGGAAGAAATGAAGTACTTCTGACACAGATCTGAAAACTGGCCAAGAGGCATGCATAGCAGTGCTGATGAGTGGTGGGTGTTTTTTTGTTTTTGTTTTAATTTTAGGGACATCTGCTCCAAGCGTCTTTTGGTCCTGAAAATATTTTTGACTTCCTCATGACAATTTCATTTCTTGAAGCAGCAGTATATAACCCTTGCTTAAGTCAGAGAATCAGAGGAAAATACATGCAGCAACATGGCTTACAGGATGTAATCAGAGCGCGACTTTCTTTGTATTCCCTCCCTTCCTTTATGCCCACCTTCTGAGGCTATTTCTTCCATTGCCCTGAGATGAAAATTCAGGCAGGTCTTGTGATTTTTCTGGCCATGCAGTCACTTTAAGCCATTTATGCCTGGGGTTGCAATTTTTTGAATTTTTGCAATCAGACCTCAGTGATGACCTTGAGTGGTAGGATATAAATAACTCCCACATGCTTAACGTTCCAATAATGAACCACTAGGCATAAGTTTAAGCACAAAGCACCATCTCAATTCAGTAACTAAAATCTTCATCTCCTGACTGGGCATAGTGGCTCAAGCCTGTAATCCCAGCACTTTGGGAAGCCAAGGCGGGAGGATCACTTGAGGTCAGGAGTTTGAGGCCAACCTGGCCAAAATGGTGAAACCTTGTCTCTACTAAAAATACAAAAATTAGCCTGGCATGGTGGCACACGCCTGTAGTCCCAGCTACTCGAGAGGCTGAGGCAGGAGAATTGCTTGAACCCGGAAGACGGAGGTTGCATTAAGCCAAGATTGTGCCACTGCACTCCAGCCTGGCCAACAGAGCAAGACTCTTTTTAAAGAACTTTAAAAAAAATTGTAAAAAACACTTAAAATAAGTTCTAACCTCTTAACTTTTTAAGTGAACAGTACAGTATTAACAATAAACAAAATGTTGTACAGCAGATCTCTAGAATTTTCTTTCTGGCATAACTGAAACTATATGCCCATTAGCAGCAACTCCTCAGTTTCTTCTCCTTCCTGCCCCTGATAATCACCACTCTGCTCTGTGCTTCTATGAGTTTGACTACTTTAGATAACTCATGTAAATGGAACCATGCACTATTTCTTCTGTGACTGGTGCATTTCCCTTATTTGGCTGGTACAAAGGTGACAGCAAAAATTACTTTTGCACCAACCAAATAGTATAATGTACTCAAGTTTCAGACACGTGCTAGCATATGACAGGATTTTCATCTTTTTATGGCTGAACAATATTCCACTGTATGTATATAATGGTGAGATTTTCTGTATCCATTCATCCATCAAAGGACATTTATTTTGTTTTCACCTCTTGGCTATAGTGAATAATTCTACAGTAAACATGGGAGTGCAAATATCTCTGCAAGATCCTAACTTCAATTATTTTGGATACCACAGAAGTGGGATTGCTGGATCATATGTAGTTCGATTTTTATTTTTTTGAGGAACCTCAAAAAAATACTGTTTTCCATAGCAGCTGCACCATTTTATATCGCCACCCGAAGTGTACAAGGGTTCCAATTTTTCCACATTCTTGCCAATATTTGTTATTTGTGGGTTTTTTTTTTGGTAATATTCATCATAACAGGTGTGAGGCAATATCTCATTATGGTTTTGATGTGAATTACCCTGATGATGAGTGATGTTGAGCATATTTTCATATACTTGTTGGCCATCTGTATGTCTTTTTGAGAAATGTCTATTCAAGATTGGATTATTCATTGTTGTTGTTCTTGTTTTGCTATTGAGTTGTAAAAGTTGTTTATGTATTTTGGATATTAAGCCATACAATTGCTTTGGTTTTTTTTTGTTTTTGTTTTTGTTTTTTTGAGATGGAATTTCACTCTTGTCACCCAGGCTGGAATGCAATGGCATGATCTCAGCTCACTGCAACCTCTGCCTCCCAGGTTCAAATGATTCTCCTGCCTCACCCTCCCAAGTAGCTGGGATTACAGGTGCCCGCCACCACACCCAGCTACTTTTTGTATTTTTAGTAGAGACAGGGTTTCACCATGTTTGCCAGGCTGGTCTCAAACTCCTGGCCTTGTGATCCACCCACCTCAGCCTCCCAAAGTGCTGGGATTACAGGCGTGAGCCACTGCACCTGGCTTTTCTTTTCTTTTTTTTTTTTTTTTTCCAGAGACAGCATCTTGCTCTGTCACCCAGGCTGGAGTGCAGTGGTGCAATCATAGCTCACTGTAGCCTCAAACTCCTGGGTTCAAGTGCTTATCCCATCTCAGCCTCCCAAGTAGCTAGGACTACAGGAATGCAGCACCATGCCCAATTAATTTATTTTTGTAGAGATAGGGTCTCACTATGTTTTCTAGGCTGGTCTGAAACTCTTGGCCTTAAGCAGTTCTCCTCTGTCAGTCTCCCAAAGTGCTGATATCACAGACATGTGCCACCATGCCCAGTCCTACAATTGATTTTTAATAAACTTTTCATTTAGAATAGTTTTACATATATGAGAAACGTCAAAGATAGTAGAGTTCCCATATATCCCAAACCTAGTTCCCTAACCCATATTTATATACATATCTATAAATAATTCTATATGTAACTGTCTTAGTCTTTTGTTTTGCTATAGAAGAATACCTAAGGTCAGGGAATTTGTAAAGAAAGGAGGTTTATTTGGTTCACAGTTCTGCAGGCTATGCAAGAAACATGGCACCAGCGTTTGCTTTTGGTGAGACCTCAGGCTGCTTCCCCTCATGGTGGAAGGGGAAACGGGAGCTGGCATGTGCAGAGATCACATGGCAAGAGAGGAAGCAAAGGAGGGAGACAGGAGGTGCTAGATTCTTTTTAACAACCAGCTCTTACAGGAGCTAATAGAGTGAGAAATCACTCATTACTTCCAGGGCAGCACCAAGCCATTAATAAGGGACCTGCCCCCATAACCCAAACACCTGCCATCAGGCCCCAATGTTCAACATGAGATTTGGAGGGGTCAAACCAACCAAATGATAGCAGTAACCATCTGTATTTAGCCAAACATAGTTTATAGTGTTTCCTACTCTAACCCATAACCACACAAATCAGTCTAGACTCGTCCCCTTGCTTCTCTGTAACCTCCCACTCCAACAGTGAGAAACCTGGTTCCTCTTGTATTTTTGCAGGTTTTGGGGGGTTCCTCCCAATTGTTAGGGACCTCTTCCCTGGGATTCCCTTGGTGAGGGCATGTGCTTCTTCACTGGCTGGTAACACCCCTTCCTCAGCACTGGGTTTTCAGGATACCAGGAGCTTCTAGATGAGTTTGAACAATTCTCCAGCAAGTTCTCCAGACTGAGCCCCAGCTGTCTCTCCTGTGCATGGCCCACAGCTGGCCACAGGAAACACTCACACAAGTTTACTCTAACAAACTCAGGCAGTGTTGGGATTCAAACCAGGCCCTTCTCCTTTACGCTGTCACCCAAGAGGGTACCCAGGCCATCTCTTACCTTGTAGATCTTACAGGTAGGATTCAGACTGGGGAGTTCAGCTCTGTGAGTGTTCTCTTAAGGAGTCCCTCTCAATCTGAAATGAAAGACGAAGCAATTTCCATTCCTGCTTGTGGAACAGTGCCTCAAAGCACACAAATAGGCATCTCCAAATATTCTTTCTTAAAAATCACCTTTCTCACCCATCACCCTCCAACCTTCTGTATGTGCCTGAAGGATTTAGAGTTGTTTAACCAGTTTTTGGGCATCTCCTTTGGGAGACTTCTTCCTTACTTTGGAAGATGTTGTCTGTGTCATGGTGTTGAAACTTCCATTTTTAACACTGTGTGGTCTCTCATCCCAGAAAAATGCCCATAGACTTAAATTTTTACGTATAACTTCAAGGGGTCTTTTGACCCCTTGAAGGTGAACTTAAAGGTTAAGAACCCTTGTCTTACAGGGTAGGAAAATAACTAATGTCCCTGATATGATGGACCTTTAATTCTACCAGCAAGTGGGAAATTACTGGCAGAGTAGAAGTTACAGAAACCTTGAGGATGACCATGCTCCCCCGCCCCTCTGTCTCTCTCTCTCTCTCTCTCTCTCTGTGTGTGTGTGTGTGTGTGTATACATTTAATTGAGGTTAAATTTATATAACATGAAATTAACCATAAACCATTTTAAAGTGTACAATTCAGTGGCATTTAGCACATTCATAATGTGCAACCATCACTTCTGGTATGTTTTGGATATAGTGTATTTGTCCCCACCAAATTTGAAATTTGATCCCCGGTGTGGTGGTTTGGGGAGGTGGGGCCTAGTGGGAGGTGTTTGGATCATGGGGGTGAATCCTTCACAAATTGCTTGGTATCCTTCTTGCAGTAATGAGTTCTTGCTCTCATGAGACTAGATTAATTCTCTAGGAATGGATGAGTTCCTTCAAGAAAGAATTGTTAAAAAGCAAGATTTTCCTCGTCTAGTCCCTCTTGGCATGTGTCTGCTTTCCTTTTGACCTTCTCTGCCATGCTATAATGCAGGACAAAAGCACTTACGGGAGGCCAGGGCCATATCCTTGAACTTCCAAGCCTGCAGGTCCTTGAGCTAAATTAACCTCTTTATAAATTATCCAGTCTCAGGTATTCTGTTATAGCAACACAAAACAGACCAAGACAACTTCTATCTCATTCTAAGAAATTTTCATCATCAGAAAAGAAAATCCTGTGTTCATTAGGCAGTCACTTATTCCCTCTTTCCCTGCCCCTAGTAACGATTAATCTGCTTTCTTTCTCCATGGAGACAGAATATAAAATATTCAGAACAGAGGCCTGTCCTGAATATTTTATATAAAGGGAATTAAACAATATGTAACCTTTTTATCCGGCTTCTTTCAGTTACTATAATGCTTTCGAAGATTATCCATGTTGTATCATGTATCAGCACTTCATTCCTTTTTATGGCTGAGTAATATTCCATTATACAGATATACCACATTTTGTTTATCCATTCATTAGCTGATGAACACTTGGGTTGTTCCCACCTTTTAGTTATTGTGAATAGTACTGCTATGAACATTTTGTACAAATATTTGCTTGAATACTTGTTTTCAGATATTTTGGGTACATAGAGAGAAGTGGAATTGCAGAGTTATTTGGTAATTCCATGTTTAGCCTTTTGAGGAACTACCACATTGTGTTCCACATCAACTGCACCATTTTACGTTCCTACCAGCAATGAACAAAGGTTCTAATTTCTCCACATCCTTATCAACACTTGTCATTTTAATTTAATTTTATTTTAAAGTTCTGGGATACATGTGCAGGATGCACAGGTTTGTTACATAGGTAAACGTGTGCCATGGTGGTTTGCTGTGCCTATCAACCCATCACCTAGGTATTAAGCTCCTCATGCATTAGCTAATTATCCTGATGCTCTCTCTTCCCCTGCCCCCATGACAGACCCCAGTGTGTATTGTTTCCCTCCCTGTGTCCACGTATTCTCATTGTTCAGCTCCCACTTTTAAGTGAGAACATGCAGTGTTTGGTTTTCTGTCCCTGTGTTAGTTTGCTGAGGATAATGGCTTCGAGCTCCATCCAGGTCCTGCAAAAAACACAATCTCATTCCTTTTCATGGCTGCATAGTATTCCATGGTGTATATGCACCACATTTTCTTTATCCAGTCTATCATGGATGGGCATGTGGGTTGATTCCATGTCTTTGCTATTGTGAATAGTGCTGCAGTGAACACACATGTGCATGTATCTTTACAACAGAATGATTTACAGTCCTTTGAGTATATGTTCAGTAATGGGATTGCTGGGTCAAAGGGTATTTCTGGGTCTAGGTCTTTGCGGATTGCCACACTGTCTTCCACAATGGTTGAACTAATTTACATTCCCACCAACAGTGTAAAAGTGTTTTCATTTCTCCACAGCCTCACCAGCATCTGTTGTTTCTTGACGTTTTAATAATCGCCATTCTGACTGGCATGAGATGGTATCTCATTGTAGTTTTGATTTGCATTTCTCTAATGATCAGTGATGTTGAGCTTTTTTCATGTTTATTGGTCACATAAAAGTCTTCTTTTGAAAAGTGTCTGTTGATGTCCTTTGCTCACTTTTTAATGGGGTTGGTTTTTTCTTGTAAATTTGTTTAAGTTCCTTGTAGGTTCTAGATATTGGACTTTTGTCAGATGGATAGATTGCACAAATTTTCTCCATCCTGTAGGTTGTCTGTTCACTCTGATGATAGTTTCTTTTGCTGTACAGAAGCTCTTTAGTTTAATTATATCCCATTTGTCAATTTTTCCTTTTGTTGCAATTGCTTTTGATGTTTTTGTCATGAAATCTTTGCCCATGCCTATGTCCTGAATGGTATTGCCTAGATTTTTTTCTAGGGTTTTTATAGTTTTGGGTTTTACATTTAAGTCTTTAATCCATCTTGAGTTAATTTTTGTATGATGTGTAAGGAAGGGGTCGAGTTTCAATTTTCTGCATATGGCTAGCTAGTTTTCCCAGCACTGTTTATTAAATAGAAAATCCTTTCTCCATTGCTTGTTTATGTCAGGTTTGTCAAAGATCAGATGGTTGTAGGTGTGTGGTCTTATTTCTGAAATCTCTATTCTGTTCCATTGGTCTATGTGTCTGTTTTTGTACCAGTACCATGCTGTTTTGGTTACTGTAGCCGTGTAGCATAGTTTGAAGTCGGGTAGCATGATGCCTCCTTGTAGTATAGTATAGGCTCTTTTTTGGTTCCGTATGAATTTTAAAGTAGTTTTTTTCTAATTCTGTGAAGAATGTCAATGGTAGTTTTAAGGGAATAGCATTGAAACTATAAATTACTTTGAGCAGTATGGCCATTTTCATAATATTAATTCTTCTTATCCATGAGCATGGAATGTTTTTCCACTTGTTTGTGTTCTCTCTTATTTCCTTGAGCAGTGGCTTCTAGTTCTCCTTGAAGAGGTCCTTCACTTTCCTTGTTAGCTATATTCTTAGGTGTTTTTATGCTCTTTGTAGCAATTAACACTTCTTATTTTTAATTTTTTTATTTTTTTAGATGGAGTCTCACTCTGTTGCCCAGGCTGGCACGATTTCGGCTCACTGCAAGCTCCTCCTCCCAGGTTCATGCCATTCTCTCATTGCAGCCTCCCAAGTAGCTGGGACTAGAGGCACCCTCTACCACACGTGGCTAATTTTGTTTTTGTATTTTTAGTAGAGATGGGGTTTCACCGTGTTAGCCAAACTTGTGGACATGAGGTGGTGTCACATTGGGTTTTGATTGATGACTAACATATTGAGCATCTTTTCATATGCTTGTTGGCTTTTTTTATGTCTTTGGTGAAATATCTAAAGTCCTCTGCCCATTTTCAAATTGGGTTGTTTATCTTTTTGTTGAATTGTAGGAAATGTTTATATATTCTGGATACTAGACCCTTATTAGATATATGACTAAATATGATTTGCAAATATTTTCTTCCATTCTGTGAATAGCCTTTTCATTCTCTTGATAGTGTCCTTTGATGCACAAAATTTTGACAAAATGCAATGTGTCTTTGTTTGTGCTTCTGGTGCCATATCTAATACACTATTTTTATATCTAAGGTCATGAAGATTTACTTCTATTTTCTTCTAAGGGTTTTCTAGTTTTAGCTCTTTATTTGGGTCTTTGATCCACTCTGAGTTAATTTCTACATGTGGGTAAAGGTCCAACACTGTTATTTTGCATGTGGCTATCTAGTTCTCCCAGCACTGATTTTGGAAACGACTGAACGTGTATTTTTGAGGACATAACAGGACAAGATTGAGTATGGTTTGATGTGTCCCTAGACCAGAGGTTACCGCATTTTCTTAGTTCATAATGCCCTCAATGTCTCAATGATTTTTTTTTCAGTTTCCTGTATTATAAATATTTAGGGTCAAACAACGTAAGAAGTATTTATGCTCTAACAACTTAGTCATTTTTGGAAAAAATGTTACACATTAATTGAAAGAAAATGTACTTATTTCATTTTTAAATAACCCACAATTACTAAGTATACATGTTTGGCACTGTACAACTTCTCAAACTCTGGACTCATATAGGACACTGCCATGCTCATTTCCTGCTCTACATTGATTTTCAATGACACTTGCTTTTTACGACAGCAATCACTGAAAACCCAACCAAAGATATGATGCCAACAAAAGGAATAGAATGTGATCTAATGCTGAAATTGTAAACCATCTTGAGCCAGTAGTTCTTAACATATCTGATAGATGTTGGTATCCTTGTGTTTTTCTCCAGACTTTGCTGTAGTGTCCAGGGCATCTCAGCAAGAACATGTCCTATTCTTAAGGAAAACTGATTTTAATGCATAAAAGGGCAAAAAAGGCATTGTTCTATCACATGAATCTCTCAAAAGGAAGGCTTCTTAAGAATGTCGAGAACTCTAAAAAATGCAGTTGTTCAGACCCTGACACAGAATAAAGAGGAGTTCACAAAGAAACCCTGGTGAGCCTAGACTTGAAAACATGTACAAATCATGGAAAGTAGCGGCAAGGGGAGACATAATATTAAGTACAAACTTAAGAGGGTGGCACGGACATGTAATGACAGGGTTGGAAAAGCTGATATCCCCAGTGAGGGAAGTCTAGAAAAATGTACAGAAGATCGCTAAAAGGGAATTTAATTTTTAGAGCTAGGACATAATTTTTGGAGCAAGATATGGGTAAGCCCAATAGTTGGGCTGTTGTCATGTTTCTCAAGATCAGAGAGAAATATGAACTTCTGATTGTTTCTGTCTCCCTTGTCAAGGAGAATGATGTTCACACTGAAGAGTTTCATTTTACAGGAGCATGAAGGCATGTACCAATCAAGAGAGCCTAGGTACGCTGCAGTAACAAACAGTGCCAGAACATCAGTGGCTTAAACAACAAGGGTTTGCTTCTCACTAATGTGAAGTCCTTTATGGGTCCCATCAATGCTCTAGTAAGCTGTCCTTTGCATGGTGGCTCAATATTCCAGGTTACTTTGATCTTGCAGCCTTGCTGCATTGACATGATCTCCCACGCAGGGGATGAAGAGCACTGAAAATCTTACACAACTCATGAATGCTTCCACACTGAAGAGATAGTCTTCATGTCCTCTCACATTTCATTGGCCAAAGCAAGTCACATGGTCACTTGACTTGGCAGGAATGAGGAGGAGCAATTGTCATAAGCATTTGGAAGAAGAGAAGACCTGGAAAAATCACAAGGAGCAGTAGTGTCTGCCATAAGGTATCTCTATCTCTGCCTCTTTTTTCAAGTCTGCTACAAACCTACATTTCTTGATGCTTGGAACAAGGTTTTAGGTAATGTCCAATGCAAAGATGCAGTCAACAGAGGGTGCTAATTCCACTCTTTTCTGCACGGACAGATTGCGTCCATGGCTTGCTCCTCCAGTCTGTCCTCCTGAAGTCAGCATGGTCTAGCTGAGTAGAATGAAGGATGTTCCCCTAGACCATGCCAGGGAAAATGGGCCAGGACTCTGGTGGGATTAGAGGTGGGACTGGGGCATAAAAGCAGAACACATGGCCAGCAACAGAGAGCAGGTTCTTGCAAACAGGTAAGGTTACTTGATAGTTTCTGTTCTCTGAGGATTTAAAAATACGCCTTGGCTGAAAAATGGAAACTACTATGATTAGGCTGATCCAGTAGCTGCATTACTGGGTAAGTAATAAAAGCCAAATTTAAGGGCAGTCCTTTTACAGTTACAATAAATACCAATAATCTCTTAAGATTAACCATGGTAAGGTCATTTAAGGACTAGAAACAGTAAAGAACATTTACAGCTCTGAAAATATTTTCTCTGATGCTTCCTTCATTCCTTGATGCACTGGTGCCTAAAAAACTTTGTGTGGTCTCCACTGCGCCTGGCTTCACACCCTGCAGGGGTCTGACCCAGACGCAGATTAGACTTTGAATGAGGCTGTAGATTAGGTAAGGAGTCTTGGGCCTCCTCTTCAGCAGTAATCCTGAAAGGGCCTTTGCGTAAATTCTAGGCATCTTCAAACTGATCTCATTCAGTATTTGGCTTTATAATACGTCACTATCACACTTTTATTTCTGGTATAAATTTTGAAACAGATCACTGCTGTTTTACACTGTTGTTTTATCAACAGCAGGAGTCCCACTCAGGGAAAACCCTAACTGAACAGTACTGTTCTTGCCTAAAATGGAGATTTTGCTAGAGTTAAGAGAGATGCAACTGGCAAAAGGCACTGTTGCCACTTTTCTCCAAACTTTGCTTTAGGTACAACCCACCAACTAGCAGATCAGATGGATCACAGCTTGGCTATGGTTCTGCGGTAATTCAGAACTAAAACCTAACTCCAGAAGAAAGACTGACAATGTGGCTCCTCTGCTCACTAGGCTGTTGAACTCACACTTAGCAGTCCTGTGTTTCTTTGGCAGTCTTGTAGCAGAGTTCTTATACTGTCATACAACAGGGGTTTCCGTGCACACATTTCTTGGAAGTGACACAAGAAAAGAAGCTGGGATTACTTTTTGTAAGCATTGGCTCCAGAAATTAGAACAGATAATCCTCCTTAGTGCCACTGTACAACTTAATCAGAGGAAAAACATTTATGGAGCAGAAGATCCTTTAGAAAAATTGGCCCCTTTGTCCAAATAAATGGTGTGGATTTTACTTCAAACAGCTGAAAGCCATAAACAGGGAGAGCTGGGAGAGAACTCTGGAATAAATGGTTGAATTGAACTGAATTGTATCAGAATATGTGTATGAAGCAAGAATAGAAGGAGTGAATAATATGCTGCAGGAAAAAAAAAGTGTGCCTTGGACTTCAGGGAGTTGCCAGCCTCCAACTCTTAAGCAAGGAAGCCTCTCATTTGGGGGATTTTTATATAAAATCCATGCAGTTTTCAGGCAGAGCTCTAGAGGGCAGAAAAGACACAGGTTCCTTGATGGAGAAAGTCACATTCACAAATGCAGGGTACCAATAGTTTTTGCATACTGTGCCTTTTTTTTTTTTTTTTTTTTTTTTTTTTTTTTTTTTTTTTTTTTTTTTTTTGACTAATGGCTCGGTTTAAATAGACTCTAGTTTACTATAGAATCACAACATTTGAGGTCTTAGAAGACTTATAGTGTTGACAAGTTAGTTCAGTCCTCTCATTTTATAACAGAGAAAGTGTCTCTAAGGGGTTAAGTAAGATTTTCCTAAGATCATCCACTTAGAGTAGCAGTTAAGACCAACCCTACTTCCCCGACCCATCCCCCACACACTTGAACTCTTACCCATTTAGTGAAGGTTTAAGAATGCTCATGTTTTTTTCATCCTAAAACAATCTGGTCATAATGGAGACTTGAGTTCAGACTCATATTCTTGTCCTGTGAAAAACGACTGACTGGATTGGTAAGCCTGAAGCCGGTGCTGTCATTAAACTTGGACAGAGACATTTCTCCAAAGAGCCGGATCTATTTGAATTTCCTTAGCCAGTACTTCCACGCTTTGGACTCTAGGTGGCGACATAGGACCTTCGTTTTGCTTTCTAGGGAAACCGGACAAAACCCTTCAAGAAGAAACCTGATTATTGCAGTTCTTCTTGACCCAAGGCCGACTGACAGCATTTTCTCTTAGCTAAGCTAATGATCAGGGCCTGGGTGCTCACTCTCAGATGCTATAATTATTTTCACTATAATCCTGTGACAATGACTGTTACTTAACAGGTCTTCCAGTTATGTCATATGTTTGGCAGGGTCATATGTGGAGAGAAGAGCATTTTTATTGATTTTTAAACTTCACAACATTCTTGCGGCGGCTGCCCCTCCTTTTCACTGGGCCACCTCTGCCTCTCCTCTACTCTCCCCAGCCCAGTCACGCTGCATGACCTTACCTGCCTCCAACCCCCACCAAACATATTAATCTAGTGGATCTGGCTTTAAATGAGCATAATGAACAACTCTGAAAGAAAAAAAGGATTTAGAGGGTGGTCTGGCAAATTGGAAAGGGAGAGGGTGGCACTTCACGCTTTGATTTCTGGCTCCATAACATCTCTAGAGCAAGGTGCTTCAAGAAGTGGTCTAAGAATGACATGGGACATTTTCTTGTAAAAATGCAGAATTTGTGGGCACACTCCAGATGTCCTAGGTCCCAGTCTCTGGGGCTAGGCCTTGGAATCCATCTGTTTAGTTCCTAAATAGACTGTGTTATGAACCACAGCTGCAAAGAAGCTGCAGACCTTTTAAGATCAGTTGATGATGCTGTCTCCCTCACCACCTGATTTGCTGGCCTGGTGCCTGATTTCCATTGCAGAACTTGGAGCCTTACTGTTTCTTAATAAAGACAACCACCCCATCTCCCAGCCCCTGCTCTCCCCTCCTTTTTCCCTCGCAGTACACTGACCCCATAGCACCATGGGACAGGTGACTAGAAAGGCAACATGGAATGGAAGGGATGTGAATACTGTAGTCATTTCCAGTATTTTTTCTCCCTTCCTTCCCCCACTCCAGATTTTAAAAATGTGATCTTAAATTTCATAATATACAAATATATTCTTATTACAGATATTCAAATTATATAGAGGACATTATAGCCCCTTTCAACCTTCCCCATCCAACATGCCCCCCAAATAGGATTGTGCTGTACATTATTTTGAAACATGATTTCATGATGTAACGTCAGGTTTTAGGGATCTTCCCATATGAGTAGCTAAATTTACTTCATTCTTTTGAACTGCTGCAGAGCAGTCTTTTCTCTAGGCCTACCAATTGTTAAAAAATTATACACACAATTTCGCATACTACTTTTTTCATTTCATACTGTGTCACGAACATTTTCCCAACTCATTATACGTTCTTCGTAAAACATGGTTTTTAATGATTACATAGTATTCCAGCATATAATTATACTAAAATCAATAATTAATTATCCAACTCCTGCATTTTTCGATTGTCTCCAATTTTTTTTTTTTTTTTTTTTTTTTTCTCGAGACAGGGTCTCACTTTATCACCCAGGTTGGAATGCAGTGGTGCAATCACAGCTCACTGCAGCCTCAATCTCCCCGGGCTCAGGTGATCCTCCCACCTTAGCCTCCCAAGTAGCTGGGACCATAGGCACGCCCCACCACACCTGGCTAATTTTTGTATTTTTTTAATAGAGTGGTGGTTTTGCCATGTTTCTTGAACTCCTGGGCTCAAGCAATCCGCCTGCCTTGGCCTCCCAAATTGTGTCTCCAGTTTTTGATAATCATTCCTTTTTAATAATGAGCTCAATGTCTCCTTACACTCATCTTCCCACTACTCCCTTACTTAGGAATTGTAACCAACCAAAAAAACTGAGGTCCCTGAAAAGTGGCTGATGGGGACAAGATTATTTTGTAGTTTCTATGCTCCCTTCAGGCATGAATTGCTGTATTTATGACTGTGAATGGGTGCTGAATTTTAACTTCTTAAACTTCTGCTGAAACTCCACTCTCCTCACTTAAATAACTGAAGCAAAATGAAGGTATCTTTCCTGAACTGTTTACTTTGAGCAGGTGAGCATTTTCACAATTAGAAGGGAAGTCTGCAATCAGTTTCTTTAATGGGAAAGGTGTTCTTATAGAATTAATGCATGCATGGCTCAGGGGAAGTAAGAATCTCTGCAATTGATTGGATTAAAGGGGCTCCTTAAAATCAGAAATACTCCGGCACTCATCGCCTCTGCTGGGTGATTGACAGGGGTCTTCACACCATCCTCCTTCATGGGAGGTATTTGGCACAGAATCATGATTTCAGAACCTTCTGGATTAGAATCAATTAAATCCATAAATAGAAATGAGCTGCCATTATTGTCCCTAAAAGGATACACCACTACCTCCACCCAGCATGTTCCTGTGTCACGCTGGAGTTTACAAACAGGCCTGCTGCATCTGAAGGGACACAGCCAAATGCAAATTCTGAGAATAATTGTTACAGGAGGGCATGTGCTGAGCTTTAAGTGAAACATAAACTTGAATTTCCGTTTTGTCCCTTTAAAAATACAAGGTGAGCCAAAGATGTAGCCAAAGATGCTCTTGATGACATTTTAATCAAACATCACTGCACTACAAAAACATTTCTAGCACTAAACTAGAAGCCTTTACAGGCAAAATAAAGTGCTATGGTGACTAAAGCTAGCTGCAAATTAAAATGACATTGAGAATGAAATGAATAGCGTTCCTATTTGTCACATGAGAAAAGGATGTGAATATTCCAAGTATCCAATGTTCCTCCTAGGATTTCAATGCTCTTTGACTCAGAAGTATTTAGAGAATTTGCAGTTCGATTTAGACTGTAGGATTTATGTTGTATAACATCTGCTGTATCTAGGAGTGTGATGAGAGGAACAGGTACCTCAGCAGAGAGGACACTGATCTCTCTCTGCTTCTTTGTCTCTGTATCTCTCTTTCCCTTCACTGCACCCCCACCAGTTCCACCTGGCTCAAGGAGGAAGATGAATACACCTTTGGACACTGGATTTATACAGTACACTCACTCACAGCATTTGTGGTTCTCCTAACACCCTCCATGATGTGGGGAACAGGCATTGCTATCTCCATTTTACTGAGAGGAAAATGAGGCTCAAAAGGGTGAATGGCTTGCTGGCCACCCAGCAAGACCACAGCAAAGCCAGGATTAGGACACAGCGCTTCCTGAATTTCACAGTGCTCCTCTTTTCTCTTTGCCCCTTTTATATTCTGGGCCCAAAGCTTGCTTGCTTGCTTGCTTTCTAGTTAAAAACATTTCTTTCACTTGTTTTTAAGCACAAGTCAAAAACCTACCCTTTGCCTATGTCCTGGGTGGAACTTTGTTTTTAGTCATTCACTTCTAACTCCACAGGGTGATAAGACACTGAGTCTCCAGGGAGTCTGTGCTGGGAGCCTGAGGGTGAAAGGTCAGACCCCCTCTAGCCTCTGCTCTTCCTTTGGTGAGTTGTCAGGCAGCCTCTCAACCACTGATCAATCAACCTCCGACCCTGACTGCCTATCCTGCGGCCAGAGCTGATTTCTGTCTAAACAAGGGTCTTCCTCCCCAGCCCATGGCCTCTCCCAGCACCTCCATGCCTTTCCCACCATTCTTTCTCTATTAAAATTTCTTCTTTCTACTCCCAATTGCACTAAATCTAAGCTCAAGAATTAGTCACTAACTTTCTGCTGATGTTGATGTGGCGGTTTCCATGAATTCGCACTCAGCACCTCGTGCAGTGCTGCCAGATTATCTACAAACTAGGGTTTTATGCATCTGAGATAAATAATAGATACATCAATGGATAAAGTCCTCCTGACTTTTTAGAGTCAGGAGGAAACTTGGGAATCACCTGATTCAACCAATTTGTTTTTACAAATGAAGAAACATAGACAAAGAGAGGTTACATGACTCTCCTGGGTTATACAATTACTAACATAAATATTATTAACTAAATCTTCTGACGTCTAATATGCACTTTTCTCCCCATGAAACCATCCAGCTTCTACTTATTCTAACTATTTTTATATTCATCTAATTCCATTAATTTTTAAATTTTAGATAATGGTGTTTTTGTTTAATTAAGAAATTACACATTATATTTCAGCTTTGTTCACTTATCTTATATCTCATACAGTATTTTTTTTTTTTTTTTTTGAGTCGGAGTCTTGCTCTGTCGCCGGGGCTGGAGTACAGTGGCCGGATCTCAGCTCACTGCAAGCTCCGCCTCCCGGGTTTACGCCATTCTCCTGCCTCAGCCTCCCAAGTAGCTGGGACTACAGGCGCCCGTCACCTCGCCCGGCTAGTTTTTTGTATTTTTTTAGTAGAGACGGGGTTTCACCGTGTTAGCCAGGATGGTCTCGATCTCCTGACCTCGTGATCCGCCCGTCTCGGCCTCCCAAAGTGCTGGGATTACAGGCTTGAGCCACCGCGCCCGGCCTCTCATACAGTATTTTAAAAACCTAAATTTGTTTCCCAAGTACTTAAATAATATGCACTCAATGTGTCATATCTGGAAAGTAAAGGAACCTGTACAGCAAAAAAAAAATACTTGATTTCACCAATCAGAGATAATCACTATTAACATTTTAGTACATTTCCTCCTAGTTTTCCTCTTCTTTTTTAAGAAAGAGTCTTGCTCTGTCACCCAGGCTAGAGGGCAGAGATATGATCTCAACTTGCCACAGCCTCAACCTCCCAGGCTCAAGCAATCCTTCCACCTCAGTGTCCCGAGTAGATGGGACTACAGGTGTGTGCCACCATGCCCAGCTCATTTTTGTATTTTTTGTAGAGACAAGGTTTTGCCATGTTGCTCAGGCTGGTCTTGAACTCTGAGCTCAAGTGATCTGCCCACCTCAGCCTCAAAGTGCTGGGATTACAGGTGTGAGCCACCAAGCCGCAGGCATTAGCCACTGCACTTGGCCTTTCCTCCTAGTTTTCAGACACTTGTTACACTGTTGAAATCATGCTGTTGATAGAATTTTATATTCTAGGGTTTTGTTTGTTTACCATATCTGAAGCCTTTATTGTGTCATTACAAATGCTTTGTACACACATAATGCAAATAGCTACATAGAGTTCCTCATTTCATGATGACACAAGTATCTTAACTATACCCTAAGCCTGGAATTTAGATTGCTTCAAACTTTCCATTCTTTTAAGTACTGCTGCAATATTTATGCATACATATTTCTATACATTTCTGATTTCCTCTTGGGAAAAAAGCCTAAAAGCAAAAGAGTCAAAAGCTATTTACATTGTTAAGGCCCTTGATACATTTTGGCCAATTGTTTTTCTGGAAGTTGATGTCAACAGACACACGAATCAGCAAGCGTCATAGTACTTTTTAGGGTATTTTCCCACAACTAGTATCTCATTTCTATAATCAATTCAGTCTTGAATGACCTATTGTCTAAAATAGTTGTTGCTAAACACCAGTTATAAATTAAAATTGCAAACCAGACCCACAGCCCCCTTTGTCTTGCATTTCTTTAGTTTGCTGGTGTGCCCTATGGGTGAGACATGTCCCACACACAGCACTGAAAAGGTAAGTCAGCAGCTTTTATTGATTTGCTTTCTGACTGCACACACTTTTTTGGGTTAAATGTTTTGAAGTCCTACTAAGTGGGCCCTGCGCTAGAAACAAGAGGTAAAAAATAGTTTGTAGCCTCAAGTTGTTCTCAGCATAGAGGGCGAGGTAGCCAGGAAAACCACAGTGGCTCATGCCCCCTTGACTGGATGCATAGGGCGCTGTGAACACCCAAACTGGGCACATGAGACTCAGTCTCTGGAGGCACTGCCGGCTTTTCAGGAGGCACAGTACGCAAACTCTGGCTTCCAAGGTGATGAGTACACCAGACAGAAGACCTCAGGTGATGATGGTCTACACAGAGGAAACATCCTGGAGTGAACTGCATACTCTCCTGGGTAGCCTTGGAGACATTTGACTTTAGAAAAGCTACTTAACCTCTTTGTTACCTCAGATTCCTCATCCATAAAAATACTACTAACAGGAATTACTTCATAGGACTGCAAAGAATAACTGAGATAACACAGGTAAAATGTTAGAAAAGTGTGGGGTACATCCTATGAGCTCCAAAGATGTTAGATACCATCATTATCATCATTATAGCTGAAGCACCGAGTTCAAGTAACGAAGTGATGGGAGATGTGTGATTGGCGGGAGACAGGGTGAGCTCATGAAGACTTTCTGCAACATTCTGAGAAGGATGTACTTTACCCTCACACCTGTAAGTCCCTTAGAAGTATGTTTTGAGTTTTGGAGTTAACTGTCTAGAGGCAGGAGGCTGAACTAATAATCTCCTCAAATTCCTTCCAGCTCTGAGACACAATTCCCACTTGACAGCAAACAAACTCAGTCTCAATCTTTGACACACAGTCTTACATAACACAACTGCTTCCATTCAGCCTTGGGTCAGTAACCAAAGACAGATATCTTCCCTGCCCTCTGGAATTTTTAATGGTTTACACTCACCTCATGGGAATCATTCTTTTAATAATATTAAACTATTTCACTAGAGAATAAATTCCTGGTTGGGGGTGGGGAGTGTATTAAAAAGAAACCCAGTCCCCCCACCAAAAAAAAAAAAAAAAAAAAAAAAAAAAACTGAAAAAGATCTTGGGAATGTTCACGCACTGCAGGGTAGGTTTCACTGGAAGCGAATGTGAAACCAGATGGGCTGATTTTGTCCGGAGGAGAGACAGTCTGCTTATTTTCCCTCTTTCCTCTTGCAGCTTCAACTAAGCAACAGGGAGACAGCCACAGCCCAGCTGCCCACCTCCATAGCAGCCCCCATCCCTCCATTTGGGTCATCTCTGGCAACCTGGTTAGTACATAAGTCAGCCCAGATACTACTCCATGCTTCCTCATTCCTGCCCCTCTGCCTCAATGTGTCTGTGCCCCCACCTTCACACTAGTTGGTCCTGCCCAGTTTTGTAAAGGCAAATGTCTCCAAAGATTCATTGTTGTCTCCCTGAGCAAACAGGGTGAGAGATAAGGGAAAGTGGCAGGGAGTAGAATAACCATCCATCCCAGATGGCACCAGTTGTCCTGTTATAATTATAGCACTTCCTTTCCTTCTTAAAAGTGTCCTGGCCGGGCGCAGTGACTCATGCCTGTAATCCCAGCACTCTGGGAGGCTGAGGTTGGCGGATCGAGGAGTTCGAGACCAGCCAGGCCAACATGGCAAAACTCTGTCTCTACTAAAAAAAAAAAAAAAAAAAAAAAAAGTACAAAAATTAGCTAGGCATAGTAATGCACACCTGTCATCACAGCTACTCAGGAGGCTAAGACAGGAGAATCACTTGAATCTAGGAGGTGGAAGTTGCACTGAGCCAAGATCTCACCATTGCACTCCAGCCTGGGTGACAGAGCAAGACTCTGTCTCAACAACAACAACAAAAATGGTCCTGTTTGGATACTAGTTACAGGCAAACCCTATGATTACATGCATATTAAACATTTAGCCCCATAAATCCAGGGCTGGGTCATTTTTCATTATTGAGTCTTGAGAACAGTGCCAACAGAAGGTGTCTGATAATCTGCTGCACTCATCCTAGCTTGATCTTTAGTGACGATCCTACCTGCATCAAGTCTCTGAGATCTGAACCTCAGTGTTTACATCTGTAAAATAGAGATAATCATACTTACCTTATACAACTGCAAACGAAACAAAGACAATAGTGTATTTTATGTTCTAGAAACTGCAAAACATTAAGCAAATGTCATTTTTCATAACACAGCTACTGTCACATAGCAAGCATGCCATAAATGCTTGCTGATTCAACAAATAGGTGAATAAGCCAGTAATAATAAATTAGCAGCCCTCAGTGGGTAAATGACTGATTCTCCTTAAATTGGAATGCCATATTTAGCAACCAAAGCTTTGACTTATCTAAAAATGAGCTAGCAAAATAAACCTCTCCCATAGGCTTGCTATGAGAACTAGAAAGGAAATAAATAATTGAAAAACATTAGGGAAAGTGGTACATGCAGCTGAAGCTCAGCTAAATGTAACATGAGGAGATAGGTCCCTATAAGCTAGCCCCTTCTGTAACCCCAGAATCGACAGGTGACAAGAGAGGGGCAGGACCTGCTCTACCTGGTTTTCTGGTAAAGGGCATAACCTTTAGACACAGTTGAGCCAGGATGGTGATTCAAGCGGGGGTTTCTTGATTCTTGTTTCACTTGGGACAGTTTAGGACCCAGAGGAAGTTCATTGTTATACCAGTGTGGAAATTCCTCTGCCTGGTGCACTTTTATGACCTGAGTGGTCCCCCACTAACAGACACCATAAAATGCTAATTCATCTTTTTTTCTGATTGGAAAAGGAAAGGACACTTAGAAAATAAAGCATTGAAGTGCGTTTGTTTTCAGCCTGGGTTTTAGAATATAGGATTTTGGAGTCACAGAAGTCTGAGTTCCACATCAGATTTGACTGTCAATAGCTAGAACTAAAAAAAGAGAAAAGAAAGAAAAAAAGATCCTGACAAAGAAGCAGGAATCTCAACTAAACAGCACTAAATACCAATTTTGCGTATATCTCCTAACGATGGAATTGGCCATGCGCCAGTCATCTGGCATTTGAGCCTCACATAAATTATAAAGTCTGTGAGATCTTTTATTGAGCAACAAGATGTTGGGTGTGAACAAAGCATGTCTTTTCACAGCAAAGCAAAATTTTTAACTTGGAAAAAAATTACTCACCCAGCTTGTCAATTACAAATTTCCCATTCATTTGTGTTCATCAGATGTAGCCCTCCCTGAGTGTCAAAGACCAGGGATTGAATGAAGAGCTCCACGAGCACCTTTGGTAACACAAAATATAGTAAGAGAAAGACCCTCCTCAATGAGCTTGGTGTCTAGTTGGGCTGACAGGACACATACATAAGACAGCCATTCAACTGCTTTCAGAAAACTAGTGAGAAGCAGAGAAGTCACATGATAAAGGCAGAGAAGCAAAACCTTACCCAAATAAGCAGAGAGAGGATGCAATACTTTTGGGCAATGACAGCTGCAAATTTAGGCATGAGATTTTCAGTACTTCTTTCCTGCTTAATCAGTATCATCAGGCACCTCCTGGTGTGGGATAGGCCCTTAAACTGCCACTGCATCTTAATCCTGATTAACTCACTCAGATTTCTGATCTTGCTCACCAAACTCTAAAACCAACTCCTATGCCTGTGCTCAGACTCTAGGGCTTAGTTTTTTCACATCTGAACTACGGTGGTACCCTGCTTTGATTTTCACAAGGAACCCATTGATAAGGGTCTTTTAAGAGATGATCCATTCTGCTGTTTCCTGATCAATGCAAGTTTCCAAGTCCTTAACCCAGTCATGTGGGCAATGCTTCCTGGGAACCAGAAGTCACTCAGTAGAGGTGTAGAAACATGGCAAAATCAGCAGAGCTGAAGCGGCACAGAAAACATTCCTGGACAGGTCGGGGAGTATGAGAGCCCAGGAAGTAACAGCAGGCAGCCAGGTACACTGTGCTTTCTTCCAAAGAGAGGGGCTTTAGCAACAGGCATATGTGGATTCACATCCTGTGTCTACCACTTAATGGCTGTCTGATTTTGGACCCTTTCCGAGTATCAGTATTTTCACCCATAAAATGGGACTATCATAAAACATAACTCCCAATGTTATGAGGTCTGAATGAGCTACCTTTTATAAAATGTTTACCATTTTAACATACAGTAGTTTCTTTTCTGAAAACATGAAAAAAATTGTATAAAGGAGTCAGCAATTGACCCCTAACCTCAAGGAAGAGCTGCAGAGAGAGACTGAATCCACTCGGGAAGACTTGTCCACAATTACTATACCAAAAATAGCAACAGATCCTTGAAGAAAATCACTAATATCAAGGAAAGATCATGAATTTTGGTTGTCAAAAATAATGGAAGAATCAGGTTCTCTGGTTAAATGGGTAGTCTGGTTAAGAGAGAGTCCTCTTCACATTGTTTTCCTACCATGGAAATTGAGTAAATATTTCTTGAATATACCATACAATAATATTATATATACCTTTATTACAAAGGTATATATTACTTTTGGGGGAAGGGCAATTCAGATAATATTTCAGAATCCTTTAGTAGTTAGGAACCGTACTTTGCATATTAGTCTTCACTGGGTGTAGTGGGATGAACTGTGTCCCCCCCAAAATATATATTCAAGTACTAACCGGATGTGAAGGCAATCTGGTTGTGACATCCGTCACCCCATGGATCGCCAGGGTGGATTCGGCTGATCCGGCTGGCTAGGCAGGTGTCCCTTTCCTCCCTCACTGCTCCATGTGCGTCCCTCCCGAAGCTGTGTGCTCGGTGGAAGAGGAGGACAATACCCAATAGAGGAGGACCAGTCTTGGGTCAAGGGTATATGACTAGCTTCACTCCCCTGCTAGAACCTCCAAACAAGCTCTCAAGTACTAACCTCCAGTACCTGTGAATGTTGACCTTATTTGAAAATAGGATCTTTTAAGATGTAATTAGTTTGGATGATGTCATACTGGATTAGGGTGGGCCCTAAATCCAAGGAGAGGCCATATAGAGACACGAACACACACAGAGGAAGGCCATGTGACCATGGAGGCAGAGATTGGAATAAGGCAGCTTCGTGCTAAGAATACCAAGGATTGCCAGCAACCACTAGAAACTACAAAGCAGCAAGACAAGATTCTTCTCTAGAGCCCTTGGAGGGTACAGGGCCCTGCCAACATCTTGATTTCAGACTTTTAGCCTCCAGAATTGTGAGGGAATACATTTTTGTTGCTTTAAGTCACTAAGTTTGTGGTAATTGGTTATGACAGCCCTTGGAAAATTAATATATCAGGTAATACCTGAATGGAAGTTTTGATGTCCACATTTTATAACTTGCTTTCATAAATGTAGAATAGCTATATATTAAGGAGAGTTGTTCCTTAGTACACTTGGAAGCATACTCATTTGGTAATTATACAATTAAAAATAATGATATATTATTGAAGAATTATGTGTATATCAAATGGTAGTACATAGAATATGCAAAAGAATTCCTCATTAAACACTCGCATTCAGTGAAAACAGTTGTAAAACAATTCATCAGCAGAATTGCTTTACACAGAAAATTTTCAGGAGTAAAAGCAGCAGAGTAGTATCACCTCTTTTATTATTTCTCAGTCAACCACCTTTAAAAGTTTTGCCCTTTTCTTATTAAATTAGTGATTATTTGGACCTGCTAGAATTATCAAAATTAAATTCTGTTTTCAACAAAATGCTCTTTTTCTCTGTATGGCAAAAACTTAGCATAAAACTCTAAGCATGAGAAAGTTCGGGTTGCCTTTTATTTACAGTCTTTATCAAGCAAATAATATTCATATTTTGAATTATGCAAATAAGCATTTACATGATAAATCGTAATTGCTCTCAGACAGCTGTTTATAATTGGGTAAATGAGACACACTTTTAAATTGTCTAAATACATACTTACCCATGTTTACATATTTATACACTAGACTAACTATTCTCAATCAGCTGTTATCATCTATTGTGTCTTATACAGACCAAGGGAAAAGAAATTTGGAGAATAAACAGCAAAATCCCTTTTAACTTGCTCTGAGACCAGAAGGACTACCATTTCTTTCAAATAAAGGGTGAACTCTTTCAACACACCCCTTGCCCATGGCACTCCACAATACCTCTGGCAGGAAATGCTTTAATACCACTCCACTTGGGTGGGAAGTTAATCCTGGTCCATATCTTTATCTGATTAGCTGCAATACGGCAAAGAAGAAACATGTCCCTTCTAAGGAGGCATTTTTACACTCAAAAAGCCCATTTGTCACATATTTTGCAATGTATTCTGTGCTAACCCCCCAAAAATCAAGTTTTTCTTTCGAGAATACAGAAGAAATACAGAGCACACAGTGCCTATCCTGGAGAGGCTTACAGTCTAATTAGGAAGATGGAATTAACACATTCAAAATGCTCAGAAGGCAATTAAGAGGAAAATCAGATGATTTTGACTAAAGAGCTAAAGGAACTTGGAAAACAAAATAATATGACCTTGATTTTGAGGTTAGACTGGGAGCCAGCTGGCTTCTCCCTGCAGAATGGGGACTCTCCAGCCACTATAGGGCTGGCACAGATGAGGAATGCAGGAGCCTGTCCCCCACCCACCACATTCATATCGTCTTCCAGGTAAATCCAGGGCCCTGATGTGACACAGCTTTCCTTTAACTTGCCATTCTCTTTTCCCTTTTCTCTATTTTCCTCAGTAGGTGAAGAATTGTACCTTAAAACAAACAAACAAACAAACAAACAAACAAACAAAAACTCAACGCATTTTCCTTTGCTTTTCTAAGCAGTCAACATTTGCCTGTTTCTGGTCCTTTCCAGGCAAGTGCATTTGTTTCCAATTCGTCTGATTCTGTTCTTATGTGGTGTTTCACATGTGCTAAAGAGAGAGAACTTTTACTCCAAGATGCTCTGGCTGAATTGAGAGGATTCAAATGCTACTTCAGGAACTCACATGTTAGAAAGAATGAATCCTGAAGCACAGAGACTCCAGGGGAAAAAAACCTGAAGCAGCAACAGAGCCACCCAGAAATGAAAACATTAGGGCTTGGGAGCCTCTATTCTTCCATTAAAGTGAGATGAGAGCCTTTGCATTGCCAGCAGAGATTTGAGAGCCAGGAGAGCAAAGTAGGCCTGAGGCCAAAATCTGAAACTGGAGTGTCTGAGAAATGCTGCCGAGTTTAAAGACACCTTTTCTATAGGCACCTTTCCCCTTACTCTGTTAGGAGAAGAAAGGTTATTCGGGGACTCATGGTGCAGGGTATGCTGAAGCAAAAAGAACCCTAGATTAGGAAAATCTGGGCTCCAAGTCAGGCTCTGTGAGATTCTGGGCAAGTCACCCAACCTCCCTCTGTGGCTCCATTTCTTCTGTGAAAGGAAGGGGTTGAACCAGATAAAGTTCTCTACAGCTCTGTCACTGATAATCCTAAAGTTATTATAGGTCAGCTCCAAGTTGGTTATATGGGGTAAAACTCAGCTGCTCCATAAGCATCTCACTTCTCCCAAGACACATTATTACTACAACAATTGCCACATATGAGTACCTACTAACTGTGGGCAAGCATCCCAAGCTCCCAAAACAAATATCTCATTAATCCTCACAATCCCTGTATGAATTTTTATTTCCATTTAGACATGTGGAAACTGTGGCTTGAAGAAATTACAAAACTTGATCAAGGTCATTTAGGTACTACTGGGAGAGCCAGACGACAAACCCAGGTCTGGTTCTGTCTATTTGATCCCCAAATCTGGTGCTTGTTGGAAAGAAAAATCAGGTTGCTTGTTATGGACTATGAACTATACTTGACTAGATCAGCCTCAGTACTAGCTTAGTGCCTGGTGCTCATGAGTCACTTACCATATATTTGTGGGTTATAATTTTCTCAAAATTCTGCCCCGTGAGAGACCTGCATGCTACTGACAATAAAGCGGGGTGTGTGGGCAGTCTTGTGTGGGGGGTGGAGGGGGTTGTACATTTTGCGTAATTCCATGACTCTAGTTAGTGATTAGTCACTCCCATGAACAGCCTTCCAGATCCACCAAGAGTGTGATCGCTGGCCACAGCGGCCAGAGTGCAGACCTCCTGACATTTTGGTCATACTTGGAAGAAGAAAACTGACTGTGGATACAGCATAGCTTGGAACAAGAATATGACCATTCCCCACCACCTCGGCTGTCTTCTGAGCAGAACTCTGGGTGGCTGGCCTGGCCCCCAGGCTCCAGGTCTCTGTCGGTCTCCAGAACTGACAAGAATCACCTTGGGTGGTCGCTCCCATGCCCATTGTGCACGTGCAGCTTTCTGCCTATTGACATTAAGGGATGTGCCCCAACCTTCCCTTTGTTCCATCCTCGATTTAAGACACATTTGTTCTCACTGGCTTTTAACTGATTTTCAATCTGTGTTCATTGCTGGGGTAAGTTAACTTTTAAAAAACTTCGATTTGCAAAGGGTTTCTGTGCTGCCCAATTTGCATTGTAACAGACTAAGCTGTTTGGAAACAAATACAACTTACACCAGATGAAGCCACACTGCTAGTCACTGAGATGCTGAAAAACAAAAAACAAAACAAACAAACAAATCACAACAGGATCCCTACATATCAGACTTTGTTCCCTACATGGACTTTTAAAATGTACAGGCCGTCAGGTCCCTTAATTGACATCTGAACAAACCACCAAGCCCTTTCTCCTCTACACTGGGTGGTGTGGTACTCCAGAGGTGATAAAACGGACTCCCTGCCACTTGCCTTCCCTTTACCATCCTCAAGCTGGTAAAAGTCCTGGCTGGCTGGAGATGGGGGATCCCTAAGCTGAGACAAGCACTCACTCTCTCGCTTTCTCCTCCCTTCCTCCTTCCCTTCACCCAGTCCCACCCACCTCCTTTCAGTGCAAACTACCTCGATTCAGTTAGAGACCCTTGCAGGTTTCTCCCCTCATCCCCACCCCCATGCTAGGGATGCTGTTGTGATCAATCAGCTGCTGGGAGAATCAGGATCTCACCCTGACTTCCTTAGGATTTGAATAATAGAAAATTTCAATAACAGAAAAACACTGTAATTCATATAAAGAGATATTCATGTACTTTTTCTAATGGTCCTATAAAAGAGATGACTAAAACAATCCATGGAACTTGAGTAGTTTTTATTTTATTTTTATTACAGAAAAAAACCGGAAGGCTAAATTCACCAGGGATGACCTGCTAATAATCTTGGATAACCCCTGCATCCTGGCGTCTGAGCTTTCACAAAATTCATCATTATAAAATCATTTTAACAATACATAAGAAATAGGATGTCTAACTTTAGGTACATATTTATACCTTGGATTTTCCCCTACTAAATTTGCCTTATAGCCCAGTCATTTTGTGTAAGAAAAAGTTTAAAAAGGAAGGCTTTGTTTTGGTTTTAAAGTAGCCAAACCCAAAGAAGCAACTACAATAGAATCTGTGACCATCTATTTCTTTCTCATACTACAAACTAACGGAACATATCCATACTTCCAGTGCCCAAGAAAAAAGAAAACCTCAGTTTTCATTATGTATAAAAATGTGCACATCCTGATGGCATAGCCATCCAGGAATATATCAGTCGAGTTTATGTAAACTGACTTGACGTGAGGAGCTGCTAATGAAAATGAGCACTGGAAACACGCTGCTCATGGGTGGATGTGTCAAGCACAGATGGTCTTCACGGTGAGTTCATGTGAACCATGGACAGAGGAAAGCTGGAAACAGACTAGCTGGAAACCATGGGGCAGTAACCTGGGGTTGGTTATAAATTAAATGAGAGCTTGACAAAACATGGAATCCAAAAAATACAATGCAAGTTTTCTGAAGTGCTCTCTTGTTTCCTCAGGTTTGTGTTACAAAGCAAAATGTTACATTTTAAGAATAAGCCAAGGAAGCTCTAGGATGGAGCTTGTTGACAAAAGAAATGTGGTCAGCAAAGAAAAAATTATGGGGCTTTCTTTTTTTTTTGTCTCAATTAAAGGCCATACCCGATTAAAAAATACAAACATATATTAAGGATGAATTTCTTATCTTGGGGATACTGAAGCTATCATTTAAAAAAATCTACCTAAAGTATAGTTTTACTAAAGCTGTGTTAAACATGGCATATATATTTTTGTGTCAGAGATAATTTCCTTAGATAAAGTCATTTCTTAGTTGTTTCCTAACTTGAACAAGTTCAATTTATGGGTTTTAAGATTCAGACTAAGACAAATAGAACAGTAAATTTCTCAAGAAATTCTAAACGCCCTTCTTCGTACCCTGTCGCTAAACCTAGAATGCCCAGCGTGGAGCTTTGTCATTTATATATTTGTCTGATGGCTCCAGAAGTAGTTTCCATGGTAAGCTCCCTGTGCACAAGAAGCAGGGTGAGTGGAATGTCTCCTGCCAATGAAGAACTTTTCACTGACAGTGATAAAGGCCAGGAACCTCCTTCACACAAATGATTGAAAAACAGAACACGGAGGACATTTTTATTTTGTTTTGTTTCCTTTGTGTGGTATGTGACTTCAGTGCAAATACCCATTTAATCAAGAATACAAAGACAGCCACCTTTGCTGGTTAAGGGATTTCCAGAGGCTTCAGTAAACATATATAGTTCTTTTACTTTTTTGTGGGGAAATTCCTGCAAGTAGTCATTTCTTGCTCCTGTTGTGCATTTGTGCCACGTCTTGGAAGAGGGGAAAAGATTTTTCCAAAGGAAAATTTAAGACTAAACTAAATAGGATCTAGAAAAATTTGAAGTGTTTTTAAAAACTAATGCCTATCTACTGTCATAATTTTTAGAACTATAAAGACTTTGGGAAAGAATGTAAAAGCCACTATCAACTGGAACTTTTCCATCCATGCTTTATCCTCTTTGAGTTGATGAGATCAAATTGAACCTGTAGCTTCTAAGCTAGCACATGCTGTCTTTCTCTTTCACTTTTAAATCATTCTTTTCTAATACCTTCTATTACAATGGACTCTCTAGCTCTTCTTTAGTCCTCTTCATCCTCCCCACTGATTTCTTCAATTCTAGGGATATCTCAGTCTGTCTTGCCTTCAAGTCTCTCTTTAAGTTTTCCATCTTCCAGATAATCTCTTGTGACTGAGACTGAGGTAAGTGTGAGTATACATTGTAAACATTCTCAAATGTGTAAAATATGAAGTGATATTTTTATTACTACTATCTTCAACATCAATAAGAGAACTGAACATCTGATGCTTTGGCCCTTTGAAAAACTGGAATCCCTGTCTTCACGGAATATTAACAAATACTTCTCCAGAATGATTGGTTTAGTGTTTTGTTTAAATGTCTGTCAAGTAAGGCAGAAATAATACCTCACTTTAATAATGGGATCCTTTTAGAATTCCAGAGATGATCTAACAACAAAGTAAAGGTATATTTTTAAAGACCCCATTATAATGCTTGGGCAATTTAAAAAATAATAACTGGTTTGAACTGAAGTGTTGATGGTTGGTTATAAGCACACACTATGGGTAGGCCTATGTGAGATACTGGGACTGAGATCACTGAATATGTTCCTGGGGTCAATCTACCCTGTCAGCGTCTGCATGTAGCATTAAATGTGACTTAGGGCCTGGAACTTTATTATGTAAACATCAATAAGAATTCTGTGTTATAGAAACAACATCTATATCAGTTGAGCAAAGGAGTATAACACGGTACCTTAAAAAAAAAAAAGCTTAGGCAAAAATAAGAGGTTCAGCTCCGGACAAATAAGATCTGACACCCCTCCTCCAAAGTGTGTTGCTATTTTTATTCTGCTATATCATGCCAACATAGCTATCCTTATTATACCATTGTAAGCCATAAAGAAGACCAGAATATTTAATAAACTAAAAATTAAAAAGTTATTTGCTGGCTTTTTAGTGAATGGAAAGTATGGATATTTAATAAAATAAGTTTATTTTTCAATTAATTGAACCATTTTACCCTCTATATATTTTTTCATGTACATAGTTAAACAACTAGATAAACATATTAGGAAAGATAAACTTTCCCTCTAGAGATCAAGAACAATAACAAAGTCAATGTAAAGTCATTATTTTAAGAGACTGAAGGTAGGATCATTCAAATCTTGTCATTTGGCATTAAACAATAAAATCTAAAGCCATTTCAAAAATGGACTAAATTCCCAGCCTGAACACTGGACTGCTGTCAAGCAATTGATTATTAGCCATTAGAAGGGAATGTTTACATGCTCATGGCAACTAGTTTTCAGAAAGAAAGGCAAAGAGACCTGATTTTAAATGATGCCTTTTCCTTACATCCTATGACCAATCAAGATCATCCACTTCTTGGAAGTGTCAGAACCCCATTTTTATTCTCCTTTTGCTATCTTAACCAGAATAGTGATAAAGAGGGGAGAGCAGTTGCTATGAGGCAAAGAAAAATGTCCTGGCAGTTGAGGGCCCTCCATCTATCAAGGGGAATTTGCAGTGTTGCCTCTCTTCAATACTGTATAGATTTGCAGGATTTTGTGAAACACTTAACCAAAATGGAAGGATTTAAAAACGGAATGCAAGATATAGACACAATCATTTTTTCAAAATCAAGATACTTTAGTTTTATTTCAGAATTTTCTAGTCTTAAAATCTTAAGCATGCAGTAGTGATAATCATCTCTGGACAATACTTCTGAAAGGATGATAATTGTGGACTGCTTAAATTTACTCATATATTACAGCTGCCTAAAGATTAAAAACTCTTACTGGAATTGAGATATATTATATCCAATTACAAGAAAACAAATACTTATCTAATTAAATAATAATATTCACATGCTATGTTAAGTTGCAAATAAGTTCAAGTGTCCAGAATACCAAATAATATATGAAAATCTGGAAATAATGTCCAGTTAAATGCTTACTTGTGATTCTAAGAATCTCTTGGGAATTGGAGGCAATTCGTATATATCTCCAATGTGTAAAAAACTTAAGATTAGCTTGACTGTCTTTTCCTATTGGCCCAGTATCGAAGTAATTTTCCCCTCCCATGTCTGTGAATTTATCTGATGTGAAAAGGCAATATAGAAAGTACCTTTCTCTAATTCTGGCTTTCCTGCATTTCTTCAGAAGGCACAGTTTATATGGAACAATTTCTTGGACTCTCCCGGTTCTAGCTCTCAGAGATAATTCGGCTAAATCCGCGGAGCAGAGTTGAGAGGAAGGTTGGCCTATGGCAGAGGCACTTAGGGCAGAGGAGGGAATCCAAGATGAAACAGGTAAGCTGCAGCCCTTTCTAGAACCAGGAGCTACAGGGTTTCCCTGGGACATCTAAAATGCAGACCAAGGCCCCGGAACACTGTTTCCCAAGACAGTGAACATGAAGCTAGAAGTAATATTTGGAGCGAATCCCAGAGCAAAGTCCTCCCCAGAGCACAAGCGCTAGATGGGGGGATGTATCTCTGCTTTGGGAGCCAAACACTAAGAGTAAAAGCAAATATTTGATGCTGAAGAGCTCTTAAGAGCTGAAGAGCGCCATTTACTTATTTCTACACGTCAGTGTGGGCTTAGGATGTTAAATAGATTAAAAGGCTAAGAGAGGTCAGTCATTCAAGGAAAGACTCTTCTTTTGCTTCTCCTGACTTGGTCCTTTTCCCTAAATTGTTATCTACCCCACCCTACTCCTGTGGAGGATCCTTGGGAAACTGGAAAGATGACACCTCCTCTCCTAGAACATCCTGGAGAAGGAGTCAGTCCTGGGGCTAAGAATTCAAGAACCTCAGGGAGGAGGGAGTCTAAATGTCCGGCTGGTAAATGCTACAATGAAGATATGTATAGAAAAATTCCTGAGATACGGAATCATAAAACTAGTAGGGTCCTTAGAAATTACCAAATATATTCTCCTATTTTCTTCTGCATCAGATGAATTAAAAAAAAAAAAAAAGGAAGGAAGGAAGCTTAGAGAAATGAGGTGGTTAGAGATAGGTAGGGGCAGAGCAAGGATGCAAACCGATTTCCAGGCCAGAGCTCCTTCTACTTTACACAGTATCATAGTTCAACACCGAATTTGGGAATCAGTCATAACGCTTGCTTCCCCAGGACTGTCTTTGTCAGTGCCTCAGCGTCTCACTAGAGGGGTGGGCTGGCAGAGATTGCCAGGCCTCGGGCCCTGGCCAGAGATAAGTCCGCGAGGCCTGGAGCCAGTCTGCGACCTGCCCACTCTCTAGACGCCGAGGGCTCAGAAGCTGATGAGCGGTGCGCAGCGGGTTTCCGGACTACACTGCCCCCTGCCCACTCCAGGCTCCCGCCCCAGCCCCGTCTGCAGAGAGGACAGCCAAGTCATTTCAGTTTAATCTTATTTAAAAAGATATAACTAATAAATCTATTGCCAGGGCCGCGGAAAGACGGCCAGCAGAGTCGATCGTGCTCCCAATCCCATTGAACCCCATTGAAAACCATGACAACACCGGACAAGCTCCGATTTATCCCGGCGCGCTAAAGCGCATTGTGAGCAGGCGTCAATCACGTATTATTCCGGACTGAACAAATGCAAAATCTTGACTGGAACAAATGCTTCCAACAGGTCTGGGGCGTCGAGCTCCATTTCCCCTTTGTCCGCGGCCTAGCAGTTGGCCTGTATTGGGGTTGCCTCCGCCCGACCACCCAGCGCGCGGTGCAGCTCCGGGCACCTCCGGCACGCTTGATAGGGAGGCTGCTGGGGAGGGTGCGCGGGGCTTGGCAGGGCCGCGGCCGCCGTAACCAAGCCAGGTTCGAGTTCAGCCCGGGAGGAGCCAGGACTTCTGGTGCAGCCACCCAAGTACAGAGCCCTTGCTACAATTTAGCAATTAAATATCCAAACTATTAACTTCAGTAGGGGAGGCCTCTGAGAGGGCGTTCCTGAGCTGTAGACTGAAGCGCAGTCAGAGATAGGCCATGGGCCAACAAAATGTATCCACGCTGGCCGGTTCCCTGCGCCTCCTACATTGATCATTTTCTAGGGTGGAGCTGTGGAAACTAGAAGATCCCAGAGAAACCCATGGCCGGTGGTATTTTCTGACGGGTAGGCCCTGTCCTAATTCTCCCTATCGGTCCATTCCCGGACAAGGGCGGGCAGTCTCGTCAGGGTCTGCCACGCTGCGAGCGCGGAGCGCAGGCCATGGGCAGGCTCCTGGGCAAAGCCCAAAGCCCAAAGCCCAAAACCCAGGCACTAAGACTGACGTTGAGGCTATGGGGCCAAGGCACACCGGCGGCGCCAGATCATCTGGCGACTCCAAGCAGGCCTCAAAGCCCTCATAGGACGACCTGAGAAGCACCCCCGCCCGGGGGCTCTAGACCGGGCCTGGACCCAAATTTGTGGAGCTCGGCCTCCGAGCTCCGCGATCGGCAGCGGCCGGGCGAAGCTGGGCCAAAGAAACCGGCACCGTAGACCTAAGTAGCTTGGCTGCATGCCTCCTCTGTTTTGCCGGCCTGTGGAGACGTGGAGCTGGGGCTCCGAATGTTATCCCAGCCCTTCCCCAGCACCTCTGAGGCTGTTGGGGGGATGCATGGGGTGATAGGAGGCTCCCAGCGGCCGTAAAAACCCCTGGGCCAACCAGGCTAATCTCTGCGCCCTCCTGAATCTTGTCATCCTGAATCTTAGAGGGGCCCAACCAAAAAGAGAAAGGCAGCGCGCCAGAGTTTAACGCCGCTTTGTAAATCACTTTCTGGATAATTGCGGGAAACTACCACTCCAGCAAACAAGCTCAAAGAATAAAGCAAACAGGGAATAAATTCCTGGGTGCTCATAAACCCACCCCTGTCGCCTCCACCCTTCCCGGCACTCCCGCGGGGCCTGGCCTCAAGTCAGCCCAGGAGGAGGAGGAGGAAGCCGGGGCTGGGTCAGGTGGGTGGTGGCCACCGCTCGCCACCCAAGATGTTATTCACTGGTAACAATCCCCATTATCTGTTCCCATTTTGGGCTAATCAGACAGAATCGCTAATGCCGAAGGCTGCTTCCTGCAGCCTCTGGGAGGTAACTGGGCGCCGAGGGGCGGGGTGCGGGGTGGGACGGGGGCGGAGGTGGCACCTTCCGGGCTCGCCCCGGCTCTGGTCCAGTGCTCATTCAGGTACTTAACACCCTGGAGACCCGGACCTCGGCTTTCAAAGCGGCCCGCGTGGGAAGAGCTGTTTATATAAACAGAGATTCCGCTGTAAATGCGCTAATATTCCGCTGCCAGCGCATGGCGAGCGCCTCCCACGCCCATCCGTAGGAGCGGCGTCCCTGCCGCCCCTCCGTTCCCAGCCTGCCCTGCCCCCGCCTCCTTCCCCTCCTCGGCCATGGCCACCTCTGGACGCCTGAGCTTCACCGTGCGCAGCCTTCTAGATTTACCCGAGCAGGACGCGCAACACCTGCCGAGGCGGGAGCCAGAACCACGCGCCCCGCAGCCCGACCCCTGCGCGGCCTGGTTGGATTCGGAGCGCGGTCACTACCCCTGTGAGTGCGTGGTGGACGGCGGTGCGGGGTGGGAGGTAGGAGGCGTGGGGCAGCAGAATCAAGGGCCGGGCCCACGCGGGGCCAGAAAGCCGAAATCCCAGCCCAGGGTCTGAATTTCCTCAGTCTTGGAAACGGAAGCCCTATCCTCGAACCCCTAACGCATTCGTCCCAGTCGGCACATCCTAAGAGCAGATCCCTGCCTGGCACTAGTGCCCCGAGACTTGGGGTTTCTGTGTCTGGCGATTTCTAGGGGTCGGAATAATTGAATATTTAAAACACGCCGCCCCCTGCCGCCCCCCGCCCCGCCCCCGCTCCCATGCCTGAAAACACGGCCACGATCTCCAGGCCTCCGTCTGGGATTGCCAGTGTTGGCGAGTTTACCCCCACCCCCTTCCCACTCAGGGCTCCGCAAACCTCGGCACACTGCAGTGCGGTCGACCTGGAGGAGGCCCGCGCTGGTGACCCAGCTTGTGATAAACAGGTCGGCCAGCGCAACTACCGGTGCGGACGTGTTAAGAGGGCCCCGGGGTGGGTTTCTTCGGGGCACGATCTCAGGCCCGCTGATGACTGCTGTGGTATGAATGAGGTCACCGCATTCGGAGAGGTGGATGTCCAGCTGTGGACTCAGGAAACTGCCTCATCCCGAAAGTCTCGTGCTAGTGGGCGTGCCCTCCGGCCGGTGCCTCCACGCTCTCGCCAGAAGGGCAGCAGGCCCTCGGAGGGTCCGGCATCTCACCCACCTGTGTCTCCTTTGCCGTCCCTAGCCTCGGACGAGAGCAGCCTGGAGACCAGCCCGCCAGACTCGTCGCAGCGGCCGTCCGTTATGCCCGCGTCTCCGGGCTCGGACGCCGAGAAAAGAAAGAAGCGGCGGGTGCTATTCTCCAAGGCGCAGACGCTGGAGTTGGAGCGGCGCTTCCGGCAGCAGCGGTACCTGTCTGCGCCCGAGCGCGAGCAGCTGGCTAGTGTGCTGCGCCTCACGCCCACGCAGGTCAAGATCTGGTTCCAGAACCATCGCTACAAGCTGAAGCGCGCGCGCGCGCCGGGGGCCGCGGAGTCGCCCGACCTGGCAGCATCCGCGGAGCTGCACACTGCGCCAGGCCTGCTGCGTCGCGTGGTGGTGCCGGTGCTTGTTCGCGACGGGCAGCCGTGCGGCGGCGGCGAGGCTGGCACCGCCGCGGCCCAGGACAAGTGCGGCGCCCCTCCAGCCGCCGCCTGCCCTCTGCCGGGCTACCCTGCCTTCGGTCCCGGTTCGGCGCTTGGCCTCTTTCCAGCCTACCAGCACTTAGCGCCTCCCGCCCTGGTCTCCTGGAACTGGTGAGGCCGCTGGGGGGCACCTGGGGCTACCCTGGACTTTGGAGCGCGCTTTGCGGTTGGAGCAGGGCCAGAGCCAAACACCTGGAACTCTCTCCGGCCGCCTCTCGGCAGCCCCATCTCCTTGGGCGCCAGGGTCTCCTGGCGCGCCCTCACCAGCCATCGCGCAAGCACACACGGGGGACGTGTGCCAGAGCCCCCTCCCTCACCTTCCCTCCACCGCCAGCCCCAGAGTTAGATTTTATGCTTGGGCCTTATTTGTATATTTTAAATAGCGATTTGTATGGGAAGCAAGTTATTTTTTAAAAAATAGAGTATTTTTCCTCGTAGTTCGAGAATAAAATGCGTAGGGTTGGGTCCCCTGCGCGCCTGCCGGGAACGTAGGCAGGAGCCGTGCCCTCCAGACCAGTGTTCGCATCGCTCGCTCGCCCCTTGACTGGCTAAGTGGGGCCCAGCTCCAGTTGGATCGAAGCGCGGATTGCAGTCCCCACACGGCTTTAAGGAAGATACTTGGGGGATGGAGGGGTGGTGGTGTCAGGGTTGGGCGCGGGAAGAAAAAGGAGAGGAGGAAGCTGAGGCAACTTTGGGATTCTTGTCAGCGGGAGGCGTCTCTGGCGGCTCTGGCCCCAGAGTGACTCCGAGGCTCCGCTGGGCTCCCAGAGCTGCTGGTGTTTCAAATACCGAAAAGTCAACCCTGCGGACCACGACAGGGCAAAAGGAGTTTCTCCAGAGATGAACCGGCTAGGCCAGACGCCGGGCGCGCTGCACCGGAACAGCCCAGGCCTGGCCGCAAGCTGTTTCCAGAGTGCAGGGGCCAAGTGCTCCAGGACCCTTTGAAAAGTGCCTGGGGACCTGAAGAGCACCGGGGAACTTGTAACCCCTAGTTAAGCCTGCAAGTGCCTAATGTAGCTGTGATTTCCTGTCTCCTCATGGCGCAGACCAGGATCCGCTGGTCGGCCTCACTTCACCCCCCTTTACCCCCGCCAGTGCACACTAGCACCCCGTGGGTTTGTAACTGCCCCCCTAGGGCCTCCTGTGCAAGCAGTCACTTTCTCACAGAAGCGACGACCTCGCTCCCAGGCACTCACTGCTGGGAGATGCGCCAGAGGAGAGCAGTTGGGGCATCAAGTGCGGGGAAGGGAGCCAAGGGCCCTTATGAAGTCTGTAAGGAGGAGGCATGGGCCTGTTAGGGGCTCTAGCTTTCTTGTCCAAGGAAGAAGAAGGGGAGGATGAAGGGTGGCTGAGGCAGTGTTATCACCTGGGATTTTGGGGGGTGGAGAAAGAGAGGAGGAGAGAGGGGGAAGGGAGTGGGGTGTTTGGGTCTCAGCTGCTGGCCACCTTGCCTTCCATATGGATGCGGTTATCTTAGAAGAATCTCGATCCTTAAACCTCTTTTTGTCTTGGGAACTGAAAAGGGCATTGTCAGGCCTGAAAAGGACCTAGACAAAATCCGCACTGTTTGGATTCAGGACTCTGTTTAATCAGTCCCTGGTGACAATGTAGTGGGTGTTAGCCAGGACAATAGTATCTTTTTAAACCTTGTGGCCTTCAGGAAGACAAAGGGCTTGAATTTTATGGGCTTACAACTTCAATTAGAACAGTGCCAGTGTGCATGGGAGATTATCAAATTTGTATCATAAAACTCCTTTCTAATAAATGATTGTTGGGGAGGGAGCCTGAACATTGTAAGACAGATATTGGGACCTGCCAGGGGGCTTCCCAGTTAGTTCCAGCACAGCAGATGTGAAAGAAAAGGAGGTAATGATTTCTGAAGAAGGCTGGTGTTGGGACTGGCCTCTGGTCAGCTGGCTAGGTGCTGGGATCTTCCATGCTCTTCCTGCATAGTGGTATTTTCTCCAAGAAGTGGGGTAAACATTGGTAGCTTGTTTTCTACTATTGGTGGTGACAAAGACCACCAGAATATTCTTAGGGAGAAACTGAAAAATCACTACCTGTCCAATTCCTTGACTTTTCCTAGAGTTCCAGAGAAAGTAGGTCTTGGAGTGTGCAGTGGAGAAGGCCTATTACATAGGAGGCCCGCAGGACAAAGGGATTTAGACTGTAGAGAAGGCCTCTTTCCAGGAGGCTCTTTGGGAGAGCACAGCTTTAGTCAAATTCATCCTGGTCCTAAATGGTCAGCAGAGGTCTAACCAAGAAGCCACATTCAGCTGCTTGCCAGTGGGGTGGTCAGAGCCCCAGCAAGATGCCCACCCAGGAGCCAGCTTGCGTGCTGGGCAAGAGGAGGACAGCAGTTTCCTGTGACAGAAGCACTGGCAGCCATAAGGTATAAACTGTGGCCCATTTCCTTTCTCTCCTTTTCCTTTAGGCTGATAAGGTCCTTCCTTTGAAGAGGAAAAAACCTTAGGGGAAAGTTTAAATAGCACTCTGATCACCAGCAATCCATTTCAGAGACCTAGGCTGTCAGATTTTTGGGGGATTTTTTTTTTTTTTTTTTTTCCTGTTCAGGAGATAAGCTGGAAAAGATAAATGTCAATCCACTTTGTGGTCTAAAGATCAATCCTTACAATTTCTGACAAAAGCTGAACCCAAGGCCTCTCTACCAGCCACTGTGAGAACAGTTACGATCTCCCATCTGGATGAAAGTACTTCAACCTGTCACCCACCACCAACATCACAAGGCAGATTCACACTCAGCAAACCTTTATTGAAACTTGCTGTGTTGCAGGTATTTTTTAAGGTACTTTCACAGCTGATCTCACAGAAACCTTACACTGTATACATAATACCCCCATTTTATAGATAAGAAACTGCAGCTTGGGGAGCTGCGGCTTAAGGTGCAGACATGGCCAAGTCCAGAACCACACCACACACAACCAGTCCTGAAAATGGCACAGAAATGGTATCAAGAAACTCCGATCACAAAGATACAAATCTCTTAAGGGGATGGACCCTAAGTTCCTGAGGAACATGCGCTTTGCCAAGAAGCGCAACAAGAACGGCCTAAAGAAGATGCAGGCCAACAATGCCACGGCTGTGAGTGTATGTGCCGAGGCTATCAAGGCCCTCATAGAGCCCAAGGAGGTTAACCCCAAGATCCCAAAGGGTGTCATCCGCAAGCTTGAATGACTTGCCTACATTGCCCACCCCAAGCTTGGGAAGCATGCCCATGCTCGCATTGCCAAGGCACTCAAGCTGTGCCAGCCAAAGGCCAAGGCAAAGGATCAAACCAAGGTCCAGGCTGCAGCTCCTGCTTCAGTTCCAGCTCAGGCTCCCAAAGGTGCCCAGGCCCCTACAAAGGCTTTAGATATCTCTGTCTGCCAACGTGAGGACAGAAGGACTGGTGTGACACACCCCTCCTCCCGGGCTGCCGTCTGCATGGGGCTGGGGTCCTCCTGTGCTATTTGTACAAATAAAACTGAGGCAGGAAAAAAAAGAAGGAAAGAAAGAAAGAAAATGAGGCTCAATGGGTGGAGCTAAGTGGCTTGCCCAAAGCAGTTATAAACCTCAAGGAATGTTACCGTTGTTGTCCTCAGCTTAACCCATATTTAGTCACCCTACAAGCTGCCCTTGAGAACAACTGTAATCTGGAGGTAATGATTATATATATATAATATATATAATCACACACACACACATACACACACGGAGACACACACACACACACATACATATATATCTCTCTCTCTCACAACCCTTATAAGCTCTCTTATGGATAGTCTGAAAGGATGAGAAAACACACTTAAAAGTACTAAAAGTACTAGTACTCTGCACAGCTCAGGACCACTCACAGAGGCTGGCCACATATCACAGTAGTTGCTAGTATGTACTGATGTTCTCTGTGTATCAGGTAATATTCTAAGACCTTTACCTCATATTAACTCATTCGGTTTCCACAACTCCACCAGATACTACTACTACCACTATACAAGTGGGAAAATTGAAGACCAAAAAGGTTAGAAGAAACTTGTCCAAGGTCATACGGCTGGTAAGTGACATAGAGGATCTGAACCCAAGCAGTCTAGTTCCAGATCTTACACCTTTGGCCACATGGTGGGAATTATTTCCCCTTCTTTATTTTATTTCTCCCAGCTGACAGTTCTGGTTACCTTCCTCACAGATGCATCTCTAAAGACATGTTCTTTAGCATCTCTATGTCTCTCTGTCTTTCTCTCTCCCCCTATCTACCAGACCTCCAGTTTTTGGACACAGCTTCTGTGGTTCTGCTAAGTCTTTGTGAGCGTTCTTGTCTAGCTGTCAGTGAAACACAGCTCTTGTCTGCAGCTCACAATATTCTCCTTAACTATCATTCCACCATTCTTCTTCCAGAAAAACACCTGCTGCTGCTGCCTTGACACCAGTTGTCCATTCAGTGTTCGGTAGAGTCGCTGCTGACTCTGATGTGCTCTCCTAAGGTCTTCCCCAATCCCGGGCCCAGGTCCCTGTGGAGCTTGATGGCTTTGGCTTTTCTAACCCACTTCCCAGTCATCTTTTTCCTCCCCAGGTCTCCAGTTTTATCTTTATTATTAAACATCATCCTCTTCACATTTTCTCTCTCTTCTTCCATTGTAAACATTTTCACTTCATCTCACTTAAGTTTCTTGCAGGCGGAGATTGCAATTTTCACTTCAATTTTCTTTCCTCATTGTTCAATGGATCTTACATCTCAGCACATCTCTTATCTGACCAATTTAGCACTTTAGTATCTTAAATAATGTGCTCCTGATGGGTTAGAAGGAAGTTATTTGGGCCCAGGTCAACCTATACTTTCCCTTCTAACAATGGTATTTAGACGTTTATTATTCTCTTGCCTTGTTGACACCATTAATTTCTCTCTCTCTCTCTCTCTTCACTACCTTTAAAACATTTTTGACTCATGAATAAAATGCCCAGGCAGAATAGTTGTGGGCTTAGCATGGCTGAATATTTTGTTAAACACGTTTATCTGTGCTGGGTGTTATCAGTTAACCAGCCTAAGCAGGTTATCTGTAAACATGAACAATAGTCAGGAGGGTTTTCTGAATGCCGAGAAAGTACTGTCCCTACCCCAGGGCAAGGTGATTTCTGTGACTGTGATTCAAAATCTGCATGAGAAATTGTATCCCTTCGGGTCACTCATCATTTTTCCAAGCCATGACTCATCATTTTTCCAAGCCGTGCTGTGGGAGAGGGTTTACTAAATAGCATCTTAATTACTTTCAGAATTCCAATTCTGTACCTGTTTATTTCCCTCCGCCTCCCTTTCCCCCGTAACTAAAGGTGTACGGTATTTTCCTTTCTTCTTTTTACCCACTACTCATGTTACTCAGTCTATAAGTTCAACAAAGAATTGAACAGTATTCCTTTGATGCTGAGCCATAGAGTGGTGACTTAACTTTAGAGAAAAACCAGGAAGAATTGCTTAGGCTATTAAACAGTTGAGTTCTGCTTCAACCCCAGGTTTTTTCCTTATCTCCCTCAAATTCTCAAGCACAGAGATTCTCATTTTTTCCAACCACATCCAATGGAGAGTTTTATTATTTATCTAGGAAAGTAACATTATCACATATTAGAGGTAGACATCATTTCTGTTCAATAGCCTGCCCTATGGACTAATAAAAAATTTCTAGGTCTTTACTGAGGTCATGTAATTTCAAAAGCTGCAATAGTTTCACAGAGCTTCTATGAGTAGGGTGTTATGGAAGAAATCTCTGAGGGGATTTTGGTCATGCTTTATTTCCTCCTGTATTCCGACTGGGTGGTCCTTTATGAGTCAACAGGTTTTCAAATGCTTTACCCTAGCTAAAAGCTCTGAATTGGACTGTCCTTTTCTCTACTCCCAATATCAACTGCATTCTCTCTCTCTCTTTTTTCCTAGGGACTGGAAAGGCTATTTGGCAGAATTCACTAGGAAGGGAATGGAGTCTGTTTGCAAATTAGAGACAAAAGTGTCCAGAAAAATATTCATGAAAAGAGTTCTTGAATCTCTCACCTGAGGTATCTTCCTCCTGTTATATCTTACTCCTCTGGCTTTGCTAAAGGATTGTGTATTAAGTAGCTATTCCTGCAACCCTAAAGAAGTTATCAGCTTTGGTTTAAATGATCCCTTTGTAGGTAAATTCTCAACTAGAGCCAACCCCAATTCATCATAACATGTCAGGGTCAGTGGCAATCAGATAAGCATCAGTACAATGGCAAGAATGCATTTTTACAACAAAATTGAAATGCAGAGTAAGAAACCCAAATCATCAGGAAAAGACAAAGAAACCTGGTATGGTGAGTAAAGAAAGAACTGCTTTTCTGGGGCACTGTTTTTACTGCCTCATCACACTGGTAGATTTAGTCATCTGTCTGACCAAGTGTTCAATTGTGCTCCTGATTCACTGAGAGAATGTTTCATATTTAACTCAAGTTAAAATGTCGGGAAAGGGGAGGATTTTCTTATTTCTCATTTGTGGATGGAGAATTATCTTAAATAAGGCCTGTCAATTTACCAGTTTGTGCTGCATGGGAGCAGAGATAAGTAACAAAATAAAATAGATCTCCCAGAATTTTGATGTTCAGGAGACACTACAAGAATCCTCCCTCTCCTCACTGAGCTTGTCGCTGATTAAGAGAAAAATGAATATATTCTCAAATAGCACAGATATGCGCAGCAACTGGAGGACCTAATTCCACAATTGCTTTTTAATTATATAAATATACTATGCATGAATATACCACACATATAAGTTGGTATGAAACAGATTTTGGAAATGTTGGGTTCTTTTAATAAGAAAGAAAAACTCTGATTTATAATCCCACTTACCAAACCCATATAGGATGAATATTTTCTTTGTAAGATAATATGGAAAGCACAGAAATGTGTAAATAAGCTGTGCTCTTAAATCTATCTGTTTTCATAATGACATTCACTCTCTCATTAGTAGAATAGTAGTGTAATGAATAGGAGACCCAGGTAAACTATTAAAACGTAAGAGAGGAAATCTCATTTGTCTCACTGTAAACTATAACCCCAAAGACAAATTACTGAGACCATATTGACTTGGTGGAAAGAACAATTCTCCCTTTATTCTTGCTTCCTTGTCTCTGCAGCCTCTGATTGTTCCCCTCTACCAAGAATCATGCACTGGAAACCACAACCATTTCTGCCATTAACAAGGTTAAAGCTAGACTATGGAGAAGGTCATAAGGATATAGACAGAAGGAACTGGCTACTTGTTTCTCTCTTGGCAGGACGTGTGAGTTTGGGCAGGGCTATAAGGTTTCCAGGGAAGCTCTACCTCACCAACTCTGGTAAATCATGAACTTCTGAAAGCACCACTACCTAAAGCTTGTGCCAATTAAGCCTTAGAACATATGTGAATGATTCATTCTAAACTGATTTCAGAATGTTTAGTTGCCTTCAATCCTTCTGAAAAGGCACCATTGCAGTTTGTGTAGTATTAACTTTCTCCAACCATTGTCACCATATGATATCTCAGTCAACTGATCTGCAGCTACAAAGGAGGACCTATAACTCTAACTTCTTAGCAATTAATGATGCTGTGAAGCCACAGGCAGATGAGTAAATTTTCTGATCTTACTTACTCAGACTTGATAGACGGCAAGCAAACAATTTCTGTGAAGATGGGATCATAGCTCATTGTTTGCAAAGCAAAGGAAGGAAACAACAAAGTGCAAAGGCAACCTACAGGATGGGAGAAAATATTTGCACACTCTGTATGTGATATGGGATTAATATCCCAAATATATAAATAACTTACAGATCTCAATAGCTTAAAAAAAATTAAAAATGGGCAAAAAACCTGAATAGATATTTCTCAAAAAAAGGACATACAGATGGCCAAAAGATATATGGAAAGGTGCTCAATATCAATGATTGCCAGAGAAATTCAAACAAAAACCACAATGAGATATCACCTCATGCCCATTAGGATGGCTGTTAGCAAAAAGTCAAGCAATTAGTGTAGGCTAGGATGGAAAGAAAAGGGAATCCTAGTGCACTCTTGGTGAGAATGTGAATTGCTGTGGCCATTAAGAACAGTATGAAGGTGTCTCAAAAATTAAAAATAGAACTACTATATGATCAGCAATCACATTACTGGGTATACATCCAAAGGAAATGAAATCAGTATCTTGAAAAGACATCTGTACCTTCATGTTCATTGCATCATTATTCATAATAGCTAAGAGGCGGCAAAAACAACCTATGAATGGATGAAGGAAATGTAATATTTTTAATGGAATATTATTTCACCACAAAAGAAGGAAATTCTGCCATGTGGGACAACAGGGATGAAACTGAATAACATTATGCTAAGTAAAATATTCCAGGCAGAGAAAGACAAATACTGTATGACCTCACTTATATGTGGAATCTAAAAGCATCTCAAACTCATAGAAACAGAGTAGAAGGGCAAAGATGGGGACTATGGAGAAATGTTGGTAAAAGGCCACAAACTTTCAGTTACAAGATAAACAAGTTCTAAGATACAGCATGGGTGGTGATGGGTATGTAAATTAATTTGACTGTGTTAATCTGTATACAGTGTACCCATATCAAATCTTCACATTGTACACCTTGGATATATACAATCTATATTTGTCAATTAAATGAAAGAAAGTAGCTCATCATTTCATATTAAAAAGAAAGCCAAAATGTCTACCAAAAAAATTCAAATTAACTCTCTTAATCATTCTGCTGACCCTTAACCTTATGAACATAGCTATTTATGGCTGCTCTGTCTAGCTCATACTTTCTCATAACCTCATGGCTCTTGTTTAAGACTTTCCTTCATCCTGTTTCCAGGAGGTCCTCACCAAGACCTCCTCGATTCCCACGTTTCATTACACGCTGATGACTTTGGAACCCTCAGGTCATCTCAGGGAAGTCTACTGTGCTTTCATCATCCAGTCATCACACATTTGCCCTGGAACTTTTTTTAGACTATACATTTTGCTAGAAAATGTTCACCTCTATAAGTCACCAGACTCTTTTCTTCAAGTGGCTTCAATTTCAGAACTTCTACTTTGTCTATAAAGCTTTCCCTAACGCATTGAAAGAGAAGTAAAGAATTCTTTTAGGTCTATCCAGTCTAAAGCTGCACCAAATTCAAAACTCTTTCACTCCAAAGGCAGTGTGATAGAGTAGATAGAGCATGGACTTGGGTATTAATGAAGCCTTGATTCTGAAATAAAAAATTTAATGTTGGCTGTCACACTGATTGTGTGCAATTACTTTTAGTCTCAGTGTCTTCGACCTTCATCTAGAGATAATGTCATCTACCACATATGGTTAATACTCATATTAAATGCATGTGTAGTATCTGATACTTGACACTGAATAAATGTAGTCCCTATTCCATTCTATAGAATGTGTGTCTTTTACATATATCCAATATAATATTCAATTTGTTTACTTGATTACAGAGTCAGCCTGGACTAGGTTTAGCAGAAACATACAACCCTAATACAACAGTGGTTTAACTACAAAGGTTTGTTTCTTATTTATGTTACACGTCCCTGCAGCCTTGCTCCATTTCGTTTTTATTCTAGGAACTGAACAGAAAGAGCAATTATTTATATAGGACATTTCAGTCTTATGGCAGAAAGGAAAGAGAACATGGCAGAACCATGAGATGGCTGTTAAAGCTTTTGATTGAAAAGGGCATGTATCACTTCTCACATTTCATTGGCTAAAGCAAAGCCACATGATCAAACTTGAGATTAACATGACAGGAAAGGGCATTACAGATAAGATTTTGGAAAATAATACACTGTATGACATTTGTATATTTCTTAAATATATAATTTATAACCAAATATTATGCATGCTTGCAATGTTAATTATCTTCTAAACTTCCAGAAGAACAACTATGGCAATGTGATATTTCACACTATAAAGCATATACTATATGCACGATATACTTTACACTATAGACTCCAGAAGAATTCAGGAACTATGTCTTTTCCCACTACTTTGAGCAACGCCTACGCCACAGGCTCTTGGTGACATTTGGGAGAGTGTTCATCACTCAATTTTACAGGCAGGTCGAATGGCTCCAGAACACAGTCATTAGAAATGAGGAAAGGCACTGTGTTTATCTGCTTAATTTGAGGGCTGTTCCTGTGGAGATTATTCTATCATGACTCATATGTAGGATGATAAAAACCACTGCAAGGATACAATTGCATTCTCATTTATTTTATTAATCATTCTAGGCAGTGGACTTATGATATGGGTATCAGAACAATGCAAGGACAAACAACAGTAATTCAAAATAACAGCAGATAAATTTGTCAGTCTAGCTTCCAGATAAATCCACAGCATAGCCTGGTATATTACCTGACAGAGATGAACACACAACCACACAAAACTTGTTTTTAATTTAGGCCCACAATTTTTTTTTTTTTTTTTTTTTTTTGAGATGGAGTCTCACTCTACTGCCCAGGCTGGAGTGCAGTGGCGCCATCTTGGTTCACTACAACCTCTGCCTCCCGGGTTCAAGCGATTCTCCTGCCCCAGCCTTCCGAGTAACTGAGACTACAGGCGTATGCCACCATACCCAGCTAATTTTTGTATTTTTAGTAGAGACAGTGTTTCACTATATTGACCAGGCTGGTCTCAAACTCCTGACCGCGTGATTTGCCCGCCTTGCCCTCTCAAAGTGCTGGGATTACAAGCATAAGGCACTGTGTCCAGTCTTAGGCCCACAATTATTTTTTAACCGATTGTCAATTGATGAATATTTATATAATTGTATTTTATATAATTTTTATTGTTATATAAAACACTGAAATGAACATTCTTATAGGTGTTGAACATCTGCATCAATATGTCTTAAGGATAAATTTCTAAATGTGGATTGTTGGCTGAAGTGGTGTATATATCTTTAGGGCTTTTGATTCCAAACCATTGGTCCTTCCATCTTTCACTATCTCCCAATCCTCTGATGCTGTCACTTCCCACCTTACCCAAGTTAAGTTTCACAACAAATCATTATTACTCCCTTGCACATACCTTCAACCCCCATCCCCCCTCATTTTATTATACTTGTGACAAAATTTAACTCTTGTTAAATCTAACTCTCATCTACTCTGTACCTGCACTCAGCTACTCTCCAATGTCCCTCTCCAACATGTCTATTAAGCTTGATCATGTGGCTTTGCTTTAGCCAATGAAATGTGAGAAGTGAGACACCCTTTGCATTCAGAAGCTTTAACAGCCATCTTGTGGTTCTGCCACGATCTCTTTCCTCTCTGCCACAAGACGGAAATGTCCTATATGGGGAATTGTTCCTTCTCTTTCGGTCCCAGAATGAAATGTATAATAAGTAAACATCTAGCTGTAAAAGAAACTTCCCAACTATTTTTCAAATTGGCTGTACCATATTGCACCTGCAGCCAGGCAGCTGGAGAAAAACGCATGACCATATTGACTGGTCTCATGTTAAAGTTATGAACACCAACTTCAAATGAGTCCTTAATGTTGGCAGGTCATCATGCTAGTTGTTTTGAGACCACTCATTCTCCCACTATTATTATTGACTATTTAACATGATTTTATTTTTCTCAACTGCCTCCTCTCCCATCTTTGCATTCAGGTTTCTACCTCACTGTGAAAACTGAGGCAACCAGAAGAGAGAACGCTCAAGGCTCCTCCCACCACATTACTGTTTTCATGGCAAGTGTTCCATTACACTCTGTCTTCCCAGCTGTTACCATAGATGAGTGGTCCCTGCTCCTGGCTACTCCAAGGATATCACTCTAGCAATGGTGCTCCCTTGCTTCTTTATTTTCATTTTTCCTCTACTGCCTCATTCCTATGAGCGTACAAACATGCTGCCATTCCCCCATCTTAAAAATAAAACTATTTTCTCTTGACCCTCCTTCCTCTGCCAACTATCATCCCCTTAGCAAAACTGTTTAAATTATTTTGTCTATACTCAGTCTTCAATTTCTCCCTTCCATTTTTAAAATATAGTCATCATTGAGGTAGAGCTTGCACATAATGAAATTCACTGGTTTGATGCATTTTGCAAATGTAAACAGTCACGTAACAACCACAACAATTAAGATAGAAACACTGACATCACCCCTGGAAACTTCCCACATGCCATTTGTAGTCAGTTTTCTCCCCAAGCCCCCAGGCTCTAATGACCACTGATCTACTTTCCATAACTATAGTTTTGCCCTTTCTATAGTTTTATAAAAATGGAATCATAAAGTATGTAGCCTTTTTGTCAGACTCCTTTCACTTAGCATAATACTTTGTGATTCATTCTTGTGGTTCTTTATTCCTTGTAATTGCTGAATATCATTTTACTATATTGCCAGTACCATGATTTGTTTATTAATTCACCAGTTGATGAGCATCTGAGTTGTTACCAGTTTTGGGCTCTCATGAATAAAGCTGCTATGAACATTCATAAGCAAATCTTTGTGTGTACATATGTCTTCATTTCCCTTAGGTAAATACTTAACAAATGCAATTGCCAGGTCATATAATAAAGTATATGTTTAACTGTAAAAGAAACCCCCAAACTGTATTCCAAATTGTTTGTTTCATTCTGCAATTTCAATTACAACTAGAGAGCTCTAGTTATTCCATGTCTTCAACAACACTGGAATTATCAGTCTGTTAAAGTTTTAGTGGTGTTAGTTGTAGAAGTATCTTATGATGCTTTTAATTTGCATTAATCTAATGACTAATAATGTCAAGTATCTTTTCATGTGCTTATTTGCCATCTTATATGTTATTTGGTGAAATGCCTCTTCAAATCCTTTGCCCATTTAAAAAAAAACAAACAGGTTGTTTGTGTTATTGAGTTATGAGTACGTTATGTATTCTGGATAGAAATTCTCTATTCTATCAGATGTGAGTTTTGCAAGTATTTTTCTCTCAGTCAGTGACTTGCATTTTAAAATGTTGATGAAATTCAATTTATTATTTCTCTTCTTGATTCAAGTTTATTATGCTCTGAGAAATCTTTATGAACCTAAGATCATGAAGATTTTTTTTCTAGAAGCTTTATACTTTTACTTCTTATGTTTAAGTCTATGATCCATTTAAAGTTAAACCTTGTTGGGAGATAAGGATTCATTTTTTTAATCTAGATATCTAGTTGCCTTACCAGTATAAGAATTTCCTCATATTTTGCATTTCCAACTGTTACCATAGATGAACGATCCCAGTCCATTATTAAAGATTATCCTTTCCTTTTGAATTATCTCAGTACCTTTGTTAAACATCAGCTGATTATATAGGTAGGTCTATTACTGGACCCTCTATTCTCTTCCATTGATGTATATTTCTATACTTGCACCAATACCACACTCTTTCGATTACTGTAGTTTTACAGTATGTCATGCAATCAGGTAACATGAACCCTGAAACATTGTGTTTTTTTTCTCAAAATTGTTTTGACTATTCTAAATAATTTGCATTTTCTTTTTTTAATTTTTTTTTCTATTTTTAATTATACTTTAAGTTCTAGGGTACTGGTGCACAACATGTAGCTTTGTTACATATGTATACATGTGCCATGTTGGTGTGCTGCACCCATTAACTCGTCATTTACATTAGGTATATCTCCTAATGCTATCCCTCCCCTTCCTGCCACCCCATGGCAGGCCCCAGTGTGTGATGTTCCCCACCCTGTGTCCAAGTGTTCTCATTGTTCAATTCCCACCTATGAGTGAGAACATGCAGTGTTTGGTTTTCTGTCCTTGCGATAGTTTGCTCAGAATGATAGTTTCCAGTTTCATCCATGTCCCTACAAAGGACATGAACTCATCCTTTTTTATGGCTGCATAGTATTCCATAGTGTATTTGTGCTGCATTTTTTAAATCCAGTCTATCATTGATGGATATTTGGGTTGGTTCCAAGTCTTTGCTATTGTGAATAGTAATTTGCATTTTCAAATACATTTAAGAATAAGCTTGTCAATTTGTATTTTTTTCAAGCTGGTGAGGATTTTAATTAGGATTACTTTGAATGTATAGACCAATTTAGGAAGAATTGGGATCTCAATAACACTGAGTATTCCAATCCATCAATATAATATATCTTTCCATTTATTTAAGTATTTTTCTCAATAATGTTTATAGTTTTCATTGTACAAGTATTGCACATACTTTGTTAAATGTATCCCTCACCACTTTACGGTTTTATCTTCTCTCTCTCTCTCTCTCTTTTTTTTTTTGACGGAGTCTTGCTGTGTTGCCAGACTGGAGTGCAGTGGCTTGATCTTGGCTCACTACAACCTCCGCCTCCCGGGAGTGATTCTCCTGCCTCAGCCTCCCGAGTAGCTGGGACTACAGGTGCACACCACCATGCCCAGCTAATTTTTCTTTTTTCTTTTTTGGTATTTTTAGTAGAGATGAGATTTCACCATGTTGGCCAGGATGGTCTCAATCTCTTGACCTTGTGATCCGCCCACCTTTGCCTCCCAAGGTGCTGGGATTACAGGCGTGAGCCACTGCGCCTGGCCATCACTTTGTGTTTTTGGCATTTTTATAATGGTGTTAAAAAATTTAATTTCTAATTTTCATTACTGGTATATAAAATACAATTAGGTGTTGTATATTGATTTTGCATATTGCAACCTTGCTGAATTTACTTATTATTTCTCTTAATTTTATATACATACCTTAGGATATTCTGTTGTCTGCAAATAATGGCAGTTTTACTTCTTTTCTTCTGTATGCCTTTTATTTTTATTTATGCATTATTGCATTGCCTACAACCTCTACTGCAATGTTAAGCAAAAGGACTGAAATGGAATCCTTGCCTTGTTTCTGATTTTAGGGGGAATGCAGTGAGTCTTTCATCAATAAATATAATGTTACCTGTAAGATTTATTTTTTTAAATTTTTTTGAGACAGGGTCTTGCTGTGTCACTCAAAGTGGAGTGCAGTGGCGTAATCACTGCGGAGTGCAGCCTCAACTTCCTGGGCTCAAGTGATCCTCCCACCTCAGCCTCCCAAGTAGCTGGGATCACAGGCACATGCCACCATGCCTGGCTAATATTTTTATTTTTTGTAGAGATGGAGTCTCACTATGTTGCCCAGGCTGGTCTTAAACTCCTGGACCCAAACAATCTTCCCACCTTGGCCTCCCAAAGTGCTGGGATTACAGGCATGAGCCATCATGCCTGGCCAAGATTTTTTTTATGCCCTTTATAAAGTTGAGAAAGTTCTCCTGTATTCCCAGATTGCTGTGAAAAAATGTTGTGTTTTCTTATATGATTTTTCTGCATCTACTGATACAATTCTTATTTTAGTCTATTAACGTGATGGATTACATTGACTTTTTCTGTTTTTATAAAAATATTGTGGTATAAGAACTTAAAATTTTTTCTGATTTTTGAATGTTAAACCAACTTCACATTCCTGGTATAAATCCTAACTTTACTGTGATTTTTTAAAAAAAAATATATGTTGCTGGATTCAATTTTCTCAAAGGTTTATAAAGGAGTTTTGCATATATTTATGAGGGATACTGGTCTGCAGGGTTTTCGTTTTTATTTTTTTAAATATCTTTATCTGGTTTTTGCCAGGCATTGTGGCTCACGCCTGTAATTCCAGCACTTTGGGAGGCCGAGGCAGGCGAATCACTTGTGGCCAGGAGTTTGAGACCAGCCTGGCAACAGAGAAAAACCCTGTTTCTACTGAAAATACAAAAATTAGCTTAGCATGCTGGCGCGCACCTGTAATCCCAGCTGCTGGGGAGGCTGAGACATGAGAAGCGCTTGAATCTGGGAGGCAGAAATTGCAGTGAGCTGAGATTGCGCTGTTGTATTCCAGCCTGGGCAACAGAATGAGACGATGTCTCAAAAAATAACTAAATAAAATAGAATAAAATATCTTTATCTGGTTTTGGTACTGGGATTAATGCTTGCCTCATAAAATGACTTGGAAATTCTTCCTTCCTCTTCTACTTTCTCAAAAAGTTTTAGTAGAGTTGGTACCATTTCTTCTCTGTTTAGTTCTGTTGACCAGTATTTTCTTTGTGGGAAGGTGTTAAACTATGAATTCAACCTCTTTAATAGATATAGAACTATTCAGGTTATGCATATCTGTTTGAGTAAGACTGGTAGTTTGTGTGTTTAAAGCAATTTTTTCATTAAAACTAAGTTATGACTATATTGGCATACATTTTTTCATAACATTCCCTTATTATCCTTAAAATATCTTAGGATCCATGTGAACCCCCCCTTTTTATTCCTCACATTCATAATTTTTGCCTTGTCTCTTTTTCTCTTGTTATTTTTCATCTTTTTGATAACAGCTATCCTACCAGGTGTGAGGTAATATCTCATGTGATTTTTTTTAAGATAGAGACTTGCTGTGCCATCTAGGTTGGAGTGCAGTGGCATAATCATAGCTCAATGCAGCCTTAGATTCCTGGGCTCAAGTGATCCTCCCACCTCAGTCTCCTGAGTAGCTAAAATACAGGTACATGCCACAATACCTGGCTAATTTTAAAATCTTTTGTAGAGACGAGGCACTGTGTCACCCAGGCTAGTTTCAAACTCCTGGCTGGCCTCAGGTGATTCCCCCTGCCTTGGCTTCCCACAGTGCTGGGATTATAGGCATGAGCCACTATGCTTAGTCCCTTATTGTGATTTTGTTTTGCATTTCCCTAATGATTTTATCTGCACTTTTGGTTTACTAGCTATACTTGTTTTATTTTTCAAAAAATTAATAGCTGTTCTAGGGTTTACAGTATACATCTTTAACTTATCACAGTCTACTTTCAAAAAATATTATACCGTTTCATGTATAGTTTAAGAACCTTACAAAGGCATCCTTCCAAATTCCCCCTCATTCCTTTGTTCTATTGTTCTCAGATATTTTGCTTCTATGTATGCTGTAAACCTTATAATACAGAGTTGTTAGTTTTGCTTATAGTCAATTACCTTTTAAAGAAATTTTCTAAATAAGAAAAAACTTTTCTATATATTCACATGTTTACCATTTCTGGCACTTATTTCTTTGTGTAGATCCAGGAATCCTTTATTTCTTGTCGTACAGGGCTACTAGCAATTAACTTTCTAAGCTTTTGTTATCATTGTTCTTCTTTTTAAAAAAATTGTGGTAAGAGCACTTAACATAAGATCTACCCTCTTAACAAACTTTTAAGTGTACGATACAGTATCATTAACTATAGATTGGACAATAGATTTATAGAACTTAATCATCTTACAGAACTGAAATTTTATAATTGTCGAATAGCAACTCCTCCCCTCTTGTTGGTCTTAAAATGGTTTTCTTTCACCTTGATTTTTGAAAGATATTTTCATGGGTGTAGTATTCTGGGCCAACAGCTTATTTTTTTTTATTTTTCCGTCAGCACTTTAAAGATGTTCTGTTGTCTTCTGACCTGTGTGGTTTCCGGTAAGTCAGCTGTCATTTTTTATCTTTGTTTCTCTTTATGTAGTGTATCTCTTTCCCCGACTGCTTTAAAAATGTTTTCTCATTATTAATGGATTTCAACAATTTGATTATGATGTACCTAAAGAGGTTTAATTTATATTTATTCCGCTTGGGGTTTTTGGATCTATATGTTTTTAAAATTTCAACAAATTTGGATTTGGGAGGCCATTATTTCTTCAATTACATTTTATGTCCACTTCTCTTCCTCAAGTCTTCTCTCCTTCTAGGACTCCAGTTAAATGAATATTAGACACTTTGATTAGTCCCACAACTCACTGAGATTTTGTGCCATTTTTTTCAGTATCATTTTCTCTTTGCGTTTCATGTTGGTTATTTCTATTGCGTTGTCTTCAAGTTCAGTTGTCTTGGTATGGCATTTTTTACCTCTAGAAGTTTTATTTGGCTCTTTTTAAATTTTCCAGTTTTCTCTTCATCAAGTTTATGTTTCCCTTTACATATTGACCATATTTATAAGATTTGTGGTACTCGTTTTAAGGTTCTTGTCTATGAATTCCATGATGTATGTCTTTTCTGGGTCGTTTCTGTTAATTGCTTTTTATTCTGGTTATAGGTAATAGTTTTCTGCATCTTTAAAGGCCTGGTAATTTTTAATTGGATACAGAATTGTGAATTTTGCTTTGTTTGCTGCTGGCTTTATTGTATTCCTTTAAAGATTGTAGAGTTTTGTTTGTTTGTTTTTTGTTTTTCCTGGAATCCAGTTAAGGTACTTAGGTATCATTTAAGGCTGGATTTTAAGCTTTTTTTTTTTTTCTTTTAGAGTGCATCCAGAGAAACCTTTATTTTGGGACTAATTGAGTTCCATCATTAGGCATGAGCCTTCCAGGGATGCTAACTAATGTATGGAGTCTCTTTATTTTGGTTAGTGGGAACATGAATGCCTTCTGATTCTGTGTGTTCTTCAGAATTGTTCTGGAAAGTCTTGTCCCAGCCTGGGGGTGTTTTCTGTTATGTATGTTCAGATTAATACTCAAAGTCCCAAAGGGACTCCTCTTCAGATCTTCAGAGCTTTTTCTGTGTGCAACACTCTTTTTTGGTACTCTGCCTTCTAAATTCTAGCCATTTTGGTATCCTCAGACCTGATCTTGATCTCTTTAGCTCAGCAGGCATGTCAGGTTCTTTATGTTCCCCTCCCTGCACTGCAGCTGAACACTGGCTCTCAGTAGTAAGCTAGGACATCCTAAAGTGCATCTCATTTGTTTTCCTTCTCTCAGTGATCAGTTCTATGCTGCCTATTGTCCAATGTCTGAAAACCATTATTTTATCTATTTTTATCAAGCTTTAGAGTTATTTATAATTGAAGAGCAATTCTTACTACTGCTAATTCTCCTTGGTCAAAGGAGAAGTCCCTCGGTTAGATTTTGCCCCACCATTCTGCTGAAACTCTTTCATGAAGGCCAACAATGATCTCCAGATTGCTAAATCTAATATTACCTGTATTTAAGATTCACAAAAGACAGTTAACTCTCCTTCAGAACTCATAAAACTACTATAGATGGCAGAAGTAGAATGACGTGTAAGAGCACTGAGTAAACCTATTTCGCACTTTATTTTTATTTTGTTTTATTTTTTATTTTGGACACCTCAAGACCGTTGAGTACTGCTTAGCACTTTAAATAAAATTAGTCATGAATTCTTAAAAGTTTCATAGACAGTGTGGGGCTTACCTAGGTGAAATGCATTTGTTTGGAAATGCGCCTGGAATATTGTTTTTATTCAGGTATGGTGAGGCCAACACATGAGGAGACAGTTGCCACTGAAAAGGTAGTTTGTTTCTCACAGTTCTCAGGAGGAGGAGGCTTGTAGTACCACACAGGGACACATAGATTTCGAAATGTGGATCAGATTGGAGGCGGAAAGAGAAAAGGGAAAGCACAGGTAGAAGCTTTGATTGTGGTTGTCATGGGAAAGGACGGGAGAGAAAGGGGAAGGAGTCAAGCAGGGGTAGGATTGGATGGTTTGAATAATTTCTATGGGCTCTGGGTTATTGGGGTGGTCCTCAGTTGTCCACTGCATGGCCCTGGAGTGATTAGAGCAGAGGAATATTGCCTTCTGAAGTGTAAAAACCAGCTAGAGATGGTTTGAAGTAAGAGTTCTGGACTGGTGAGTTTGCATACGAAAGGCATGCTCACAGGCAGTTGTTTGCTATCTCAGAAATTAATTAACCCTGGGAGGGGCAGGTCCCAAGTTGTCAAAGCATCATAAAATGCAGGGAAAAAAAAACATGACTAATACACAACTATAACAAACTGACCAACCTCACAGAGACTTGTCTTCATCAGGGAATGAGAGATGGGAGACAAAATGATACCTGGAGGGCTTGGTCCAGTCCAGAGACCAGGACCCAGAGCTGCTGTAGTGAATGGGTCACTGTCTTCTCGCAGCTGGGTCTCTATAGTCTTCTTGCTGCTGGTTTTACTTTTCCTCTTCACACTGTAGTCATGGTAATGTTTATGATGCATGTCTCATCATGTTGCTCATCCGCTTACACTCTGCAGTGGCTCCCCATTATTCACAGAATCAAGCTGAAACTTCCTAACATGGGATTCAGCTAATACTTAGTCTCATTTCTTGCCATAAGTCACCCCCGCCATGCCCTACATGCACCAAATCCTGTCCCCCACCAAACACACAATGTAAGCAGCTATACTGAATTTCCCCTAGTTCTTTAAAAACATCAGTCTCCTTTTTCTTTCTTCACACTTTTCCCCTTTTGTTCTAACTTCGAATAATCCTTCAGAAATTGACTCAAGCATATCCTCCTCAGAGAGGTTTCTCTTGACTGTCCTCCAATCCAGGCTTGCTCAGGGGACCCACTCAATCTTCACACAGCACTCTGCTTCCCAATCGTGGCTCTAACCACACTTCCATAATTGCCTATTTACTTCTGTCACTTGCCATGACGACAGCGCCCATATAAGTTGTGTTCACCTCTGTATTTGCAGCACCTAGTACGGTGCATGGCCCATGGCAGTCTTTCAGGAAACATATCTAAAATGCATGTAAATGAATGAAGTAGCAATGCTATAGGACTAGGCCTGGGTGAGATTTAGGTGTTCCCAGAAGGGGCCTGAGTTGTCATTGATCTGAGAAGTGTGTCAGGCTTTTAACTCTTTCTGCTGGGATAACTGCGGTTGGGGCTAGGTTGGGGAGGTCATAAACTATTACTGACACTGAATTAGAACTAAACTAGTCTCCAGGGAAGAGAGAAGAGGAGATATAGCATTTTGTTGGGAAATTTGTCCTCAGTAAGTTCACTCTGGGTCATTTAGTTCTTTATGCCCAAAGAAGTTAATACACCCATCAGTAACAGTGAGTGCTCTGATCTTAAATTTGTTTAAAATCAGGGCAGGGATGACTATGTATAACAAAAGAAGATGAGTCATAAGAAATGCAATGTTATGAAGAAAAAATAGGCCAGGTGTGGTGGCTCATACCTGTAATCCCAGAACTTTGGGAGGCTGAGGTGGGCAGATCATGAGGTCGGGAGATTGAGACCATCCTGGCCAACATGGTGAAACCCCATCTCTACTAAAAAATACAAAAATTAGCTGGACGTAGTGGCACATGCCTGTAATCCCAGCTACTCAGGAGGCTGAGACAGGAGAATCTCTTGAACCAGGGAGTCGGATGTTGCAGTGACTCGAGATAGTGCCACCGCACTCCAACCTGGTGACAGAGCGAGACTCCATCTCAAAAAGAAAAGAAAAAAAAAGTGCAATAACACTTTATAAACTTTGTGATATTTATTTTCAATTTCAGCATTGAACAGAGGTGATAAATATTACATGTCCATTTTTCTGAACCTATAGCTTAAGCCATCTTTTCCAAAGAAAGAATGAAATTTTAAAAATATTTGAGAAAAAAATCTCCAAATGCTAAAGAAACCTCTATATAGGAAAGGAAGTTACTCACACATCTACAAAGGAACAAGAGATGGGAAAGAAGCTGTGGAGGTGCTGAATAGCTTTAGTACATTTTGATGGAGGTCTAGACTAGAGAAACTAGCCTAAAATTACAGTAGAACATATTAGGTTAGACAGCAGAGGAAGAGATCAAGAGATCCAACTCTCTCTCTCGCTCTCTGTCTCTCTCTCTCACAAACACACACACACTCTCACACACACACCCTTCACACACATTAGCAGATTGTTATATACTGAGTTTGTTTAAAAGACAGGGGTATATCCAGGCTACTATTTCCAAGGCAACTTTAAACATCAAGTAACAGGTGCTTTTCTTCCTCTAGTAGTTCCTTTTGTAAAAGGAGGGGACTCTACACTTTTAGATTTCCCTTGTTTGGAACCTTGTCAGCATTGCCTTGCCCATTTCAAGAAAATGTTTTCAGAAATTGTGAACACCGCTGATAACATCAGCTCTCTCATCAGAAAAGCAAAAAGCAATCAAGCTGGTATGCATGCACTCTGGGTGGTGTATGGGGGTGGTCTCTGGGAATGGTAGGCCTCTTCCTTGTTATTATGTGTTACTAACCAGAATTTGGGAAATATATTTGACTATAAATTCTTGATATCAAATCTGCCAGCACCAGCCAGAGACAGGACTAATAGATGTCAAGATAAAGGCAGATTTAAGTGACTGTAGTTTAGGCAAGCACTTGCTGAAAGTTAGGGCAGGGGTCCCCAACCCCCAGGCCCCAGACCAGAACCAGTCCATGGTCTGTTAGGAACCGGGCTGCACAGCAGGAGGTGAGCAGCGGGAAGGTGAGTAAGTGAAGCTTCATTGGTATTTACAGCTGCTCCCCATGACTGGCATTACCGCCTGAGCTCCACCTCCTGTCAGATAAGCAGCAGCAATTTGATTCTCACAGGAGCATGAATCCTACTGTGAACTGTGCATGTGAGGGATATAGGTTGTGTGCTCCTTATGAGAATAGAATGTCTGATGATCTGTCAGTCACTGTCTCCCATCACCCCCAGATGGGATCATCTAGCTGCAGAAAACAATCTCAGGGCTCCCACTGGTTCTACATTATGGTGAGTTGTATAATTATTTCATTATATACGACAATGTAATAATAATAGAAATAAAGTGCACAATAAATGTAATGTGCTTGAATCATAGTGAAACCACCACTACTACTTACCCTCCCCCACCCAAGTCCATGGAAATATTATCTTCCATGAAACTAGTCCCTGGTGCCAAAAAGGTTGGTGGCTGCTAAATTAGAGGGTTACTAGGGAAGGTCAGGCAAGGATTTGTGCATTTTAGATAGTTGGATGAGAAAACCAGTTGGTAAAGTCCTTTTCAAATCTAAGATGCTGTGACGCTATTATTTATTACTCTGTGTGTGTGTGTGTGTGTGTGTTTACAGGGTACAGTGTGAGGAAAGTGCCAGCTGCAGCTGTTTATTACTCTGAAAATGGCTTCTCTTCTCTGTGCTGTGGCTTTCCACACCACAAACTCTCCACTAACACAGCATCTGTAGCTGCAAGGAGGGTTGAGGGTTTTATAGCCTGCCCTGACATTTTTGTTGCTGATGCTGTTTAGTATGGGCTGGGAGTGGGGCGGAGGGGAAAGGAGAAGTGTTCTAGCTGGGAGCACCCTCCGGTCATGGAACACAGGTCTTACCTGGAAAGGTCTAAGATTCTCTGATCTGTCCTCCTACGGTGTATTAAGCACCACAGCCGCGGAGATCAGAATTTTACTGTTTAACTATTTGATGCTGGTTTTCTTGCAGCCTATCCTGTATCTCCAGTTTTAGTTCTTATTATAAGTTTTTCTGCCTACTCCCTGAATCTCTAGAACTTACATTTCTCTCTGGCTCTTGGCCTGTACTACGATATGAATTTTCACATTTGTTTTTCCCTCTACGTGTGTTAGCAAAATTGAAGTTTGAATAAAAGTGTTGCCAAATGATAAAATGTATGGTGGTCAAATATTTATCTATAAGTCCTTTCCTTTATTAAAAAGTTCAATTCGTGATTATTGTAGAAAGCTGGAAGCATAAAACAGTCAAATAACCAGTTGTTTGAAAAGCTAAGGGAAAGCCAGTTGCGTTTTGCTGGTGGCAAAATGGAAGGTGCACTGATTCTGGAATAAGAAAACATGGGTTCAAACAGAGGTTCTGCAGTTGCCTGGCTTCGTGATCTATAACATGTCAGTAAAAATTGAGGCAAAAATTAAGTGCCTTACTCTGAAAAGGCATGCATGTGGGAGGGCCTACACAAAGTAGCCACCCAATAAGGGTTAAGAGACTTGCACTGAATAATCAGAAAATGGGCGATTAGAGTTTTTAACATGCCTGCACATTTTCTCTCCGTTCTGACCCCACTTCATGACATATAGCAATTCTTTAAAACAGAGAAAAGCAAAAGAAATAAAGAGAAAAAGAATATATTGATCTGATATTGCTTTAAGGCCTTTAGAATAGTGATACTTTATATCAAAAGACTGAACCATTTTAAACACTTCATTCCCTCCATGCACTGTGCCTCCACCCCTAGAGGGCAGCATGCCCTCAAAGAAATTCACCCAGGGCCCAATTAGAATCCATCTAAATGGCCAATTACCTTCAATTGAATTATTTCTCATCGACCTTAAAAATAACTCTTGAAACTCATTAGGCACACTATCCAGAATTTAAGGGAGTGTTACCTGCACTTTCTAATGACTCCCTCAGAAGCATGTTTTATCGAGACCATCAAATAAATAAAGTGCCCAGGAAATTAAGAAACCTGGTGACCAGAGGTCACCTTTGTGGAAGAACCTCTACTCAGGAGGAAGCCCCTGCTGTTTTCTCAGATGAAGCTGCTCCTTCGAAAGTGATTTCCTGCCATAACCTCTCCTCTTCCGACTCTCCTCAGAGCTCAGAGTGACAAGGTGAGAGCTAGAGGTCCTTGCTCTTCCTCATCCCACCCACCTGCCTCCTTCACTTCCCGTCATTCCTGGCCCTGGCCCTAGCCCGTTAGGTTAAGGGCGCTTAAGGCACTTTTGAGCCTGGGCTCTTACCCAATGTTCTTTTGTTTCTAGAATGAACTTTCACTTTCCCTCACTAACACCTTCATCACTGACTCATACATAATGGAGAAAACACAGGCCTCACCCACGTCCAGACCCCAAATCCTCCCAATGATATGATGAGGCCCACTGCACACATGCTTCACAGGTTCTCCAGCCCAGCATCTCTCAAGCTTTTTGGGCACATAGCACTGGTGTTTTACACCCGAGTCTTCATGCCGCCTCCTCAGTGTTTTTCTGTCTTCAGGAGCTCTGAGTTGCAATCCAGGCCCAGCTGCTAATCAGAGCCTTGTGGTTCTACTATGCAAAATGAAAGAGGATGCCAGCTGCCTTCACCCAAGTTCTAGAGAGGCAGATAGGGATTACCAGTCACTTTGATGCCACAGTCATCTTGGAGAAAAGATAACACAATTTCTACTATTCACAGAGACACACCAGTGAGGTTTCTATACTCATTCTGGTTTGATTTTTGGATTTCTGGTGACTTTTTCTCCAAAAATATGGGGTTTGGGTGGATAAGACAGTTTTCATCTATGTATGGGATGTTGTCAAAACAGGACACTAGAGTTGTTTTTGTTTTAATGAAAAATAACACTTCCAATATTGAAAGGCAGTATCCATTAATTCAATCGAACATTATTTCATAAGCAAATATGTTTGAAAAAATTAGCAAGTAAATGCATAAATAAATTACCTCCATTGAAAGCTGATACTGGCAGATATGATAACATGTTTCCTGCTAACTAGTTTACATTTCTTTTGAAGTGAATTTCTGGCTGACAGTGTTCATGTCACAGATGGTATCCTCACCTGCTTCATTAAGGCCTGTTTAGAATACAGTTCTAATGTAGGTTTTATTCCATGTAAAGCCACCTAGAGATAATTTTAAATGATGATATCGACTAACAAACACGTAATCAAGAAGCTCTTAAAATTTTATTAAAATTCAGGTCTTTCACCATTAGCAAACCTGCTTCATTAACATATTAATAGATAATGTTCCTGCTCATAATTAGCGTGTATTTTCTTTGCATCATTGTAGTTGAAAGAATTCAGGTGGGGTTTGGTAGAAAAGTTTTTTTTATTTCTGCCAACAAAGCACCTGGGAGAATAACTGAAGCTCCTGACCACCATTTCCATTTTAATCATCCGCTTCCTCCCTCCCACAGTGTTTCTCTCCTTAAGCTCAGTTTTATTTACTTTCCCCATATTCACCCCTCTGTGAATTATAGACATGTTAAGCCATGGACTACATGCAGGTGAACAAGGATTTAGCCCACTTACTGAAGGATGAGTGCTAACTGCAAGAGAAACTCCAGGTATAAAAATATTTTCATCCAGAGGTTGAGAAAAGCTGGAATCTGAAAACTGAAAATAAGCTCATCTTTTTCTTTAAAATAATTAAAAATCCTACTTGTTCTATGAGAGTGTATAGAATATAGAATACAGTCCATGTCATGTTTTTATGAAAAGAGTGATGTCCATTTCAAGGAATGATGTCTTACAGAGAGGAATAATTGAGGGATCTGCCTAGGGAGGCTTTTGTTTTTGTTTTTGAAGTGACCACAAAATTAGAGTAAGTCTATAACTGAGGTCTTTGGAATAAAGCTACAGTGTTATTTTGAAACATTCTCACTGCAGTGATATACTACTGGTAACTTATTAGCAATAAAGAATGGAATTGGTACTATCTCTTAAGATGAAAATCTCAAATAAAAAGGAAAATAATATTTATACTAAAAATAGCAATTATCTTCTAATATGGTCTAAACCACCAGCCAATTTTGTTGACCACTGCCATTTTGAAGCAACACAATTCTGTGACTTTAGAGCACAGCTTGACATGAGGCAGAAGCCTCCCGCATGGTCTAGCATATTGGAACCTCTTGGATGGGTCAGAGATTAGTTTTACTTGCCAGGAGTACCCACAACAGTCCTGCTGCACTGTGGGTATGGGTTCGAGTGTTTGAGGTCTTAGAGAACATCTAATTGCCCACTCATTATATTCAGGAGCAAATGCAGGCCCAGAGAAGTCCAACAACATTCTCTAGAGCTCTCAGTTTGTTAGGCGTAGAGTTGAGGATGGCATTAAGGCCTTCTGCTTTTTTTTTAAACCGTATCTCTTTCTTAAAATTTGCCAGCCCTGATTTTCTCAATAAGAGAAGAATTGAAATTATATCTATGAATTATTAAAATATAATGACACAACTTGCTGGTTGTGAGGGGGAGAATAAGCTGAGTATAATCACAAAGAACACTGTCATCGTCCACCCAGGATACCACCTGGATAAAGGGAGGATTCAGTTACAGTACAGGAGAGATACTGCCTCTTTGTCCTTTTAATACTGTGACCCCGAACTGCTATTTCTACATTTGTGAGTTAACAGAATTTAGTATAACATATCCACTTGAACTTTGTGCAGTGGTAGAAATGTTAGATATCCGTATTAGCCAAAACTGGAGCCACTAGCCACATGTGGCTATTGAGCATTTAAAATGTGGCTAGGGCAGCCAAAGAACTAAATTTTTAATTTTATTTAATCTTAGCTAATTTACATTTAGATAGATGCATGGGGCTGGTGGCTATTCTATTGGACCGCACAGATTCAGCATATCCTAGTGGAAGAGCTATTATAAATTCAGATAATGTCAGTGAGCTAGAGACCTCTGGTGGAGGGGACTGTTACCTGCAAGATGCTGAGCACAACTTTTTTTTTTTTAATTTCAGGATTGGTCACATATTTTAATACCAACACCACTGTTTAATGTAACATGCAAATTCTCTAGGTAGTAAGGGATGGAATCACAAAGAATGCAGAGACTAACTATTATATTGATTAATATTTGCTGTGGTGATACCAAGTTTCTGTTACTAGGCTTATTAACAGGACCCTAGAAGGATAGTTTAACTAGAAGGATACTTGTATTGTGGTTCTATGGCATAAGAAACGGAAGGTCCCAGGTCCCCAGGCAGATCTAGAAGCATTCTTTGTGATGGGAGATGGTCTCAAGCTGTATCATTTAAGAGGTGATATAGCTTGGCGGAAGTCTGCACTGAATTCAAGACAATGGCTGTTTGAGCATGTTGCTAGAAAACAAATGCCAGTGCTGTTTCCACCTCCTTGCCGACACACAACCACACACGGTTGCCTCCATAAAGCTAAGGTAGCCTGTTGCTTTTAAGGTAGGTTAAAAACAGAGATTTGGGGCCTTTTTACCCCTCTTAAATAGCTCTCCGTACAATGGAGTTCACCGATGTATTAGGTTCCTTTCTGATCCTGCTATTTTCCACATCACTTGTTATACTCTCCAGGAAATTCGAGGGCTCCTTTTTCCCTCTCTGGTAATTCTTACTTCTTCTCATATTTATCTTTGCTTGGCCTCAGTCCTGCTTCCATGACTGAAAGCTACAAAAGTGCCTAAGACAGAGATTGCTAGCTGGCTTTAATAATTGTCAAAAGTAATAGAACTAATTTTTTTTAGCTAGCATTTTCTAGGCATTTTCTAAATGTAAACTACTTAAAATAATGCTGAATATATGCTGGTTATTATTCATGAGAATTAGAAATATGCAGCCAAGTTCATCATTTATGGCTTTTGAATTTCTGGCTTATGTAAGTTCCCCCCTACCTTAAAGGGATCCAAATGTCTTCCTAAATACCCGTGGATGGTTTGACTACACATTTAGAAAATCAGTGAGACTCTGTTAAATATGATTGGAATTAATAACTTAAATTGGAAAAGTAGCTAGATATAAAATTTTAAAGAAAATATAGTAATCAGCCAGGCACGGTGGCTCTTGCCTATAAATCCCAGCACTTTGGGCGGCCAAGATGGGAGGATTGCTTGAAGCCAGGAGTTTGAGACCGGCCTGGGCAACATAGTAAGATATTGTCTCTACAAAACTTTTTTTAAAAAAAATTAGTTGGATATAGTGGTGCACACCTGTAGTCCCCAGCTACTTAGGAGGCTGAGGTGGGAGGATCCCTCAAACCCAGGAGGTTGAGGCTGCTGTGAGGAGTAACCACACTACTGTAATCCAGCCTGGGCCACAGAGCGAGACCCTGTCTCACAGCCAGATTTACTGGTTGTGTGATCTTGGGCAAGTTACTCAGCCTTTCTGACTGTGGTCTCTTCCTTTATAAAATGTATATAATAGCAGTCACCTCAAAGAACTATATGAGAATCACATAAGACAGCACATAAGCCACCAGGCAGTTCGGAGAGTCTCAGGAACTAATCATGGTACATGCCATGATTAACAGTAAAACAAAATGGATGATGTTACAAGGCAGTTAGAAATAACACTGAATCAGGCACCAATATTTGGATTAGAACCAAACTTATTACTTACTAACCTTAACCTTAAAACATATACACGGCCAGGCGTGGTGGCTCACGCCTATAATCCCAGCACTTTGGGAGGCCGAGGCAGGTGGATCACCTGAGGTCAGCAGTACGAGACCAGCCTGGCCAACATGGTGAAATGCTGCCTCTACTAAAAATACCAAAAAAAATTAGCGGGGCCTGGTGTCGGGTGCCTGTAATCCCAGTTACTCAGGAGGCTGAGGCGGGAGAATTGCTTGAACCCAGGAGGCAGAGGTTGCAGTGAACCAAGATCATGCCATTGCACTCCAGCCTGGGTGACAAGAACAAAACTCTGTCTCAAAAACAACAACAACAAACCATAAACACAACAACTCTTATTTTCAGTTTCCTCATCTATAAAATGGAAATATTTATCCCTGTGTGTACTTCAAGGGATTATTTTGAAACTCAAGACATTATTCCTTGGAGTACACTGAAGTTTTAAGTCCCAAACGCTTGGTTTACAATTTTAAAGAAATATTAAGAAAATGCTGATTGACAACAAGGATTTTTCTTTCTGATTTGCCTTGACAGTTTAAAGTAAAAAATGACTTTATACCAGGAGAGGACCTTTCAGCTTGAAAAATGGTATTAAGCTGAACAATCACGTCAATGTTTTACTCTTTCCTCTTGCCTGGGAATGGAAGGATGAGAAGATTACACACATTTTAGTGGATGAATGTCAACAGTAAATGGACAAAACTGTCATATGGTGCTTACTTCACATTATTTTTCTTCTGAAACTGGACTATCTTGCCTCTCTTTTTAAACAGGAATAAGTAAGACAGAGCATGCAGTAGATTATCAACAAAGCAGTGGTTGACAATTTTTTCTGTAAAGGTCCAGATAGTAAATATTTTTGATTTTGCAAGACATACAGTTGCTGTCTCTACTATTCAACTCTGCTATTATAACAACAGCAAACATGGACAACAAACAGATGAGTGGGTGTAACTGTGTCCTAACAAAAGTTTATTTACAGAAACAGAGGTTGGCCTGTGGGCCAGTTTCCCATCACTCACTTAAACACCCGTTGGTTGGCCACTTGGACCTCAAAGGGAGTAAAGATCACTAACCAAGGTTATTAAACTAAGAGAGCAGGGAGGAGTTGAAAATCATAGTGGCAGGGTATTGTTCTCTTTTAGGTCCAATACAATCTTGGATATTTAGAAATATCAAAATGTGGCAAGATATCTGTAGATTTTTAACTCTCTCCAAAGTTTAGTAACCTTAAATAAATATATTTATCACATTTTAACTGACAAATAAAAAAGGTGGCAGTAATGGAGAGGAAATAATGCACTTTCTAACATGGCTTTTTCCATGTTATTTATGCCATGGTAACTAAAATGAAAACTGGAACACAAATGCTTAGAACAAACTAAATGATGATCTCTTCATGACCAACAAAATGAGGGATATTTTCATCACCATGTTCTAAGAGTTTTAAGTATAAATCCCTCTGTATCAGGGAAAGAATACATTGAGAGGCACCTTAAACTTAAGAAAATGTAGAGTTCAAGGTGGAGAACTACATCCTTAAGTTACTGAGATAAACTGGAATTTTGACAGTATGCTACCATGGAGGGAAAGCGAAATAATTTTGCTAGCACCTGGGAATACTAAATCTCAACATTGGAATAGAACAAGTTGGACTTCGGATAAATTTTTAAGACTTTATTCTGAATTAATGTGTCTTTGAAAATAAATACATTAACTATCAAATATTACCTAATACATATTATATCTTATATGAGCACTTCCCACTTTTGTAGTTGTTTGTGTACTAAATTAAGGATCCTTCAAACTTACATTTACAATTTGATTCTACTAATTGGACCACAAAGAAAGTAAGCTGCTTTTATCACCAAATAATAATGTTAAGAGTCTGCTTCCTGTGCTGTTGTTATTCCTTGATGTTGGCTGAATAAAAGAACAAATATATGTAGGACAGATGTCAGTGGTGTTAGCAGAATATGTACACATTCTGGACTTCTTGCAAAACATTTCAAAGGCCTTTGATAAATTTTTTTCCTTATCTTTCATTTGCAAAAAGTAAAAAAAAAAAAAAAAATTACCCTCAAAGTAAAGGACCCCTCACCCATGAGATGCTGGGTTTTCCGGCAGTATGCACACTTTCCCATGCGGGTGTCCACAAATCAGCCTATCTCCCATAAGTTCTGCCTTTCACGCCATCACTTGTGGGACCCATGACCATCAAGCTGGCCCTCATCTGGTTATTTTGTTCTCTCTCAGGCCAGTCGTGGCTGCTAGCAACCGGATCCTTCTTCCCTTAAAGGGGCCCTTGTCAGAGCCCACCAAGTACAAAAAATATATAAATAAACAAAAATAAGCCAGACATTTTGTTCAAAAAGCAGGGAAAAGGTGACATTAAATCTACTGAAATATAAAATATTTTTCTTTCTTCCTCAGTCTCTCTTTTCATGATGTTTTATTAGATATTTGATATTAATTAGATATAGATGTTAATTAGATGCTAATTAGATATTAATTAGATATACTCTAATATAGATAATTAGATATAAATATTAGATATTTAATGTCCTCCCTTAGGCCTTAGGGTACTCACCGGGCAAGTGCAGATCCCCACAGATGTGGAGTTGGGGTGAGGGGCACCCCACGACTCAGCATTAGCGGACCATCTACCAGCTGTGCTGGTCTCCGAGTGGGTGCAGGAAAGCCAATCTCCCCTTCCCATGGGCTCCCAGCCCCAAACCAGGTGAATGGATGATCCCTGAAAGATTGCAGCTTTCATGCTGAGGACACACTGGGTACCTGAAGGGGGCACGGATGAGAGGCTCACCTCACTGAGTCACCCAGTGAACGAATCATAGAGTTGCCAGCCCCAGCAGACAGCTGCTGACATTCCCCACCTGAGACACCAAGAGGCAAGCGCCCAACCCCAACCTTCCCTGCAATGGGTAATGACAAAATCCCCCCCTTCCCTGCTATACCACACTGATGTGGCCAGGTCACAGAACCCCTGGGGGAGGTGGGGAGGTGAAGAGAGGTGAGATCACAAGTGAGCAGAGGTCCCAAGCCTCTGGGGCATGCTCCATTGTCCCATCAAAACTCACTTAAATAACACAAATAAAAAACAAAATTGTTAAGAATTTCAAGATGAAGACAGAATATGAAATCCCTAGCACGGGGCCCTTTGGAGCCACGGCCTTTAGGACTGCACTGGTGGCAAGCCCTTGAAGCCTACCTTGGTGACTTGGTTCAAAATCTGCTCCATATGTCAGCTTTGCATCCTATTCACCAGCTTGAGAGAGGAAGGTACTTCTAAGTGTTTTTAGCCTGGCCTTTGACCCTGCTGTTTGCTACTTGCTCTTTTAAGAGCAAGGACAATTCATACATGGCTTTAAAAATGATTAAAGTTCAACAGGAAGTGGATTTACAATACAGCAGACCAATCCTGGAATAGCTGAGGATTTTAGCTGCAGTTTGTCTTCAGGACACATAAAGGTACAAGCCAACTCACTGGCTTCAAGGTTGTTTTTATTCAGAAATGCCCAGGTCCTCAATTATTTTTATGAAGCTGCTGCAGCAAATGCTACTACAAATGAGTCAGCAAATGAAGCAAATTGTACTTGTCATAGACTACCGGCACTTACCATGTATCTTTTGCTAAACTTCTGAATATATTTTTCCTGTACTAATGAACGGATTGATTCCATGTGATAAACCCTTGTGACACTTGACTTAGCAATAGAGTGTGTTTGAGAGCATCGATCACCAACCCTTCAGATTTGGCAGATGTGACTCTGCTTATCCCCAAAGGACACTTGTGTGGACATACAACTTCAGCTGAGGTGACCTGGTCACTCAAATTAGGGTAGCAGGTGTAACTTCAGCTAGGCCATGGACTCTGGCTTACCCATTCAGGGCTCTTTTACAGGTGACCACTGCCACCTCCTCTGGCTTTGTACCTATAAAATAAAATTTGTGCTTCCCGGTACATAAAGGAGTTTTCCTCCTGTAAACTGCCACTATTCCAGGATTGAGCACTGAGGATGCACGGGCAACTTCTGTCAAAATGAGTGGTTAGTTCATTCATGTTTAAAAAATGGCTATTTTTCTATTTCTCTTTCTAGTTTACAGTTGTGAAACAGTGATGTCATATACAATTATCTAAATAGTTTATCATTTAAAATATCTGATTAAGTCCAAAGCTTGTCCCAGAAATAAATGGGTTGCTTTGGGAACTAATTAAGTTAGCAGCTGGGTTCTGTTTATGTTTTAAAATAAAATATTTTGAAGTTGTATCAAAAAAAGTAATGTGCAAATAAAAGGAATGAAAAAGAAACCCTCTCCTGCATCCAAGATCTCCCTTAACTGTTCTTTATGGTGCCTAATACCCCCAAATTAACAATTACTTCTTAGAATTAAACATAGTCTTTCCCAGGTGCTAAAAATATAAATATCTGTGAGTGGAGTAAAAAAAAAAAAATACTCATTCATTAATATCTTACTGGTGGTTAGCCAGTCAGGTCTATTTCCCCCAGGGAAGGACAAAAATGACCTATGAAGAGCAAATTAAGAAGGTCAGAGAACAAGAGTGCAGAAAGAAAAAAAATGGGAGATGGGGTCATCCCCCAGCAAACTTTGCCCATTATTCTTCCTTTGGTACATTGCAACTACATCTTATATCAGTTATTGATTCATCATGTTTCTTTCCCAAGAGTCCATGGAAACTTTCAGAACTGGATTTCACAATCTAGCACCCTAAGCTCTGTTCAAATTGCCCATAGAAAGATTCTCTTTCCTCTACCTTTTCTAATTAATTCCTCTACCTAGGTATTCTTCTCAACTACTATTAGTTGAGAAGATTAGTATCAGTATCAGGCAACCTTTTTTACCCTTTAGTGGTTAATCCTACAATCTGTTTGAAACTATTTCCTCTTTTTATTCAAGTCATTAGGACTTGACTGAAATGCACTGGTGTATGTAGATTTTGTTACTCTTTTACAAATTACTGTATCACATATCTTACATTTCTCAGCAGAGACAATATTGAACATCTTCAGTTGAAAAGTAAAACAAAATTTTACAATTTTCTTTAAAAAAATCAGTGGAAAGAAGAACTGACACATGATCCAATGTGGATAAACTTCAAAGACATTATGCCAAGTGAAAGAAGCCAGACACAAAAGACCACTTATTTATGAGTCCATGTATATGAAATGTCTAGAATAGGCCAGTGTATACAGACAAAAAGTAGATTAATGATTGATTAAGGCAGGGAGTGGGAAATGGGGAGTGACTCCTAATGTCCAAGAGGCTCCCTTTTGAATGGAGGGAAATGTTCTAATATTGGATTGCTGTGATGGCTACCCAACTCTTTAAATATACTAGGGCCATGGAATTACACATTTACAGTGGGAAAATGTTATGGTGTGTAAATTATATCTTAATAAAGTGGTTTAAAAAATAAAATCACTGGACATTAGCTTTTGTTGGACATATATATCTAAATCTAGTTCCCCCTCTTCTTCACCTCTCCTTTTTCTTTTGGTCAGTGTCTACTTTTACTCCTCCTACAGTAGCATTCTAGAACTCATCTGGCCATTCTATAACCAAGAACATCCCAAATTTTCTTTTAAAAATGTATTGAATACATAGAAAAATATAAAGTTAAGAAAGTAGGGAACAATTACTAAAGTATAAAGTTAGGATTTGTTTTATGAACTCTTCCTTAGTTCCTTTACATTGGCAAGCTTGCCTAATAAACTTTAAATATGTCTATATGTATGAAAGATTTACTTAAGCCCTTATTAAAGTACATTTGTTTTAGGAAAAACATCCAGGAAGAAGTAGAGAAGGGAGCTGGCCCAAAATAGGGCTTCTAAGGCCAGCAGAGCCAGAGTTCCCCAGTGCTCACAGCCACTGGGAGAAGGAGCTGCCAACAACAAACCTTTGAATACATATGCAGTTCCTAAACATGTATTACTTGGCTGCAGGAACTGAAATGAGAAAAAGCAAGTGGGGAAAGCTAAATAGAAATTAATAATATCAAGTGCTATTATTGGCCATTACTATGCACTAGGCACTGTATTAAGTGCTATACACACATTCTAGTAATCCACACAACAATCATACGGGGTATTTGTATCTCTAAAATACAGATGAAGAAACTGAGGGTCAAAGAAGTTACATAACCTGCCTGAGGCCTCATAGCTAGTAAAATAATCCCTATGTACTGTTATAAGAAGAAATATATTTATTTAATGTCATGTAACATTATATATATAGTGATATATATATCATTATATATATTATATATAATATATAACATTATATATAATATGTATATTATATATAATATATAACATTATATATATCACTATTTATAATATATAGTGATATATATAGTGATATATTATATATATAGTGATATATATAATGTTAAGAAGATATAAGACCTCTCATTCAGTAAAGAACCCCAGAAATTATATATATAGTGATATATATAATGTTAAGAAGATAAAAGACCTCTCATTCAGTAAAGAACCCCAGAAAATTACCTGTGTGGTCTAAATCCCAGCGAATGTGTAAGAACTGAAGTTCCATTTTGAAACCCACTATTTTAATGTTATAGAACTAAGGCTGGTGGTATCATGGATGGGCTAGTTGTTTTTACATATATATATTTGCTTATGCTGTTCTAGAGAGCTGAATTGCTTCTCCCAGAGTATAAAAATGAGCTTTAACTCATAACAAAGGGAAATATGTCATATTACTACTTATTTTAAACCAACCCCTGGAGTGTTGTGATTTGTCCATCTTTGATTAAAGTTCTTCCCAAGCAGGCTGATTTTATGAATTTTCCTGAACTGTGTTAGATGGCATCACATTAGCATCAACATGAATGAGGAGCGAGGAGTGGGCTTGGCACAAAGGCGTGACCTCGTATTAGTTGCTATTCTGATACTTTATTTGTCAGCACTGATTCAATAGCGGGCAGAAAAGGCTCACAGGAGATTATGTAGAAAGGCTAGGCTACACTTTACAGCCTTTCTCAAGCCATCAGGGCAAAGAATTGATGCTTACTTACATCCATAATTATATGTGGCATTTTGGCACTGTAATTAAATTCAAAATAAATCACATGCAGCAATTTGTTAAATTTAAATGCTCTTACAAAAAAACAAGAAGATCAGTGAATGAAATGAGTTTCTGAACTTAGGGGTATGATTTGAAGAAAGATTGTCATTCACTCGAACTAGCAGGGTTTGTGGCTGCAAAAATAAACCCAGTAACAATTCTGCTGAATCTAGGATGTGATGAGGCCATTAGAATCTGTGCCATTGGGCCGGGTGCGGTGGCTCACACTTGTAACCTAAGCACTTTGGGAGGCTGAGGCGGGCAGATCACGAGGTCAGGAGATCAAGATCATCCGGGCCAACATGTTGAAATCCTGTCTCTACTAAAAACACAAAAAAATAGCCGGGCATGGTGGTGCATGCCTGTAATCCCAGCTACTTGAGAGGCTGTGGCAGGAGAATCGCTTGAACCCAGGAGGCAGAGGTTGCAGTGAGCCAAGATCCTGCCACTGCACTCCAGTCTGGGCAACAGAGTGAGACTCTGTCTCAAAAAAAAAAAAAAAAAAAGATTTGTGCCATTGGATTGTATTATACAGGAAATAACCTCAGTGAACCCTCATGTATGAGAAACTCAAAACTTTCATTTCAAAATAAGTAATGTTGATAGTCTGGTTTTAATGTATTTTCCAAAATAATTTAAGGTCCCTTAAGAATTATATGTAATATTTATTAAAATCCAGTATAATTTTTCCTAGTCCTTCAGAAGAAGCTATGATACAAAGAAGAGAATTATCCAAATCAGCATCAGAACCTGGATAAATCAAAATAACTATGTATAGCACCACTACTTCATGCTTACTAAAGCATGTTTTAGCAGGTTTTTAACATATTTTTCAGCTCAAAAGCACTCTTATATACATTACATAGGTATAGGTGTCCCTAGAGAGTCCAGAAAAAGACATTTGATTTTAGTCACCTTAAGATGCTGGCTGTCAGTTGGGGAAGTGTGACTGGGTGGGACAGGATGAATGGGGCAGCCTAGGGCCAGACTTGCCCAATGGACTTGGAAAACAGGAGAGGGATTGATAAGGGGATTTTTCTAAGTGTTGTCATTGAAAGAACTTCACATTCCAAAACCTGGACATTATGCATGAATGATGTAGCAGAATTATTACTCTATGTGGAGGAGTGTAGTGTGTGCTGGTGTGGTTGCGGGTGTAAAGATCTTCACTTTTCCAGCTGGGTGCAACATCTTGCTCTGGGCAGGCTAACAAGAGGGGCTAAATTTCTAGTGTGCCCCCTGCCATGTGAGAGAGGCAAAGGAAAGTCATATTTGTCTACCTACATCTTTATCATGTCTATATACTTTGCCCTGCTTATTGGCTGCTTTAGGAGTAAATCAAAGTAAAATCAACCTTGAACCAAGTCTAAGTTATTGTTCTCGCCCATCCGTGAACCTGAAACAAACTTTGTGGTCTGCTGAATGCAGACTTCCATGGCTTCCATGGCTTCCGTGCCTGAAGCCAGGCTCCCAAAATCTGAATTATGGGTATTCCAGTCCATTCCTAAGTTGTTTTTAGAAAACAAGCAAATATAATGCTCCAACTTCTCATGGAAACAATTCACAAAAGGTAAGCAGCTTCTGCAATCAGACTTTTAAAAAATTCAGTTTTACCTAAGAAAAATTGGTGATACTTACTTTGTACTTTTTTTAAGTAAAGGACTGATTCTTATTTTCCCAAAATGAAAGGAGTCTTTTCTAAAGATTGATATCTATTATATTATATCTGCCATATTCTCTGTTAGAGGCAAGACAGTAAGTCCAGCCCACACTCAGGAGGGACTGCACAAGGAAATGAATCTCAGAAAGTAGGATCAGAGAGGCCATCTTCCAGGCTTCTTACCACAATATTCAGGGTCACTAACAGTCAAAGAAACACAAGATAACAAAGTACCATTCAAATTGTTTGTATTAAAAGACTTTGGAAATAATAATGTCCAGGAATTGCCAAAGTATTATGAAACATGCTTTGTTAACAGCAAATATAAATTGATATGGTGTTTTGGAAAGCAATCTATACACATTAAGATCCATAAAAAAATTCCAATCTTTTAAATACTGTAATCCTACTTCTAAGAATCTATCCTAAGGAAATAATTATAAAAACAAAAAATAAAACAAAAAATCTATATGCATGGACATGTCTATTGCAGTATTATTTATAATAGTAAAATTGAGGGCAATGGTAAAATACTATCAGAAAGGATCAATTAAATAAGCATGTTCATCTACTTTATAAAATATTATATAATTGTTGTTTTTAAGATCATGGTATAACATTGTGAAATACTTAGAATTTAGTATAAAATTTAAAAATAAAGATATAAAACTTTATATAAATAATAATTACTATCAGGTAAAAATACATGTGGCCGGGCGCGGTGGCTCAAGCCTGTAATCCCAGCACTTTGGGAGGCCGAGACGGGCGGATCACGAGGTCAGGAGACCGAGACCATCCTGGCTAACATGGTGAAACCCCGTCTCTACCAAAAAATACAAAAAACTAGCCGGGCGAGGTGGCGGGCGCCTGTAGTCCCAGCTACTTGGGAGGCTGAGGCAGGAGAATGGCGTGAACCTGGGAGGCGGAGCTTGCAGTGAGCCGAGATCGCGCCACTGCACTCCAGTCTGGGCGACAGAGCGAGACTCCGTCTCAAAAAAAAAAAAAAAAAAAAAGAATAAAAGACTAAAAGAAATTATTCCCAAATGCCATCAATAACTGAATTTGAGTGGTAATATCACAGATGATTTTTGTCTTCTGTTGACACCTTTTGACTTTTTTTAATTGTAATTTTTTAAATAAGAAAAAATTAATTATGTAGGAGCTGATTCATCAATGTACAGTTGTGATTACAGGAAACCAAACCCCTCTGAATTATAGGACTTTTTTGCCCAATTATTCTTTCTTTGAATTCAAGTGTTTCCTAAATCTGTTTTGTTTACCTTAAAAATATCACTGCATATCTATATACATTGTATAGTACCTCTATAGTTTTCTAAGCATTTTACAGCTACTCTTCAATTTTATTGTCACTGAATTATTTGATTTATTCTTCCCATTGCAGAGTCAGAAAATTTAGCCTTGAAAAGGTTGCCGGAGAGACTGCAGAGCAAATGAAACTCACACACTGCTAGGGAATGCAAGATGGTACAGCTGCTTTGGAAAACAACTTGGCAATTTCTTATCCAGTTAAACATGAACTTATCATATGACCCAGCATGCAATCCCATGCCTACAGATTCACCTAAGAGAAATGAACACTCATGTTCGCACAAAATATGTAGCATGTTTCTAGTAACTTTGATCTTAATCACAAGAAAACTGGAAACAACCTAAATGTTTTTCAACTGGTGAATGAATAAACAAAGTATGGTACCTCCATACAATGGAATACCCCTCAATAATAATAATAAAAAAAAGAACTACTAAAATATGCAACAACGTTAATGAATCTCAAACATTATGCCAAGTAAATGAAACCATCCTCAAAAGGCTATGTACTATATGATTCCATTTATATGACATTTTGGAAAAGGCAAAATTATAGTGTTAGAAAGCAGATCTATGGTTCCCAGAGGCTAAGGTTGGCTGCAAAAGGATAGAACAAAGAAATTTTTGAGATGACAAAATTGTACCATATCTTGTTTCTGGTGGTGATTTTATGATTATGTCTTGTCAGAACAGAACTGTGCACCATGAAGACTGTGCTTTACTGTCTGTAAAAAGAGAAGATTAAGTGATTTGCCTAAGTCCATTAGAGTAGGATGGCACTGTTTCCAATATAGAGTATTTATTGCTTTGTATCTCTCTACCTTCACTGCTGCTATTCATAAAATGGAAGTATCTTTTATTAAAGTTATGTCAGGCACCAACAAACAGGTTGGGGAAATTTTGTTGAGTCATGGTTCCTACAAGGATGACCCTTAAAAAATAACAATTTTAATGGGTTTGAGTGCCTGCACGAATTGGATTTCAGGGGTGTCTCCTTCCTATTAAGGATCTCTTATGTTCCTGCAGACAGTGGCCTCTAGTTAGTACAGCATCAGAGTTTTTCCTCTGGGAAAAGAAGAAACGGAAAACTGACATTTTACTGAATTCCTCCTACGGTGTTAGAAGGAGCAGAGGATACAAAGTTCTATTTATATTATCTCATTTTATCCCCATAACAGCTTTTTTTTTTTTTTTAAATAGGGACTTGCTCTGTTGCCCAGGCTGGAGTGCAGTGGCATGATCATTACTTACTCCAGCCTTGACCTTCTGGGCTCAAGCAATCCTTCTATCTCAGCCTCTAGAGCAGCTGGGACCACAGGCCCTCACTACCATGCCCAGCTAATTAAAAAATATTGTATAGAAACTCCTGTGTTGCCCAGGCTGGTCTCAAACTCCTGGGGTCAAGATCCTGCCTTAGCCTTCCAAAGTGCTGCATTTTCAGGTGTAAGCCTCTGTGCCTGACCTCAACAGCTTTTCAAACCAAGATATTATTATTTTACACACAAGGAAACTGGGGCTCCTAGGGATTGAGTAATCAGATAAGAGTGAACTCGGTCACCTCTATTCTTAATAGGATCCCAGTTTACTTGAGCATAGATGATTGACTCATAGACTTGTTTCTAGTGCTGAATGGACTAATAGCAAACCTAGAGTCTCTCATTGGCCTTGACTGAACTCCTTGCCACTGCTAAGTGATCATGCTTTCTATCTCTGAAGACCATTATCATCCCTGCAGCTCAGTTTCCTCTGGCTTAGTGGATGAGACTTTTGTCCCATTATAATGCCCAGGCTGAAATGCAGTGGCTGTTCATAGGTATGATCATAACACCCTACAGGCTCTAACTCCTGGCCTCAAAGGATTCTCCTGTCTCAGCCTCCCAAGTAGCTGGAACTACAGGCATGTGCCATCATGCCCAACTCACAAGATATATGTTTGTGTGAGATTTAAAGGACAAAAATGAAGCAAAAGCCAATTTTTAAAGTGACATACACATTGTCACTTAACTTCTGGCTCACCTATTAGTCTGTAAAAGCTCCACCTTCCCATGAATTCTTCAGCTTCTCTAGTTCCTAGGCTAGGTGTGTCTTCAGCTCCATGACTAAAGGCACCAATTTCTTTTGTAGGGTATCCATGCCATCAAGATCAGCGTCAGTAAGAACTAACACAAATTTTAACTTATCATTTCAGGTTTCAGGATGTACCTGTTGGTTCTGGCTTGTCCTTTCTCTCTTGCACTTTACATCCCTTCCTAACTGCCTGTCCTGAGAAACTTCAAGCTCTAATATCACTTTACAAAGACTTCTTGACCGGTTTTCACAATTGAGATCAAATCCCTGTAACAAAGTTCTGTGTGTGTGCATGTATGTATGTGTGTTAAATATGTATCTGGGATATATGTCTCAATATTATCTATATTTATACCAATCAATCAGTCATCTCTCTCTATCTATATTTTCTAGTAGTCCTGCTTCTCTAATTGAATCTTGACTAAAAAAGCTTCTCATCTGATCCATGACCCACTTTGCTTCCTGTTACTTCATTGCAAAGTTTGAGAATATTGGTTAGTTTCTCTCAAAGTCTCTTTGATTTAATTCTCTGGTAATTTTGTTGTTTCTCAGAAGGGGCTTTTGCTTCAACATTCAATGACTTTTTTCAGTCTTATTGAATATATACTTTATTTAGCAGAAATTTATTTACTTTTCTGGCACATGTTATTATCTTTGCTTAGTAAATTAGAAATAACAATCATTCCCTAAAAGATTTAGGTGCTGGGGCTTATGTAACCATTTTCTCCAGCTGCCTCCTAGGAAAAAAAGATTGTCAACCCAAGTCCAATTTTGTCTGTTCTATGCTCATACAAATGTGACTCCATTAACTCTAGCTCTTGGTTTGAAGAAAATTGCTGGAGGTAAAAATAATTAGGTCACTGGTGCCACTTCCAGCTATGACTAACTAGTGACAAACATCTCCAACCACTGTAGGCAAGCAGAAAACTAGATAAAAAATATAAAACAACTTTTCAGACATTAGGTCACAAATAGTTCAGGACTATGGTCCCTGAGAAAAGAGAAACAGATGACGAGAGCCTTACAATCACCCAAGCTTTCTGTCTGCAAGAAGAACCTGGACAATGACACAGGAAAGGAATCCCAAGAGTATATGGCAGTCTTGCTAAGTTGAGAAGACAGGGATCAGAGTTTGAGGAGGGTGAGGTGGGTGGAATGTGTGAGACAGAGCACTAGAAGAGAGCTATGCCAACAAAAGAGCTCCAGAAATATTCACAGTGTCCTCTTGAGTCTTTGAATATAAGTAGCACATAAATAGGATGAGATTCCAGAAGGCTAGGCAATGAATGAAACTGTAAATTAAAAATTTCCCATAGCTTACACTGGGCTGGGAAGTGTTTGGGTTCTAATAAGACAGAGTGAAGAGCTCTTGTTTGCACTGGTCATTCAGTAGAGATCCTAGAAATGTCACACTTTAGTAGTAGAGTTGAGCTAATCATATAGGGTAAGGCTAGTCTAGCTTTGTTCTAAAAGCTTAAAAGTAAGTCCTCAAATGACCAAGCTGATCAGCAAGAAAGTTGTCTGTCTGATCAAACAAAATCCAACACTCATTGAGGAAAGTAACAAAATCTTAACACTCAACGATGTAATATTCACAATATTTAAAACCCAATTTTAAAATGACAGCATGTAAAGAAGCAGGAAAATGTTACCCAAAAGAAAAAATTGGACAATAGAGAGAAACCCAGAAATAATGGAGACGATAGGATCAGTAGATAGGACTTTAAAATAGCTATTATAGGGCCTGGTGCTGTGGCTCACAACTATAATCTCAGCACTTTGGGAGGCCAAGGTGGAGGAATCGCTTGAGGACAGGAGTTCAAGACCAGCCTGGGCAACATAGTGAAATCAAAAAATTAGCTGGACATAGTGGCACATGCCTATAGTACCAGCTACTCAGGAGACTGAGGCAAGAGGACCACTTGAGCCCAGGAGTTTGAGGTTACAGTGAGCTGTGATTGCACCACTGCACTCCAGCCTAGGTGATACACTGAGATTCTGTCTCAAGAAATAAATAAACAGGGCCAAGTGCAGTGGCTCATGCCTATAATCCTGGCACTTTGGGAGGCCAAGGTGGGCAGATCACCTGAGGTCAGGATTTTGAAACCACCATGGCCAACATGGCAAAACACTGTCTTTACTAAAAATACAAAAATTAGCTGGGCATGGTTGCAGGCACCTGTAATCCCAGCTACTCAGGAGACTGAGGTATGAGAATCACTTGAACCTGGGAGGCAGAGGTTGCGGTGAGCCAAGATTGGGCCACTGCACTCCAGCCTGGGCAACAGAGTAAGACTCCATCTCAAAAACAAAAAACAATCAAACCAAAAAACACACACACACAACAGATATTACATAAGCGTTCAAAGATTTAAAGAAAAACATAAACATAATGAGTGAAGAAATAGAAGACATGAAAACCAACAAATAGAACTTCCAGACAGGCAAAACAAAATATCTGAAATTACAAATTTACTGGAAGCTTAAAACAAGATTAGACGGATTAGGGGGAAAAATCAATAAACTTGAATGCATGGCGATACTATTCAAACTAAAGCACAAAGAAGAAAAAAAAGAACAAATATTTGATGAACTGTAAGAAAATTTCAAGCAGTCTAGTATCCTTATAATTGAAGCCCACAAAGAGAAGGGACAGAAAAAATATTTAAATAAATAATGGCCAAAACCATTTCAAATTTGTTGAAAACTATAAGCCCACATATCCAATATATTCAACAAAGTTCAAGCATGATAATCACAAAGAACCATGAAGGCACATAATATGCAACTGCTGAAAATAAAAACAAGAAAAATTTAAAAACAGTCAGAAAACGAAAGATAAGGATGACAGAAGCCAGGTCTGGGGGCATATGCTTGTAGTCCCAACTACTTAGAAGGCTGAGGCAAGAGGATCACTTGAACAATGGAGTTAGAAGTTATAGTATACTATGATTGCACCTGTGAATAGCCAATGAACTCCAGCCTGGTAAACATAGCAAGACCCTGTTTCACAAAAAGAATACAGGTGAATTCTCATCAAAAATAATAAAGGCAGAAGAAAATAGAACAACATCTTTAAGTTTCAGAAATAAAAGAAATTTTCAACCTAGAATTCTATATTAAACAAAAATATTCTTCAAAATGGAATGCAGGAGAAAACATTGTTTGACCAACAAAAACTTGGTTGTCAGCAGACTTGAACTACAAAAATGTTAAAGGAAGTTCTTCATATTGAGAGAAAATAAAAGCCACACAAACGAATAAAGAGTGCTAGAAATGGCAAATATATGAATAGGAATAAAAGATAGTTTCCCTGGTTTTAAAATTTATTATTTAAAAATAATAGACTGTTTATTATGTATATAGAAGTAAAATGTATGACAATAGAAATATTGAATTATACTGTTATAAGGTGTTTACATGATATGTGAAGTGCAATAATATTATTTGAAAGTAAACTATAAGTTAAAGATGTAGATTGTAAACTGTAGAGAAATCATTTTTAAAAAGTTAGAGCAATTAACCAATGACAAAGATAAAACTGAATACTAAAGAAATACTGAACTACAAAAGATGGCTGAAAAAAAGGGGTAAAAAGAACAAACAACAGAGAGAACAAATATTAGACAAATGGAAGTATGACAGAATTAAAACTACTGTACTAAAAACTACTTTATATGTGGTCTAAATACCCCAGTTAAAAGGCATGAATTATCAGCCTGGATAAAAAAGCAAGACTCAAGTATCTACAAGAAAAAAATAAAGACACAGACAGATCAAAAGTAAAGCTAGGCACAGAGCTGGGCATGGCGGCTCACACCTGTAATCCCAGCACTTTGGGAGGCTGAGGCAGGTGGATCACCTGAGGTCAGGAGTTCGAGATCAACCTGCCCAACATGGCGAAACCCTGTCCCTACTAAAAATACAAAAAATTAGCCGAGCGCGGTGGTGGGAGCCTGTAATCCCAGCTACTTGGGAGGCTGAGGCAGGAGAATTGCTTGAACCTGGGAGGCAGAGCTTGCAGTGAGCCAAGATTGCACCACTGCACTCCAGCTGGGCAATGAGCGAAACTGTCTCAAAAAAAAAAAAAAAAAAAAAAAAAAGCTAGGCACAGTGGCACATGCCTGTAGTCCCAGCTACTCAGGAAACTGAGGCAGAAGGATCACTTGAGGCCAGGAGTTGGAGGCTGCAGTGCTCTTTGATCATGCTTATGAGTAGCCACTGCATTCCAGCCTGCTCAACATAGTGAGACATCACATCTAAAACAACAAGAAAGATGAAAAGTAAAAAAAAAAAAAATGTTTCTCATAATGGCAAAGTAGCTTCTATTTAACCAAATCTTTTTCAGATAACTATAAATTCCAGACAAAATATAAAAAGACTACCTAAAAGTCCCAGAGAATAACTAAAAGCAGACAAAAAGCATAAGAGAGTCAACGGTTAGATGAAGAGAATGGAATTGGAGAAGTGTCTCTCTTTCATGGCTTTTTCTTGAAGAGATTCCACACAGTAGCAAACTCACAGAGCCTCCACAATGAATAATTCACAAGGACCAGATGCAATCCAATGTTACTAGAAATATGAAGAAAAAGGAAAATGAGACCCATACACAATCAATACCAACCCCAAGATGATCCAGATGTTAAATTTAGCAGACAAGAATTTTAAAGCTGCTGTTATAACTATGCTCAAAGGACATAAAGGAAAATATGCTTGTAATAAATGAAGAAATAGAAACTATAAAAGGAACCAAGTGGCCTGGAATGGTGACACATGCCTGTAGTCTCAGTTACTCAGGAAGCTGAGAAAGGAGGATCACTTGAATGAAATGAATTAAAAAATGAATTCATGAAATTCATTTCATGAATTTCAAAAATATGAGATTCAACTAAAGGAAGTTGAAAAACAAGAGGAGTTCAAGACCAGCCTGGGCAACATGGTGAGATTCCATCTATTAAAAAAAAAAAAAAGAAAAATTTAAATAAGAATCAAATGTCAAAGCAGTAACCTGAGTACAATGGTAGGAGTGTGGTATTCACATCCAAAGTGACCTTGGAGGTTTCTGGAACAGAGACTGTCCACGCCAACCATTAAGTTTAGCTTGTGATGCTTATGATTAGATTCACTAATTTGGCATTGCCAGCTCACTTGATGGAGTTATATCCTCTTTATCTAATTTCTTAAGGTCTATCTCAGCTTATGACTCTCTTAAAATCATTAATCTTCCAAGATCTGATAATTAAACATTGTGTGGAATAAACTGGATCATTTTGAAATAACTGTCAACTCAACATTGCTGCTGTTTCAAAGTCCAACCACAGGTCTTTTTCCCATTAAATCATGTGATGCTGACCAAAATATCAAGATAAAGTACAACCTATACTGTGCTTCCAGCGCTTGGGCTTTAACTTTCACATAAAGGCACATTAATGATGATGAGGAAAGACCCATGAGCTCAGCTTTAAAATGTATGAGAGTTATTCTTTTCTGTTGCATGCATCAGGTTGATAAAGTCCACCAGTTTAAGCAAGAACCAGCTCAATACCTACTGAACTTTGCTTAACTTCTGTTGGAAGTTCTCCAACCTCAACAGAATGGAAGACATTGAACAGGCATCAAACTGGTAAGTCTTTTAATAGAACTTCCACTGAGTTCTGTGACCATGCATGGCAGCTTCTGCAGCAAACACTTAATGGTATCATGGTAACTAGGAATCAAATACCATAGCAATCAACCTGTGAGATACAATCATATATGAAGAGAATATAATTGGAGGAGTGTCTGTCTCTAAGAATTTCTTTTTTCTTGTTGAAGATACGTTGGGAAATATTAACTAGCTATTAATATATAGCTACAGACAGATCACTGTGGCGTTACTAATGGTTATATCCATTATACTGAAAACAAAATTCCTAGGTAGACTTTCAAGGCAAAAAGTAGATCTAGACAACTGATGAAAGAAGCATTTCATGAATTTCAAAAATATGAGATTCAACTAAAAGAAGTCGAAAAACGAGGTGAGATGACTTACTTTAACAAGTTTCCCCACTCCCCCAGAAAAAAGAGAAATCTATACAGCCTATTTAACAAAGGTGTTAATTTTCTGCTGGAAGGAGAAGCCAAGCCAAGCAAAGCAATAATGATTTCTGTTTAGTTAGCTAGTGAAGCAAGTAGAAGAATCTCTTTTGAGGTATATTGTCTAGAAGTGTGTTAAATTTTATTCTTGAAGCTTAATCAAGGCAGCCATACATGAAAGGACTGATCTTGCTGGTGAGGTATTTGCCACATTGGTGGAGTGATTGAATCTCTTCCATGCTATAACCAATCCAGTGTTAAGAAATACCTTTATTCAAAGGTAAAAATTTTGATGGCCATGCAAACAACAATAATAATATTCACTGAAAGATACAAACAATTTATTAATGTAAAATTCATCTCTGCATTTTTTTTCTTTTTTTAAGACAGAGTTTCACTCTTATTGCTCAGGCTAGAGTGCAATGGCATGATGTCTGCTCACTGCCACCTCTGCCTCCTGGGCTCAAGTGATTCTCCTGCCTCAGCCTCCTGAGTAGCTGGGATTACAGGCATGTGCCACCATGCCTGGCTAATTTTTGTATTTTTAGTGTAGCCGGGGTTTCTGGCCAGGCTGGTCTGGAATGCCTGACCTCAGGTGATCCGCCTGCCTCAGCCTCCCAGAGTGTTGGGATTACAGGAGTGAACCACCGCGCCTGACCGATATCTGCATGTTTAATGATCTAATAGGGCATAAAATAAATCTTTGCTTTATGTTTGCACTCATTTGATATTGTCCCTCAGATCACTGGGGCTGTTTTTCTTTTGATTCTTTATTCCTTCTGCTTCTCAGACTGGATAAATTCTATATTCAAGTTGGCTCTTTCTTCTGCTGTTGCCAGTCTTCTTTCAGCTCATCCCAGAGATTTTTCTTTTCCATTTCAGATGTTATAGCTCTTTAGTTAGAGAATTTTCAATTCTTTTTTTTTTTTTTTTTTTTTTTGAGACGGAGTCTCGCTCTGTCGCCCAGGCTGGAGTGCAGTGGCGCGATCTCCACTCACTGCAAGCTCCGCCTCCCGGGTTCACGCCATTCTCCTTCCTCAGCGTCCCGTGTAGCTGGGACTACAGGCGCCCGCCACCAGGCCTGGCTAATTTTTTGTACTTTTATTAAAGACGGGGTTTCACCGTGTTAGCCAGGATGGAATTCATTCTTAAAATAGCTTCCATTTCTCTGATAGACTTCCCCAATGTGTTCAGTTATTGACATAATATTTTAATTTGTCTTTGAATATATATATACACATCTATTTAAATGTACTTTTCTGCTAATTCCAAACCTAGAGATTTGTTTCTATTGATTGCATTCTCTTCAGATTTTGGAAATTACCTTCTGTGTCTTCACATGCCTAGTAATTTTTTATTTTAATCTGCCATTGTGAATAATACATTTTAGAGTCTCTAGATTCCTCTGTTCTAGGATTTCCCTACCTTAATCTCTCAGATATTCTTTCAGCCCCTAACTCCATCCTCTGACACTTCAAATAAAAAACACTAGACCTTTTTGCTTACCTTCCATTTGCCCTGTGCTGTGTGATATGAGTATTATCCTCAGTGGAATATCCTTGTAAGCTTAATTTTTACCCAGTGAGTAGTTACATTAATGATTAGAAACTTCTTCAGTTTCTTTCTGCTTTTGACCACTGTCTGCTGCCTTCAAATAATTGTTTATGTGTGTGTGTGTGATGTGTGTGTGTGTGTGTTTGTCCAGAGTTTATAATTGTTATCTGAAAAAGGCATAGTCAGATAAGGTACTTTTTATTACTGGACTCAGAACTCCCGTCCAAGAATATACACTTAAAACAAGCTTTTTGGGTTATTCTTATGCACTCCAAAGTTTGAGAGCTGCTGTCTTAGATTAAACTTCCATGCTTACCTTTGTCTTTCGAGAAGTCATCTTCCTCACCACAAAGAAGAACTTAAACTCTTCAGGTACATTAATCACACTCCCTTAAATCTAAAAGTAAAGTCATATAAACTTGGTAAATATACTCTTTCCCACAGTGTTTTCCTTATTACTACATTTTCCCAAAAGGACTGGAAACTATGTGTTAAAAATTAGAGAAACATTGAATATAGTGGAAAAATACAGTGTGGTCCTAAAACAATTAGTTGTTAGGTTTAAAATATGACACTTCTTAAGGTAAAAATGTAATCATACCAAAAGTACCCTAGAAAACTCATAAAATGGTAACAAAAATGAAGTTTATACTTTGATAGAGTAATTTTTGTGCACATTAAAGTTTGACATCTGTGGAGCTAGACAAGGGAGTAATAAAAAGAAACTCCCCAAGCAGATGAGTAGGCATTGAACTATCTTGCTGTCAAAATAACTATAAAATTCTAAGATGTTAATTGGGGGATAGGTAGAGAATTCTTTAAAGGTCTGATTATTTAGGCAATGTCTCCTCTTGTGGTTTGGAATATGACATGCTGACAATCAAAACTTAGTTCTACTACTTACTAGTCATGTAATCTTCAGCAATTTACCTAACCTTTCTGGGCTTTGGTTTCCTCATCTATAAAAATAGGGAATATATTACCTCTCTCTTGTGATATGAATGCCAAAATGCCTGGAATGTATCTTGCCAGAAGGAAGGGTCCAGCCGAGACTATTCCTTTATCTAAGAGTGTTCCCCAAGCTTTGGTCTCAAAAGGCCCAGGCTAATGCATTTCTTACTATTGGTCTGGAATTCTATGTTCTCCTAAGACATAGTTTGTAAGATTTTAATGAATAACTTTAATTAAGCACAAGGTAACCTCTTAAAAACATATGCTGTAATTCTCTCCTTACATCCTTAAAAGAGTGCATCTTCATGGATAATTTATAAGTCTTAGGTAATAAAAAATAACCATTTAATAATGGCAGTTATATCCTCGAAGGGGCTCAAAATTGGGATTATAGTATATCTAACTCTGATATGTGCCACTGCTCTGGAAGCAATTGGTGGAAGTTCCACAATTTCCAAATACAGTGAGGATACAATGATGGAAAACAATCTTGTGTGCCATTTGGGTGGAAGGGAAGCAGGGCTATAAAACTTCACTTACACAACCTACTACAAATTAACTTTCCATATCAGAGACTAGAGGGAGTTTGCGAAGACTGTTGAGGTAGAGGTAAAGCCCTCCCAATGCTCCACACTTTTGTGCTGTCCCTGGAAACAATGTAAGCCAGGAAATAGTGGGACAACATCTTCAAAGTGCTGGGGGGAAAAAAACCCCAAAAACATTGTGAACCTATAATTCTATACCTAATGAAAATATCTTTGGAAAATGAGGATGAAATAAAGACACGCAAAGCTGAAAGAATTAATCACCATCAGACCGGTACTATAAGAAATGTTCAAAAGAAATTCTTTGTAAGAAAACAATACTAGATGGAAATATGGACCTACACAAAGGAGTGAAGAGCACCAGAAATAGTAACTGTATGTGAAATATAAAAGAATTTTTTTTAGTATTTACATCTCTTTAAAAGATTACTGACTGTGTAAAACAAAAATAATAAACATTTATTGTGCATATATTTAGAAGTAAAATATAAGACAATAGCACAAAAACCAGAAGAGAAAAAAAATAGAAGTGTGCAGTTGTAAGGGTCTTCTATTATACATGAGGTGGTATAGTATAATTTGAAAGTAGACTGTGATGTTAAATTAAATCTCAAAGCAACCACTAAAATAACACATGAAAATGTTTTGTTAATATGCAAAAAGGAGATTTAATGAAATTGTAGAAAATGCTCAATCCCCCAAAAAGGCATAAAAAGAGGAAAAGGAATACATAGTTGAAGTCTCATATAGAACACAAACAACAAGATAGTATATTTAAACTCAACAGTATCAATAACCATATTAAATGAAACTGGTCTAAATAATCAGAAAAAGACTTCAGAACATGGAATATTAGCAGAGATTAAAAAAGATCATTTCATAATGATAAAATATTGAATTCAAGAGGACATAACAATCCTAAATGTTTATAAACCTAGTAATAGAGCTTCAAAATACATGAAGCAAAAGCTGATAGAACTATAAGGAGAATAGTGAAACCCACAATTATAGTTGAAGATTTCAACACATCTCTCTCAATAAGTAGACAAAATAACAATCAGGGCATGGAAGCCTTGAGTAACACTATGGAACAAGTTGACCGAACTGACATTTATACACACTCTACTCAACAACAGCAGAGCAAGCATTTTTCTCAAAGGTGCATATACATCCACCAAGACAGATCATTTTCTGGGCCATCAAACAAGCCTCAATAAATTTTAAAGGATTCCTGTCATACCAAGTACCTTGATCATAACAGAATCAAATTAGTAACCAATAGCAGCAAGATTTCTAGAAAACTGCCATTTAAAAATTAAAGAACATAAGTCTCTATAACTCAATAGTCAAAGAAGACATTTAAAGGGAAATATGAACATGTTTTCACTGATTTGAAAATGAAAATGAAAACATAACCTATAAAAATGTATGGGATGCAGCCAAAGTAGTGCTTGGAGGGAAATTCTGAGTACTAAATGCCTGTTTGGAAAAGAAGAAAGGTCTCTGTGTGGACTGAATTGTGGCTTCCAGAAAGATAAGTCCACATCCTAATCACTAGAACCTTTGAATATTACCTTATTTGGAAAAAGAGTCTTTGCAGATATAATTAAAAATCTTGAGATAAGATCACCCTGGATTATCTGACTAGACCTTCAACGTCATCACAAGCATCTTCATAAGAGACAGACAAAGAGAAACACATACAAAGAAGAAGGCCATGTGGAAATGGAGACAGATTGGAGTAATGTGTCACAAGCCAATGAATGCCAAAAGCCTCCAGAAGCTAGAAGAAGCAAGGAACAGAATCTCCCCAGAGCCTCTGGAGAGAGTACAACCTGCAGACACCTTGATTTCAGACTTCTAGCTCCCATAACTGTGAGATAATACATTTCTGATCTTTTAAGCCTCTGAGTTTGTGGTAATGTGTTACAACAGCCACAAGAAGCTAGTGTAGCCTCAAATCAGTGACCTCAGCTTATACGTTAAGAAACTAGAAAAAGAAGAGCTAATTAAACACAATGTTAGCAGAATAAAAGAAATAGAAATGAGACCAGAAATCACTGAAATAAAAAACAGAAAAACAATAGAGAAAATCAACCTGGGCACAGTAATTCACACCTGTAATCCCAGTGCTTTAGGAGGCTGAGGTGGGAGGATTGCTTGAGGCTAGAAGTTTAAGACCAGCCTGAACAACAAAGTGAGACACTGTCTCTACAAAAAAAAAAAAAAAAAAAAATTTTAAACTTAACTGTGCATGGTGGGGTGCACCTGTAGTTCCACCATTCAGGAGGCTGGGGAAAGAGGATCTCTTGAGCCCAGTAGTTCAAGGCTGCAGTGAGTTATGATCTGGCCACTGTACTCCAGTCTGGGTGACAAAGCAAGACTGTGTCTCAAAAAACAAAACAAAACAAAACAACAACAACAACAAACAACAACTCCCTCTCTCTCTCTCAGTTATATGTTAATGAAGTTGTACAAAATGAAAAAAAAAAAGTGAGAAGTTTAGAGTAGTTAAAAAGTAGGTTGTGAGGGGATAGGCGGGAGGCAGGAAGAAATTAGTTTGGAGAGATAGGTTGGACTCTGTCCTGTGGACAGGATTGTGGACTAGACTGGGAGAGCCTAGGGTAGGAATAAGAGCTAGACGATTAGGTAGTAGATGATGGATGGCCTCGGTTGAGGCAGCGAACAGAGAGAAGAACTGGTGAGGAAGAAGTGGGGCTGGATTTGGGAAACTTCTAAGATGTGGAATGGAAATGACTTTATGACCAGTTGGATGAGGGAAAGGAAAAGGATATCGAGGTATTTGGCTTCAGAGCAGGTATTGAATTGTGTTCCCTTAAAATTCAGATGTTGAAGCCCTAGCTCCCACAATGTTACTCTCTCTGGAGATAGGATCTTTAGAAGGTATCTTAATCCATTTATGCTGATATAACGGAATACCTGAGACTGGGTAATTTAAAAACAACAGAATTATTTCTCACAGTTCTGGAGGCTTGGAAGTCCATGGTTGAGACACTGGTACCTGGTGAGGGACTTGTGGGGAGGAACACTGTGTCCTCACATGTGAGAAGAGCAAGACTGCAAGCTAGCCAAATATTTCATGAAGCCTCTTTTATAAGATCCTTAATCTCATTAAGGAAGGAGGATCCCTTATGACCTAATCACATCTTAAAGGCTGCACCTCTTAATACTACCACATTGGCAACACCGGAATTTTGGATGGCACATATGCAAACCCTAGCAGAAGGTTATTAAGGTTAAAAGAAGTCATAAGGGTGGGGCTCTAATCTGTTAGGACTGTGGCTTATATAGAAAAAGATCTCTCTCTCTTTGCTATGCGAAGACATATAAGAAGGTGTCTCTGCAAGCCAGTAAGAGCGCCCTCACCAGCAAATACATCCTGCGAGGCTTTGATATTGGACGTTGCAGCCTCCAAAACTGTAAGAAAACCAGTTTTCATTGTGTAAGCCACCCAGTCTGTAGTATTTTGTTATGGCAGACAGAACTGACTAGCACAGGAGCTTGGTGAAGGAGTGGGGTGGCAGGAATTGGGAGATGTTCATGCCATTCATCTAGATCAAGAACATAGGACAAGAAGCAAATCAGGACAGTGTAAGTTCAGATTTGGATATGTTAAGTTTGGCAGAAATTCACATAAGGAGGTAAACAACTGAAAGTACAGATTGGAAGCTCTGAACAGAGGTTGGCTAGAGGTATGGATTTAGGAGCCATCAAAAACAGGTGGCAGCTGAAGCCACGGGGATGGGTATACAGTGCAGGATGGGAGTTCAACCCTGGTCTCTGAGAAGAAATGTCCAGAGATGGAGGAAGAGAACCATGATAGAGCGGTGAGTCTGCAGCCAATGAGAGAATTTCAGAAAGGGGTGATTAACATTGTCAAATGCCTCAGAGCACTGGGCACATTTCTAGGAACATGTCTAAGTATTTTGAAATGGTCCTTAAAATCAAGGAGCTGGCCGGGCACGATGGTTCATGCCTGTAATCCCAGCACTTTGGGAGACCGAGCAGGGAGAATTGCTTGAGCCTAGGAGTTTGAGGTGGCAGTGAGCTATGATTACACCACTATACTCTGGCCTGGGCAACAGAGAGAGACCCTGTCTTGGGGGGAAAAAACAAAACAACAAAAAAACAGAAAATAAGGAGCTTACGGTCTACCTAAAAAGAACACAAACACATGGCAATTAGGAAATCGTTCAACTGGGATGAATTGCTTACTAATGTAACAGAAAATTGTAATAGAGATTCATCCATTTATTCTGCACACATATATTGAGCTCCCACTATGTGTCAGACATTTAGTTGTCAGAAGAGGCAATTGGGTTTTTTAAGAGAAGGGTATGACTTAGTTGTGGGGCTGGAAAGAATGATTTCCTGGCTAAGTGTAAAAGAACAAAAGCAAAGTAACATGAGCATATTGGCTGGGATGGGTTTGGGAGGGTGGAGAGGATCTGGTTTTGACCAGAGTCCAAAGAAGGGGGAATAATTTGGGGGAAAGCCTGCCTGAGTCAATTGGTGCCATAGAATGGAGAGCTGGAAGGCACCCACCGAGTGTAGCTAGTCCCAGAAGTTTTCTTACTCCAATATTTTCTAGGGGTTATGCTCCTACTGCTCCAACACAAGGCAGAAACTCCTTGTGTCAGGCTGTCAAGCTAATAGGGCCACTGCTCCTCCAGAAAGGACATGCAGCAAGTACAAGCTACTCCATTGGTCACCAAATATGCCTCCAAGTGCCCTCCGACATGGATAGGACATTCTCATAACGAGATTCCAAGGCAAAGCATAATTAAAAGAGGACTTTAGGCATAAGAGCAGCTTCCAAGCCCTGATCTACACCTGGGCTCTTTCAAATAGCAGGTGCAAGGAGACTGGATGATCCAAAGAGTCAGTCATAACTTATATTGGCTTTGGGTGGACCAAGAGACTGCCTGACATATGGTCGGGTGGATAGTTAGAATGAGCGAATGCGTGGAGGATGTACTACCAGTCTCTGACCACTACCAGTTTTCCCGGGACCTAGTAGCAAAGCTTCCCTGAGACCGTTCTAAGGCTGCAGTTCTCCAGACGGCGGCCGGAAGAGGGCGCTGCGGCTCGCCTCGGTCTGCAACCTTCAGCCCACAAGTCCTAGGCAGCGAGGGGGAATCCAGCCTCTGTCGAGTCCCAGAAAACCTTGGGCGTCGGAGATTCCCCCTCCACCCTTTCCCCACCCCCATCCCACTGGCCTGGGATCGGTACTGCGGCCACCAGAAACTGTCTGGGACAAGTGTTGGGGGTGTCGGGGAGACGGGCTGGGGTGTGAGGTTGGAGAGGAGGAAAGGAGCGGAGGAGGGAACCCCAGCGCTGCTGGCAAGCCCGCGGGAAACGCGAACACCCAAGGCCCAGGGGCTCACACTGTTGGGACTGAGATCTGTTGGGGAATGGGGGGCAGAAAGAGCTATAGGTTTCGACTACCTGAAGCTGAATGAGGCTGCACAGGTCCTGGGGCGAAAACAGCCGCGCCGCCACCAGGATACTTCCGGAATCTGTCCTTTAATTATCTGGAGCAGCTGCGAAACTTACCTTAGAGCCTCACGAGCCCTAGAGCGCCCCGGAGGGTGTCCCCGCCCCTTCCGACGGGGGCGTCTGGCGGATTCGCCGCGGAGGGCTGCAGCTCGGGCCTCGCAGGGTCGCCTGACCGTTTCAGGCCCGTGCTCCCACCTCCCGTCTCCGTCTTGGTTTAATCGCAGTTCAAAGGGGGCTGCTGAGCTCCCGCTGCTCTCTGCCTTGTAACCCGCTCCCCAGATTCCCTCCTACCCCAGGCCTCTTCCCGCCAGAGGGCGCCCCTGGAGTCGGTGGAGGAGGTAGGGGCTCTAAATACAAAAATTCAAGACGAGTTGAATCTTGGCTTGAACTGCTTGACAGGAAAATAGGCAAGTTTGGAGACCACAGGTGTTAACTTCTAGTGGGGCTTGACCCGACAGAGGAGCAGATTCTTCAACACCAAAGGCCTAAGGGCCGGACTCTCTTCGGCTGACTCTGGCCCGCATAGACGCGCCCTCGCCTCGCATTCCCTCCGCAGGGCACGCCTGTGAGGGAAACTGAAAAGCAGAAGCCGCGCTCGGATGTCTCGGCGCCCCGCTCCCAGCCTGCCCACAGGCCACGACTTGAGAAAAGCGTTCCCAAAAGGAAAGTCCCCTCAAAGACTCTAGACAGTCAAGTCGGGAGAGGGAGCAGTAGAGGGATCATTCCTTCCACTGCGTCTGTGAAAGCCGACTGTCTGCACGCCCCGGGCTCCAGCGGTCCCTCGCGAGGCTTTCGGTTCTGGTGCCTGAGAAAGCAGCGCAGAGGGGGCCCTGCGAGACCCCTCCAGAGAGAAATCATCCCCCGGAGGCATTCCTCAGATTTTGGGGTTGCGGAGCAGCGACTCCCAGCGCCCATTTGCACTCCTGCCTTCCGCTCCCTGCGCCTGGTTGCCTCGATGGCACTCGCGAGCCCAGCTCAGCCCGGCCTAGAAGCCTGTGCCTAGCTATGGGAGACCCGCGGTAGCAACTGAGGGGCCCAAGTGCTTCTTGTCGAAGGTGGGAGGCCTAGATTCAGTTTCTATAAATCCAAAATACAGAATCAGAAGGAGTAACTCCTTCTGTTAGCGACTTTTGTGATCTACAAACTCAGGCACATGATCTTATCCTGAATTGTTTGGATCCCTAGCACAAACCAGGCCAGTACACAGGGCAGGTTGTGACCATTTTTTACACTCAGGAAACAGGTGCTAGGAGGCTGTGTTTCCTTAGCATTTCTCGAGGCACTGGGGGGGGGGGGGTCAAAGATAAAAATGGGGCTCACCCTCAAGGAGGGAAGCCAGAAAACACACACTGGTTTACTCTGGCTGTGATGGGTGTGACTCCAGGGTGTGGCAGGAGCCCACAAGGGTGGTACTGCACGGCTGGAAAGAGGCAAAGCCAGGGTTCAAACCTAGGACTGACTTCTACTCAGGGGCTCCTCTCACGACCTTGGAATGCTGGGAGATCAAGAAATGATGCAAAAACACACACACAAACCTCCATTACAACCCTCTCTATCTCACTGGATCCTGCAGTAACATCTGTCAGAAAGTAACTACATATTATTTGGGTGATTTATTGTGAATGTGTAAGCTCCGTGTGAGTAGGAGCTGCACCTAGATTAAGGCTGAATTTTCAGGCCTAGGGTAGTCCCTGGCACAGAGCCCTAGCTGAATAAATACTGTTGAGTGAATCAAAAATGGTGATAAAACGTGAAGCAAAATAACACTACCAAGAGACAGAGTCGCTCAGCGCCCTAAAGAGGAGTGGAGGACCACAAAGGGAGTTAGAAAAAGCAGTTGTGGAGTGGGGCGGTGAGACAGGTGGTTCCTCCTCAGTTCCACCCGGTCCAAGCTACAGACCCCAAATTAGCCTTCTGTATGAGCCCTCTGTTCTTGTCTAGCAAAGTGACACTGGAGGGACAGAAGGGAGTTTCCCTGTGGCCACGCTGGTGTAAGCAAAGGCTGATGGCGATTCCGCGCATCTAGGGCCGATCCTGGGCCTGCGCCCCCTCAGATTCCCGGTCGAGCCGCAGCCAGCGAAGCAGAGCGTGGTCGGAATTGAGGCAGCGACAGTGTGAGGCTGCGCCAGGGAAAGCTCCGCGAGGGGCCAGTGTTGGGCCCTGCCCTGACCTGCTCCCCACTGTGCCCACTCCACCCCGGAGCAAGTTAGTTGCGGGATAAAGGAAGACGCGCAGACTTCGCGAAGTGGAATCGGGGTTATTCGTATTCATGGAAAAAAAAAATCACTGGTTAGCCGGGGTCTGCCCTATTTAGCATGAGTCTAGGAGGCGGCGGAAAGAAAGGACGCTCTTCGGTCAAAAGGAGGTGTTTTGGGCCATGGGAGGGACTCTCGAGGTCTTTGCTTGGATAAGCTCGGAGATACAGATATCCTTCTCTTCCCCACAGGTGCCTTAGTCTCCGGGCTTATTTTTGGCAGTGCAGCGGTACTGGTGAAGAAGGCAGAGCCGCGCGTTGAGAAGGTTAGGGTAGGAGAGGTGCTGAAGCCTGGGCGGCAGGGCGCTGCAAAGGCCCAGGCGAGGTGGAGACGAGAGCTTGCTGGTGCGCGCGAGAAGCACCCCTGCAGGCAGAGGTTGAAACGCCGTTCCAGTTGGTCCCAGAGTGAAGCGGGAATCTTTGCCCGCCCCAGCCACTTCGAGCTCCGCTCCAGTTCAGCTCCCAGATTCGCCACCTGGCTCCAGTTCAGCTCCCAGACTCGCCACCTGCTGCGCGGTTCTTGGGGAGGGGGTTCCTTGTCCAGAACGGGGAGGGGGGTTTCCTCGAGAACTGCAGGCCCGGTTGCCCCGGGACTCTCAGAGCCGGAGGCCAGGGAGCTGCCAGCCACGTGCGCCTGTGGCCTGCTGAGAGGTTGAAAAGCTGCCGAGGGACGAAGACCCAGGGGCTGTGGAAGATTCACCCAACTCTTCCTTTTACTCAGGTCTGGGGACCTAAAGAGGGGATGGGGATCGTCATGATAATAACTACCGCATCTTCAGTGCTGGCACTGAGCTGAAAAACATTTAAAGCTTTCAAAGCACTTTGATGTGCTCTATCTTACTTGAATCTCACAAAAACATTGTGAAGATTGATCTCCATTTCTAAATGGTGTTGAGACTGGGAGAGATGTACAACATTCTACACTTGGTGTTTCTTAAACTTACCAACAACTATGAAATAATGGCGAGTCAGAGAAAGAAGCTGGGTGACAGGGAAACCCACCCCGCCTTCGAAATCAGACCCCATTCGGGACGCAGGCCCGGCCAGGTCGCGCCTGCAGACAAGGTCTGTATTCAGCGTTGCCAGTTCTCCTCTGTGGTTCGCTTAAGCCCGGCGTCGCCTCCCCTCCTTGCTTAGCCACCACAGTAATCAATGCTCAGTTCGTCCGGTCCTGAGAGCGCCCCCCAGAGAAGCCCCTGGGAAGGAAGGGCAAGGAGCGGGGCTTCGCGCTGGTCTTTCGCAACACAAGCGGCGAGCGCGTCTCCCTGCGCAAACGTAGAGTGGCCTCCCCAGCACTGCCGTGGGGACCACACAAAAACGCGGGCGCAGGTGGGAGGGCGGAGGGTGCCCTGAGCTTTCTTTCGCCTGGTAAAGAAGGTAGGCTGTGAGAAAAGCCAATGTTAGTATAGACGTTGGCTTTGTATTGAGGGAGTAAGAGCACTCTTCAAGGACAGGGCTGAAATCTTTAAAAACAAATAAAACTTTCTCTACTATAATTGCTATTAATAATTTTAAAAAGGGAGCCTGGATGAATTAAGTAGCTCAAAACTGCCTGTTCATCATCATCAGGAGCTCCCTCTCTACAAGGAGGGGAAAGAAAATGTGAAAACAAAAACTAAATTCGAGAAGCTCCTTGACCAGCGCGGTTGTCTTGCAGGTACCCGCCGGGCCCGGCGGAGGAGCGCTCTGCCCTCCCAGCCCCCGGCGCGCAGAGGAGGCTAAAACAACCAAAAAGAAAGCAAAACAAAAACAATAATAAAAACGTTTAAAATCCACGGACAAAAACCGGAGTCGGTCTCAAAATCCGCGCCGTTCAGGGCTCCACTCGGTAGTCGACTCGGCTGCAGGCCCCGGCCTGGTCCGAACAACGCGGGGGACACCCCCGACTCCGCTGGGGATCGCAGCCCACAGCTCCCCCTCGCCAGGCGCCCAAGGACCCTCAAGGCGCGGGGCCCACACTTGAAGCCTGGGAACGCGCAGACAGGAAACCCACTTCCTCCTAAGCAGTTTCTTGCTCGTCGGATGAGAGGCGCCCAATTGAAGCAGAATGATCCTCATCTACTAATATCCAGCGTGGCCACAAAGCGACTGGCCATTTACGCCACCACTTTAAACAAAGATATTTGGTTATTCCCGGGAAGCAAGTGCACTTTTGCATGGCTGAGCTGCGGGCGGAGGCGAGCCTCAGCCCAGCCTCCCGCCCGCTGAGCTTCCCGCACCTCGGCATTCGCCCCCTCCTGGCCAGCGCTCCCGCCGCCGGGGTTCAGGCTCAGTTCCGCCCGGCAACAGACTGGCGGGCACTCACTCCGCTCCCTGCCCGCGCCCTCCCTGAAGCATCGGAGGGGAAAACAGCGTGGCTCTGGGCTCGGGTGCTGGGGCTGTGATGTCCTCGGAAAGTCAGCTTCAGCCCCAGAACCCCGCGTGTCTGGGAGATGGGCGAGGGTCAGGGACACCAGGTTTGTTCGAGGTGGGGCAACTTCAGTGACGGACCCTCCCGTGAGACCCCTTCCCATCATCCCAGCTCGGGGGGCCAGTGCTGTGTTTGCTCGGCCGGGGGTGGGGGTGGGGAAAGACCTGGGGGGAGGCGTGTTGGTGGGGGTGGCCCACTGAAAAACCACTGAGCTGCGGGGGCGGGTGGTGGCTCGGGGATCCGGGACAGCCTCCGGGAGGCAGTCGATCCCCTACTCAGCGCCCCCTCCGCCCGCTCGGATTCTCTCGGGTAGGGGGAAAGGGGGCGGGGAGCAGAGGTGTCCCTCTGACGGCGGCAGAAGAGAGGCAGACAGACTGACAGACACGTAGACCAACAGTGCGGCCCCAGGGTTCGTCCCCAGACTCGCTCGCTCATTTGTTGGCGACTGGGGCTCAGCGCAGCGAAGCCCGATGTGGTCCGGAGGCTGTGGGAAGGCGCGGGGCTGGGAGGCCGCGGCGGGAGGGAGGAGCAGCCCCGGCAGGCTCAGGTGAAACCCCCACCCCGTCCCTCGGCCCTCTTCTCCTAAAGACCTGTTCATGTCCGGGGAACCCCGACCGAATTGGAAAGTGGTTCCACTTTGTAACTCCGCAAGTTGGTTGCAAAGCAGCATTCACCTTCCTTCCTCCCAACCATCTCTCCTCCTCGGTTACTCCTCCACCCCACCTCCTGCCCTCCCCGCTCTCGGTTCCCTCCTCCTTCCCCACCCCTCCACCTCCTCCCCGCGCTCCGCTGGTACCCCACAAAAAATGGGGGTGGGGGTGTCCAAGGGAGGGGGGAATGCTTTGGGTCTCGTCTCTGCCTCTCTCTCTCTCTTTTGAGACCTAAAAATCCTGACAAGTGAAACTTAAAGGTGTTTACCTTGTCATCAGCATGTAAGCTAATTATCTCGGGCAAGATGTAGGCTTCTATTGTCTTGTTGCTTTAGCGCTTACGCCCCGCCTCTGGTGGCTGCCTAAAACCTGGCGCCGGGCTAAAACAAACGCGAGGCAGCCCCCGAGCCTCCACTCAAGCCAATTAAGGAGGACTCGGTCCACTCCGTTACGTGTACCTCCAACAAGATCGGCGTTAAGGTAACACCAGAATATTTGGCAAAGGGAGAAAAAAAAAAGCAGCGAGGCTTCGCCTTCCCCCTCTCCCTTTTTTTTCCTCCTCTTCCTTCCTCCTCCAGCCGCCGCCGAATCATGTCGATGAGTCCAAAGCACACGACTCCGTTCTCAGTGTCTGACATCTTGAGTCCCCTGGAGGAAAGCTACAAGAAAGTGGGCATGGAGGGCGGCGGCCTGGGGGCTCCGCTGGCGGCGTACAGGCAGGGCCAGGCGGCACCGCCGGCCGCGGCCATGCAGCAGCACGCCGTGGGGCACCACGGCGCCGTCACCGCCGCCTACCACATGACGGCGGCGGGGGTGCCCCAGCTCTCGCACTCCGCCGTGGGGGGCTACTGCAACGGCAACCTGGGCAACATGAGCGAGCTGCCGCCGTACCAGGACACCATGAGGAACAGCGCCTCTGGCCCCGGATGGTACGGCGCCAACCCAGACCCGCGCTTCCCCGCCAGTAAGTGAGGCCGCCCCACTGCGGGGCCGCGGGCTGAGATCAGGAGATGAGGCGAGAGCCGTCCAGAAGGCGCGGCGCCGGCAGGCTGCGCGCTGGGCATCAGGGAGGGCGGCCCGGCAGCGGCGCCAGGGACTTGGGTGCGGGAGCTGGGGATGCTTCGCGCTGCTCGGCTGGGGATCCAAGAGCAGGCACTTGGTAGCGCTGGGGTCCTGCGGTCAGATGCGGGTACTCGGCGTTTCCTAGGCGCGGTGGACTGGCAGTTCTGTTCCGCGCAGAAGACCTCGGGGAGCCGAGGGAAGCGACCCCGAGCTCAAGGAGCAGGGGCGAGCAGAGCGCGGAGAGGCTAGGCCCGGCCAGGAGGGAGGCTGCCCTGTTGGGAGGCACTCGAGCGCCCGTCCCGGCCCTCTCTCCAGCGGAGTCTGGGCAGGTGGGAGGACTCGCAGTTCCAGAGGGGACTCTAAGGGGCCGAGCAGGTGCCCTCACTGAGGCCGACAGGAGAGAAGCCAAGAGGCAAAGCGTCTGGGGGCTCCAGCTTTTGGAAGTCAACACCCCCTTTCCTAACCTCTCCAAATTGGGGTCTACCGTCGGACCCCAGCTCCCTGCCTGAGCCCAGTTCGCCGCCTGTGGCCAGCTAATCCCATTGCTCTGACCTGGGCTGGGCATGAAAGGAGCAGAAGCGGCCTTTCCCCCAATGCGTCTTTTGGTTCGAAAGAGGGAACTGAGACTGAGGGAGGGCAACCAGGGTTGAGGCTGTGAGCGCTCTAGTGCAGCCCTCGACGGCACGGCCTGGGGCAGGCGCTGGCAGTTCCCCGCGGATGGGCCTCTTGGGGCCCAGCGCTAGGCTGCCTGGGTCAGGAGGGCGCCGTCGGGTTGGGGCGGGCCGGGCGGGCCAATGGCGCGGAAAACAGGGGTGGCCTGGCTCGGCCTGGCCCCGGCCGACGCTGTGCGTTTGTCGCTTACAGTCTCCCGCTTCATGGGCCCGGCGAGCGGCATGAACATGAGCGGCATGGGCGGCCTGGGCTCGCTGGGGGACGTGAGCAAGAACATGGCCCCGCTGCCAAGCGCGCCGCGCAGGAAGCGCCGAGTGCTCTTCTCGCAGGCGCAGGTGTACGAGCTGGAGCGACGCTTCAAGCAACAGAAGTACCTGTCGGCGCCGGAGCGCGAGCACCTGGCCAGCATGATCCACCTGACCCCCACGCAGGTCAAGATCTGGTTCCAGAACCACCGCTACAAAATGAAGCGCCAGGCTAAGGACAAGGCGGCGCAGCAGCAATTGCAGCAGGACAGCGGCGGCGGCGGGGGCGGCGGGGGCGCCGGGTGCCCGCAGCAGCAACAGGCTCAGCAGCAGTCGCCGCGACGTGTGGCGGTGCCAGTCCTGGTGAAAGACGGCAAACCGTGCCAGGCGGGTGCCCCCGCGCCGGGCGCCGCCAGCCTACAAGGCCACGCGCAGCAGCAGGCGCAGCAGCAGGCGCAGGCCGCGCAGGCGGCGGCAGCGGCCATCTCCGTGGGCAGCGGTGGCGCTGGCCTTGGCGCACACCCGGGCCACCAGCCAGGCAGCGCAGGCCAGTCTCCGGACCTGGCGCACCACGCCGCCAGCCCCGCGGCGCTGCAGGGCCAGGTATCCAGCCTGTCCCACCTGAACTCCTCGGGCTCGGACTACGGCACCATGTCCTGCTCCACCTTGCTATATGGTCGGACCTGGTGAGAGGACGCCGGGCCCGCCCTAGCCCAGCGCTCTGCCTCACCACTTCCCTCCTGCCCGCCACACAGACCACCATCCACCGCTGCTCCACGCGCTTCGACTTTTCTTAAGAACCTGGCCGCGTTTAGACCAAGGAACAAAAAACCACAAAGGCCAAACTGCTGGACGTCTTTCTTTCTTTTTTTTCCCCCCTAAAATTTGTGGTTTTTTTTTTTTTTTTTTTTTTAAGAAAATAAAAACAACCAAGCGCACCCAATCTCTTAAGGAATCTTTAAGCAGAGAAGGGCATAAAACAGCTTTGGGGTTGTCTTTTTTGGTGATTCAAATGGGTTTCCCACGCTAGGGCGGGGCACAGATTGGAGTGGGCTCTGTGACATGGCTCTGGACTCTAAAGACCAAACTTCACTCTGGGCACACTCTGCCAGCAAAGTGGACTCACTTGTAAATACCAGGAATTTTTTTTTTTTTTTTTGAAGGGAGGACAGGAGCTGGGGAGAGGAAAGAGTCTTCGACATAACCCACTTGTCACTGACACAAAGGAAGTGCCCCCTCCCCGGCACCCTCTGGCCGCCTAGGCTCAGCGGCGACCGCCCTCCGCGAAAATTGTTTATGTTTGATGTGAACTTGTAGCTGTAAAACGCTGTCAAAAGTTGGACTAAATGCCTAGTTTTTAGTAATCTGTACATTTTGCTGTAAAAAGAAAAACCACTCCCAGTCTCCAGCCCTTCACTTTTTTTTATGGGCATTGACAAATCTGTGTATATTATTTGGCAGTTTGGTATTTGCGGCGTCAGTCTTTTTCTGTTGTAACTTATGTAGATATTTGGCTTAAAAATAGTTCCTAAGAAGCTTCTAATAAATTATACAAATTAAAAAGATTCTTTTTCTGATTAAAACCCTCCTTTTTGTTTGGTTTTGATTTGGCTTTAAATGGCTTTGAGGGCGGGGGCTTGGGAGGATCTTGTCTCTGGTCTGATGAGATTCAAATTGTTTGGGTTTGAGCTCAAAGGATTCTGAACCGGGTAAGGAGGTAAGGAGGCCAGGCCGAGAGTCCTTGCTCCACAGGAAGAGGGAGTTTTGTTCTTCTTTAGAAATTGTGTGGAACCAAACCTGGAGCAGTCCTGAGACTGCAATGGAGGACCGAAATACCAAACTACTTCCACCAAAAGGGAGAGGGAGAGAGAAAGAGAAAGAGACCAAAGAATTCATTTTCTGAGTCAGGCTTCTGTTGATAGGAGTTTCAGAAGTATCTACTGTGGTCTCACAAACCTGAGCCAAAGTTCTAAAACAGTGAGAGAGGACACCCATTTTAAATAACTCTGAGTGAGTTATGGTTTTTAGCGAATGGATCGCCTCTGTAGATTTGAACATCAAATCTTTATTTCTAATCCGTGGCTGAGCTCCTTCACAGAATTCGGTGGGAGGCTGTTTTCAAAAGTGAGGAAGTCATTCTGGGGTTTTATTTCTGCCCTAAAACAGGGATCCCTCTCAGGGACCAGCAGCAGACACCCACAGCCCCTGCTGCTTTTGGCTCCTTTGGCCTCCAATGGAGTAACACTGGGTGACAGGCCTGAGGACGTCCCAGGAAGGACTTTGTGAGCTGAGATTTCACTCTTTGTTGTACCGGTTTTTCTCTCTGGGATCCTAAATTTTTGTAGTAATGAATCTTTCTCCTGTTTGCAGTTCTTCACCTCCCAGCCACTACCTCCCATGCCAAGCAAAAAAAAAAAAAAAAAAAAAAAAAAAAAAAAATCATTTTTGATTCCTTCTTCCAACCTCTAATTTCCTGGTTTACTCAGTGCTTAGGGTTTGTGTTGGGAGACCCATCAGGGATGAGAGGGAGGGGAGAAGGAATGGTTTTGAACATAGAAAAACTGTAGTCCCTGGAGGGGCTGTAGCCTCTTCCGGGTCACCCTTGCCAAATCTACGGACGAAAGGCAGCTGAGCGAGCTGAGCGAGCTGCGGGCAGATGCCCCTCCCAGCACTTTCCTCTAGGCCTGGAAGTATTGGATTATGGGCACTTGATTCTTATTTGGCATGTACTCACTTCTCGCCTAGATTTTCAACTTTCTTTTTCTTCCTCTCTTTCCCTCTTTCATTTCATTGTGTCTGCATCTCTTCCCAATCCCTCCCTCCCGCTCCCCCACCAATAGCTTGTGAGGAAAGCAGACTGGCCGGAGTCCTCGCTCCGGTCCCAGTAGTCCTCTTTGTTGACTTCCTGGAGGCTCCTCTGGGGTGGTGCCTTAGGACTGGGGGCTAGGCCGGGCTTTCTCCCTCAGAAACCTGGGCCTCACTGCTGAGATACAGTTTCCAATATCCAGAGGGACTCGAAGATACCCAAGAGGATGGTTGGGTCTAGTGAGTGTGCTGGTTGAAAGGCGGGGAAGGGAGATTTTAGCAGGTCTCACATTTTGGAAAACAAACAAAAACCCGTAAAGTTTGACCACTTGCGTTGGAATGGTCAGCTGTGGTTCCGGGACCGGGAGTGTAGGTGGCTAAGGCACCCAGCTCAGGCCGGCCGGGAAGGGGATGTGGATACTGCAGCTGCTGTTTGGCTCTAGGTCCGGATCCCACGGAATTGGAGCTTCGCTAAACCTGCCCCAGCTTAGCCCAAACCCGGCCGGGGACCTGGCTGGCAGTGCCCGGCTGTGGTCCAGGCAGCTGCCCCGCACCCCATTCTAACCGGGAGCAAGCCTTTGGGAGTCACAATTTGAGTAGGCTGTGGTACCTTCGGTCTTATCATCTTTGCACTGGATGGAGTTTCCAACAAGTACATTCTTCTCCTCGACGTCTAGAGTCGGCGTAGTTCGAAGTCTGTTTACTTGTCCCGGGGAAAGGTGAACTCAGTTGGGTTTGGGGACCGAGACAAACAGGACCTCAGTCTCTTTCTCCCCATCAATCACGATAGCTCCATCCGCTCCCGCTCCCGGCTGGGGGACTTGTAGCAGCTGCAGGAAGAGACCTAGAACGCATTCTGAAGCGTTTCATTAGGGAAATAGGTGGCGCTGGGAGCAGTGCAAGAGGGTTCCGCAACCTGGGGACACCCTCCGCCCCTACAGCACCGTCGGCTTCTGGAAAGCCGACCGTCCTCCTTTCCGGGAATCTCCTGCATCAAGTCGTGCCCAATTTCTGGCCTCCCCTCTCGGAGAAATCGGTCTTCTGAGGATGCCCCTGGCGCTGAGGTGCTTGGAAGCTTCTGAGGTTTGGGAGCAAGTACAGTTCACCCCGAGATCACTGCGAAGCTTTGCCTCCGCCAAAGTACCCTACCAATCCCTAGGCCCCAACGGCTGCGAGGAGTGGGGGAGATTTTGCACACTGCACCCCCCCTTCCTCCTCTCCCCACCCCCACTTCGCCATGTAAACACGAGGACTTTCTCGAGAGCCTTGGAGAGCCGCTCTAGTGGCTTCGGGCCCTGAAACCCCAGACTGGGCTTGTTTGATGTTTAGCATCCCAAAGCGGCTCCCCACCCTGGCCCCAGCCTGGGAACTGGGAGCTGTGGGCAGGAGAGGAAGGAAAGCAGCTCTCTCAGCTAGCAAGGGGGTCAGGGACTGGGCCAAGCTCAGAAGAGGGGAGAAGAGCGAGACAGATACGCTCTGAGTAGGGGAGACAGGGATCCCGGGCTGTTGCGACTACCAACAAGGGCACGCACTGCGGTCCTCAAGGCCAGGAGGCGGATGGGGGCAGGGAATGCCTCAGCCAACAGGGCAACGGCTCGGCCCTGCTGCTGGCCCGGTGGGAAGTAGCCTGGGGCCCAGCGAATGAAATCCGAGTCTGGCCCGGGCAGTCTCCGCTAGAAACGCTCTGGGCGCGCACTCCTGGAGACGCGGATGCCCCGGGCGCTCCAGACCAGTGTCCTTGTAGGAGGCTTCTTCCCGAAGCTTAGAGTTTGGCCTTTCATAGGGAAAGACTTGCTGGTGAGCCTTCTAAGGAATTTTAAATCTTCCTGGGCCAGGGCTGGGAGCGAGCTCTAGTGACAGTGTCTTGGTCTGGCATCCAACTCTCCAATTTTGAGGCCGCAGGGAGGAATTCTCAGACTTTAGAGGCCGCACAGCCTTCAGCGCGCTCACCGCGTCCAGGCGTCAGTGAGGGGCTATCTCGAGGCGCGAGTGCACAAAAGGTAGCGCGAATCTCTTCTCAGGCGATCCAGATAAGAGGAAATGAGAGCGAGGTTTTCTGACTTCCAGCTCATTAGGGACCAGGTAAGGTCAATGCTTTCTCTATTATGTCTTTATCTTAAAAGCGGGTCAATTTAAGATAAGGGAAAAAAAATCCAGGATCTGTGTGAACCGTGCTGATAAAGACTGACCCCTTTTCTGAACTAAAAGCAAGCCAGGCAGACATTCATTTTCTATAAACAAGAGAGTTGTTAGAAGCTGCCTTGAATTCTGATCGTATGTCTCCAGACATCGCTCTCCCTTCCCTGCTCCCCACCCCCCAATTATTAGCGCGAGGAAGCGGAGTAGACGATTTTATTTGTGGAGAACTCGGAAGCCCATTGGGAGATGAGAATCTGAGATGATATGGTTCTTAGGCATGGGCTACTGGCTTGTTTAGTTCAACTAGGACTTTCTTTTCGAATGGAAAGAAAGTGACAGACACGGGTATTGGGAGGGAGGAGGCTGAATGTTTTCTCTGCTGTTAGATTCTGGTTAGGAGACGCTGGACACCATGTTCCTCTTGCTCTCCCTGCCTTCCTAGCTGGCGCGTTCCTCCTCGTGCAGTTGTGTTTCTGAGACTTCAGGCCACCCTCTGTGGGGCCCAGTTTAGTAGCTTACCTCAACTTGGAGCATAGGAAAGTTTTCTGGTGCCCCTTCGGCCAGTTGCTCCTAGAAGGAGTCTTATTTTCAGTCACCTTCTCTGGAAAGTTTGTCCACCCAAGCTGAGGGAATTGGATATGGATGGGAGTAGATGAAAGTAAGTTTTACTGAAGGGGGTCTGCATGTGCCCTTATCCTCACCTCATGTAGTTGTGTTTCTGAACTTTCTTTAATGAATCTCAAAGGAATGGAGAAAGAGCAGACTCAGCAACTTGGCAGCACAGCTCTTGCCTCAGCTGAAGCCATAGCTGAAGTGGCTGGCTGTATTTCTCTCTGATAGTGACCTAATGCCCAACTTGGTGGGCATCGAGGCATGATCCTGGGCTCCTGTGCCTCTCCTCGTTTGATAATGTTTCCCGTTTGACCTCTGCTACCTAAGCATTTATTACCCTTGTTGTTATGAGTTGTAGCCAAGTTTTGGAAAGGGTTAGATTTAAATCCATTTTGCTGTTTTATCTATTTTTGTTATTTGTAGGACACTTCAACATAAATTGATCACTGTTAGTGTTCTGCCTGAAATATAAATAAAACATAACATAAATGTGGCAGGCAAAAGCACTTGTTAAAGAAAACTCTTGCCTCCCACATAAAATCCACATCCGATTCTGCTTACTCTGTAAGTGATTGCACACAGATTTCTATGTATTTATATATATGTGTGTATAGAGGTATATATACATATGTATCTATCTTATACACATGTATATATAAATATCGATCTATCTTACACACATATATTTATTTTATAAGACATTCAAAACGAAAAATTGTAGTATAGAATTCTCAGAGATTTTACAGAACCCGTTAGATGCAAGAACATTGAATAAATTCACTACCTCAATTAAGGTGTCTCATTAGTTTCCTGAAAAATTCAAATAGACCAAAACCCTTTAGTTTTACCCACTTTAAGTTAGAATATTTATTTATTGTCATGTGAAACTCTGGATAACTAATTATGTTTTAGGAAATATTAAAATTTTTTCCTAAAGAATTTGAACTTGGTGTCTGAGACACAGCTGTGGATAAGACTTCTTGAGGCATTCTATAACAAAAAAAATATTGTCCCTTGCTGAACTTACCCACCTATAAAAATCATTGGTATAAATACTACTGCCCTGGGGCAACAACAGCAACAAACAAATGAAAACTGTTTCTGCTCTGCATTGGTTGCAAACGTCTTCTTGATTTCAGCCTTTAAGCCTTCACATAGTAGTGGAAATAAGAATGCAGGTCTGAGTGTTGTCTGACAGCAAGGAAAAAGGCAAACTTTTTTTCCTCTCCCTTTTCCCCTCTATTTCACACATTTCCAGAGAATCCGGTCTTTAATTGTTAGACCTTGCTGTTAGTAACAGCAGGCTGTTGGTGGAGTGTTAAACTTTCTATTTCTAGAGTATTGGTGATTGCTGATCATTCATTTCTATAAAATCAGAGATATCAGGCCATGAAGTATCTTTGGATATCCTTCCCCTGTCCCTGTGCTCTGGATCCAGTCTATGGTAAACGACCCACAACAGGTTGGCCTCTACCTTGCCTGTATTCTCCCTCCTAATACTACTGCTCTAAAGGTCCAAAGCTCTAGGAAAACAAGACTTTATTTGGCTCGCGTGCTACTGATTTACCTGATCTCTCCAGCACACGCGGGGCTGAGTGCGCGCGCGCAGAAGTAAACCTGGGAATTACCGTAATGACACGAAGAGGACCGAGAGCTAGTTCCTTTGAGCTGACTGCACGCTCTGCCATAAACCTGGAGACTCAGTCAGTGTCTAAGGAACTGGATATACCTATGTGTAAAGCGAACCTCGCAAAGTTATGGTCCCAACAGAGGCTTCCAGAGCATTAGGTCTCTGAAGAGACTTGCAGCGACAGACTTTTCTAGAGGAGACTCAAGCCGCAGAGGATTAAATCTCTCTCTCTGCCTGGCCACTTGATGGTGCCTCAAGGTCTGCAAGACCTGGGTTGCGACTAAGGGCCTGGGGGGCTGTGCAGTGACAGCTTCTTCCTTCCCTTCTGATTCTACTTCAGAAAGAATTGCAACTCTCAAACCACCGTGGTGCACACAGCACACATTCCTACCGCAAGCCACAGCAAACAGAAGTTGTAGCTAGTTCATTACTACCCACTGACCCGGCAGTATTAACTGAAATGTTGATTACTGCTCCCTGGCAGTACTGTTCCCTGGCAGGACTCCTGCGCCTGGGCCTGGGTGCAGTAAACTTTGGAAGTGCTGCATTGTATCATACCTACAACTCACACAATAGAAAAAGCTCAGACATCTCTCTACACATCTACATAGTCCATTCACTTCATACTGAAATCAAACAGAAAAACTTTTTAGAAGTATTTAACAAAAAGCCAACCGACTTATGGCCATCATTTAGCACTGGGTGGGGGTAAAGAGAAAGAGAAACCCTTTGAGATATATGGTAGCATGCAAACATGTTCACATTAACCTTCCTGTATTAACCATTTTCTATCAATTACAATGCCACATCAACACAATTAGTTGTTGAAAATTCTCAACATGGCTAAATACTTAGATTGCATTGGTGGTGCGCCTGTGAAAGCTAGTTGGGGGTTGTGTATGTGGTTCTGCTCATTGGAAAGACAGAAGAGAGAAAGGGGGCTGGAAAGGGGACTGGGAGAAAAGAGAAACAACTGTTCCTGGTGAAAGTGTGTGGGCTTCTGACGGAGGCTGGGGCAGCTGAGAAGTGCTGGTTATATATAGCTAGGTCAAAGTGATGGGGAGGTGGGGGTGATGGTGGATGACTGTGTATATATACTGTGCCTGTGGTGTTTAGGGGGTGATCCTAGAGGGAAGGGCCTGGGAGACGGCTGGGAGGTGGTGTGTGTACCATGTCTGAGCTTTGGGCCGGTAACACAATGGCAATGTAATTATCTGGCTGAAACACGCTCAAATGGCAAAAAGTTGCAAAATAGATCGACCTCCCAGAGAAGAGACAGAGCTGGTTACAGAGGTCTGCAGCCATCATCCTTTTTTCAATACATTTTAAACAAGAGGATCTAGCTAGTGATTCTGATTCAATACACATAATCAGTTTGCAAGTCTTATTTCCATTTGAAAACAGGGCCATTTGCAATCATAAGAGCCGGACACGCTGAAAGATACCGAGCGCATTCCGAGCAGATGATGGGTGACAGAATCTGTAGGCAAGCACTAAATATTTTCTTCCAGCTTCAGACCTTGGGCATCAGTCTTCGGTCCCGACGTATTTTAAACGGAATATTACTGTTGAATATATAATTGCTTAGAAAATGGAGACTCCATGGTTGGGAGGAAAAAACAGGCAAGAAAGGTGACAGAGGAACCTTGTTGATTGTGCTTCTCCTTGGTACTGGTTAACAGTCATTTAATGAAGAGTCTACCCATTGGGTAGAAAACTTGATAGAAAAATTGAATTGGTTTTTAAGGGAATGGCCGCCAGAAGGGGTTGCCGGGGTTAACATTCTCAGGCTGGAGCTGCGAATCCCTGGCTGGGTGTGGCCGGGACTGGCAGGGAGTCTGCGGGGCCTTCAGGGAAGCCCAGGGACAACTTTGCGACCTCCCAACGACGCCGCCAAAGACCTGGGGGCCCCTCGCGGCCCGGCTGTTCCAAACGGGTTGCCAAGTGTCTAAACTAGAAGTGTGGGCACTTGAAATCGCGAGCTGTCTTAGGGTCTCTCGCTGCGAAAGTTTGATTTCCAGGACCAAGAGAAGCAGCTGTCCCAGGCGCTTAGTTTCCGGCCCCGCAGCCTCATCCTTCCCGCACCCCCCACCTCTCAGTCTCCCCAGTCCCAGTCCTTACCCCGCCCACCCGCGGCCTCTCTCCAGACACCCAGCCGGCAGCCTGGCTCTCGGCCCCCGCCCGCCCCGCGTCCCCGCGTCCCCGCGTCCCCGCGTCCCCGCGTCCCCGCGTCCCCGCGTCCCCGCGTCCCCGCGTCCCCGCGTCCCCGCGTCCCCGCCCCTGCCCAGGTTCTTCCTCCAGTTCCCGCGCTGGGAGCAGCCTCGGCCGCGCGCCCCCTGCGGACGCGGCCCCCAACCCCTCCTGGAGATCACAGCGGCAAGTCTGGTGTGCGGAAGAGTAGAAACTTCCCGGGAATTTAGATCCCAGAATATACAAATATTAGTTCACTAGGTAACGACGATGATGCAAACTCCAACTTGTAGGGCTTTAAAAAAAAGCTCTTAACGCACAATCTTTCTTTGTACAAATAAACGAAACCAAACAAAGCCAGCGAGGTACTGCTGTTTCCCTGGTAAATTTTCTTAAGGAAAAGAGAGATTCCGTCTCTGCCCAGATATCAACATCTAACGAATTTTCTAGGAGACTGAAACTCAAGCTAATAATAGTATGTGCTTAATGCTAATTCCATTTTTATTTCAAAGGGGGGTAATTTATCAGCCTCTTCAAAGTGGTGCCTCGTAGGCAAGTGCTGTGTTTTTGGATATCCTTGTAAAGCATTTTTGCTTCTGGGAAGATCTCAGAAGAACCAATAGATAAGATGTGTGTATGTCGGGGGATGGAGGTGGGTTTCTTTACAGCTCATGGCCCTGCTTGTTCAATTTCCTGCAAAACTCATTCTAAAAGCCCCAGGGTTCTCTTTAATAGGGGCCAAATGGCAAGAACCCCAAAGAGTTAAATATTTCATTCTTCCTCCCTATACCTCCTTCATTGCGCCTTCCATCCCCAGCTATAAATTCTAGATTTTTTCTTTCGTCTCTGGAACCCATCCTGTGGATAACTGAGAGTGACCCAGAGGCACTAATCTGCCTGGGGTGAGGTGGGGGTGGCAGTGGAGGTAAGGCCTCCCACAAGCTCCCTGGTTCTGCAAACTGGGAGGACAGAACTCCTATAACTGGCAGGAGGTGAGGGGGATGCTGGGACCCACAGGACCTAGTCTGCTAGGGGAAAGGGAAACAGGCTCCCATGACTGAGGACACAGCCTCAGACCAGGCGTGGCTGGGTGGACAGGAATGTGGTGCCCAAAAGCAGCAGAGATCCAGGACAGGAAGTTGCAGTCATCTGACAGCCCCATAGAGATATATTGCCCACATGACTATTTCTAGAAGTGGTTGTGATTTGTGTTGATCCCTTCACACCCTCCCGGGCCCAGGATGCACAGGCGCTCGCTAACCCAAATCTTCAGGTGCAATCCTGGTCAGAGAGAAGAAACTTCAGCCTGCCCTTCTCAGGGAGACCACTTCTGCCTCCCAAGTGTAGGTGTGTGAGACCCTCATTATTACCCCAAGATCATGTGCAGAAGCATCAAGCATCTTATTCTTGTATTTACAGCCTGGTGCGACTTTATTATCTACTTTTCATCTGTTTCTTCATCCTTCCCTATTTTCCATTTCTTTATTGCAATGCCTATGTTTTCTTTGCTTTCTTGTCCAATTCTAGTCATGGCTGCAGTCCTACTTTATAGGTAATTCGGCAATGTTTATCCTAATGTCAGTACTAAAAGGAAAAGTAGAGAAAGTGGATGGGCTAAGTAATAAAGAATGAAAGCCAGTAAGGTCCATATGGGAGACCAGTTGGGGAGTAAGAAGACCAGAGAACAGCCAAGGTCAGCCTATCAGAGGACTAGGGAGAAAAATGATGGAAGCAAAGAGAAGCCGCAGCCTGGAGAAATTCAATTAATGTCAGTAGATGGGGAAGAATGAGTACAGCCGGGACCCAAGGCATATGCCTCCGCTGGAGGGGCATAGAGAGGGATAAGGAGGAAGCAGGTGTGTGTATGGCAGTCTGTCTCTGAGCTGAGGGGCAAAACCTAGAAAAGCTGGCCTTCCCTTCTTCCAGGCTTTAAGAAGGGGAACTGTCCTGCCAGAGCAAATTAAAAGGCTGGGGAGTCCAGGGGTCAGGACCAGGAGTTCGCCTGCCGAACCCCAACCTGCTCCTCCACCCTGGACAGCGCCGGGTTCTGTACCCTGTGGAGGAACAGATTCAAGGGAACCTGGGGGCAGAGGGCAAGGCCAAGGGGAGAGGAAATAGCTTCTAGAAACTTCTGTGGAGACAGGCAAAACTCTTTTTCTGCACACGTGTCCCATTCCTCCTCCCTGTAGTTTGGAGAGGGCATTTTAGAAAAAGAGCCCCTTGGTTTTCCCCGACCCTGCGGTTGGACAGCGCCCCCTTTATTCTCCGCGAGCGCGGCCTGGACAAAGGCGTCACTTGGAGGGAGCCTCAGCTGCCTGGGAACTCCGAGCGGAACCCACCCCGCTTCCCTAACCCGAGTCGTTTCCCAGGATGGAAGGCGGATCCCGGCTCCCCGTGATCAGGCTAGGCCGCAGGTTCTGGCTGGGCTGCACCCCCCAGGTCCCCGCCCCCAGCCCCCACCCCCTGCCCCGCTGGCCGGGCTCCGCAGGGCTCTCGCAGTTTCAGAGCCCGGGGACCCCGGCGCAGGAGGAGGCCTGGGCTTGCCCGGTGGCTCAGCGTGGAGAGAAGGAGAGGGGAGTCCCCCGCCCCCCACCCTCCAGGCTGCTTGGGGACTTCGAGGGGCTTGGAATCCGGGTACTCCTTTTTATGAGGTTCAACACACTGTGAGATATTTTAGCTGCAACACAACCCTTTTAATACCCAGTATGACACCGACTGTGTGAACGAGGCCCTTATTTGCTTGGTGAACGCCGGGGTGCACATCAAGACGCTTCCCTGCCTGGGAGGCACAGAACCCTCTCCATGGGCCCCGAGGCGGGCAACCGAGGTAGCTGAGAGGGACCGCGGCCCAGCACCGGCTAGTCTGGGTGGGAAGGCGGCAGCCCAGACTTCATGCGGTCGACACCCTCTGCTCGGCCCCAGCCTAGAGGCCGCCAGCATTTGAGTCCCCTCCCAGCCGCGGCTCCGCCGTCGGGGCTTTCCCCGGAAAGGCCCAGGCGCCACCTCGCGAAGTCAGCTTGGCCAGCTCCTGAGCCCAGCTCTGTCACCCCAAAGCAAGGGGCGGCACCCGCGTCCTTCCTCGGCGACCTGCGCGCTCCCGTCCCTCCCGGTTAATATTCTCCGATAATTTCCGAGGCAAAGATTTCCATCTTTTGGGCGAATTTGTTTCATCTCTCTTGAATTCAGAAACAGAGCCTTCAAAAGTCTTAATGTGTGTTTATTTTTTCTAGCATTCAAATGAATGCGAAGCCACGGATAGAATCCCGTCACTCTTTGGGGGTTAGCTTCTCCCGATATTTCACACGGAAAACAAAACTGGGTCCCTCTTATTTGTACTTGTCCTTAACCTTTGCAGCAACTGCTGTAGATGCGGCTCTGTCCATTCTCTAATAGATTTTACCAGGGGCTGGTGACAGAGAACTGATTTCTTTTCTATTAGGGTTTAGCACATCTTTGTTGAAGGCCTGTAGAATGACCAGGGATTAGATTTGCATCTCTTAGACGCCCTGTGTGGTCTTTGTGCGAAGCTTGTAACTGTTAAAAATGACTTGTTAGGAAGCGTGTGGGCTCTCATCGCTCTCCTTTTGACAGAATGATTGTGAAATTCAGATTGGCCCTGTAGGATTTAGCCCGCAGATTCCACCTGAACCCTAAGCAATTAGACCCTAATCTCACTGCAATCATATTTGAGTTAGGATTTGTTGCACTTTGTTTACTTCAATTAAAAGCAGTGGAATAATTTTTTTCCAGCTTTTAAAGTGAAATCTCCAGGCATAAAACCTTAGGACTTCTTAGAAATGCTTTTGGTAGTGATGGGGATTTCTTTTCCGTGTGGTTTCCTCCAAGTCCTCATGACCACCCCCTTCCTTCTCCTATTTAAGTGACTCCTTTTTTCCCCCTGTTGCTCGCCAAAGCATCTTCACAGGGGGCTGAATTCGCGGCGCTTGGGAAGAACCGCGTGGAGATGACGTCCAACTGGAGGGGCGCCCAAGCTCCAGCCGTCGCCCAGGGCCCGGATGGCGATCCTATGTCCCGCTGCCGCGCGGAGCTTTCCCGCCCCGGCCCACTGGCTGACTGGCCCCCGCGTGGGTTTGGGCAGTGGGCGCCAGTCGGGCGTCTTTCTTCCTGCGGCAGAGCAGGCGCTTCTAAGGCGCTGGCCGCCAGCCCCCCATACGGCGACTGAGGGGGCGGCGTGGTCAGCCTGACCTCAGCGTGTGTTCCGGTAGCCTCCCGCCCGCGCCCGCAGAGCTACCCGCGGGGACCTGCTGCGGCCCTACTGCGCAGGGTCGGCTCTAGGGGTGGGGGCGAGCGCTCTTTTTGGCAGGGTCTTCCTCTGAGCCAGCACTGGCCCGGCGGCCGTCTCACCTCCGGAGAGCTGGAGACTTGACTTCTTCATCTCCTCGCTGGGCCCCAGAGGCCCAAAGCCCAGGATTCTGGGCGCAGCCTCCTGCCGGGCGGCACAGGGCCTGTCGCCCAGGTCGTCAGGATCTCTGTCGTTTAACCCCGATGCAGTTCTCAGAAGCTGCCTGCAATTGCTGTCAAGTCAGGTCACCTTAGTAGTATTTCTTGATCTGTGGCATCTATTTTCTACATTTGTTTAGGTGGTACGACTTCGTCACTTTTATTTACCCAGAACATCTCTTCATCTGGGAGACTTGACAATGACTTTGGGTTATCGTTTATTCCATTTTGATTCAGGACCACTTATTTGCTCGTAGTGAGTTTGATTCGATTCCTTAAATTACTGCTTCACCTTTCTCAGTTAATATTCATGAGCGAGCGAACTGCAGGATTTAACAAGAGAAACGGAGGACTTCAATGCCATTTATTGTTGAAGGGGAAGAGGGAGACACCGCTTTTTAAACTACTCAATAAACTTTTAAATAACAGGTGCTCTCATGGTCACTTGACTCAAAGAAGATATTTTTAAAAAATTCTTTGTATTTAATTCCGTAAGAATAAAGTCAGCCTGCAAGCTATCTCTATCTGTATTCCTGACTAAAAAATTTTGAGGAGGAAATACTTTGCTGAGACTAAGTACTATGTAAATGCAGAGCTACTGTAACTGATTTAAGCAGGGAGTCCTCTCTTCCAATACTTTCTGAGGTGCAGTCTGCTTAAAAACAGATCCATCTCTTTAGATCGTTCTTATAGCTAGTTACTCTCAACTTTATTAAGAATCTTTAAGAATTCAAGGGAATAAATGAGAGAGGTTCTGTCTTGAGATTGGATGGTGGGGAGGTGGGAAAGCGGTTTTAGAGAGGAAGGGGAGCAAGGCCATGGTGTAATAATCTCTTTGAGATCTACCAGGAGAAGTCTTGGTCTATTGATTGAGGATTCCTGCTACAAACCAATCCTGTGTGCAGTTTAGTGCAGTTTTTCATTCGTGAATAGGAACTGTATCAAAACCCTAGTGTGACCATGACAATTGGGTAATCACACACAAGGCATCTGTGCTAATGGAGAGATTCTGTAAATATGTTTCTAGTGAATACACAGATAACAGTCACAGTGGAAGGGTCAGGTGCCACAAATCATAGATTACTCTGCCAAGGGTTGCCAGCCATCTGAGGAAGGACATTAACTGCCTTTGCATTCTCAGAATACTCTCCTCAGTTCGTGATTTCACTTACTTGACCCTACTTCTGTTATTAAAAAGCTGGCAGGCACAATTAAGGGCAAGCAGGTTGGCTACCTACCCTTCTGGCAGCTCTCCAATATTCCCATTTAGCTGCCAGGAGACATGGAGAGGAGTGAATCACTCATGAAATCCTGTGGGAGCATCTAAAAGGTACGAGGAAAACCAGTGGCAGTGGGCAGGTCCACCAGTCGGCCCCATCTCTAAGTCTGCTATCTCATATAATAAATCACTGGGGGAATTCACTCTGGGAAGGGCAAGGAGGGGAATGATAAGAGGTAACTTAGGTATAGGAGCTCTCACTCAGTTTCCTTGGAAAGTAAGTTTAAGTGCATTACTTGATAGTTCCAGTTTTGAAAACTGTCACAAATAGAAGTAGGATTCTCATTACTAATAGGGAACAAAAATCAGGAAGAGTTTCCCTTATCAGACAGTAATAAGGGGAAAAAATCAAGAGCTTTCAATGAAATTTGGAGGACTATCACTTTTTTTCACAGAGCAAACTTCTGGCTTTTAACAATTATACTAATAGAGAAATTATTACTACATGGATAAGATTCAGGTACTCAACTTTCAGAATAATGTGAAATTGAAATTAGATAAACATAGTTCTTTTCTTCCTCAAATTAAAACAAGCAGGTATCTTGCATACAGGGGCATTGTAAAAGCAAAACACATCTCTCTCAAATATTAGCGTTGTGTTCTTGAGGATGTAAAATCTGGGAATGTAACATAAAAGAATCGTAAGGCTGAGACAAGACATCTTGGGTTCCCTTTGTTGGTAGATAGGCTCTTTTCTCATACTCTTACATTGGAAGTGGTTTGGGGATCTAAAATGAACTACCACCACTAAAGGCAAAGCCGTAACACTTATTATTAGGTACCATGGAAAGTAGGCTGGTTTCATCAATGAAGGGGACTGGCTTGTATGAGAGGCCTCGTGGCACTTTTTGAACAGAAAAGAAAGGCACAATTTATTGAAGTATGAGTGGCCAGGATGGCTAGCAAAATGTATTTTTAGAAGAATATTATATTTTCTAATATGCCAAGGGGTCTTTAGATGTGAGATATTAAAAAACTAATTTTTCCCCAAATTATGTTATCACATTATCATATTCTTTGAAGAATAAAGATAGACATTAGTCATCTACATTACCAAGGGAGAAAAATATTTTAAAATCAGATGACAGATTTGTGCCTTGTAATTTAAACAATACTGAATGAGGAACAATCTTCCAAGTTCATTTAAGCAGGAATGAGAGGGAATGTCTATACAAGTGAATTTAAAAAGACCTTATTGTACAAATATGCCTAAACCCCCATTTTATTAGCTTATAATACAAATCATTACTTGCTCTTGCTACTAAAAATCATTTTAATGTAATGGATTCATTTCAGACCTATAAGAAAACCAAAGCCCATTTTTTTTTACATCTTTACGAAGAACTTCAAATGGCCCCACCCAAGTTGGAGACACAGATATACTTTTTCTTATTAAGTTAGAAAGTTGAAACTTATCCTAATGAATAAGAATAAAGCTTTTTCTTTTATGAGAGTGGAGAGAAAGTAGACAGAAGGAAATTCCAAGACTATGTGATTTGATAGGTGGTCACATTTTACATTCTTAAATTTAGAGCTGTAAACAACCATATTCTTTCTCTCTTTATCTGCTGTAAATCAGATAGTTAGTACCTTCTTATAGAGCCTGGCACATAATATTTGCTCAGTAAATACTTTCTGAATCAAGGAAGTTGGAAAATATTTTTCAGTACTTCTCTTGTTGTAATCCTTTCTGATACACAAAATGTAAAGATAATGAAGTATTACTAGCATTTTTCTTCTTTTTATGTAAACAAACATTATTGAAAGTCTAGATCAGTTTGATTCAAAATGACAGAAAAGAGGGCCAATTCTTTGTTAGTTAGTAAGAGAGGAGTCTTTTATATTTCTCTGGCTACACAAATTAAAACTATGTGAGGTGATGCTGTGCTGTTTAGAACAAACAAAATCCCAGATACAACACAAAATAGATTCTAACAATAACTTGGAAAATCCTTAGAGTTCATCTCTTTCTACATTCCAGACTTAAGCTTTCCATAACACACCCACCATTCAAGACCTTTAAGATTCTAAAGGGTAACTGTCTTCTAAAATGATGAGGGGGTCACAAATCCTATCCTTCTGTAGGCAGTAAAGGTGGGAATTGACAATTTCTTTTCATCGACCAGAAAAGAATTTAAAAACTAGTGTTAATTGTTAATGATAATGCCACATAGGGCTGCTCTGTAGAAGGTGATCTGATGACCAAGGGGAACTCATCACACAAGAGCAATGTCTACTATTACTGTCCTCCTAATTGCTGTCCCTTGGTAAACATTCCTCACATGTGAGTTGGGGCTATTGCCTTGGGGCACAATGGAGCCAATGTCGTGGAGTTGGACAGGGGGGATCATAAGATTGGAAGTGGCTTCAGGATTGAGATGCCCTGTGCCTTATAGTAACCTAAACAACTGAAGCATTTCTTCATTAACTTGGGGGCCTGGTTTAAGATTATCTACATGTCAGAGGAAGAATATGCTGGCAAAATCTTTTTAATTTTAAATGCAAATTATTTTACCAGTAAATATGAGGGTATCATTGCAAGTGGAAAGCGTGTGTTTTTGTATCAAGGGCATCCCTGGCTTCAGCTGAGCAGGCTCCTTTAGAAGACATTTGTATCATTGGCAGTGTCTGTTCAGCAAAATGCGGAAGACTGGACAGAGTCAAACAGCAATTGAACCTCAAATAAGCTAAATGTGAAATCTAAGTTCCATTAGTTTAAACTAAAAATTCTCAGCCAGTCATGGTGGCACACCCCTGTAGTCCCAGCCACTTGGGAGGCTGAGGCGAGGCAGGAGGATTGCTTGAGCCTGGGAGTTAAAGTCTGAAGTGCACTGTGATCACACCTGTGAATAGCCAATGCATGGTAGCCTGGGACCCTGCCTCTAGTAAAAAAACAAAACAAAACAAAACAAAAATTCTCTTTTAAAGCACTCACTTGGCATAAAAATTCTGATGCCACTTCATGTTTATACCTAAATGTGCATTTACAGTCTTAATGGGTTGCAGGTTATCCTTTAACTTGTGTTCCTAATAAGAAATGGAGCCGTAAAAGGCAATTCTCTTTTTTAACATCTGGAACAACAGTGGCCCACTGTTTACCTGAGAATTCTCCTCTTCGTTCACATGAAGATATCAATTCATATTTCACTACCAACTTGATGCCAAAGTCAAGTCAATTCACTATAAAGCAAGAGTGATTTAAAAAGTGTACTTGCAGGCAATGGTTAATATAACAGAAACCTTAAAAAGAGGTTGGTAAAAATATTCTTTTGTCATGTGCACCCATTTTAGACCCATAAAAAAGAGCTGGGGGATATCACCCCAAGGCTTACAGATTTTGTGACAAGAAAACAAAATTGGTGGTCTCTTTACACTGATCCATTTATTTAGTCAGTAAACATCCACTCAGTGTTTACACCAGGCAAAGTAGTAGGCATGGAGGGAAAGATATGTCTTTAACCTCAAAGATAATGTGTGTGGAGAAACAGACATGTAAATAGACACTTACAGTTCAATGCAATGGGTGGACCAATGTGAGGTCTGTGCAAGATGCCGTGGAATTCCAGAAGTATTTATGTTTGGCAGGAGGAGAAAAGGTGGTGCTTGAGCTCACTCTTCAAGGAGGAGTAGGGTTTTATCAGACATTGCAGGTGGAGGGAACAGCATGCACAAAGGCCCAGGGGCAATGAGAAGGAATATCATGTTCAGGGAATCATACCTAGTTTGCATTGCCACAACATAAAATGTGAGGAGAGTGTTAGAAGTGAAACTGAAGGGGTGGTACAGGCTAAACATTTCAAAGAGCCCTGAATGCCAGCCTAAGAAGTGTAGATTTTATCTTATGTAGCAGATGGAAAGCCAATGAAAAAAACTCAAACATAATCAGATGTGCATTTTAGAAAGGCCAGCCAGTCAGCAGAGTGAAGAATGGAATGGAAATGGGGCAAACTAGTGACAGTGAGACTATCTGGTGATTGTTTTCACCTGCCTGCTTGGTGTAAGTGTGCTAAAGAGAACCACCTTCCATCAAATAAATATGAATCCTCAAAGCCTGGCAAGAATGAAGGCGTAAAGATATTCTCCAAAGAAACATCTTTTTAAAGAAAAAGACTTCACACTGGGTAAAGATGGCCAATTAATTTGGTAAGACCTGCACATACCTTTTACATACATACTTGTTTTGCTTAATTATATGACTGACACCACCTGAGGACATTTTTGTTACTGTATTAAACAAAAGAAAGACTTTGTAGTATTGTAGAAACAGTATTACCAGGACTCAAGAATTGCCTGTAGTTTAACTTTACACCTTTGTCTTTGTAAGACCTTGGGAAAGTCACTTTACCTCTTTTAGCCTCCATTTCCTCAGTTGTAAAATGAGGAGCACAATGTAAATTATTTGTAATGGCACTTTATTTATATTATTGTATATTGGCAGCTTTGTTTGCACTTATTAATCTCTCCTAATGTTTATTTCTTACTCCATCTTAATGATTGTTTTTTTTTTTTTCTTTTACAATTTTAAGAGGGACAGAAATATTTGGAAGATAACTTTTAGAGGTGTTATGTGGGGTAAAACTCTGTGTTGACTGTACTCCACTTTATACAGTTAGCCTTTCTCCTGGAAAGAGTAAGGGTGTTGGTAGCCATTTTGAAACACTGGACTGCTCACGAGTCACATTTTATCCTTACATGAACAAAAAGATGACTATTTAATCACTTTTAAGGTCTACTAGGCTAATGAATGATTTAGCTCTAATTTTTAGATTGTAGATTTTCCTGTCCAAAATGATTCTATTTCTCAAGACAAATAACTGCATGTTCTCAAAAGGCTAGTGTATGGATACAGTTGTGACCCTTAAAATCATAGAAAGTGTGCTGCTTCTAAAAAATAGCCTCCTTATTTTAAATTCTGCATTTCTTTGGAAATATCCTGTTATTTAATTTTTTTTCCACTTAAGGGCCTGTTTACATTAGTAATATATCTTCTAGAGCCCTGGGAGTTTATAGGGGTTGTATCTAGAAAACATCCCAGCACTATTACTATGCTTCAGAGACATACAGGGGTCCCAGGGCAAATCAAAATGTTTTTAAATGTATGACATGTGTGAAGTTGATGAAAATTCATGACCTCTCTGTCAGAGCTGCTTGAGTTTAAGTCATCAGAGAAAGGTGAGTGCAAAGAATTTTATTTAATACTTTTATTCTGGAATCCTTCTCATTCCTTGCTCATGGTCCCAGGTTTTAGCTCTGTTCTACTTAACAGTCTGATTACAAAAATAAAAAATTAGCAGTGTGTTCTAAATTGCTTTTCAGAATTTTCTGCTTAAACCACTGCTCAGATATATAACTTTTAAAGAGGGATTGAAATGTAGTTTGAGAATATAGTCACATACTACAGAACATGCAAAATACATGTGGAAGACCTCACGAGTGCTGGTAATTCAACTGGTTATACTTTATGATTTAGAAATATTTTCAAATTTGTCTTTTAAAATTGAAAAGAAAACATTGCAGGGAAATTCACAAAAATAAAAAATCCCGAAATACTGTGGTTACTGAGATCAGCTGTTTTTAAGTAAAAATCCATTCAAAGCAAAATAAAAGGCATTGTGTGGTGTATGCTGGCTAAAACTGAGAACACAAGAGCATTGCAGTTAATTAGAACCAATCAACAGGATGCTTTGCAACATTTCTCACATCAGTGCACCATCTGATCTTCATAATACACATTTCCCACAGTCTTGATGCAAAAAGGACTGGAAATAAATATTTGACTCATCAAAAATATATGATGCTTTTTAACTGTGCTTTCTAATAATTATTTTCAAGTTACTGTTATGAAAATAAGATCTTGAAAATCCGCAAAGGCTGTTCTATTTGCATTTTAAGGGGGATAATCTTAGTTACCTTTTTTGTTTTGTTTTAATTTTATCTGTACTTGAACCTGAGAAAAATACTGATTTTTAAGAATAATATTTAGGGCATGAATTTGTTTTATTACATGTTTTATATATGGCTGTTGTACTTATGAAAGATAACTGAGCTTTTCTTGGGTAAACCATCATATTATGAATGATTAATTAGTACACTATAAATAATGAAGCACTACATTATAGCTGTTTTCATATTAACAGAACACTGAACTAAATTAACTGCATTAACATCTACATCATAAATGTTTTAAACGAATATGCAATATTTAACACTATTCTGTTTCTACAATTTATTCAATGCCTGGTTCAACCCAGAAAAGTTTTGCTTTAGTTTCATTTATTATACTCACAAATTGTTCTACTAGGAAAAAATATTGTATAGATTTTGTCATATTTTTGTTAAGTTCATAATTTGTTCCTTATAGACATTTGTTTCCTTTTTTTTCTTCCCTGCATCTTACTTTTTTTTCTTTTTTTCTTTTCTTTTTTTTTTTTTTTTTTTGAGAGTCTTTGTAACCTTGTCTATATATTAAAGGTAGAGATCCCTCTGGGCCGCTGAAGTGCTTCAAAACAGATTCACAAAACAGTTTGTTAAAAATATGTTTAACTTGAATCAGAAATATATACAACTTGACAATAGTTTGTCATCAAGTTTTGCTTCCTCTTAAAAGCTAATTTATGGATGTCTAGCAGGTATCGTTTTTAGAGACAAAACTAGCTGTGAAACTGTTGCTATTAAAAAGAGAATTATCTTCCAAATGAGTTGATGATCCATTCTTCTAAATTTATAAGGTACAACTTGCTGATGGAAGTAATTTACTCTTCAAACTCTGCAGTCATCTCTTGCCAAAAGAAAATGTTTGTTTATTTCGTTGTGGTCTATATGTTTTCTCCCTTTACATCACACAAGATGTTTTTCTCCTCCCAACCCCCAAAAGCCCATTGCTAAATATTGTCTTTCTTGAACACTCTGGTTTCCGTAGGAAAAAAAAAAATAGTTTCAAGAAACTGTCTTCACGCTAGCAAATAAACTTTGTTCTTTGTCCTTTTCTTTGAACAGATTTGATCTACTTCCATTGCAGGAGGTGTCTCTTAGCTAGGTTCTCTTTAGAAAAGTTACTCTTTCTACTAATTTACAGAGACAGCTTTGATGACAAATACTTTATTTAGAGCACTCATCTTACAAACACAGAAAAAAGCCCATGTTAGGATGTAAATCTTTTTCTTACTAACTAGCCTTTTAAAGGCAATAATATTTGTGTTTATATTTTAAACATTTGATATATTTGCCCATTAGGATTGAAGCATTAGCCCCAAATGTTAACTGCTCCAAAGAAAAGCAGTTTCAACAAATAACCTGAAATTGGCTCTGTTACACCAGTTTGATTTATAGGAATTTAAATAATAATGGCCTAAAATGCATATTACAATAACTCTGCTTATCTATAATATCTTAAGCAAACAATTTAGGTAGAAAAGTCATTTGATAAAGATAATTGGTTCAGGCAAAATAGAACTCACATTCTTCTGCCAGATAATAATTCAGCGGCTATTCTAACTTCAGTAGTGCTTTATTAGACCCAGTTCTCATTCTTCTTAAAGACTTAAGAAAAAAGACACATTCTTTATCTTTAAACAATTATTTTAAAATAAGTAAACAGCAGGAATGGGATAAAACTTCTCTATCAGATTTACTTGCTGTTATTCAATTTCTCAAAAATTTTCTTAGGGGACAGGAATGTCATATGTTTAGTTTCAGGACAAAGGCACCTTTTAAAATGAAGAGCTTAAACAAAATCTATAAAGAAGTTTGCTTAACAGATAGTAGGCTGACTAAGCTTTTAGTTGTTAAAATTATCAAAACCAGGGGGAAAAAAACTAACATTTAACGAACTTTAAAACTAATGTGAGGCTAATTTTTAATAAAGAACATCTTTTAAAAATAACAGAAGCAATTATGAACAATTTCTGGAATTCACTTTGGATAACATGTCGAGCAGGCACATTGTTTTACTATTCTTCTGTGATTTTCTTAACTTCCTAATTAAGAAAAATTATGTAACTTCAGAATGTATCCAGCTTAAGGAAACATTTTTATGCAGGACGGTACCCAGTTAAAACAAGACAAGACAAAATCTTAGAGTCAAACAACATTAATTAACTCATTTGGCAATTATGTATTATTGTTGCTATTATTATTTTGTTTGATTAATGACCAAGCTATTAAATAATTCAAATAATTCAGATTTCTAGCTGTGTTATAAAATGTTCTTTTAATAATTTAGCAATTAATTATAAACCCCTTGCATGTGATTCATGAATATTCACTTTTATATCTTGAGACATGTATTTAAATTTTACAGTTTATTAATTGCTTTTAGCTGCATGTTGTATTAAGGTGCAAATAATCTATTGTAAGTTGGTTGAGTTCATTTAAGAGAGTGTTTACATTTAATGTTGCTTTTTAATAGACAGAAATAAAGTTGCTAAATTCAATACAAGGCAATTGTTAATTTGTTAAAGTTGCAAAAATTTTGTTAAAATGTTTTGGCAATAAAAAATTTCATAGATATTAATAAATCTTCACTTTATGACTTTCTATCCTATACACTTTTTAATTGCTTTAAATATATAAATATATTATTTATTTTTAAAGGAATGAGCAAATTAGAATTCCAATTCACTCTAAGGAGACAGAGTTTAAATTTTTCAACAGGATAATTAACTATTTGCTTGGCTTCAATTTATCTGTCTTGTACATACAGCGATTTGACAGAACTGACTAGTGAAAACTAACCAAAGCTAGAAATCAACGGAGAGAATAGTCAAGAATGGAAAAAGGAAGAGTTTCAGGAAATGATATTTTCCCATCAGTGGATAGGCATGCATACATTAAAGGCATAAAAGGCCGTGGGAGGAGAAACAAAAGCTGTAAGCTAAGGATCCTGCAAGTCTGAATTAACTAAATGGGGAAAAAAATGAAATCATTCTGCTTAAACCTGTTCACTAATAAAAGGAGAATCGCTTTTGTTAAATATGCTTGGTGTGATTATCAAGCAAAATTTTTTTCTCCCAGACATCTATGAATAAAACATGCATTTGAGCACTAGGTAAACAAACAATAAATGGATGAGTCAGTTACAACATAATAACATTTTATTTGGAAAACATATATAATCATATTTGTATTGGCAATCCAAATTTAATGACTTCTTTCAGTAAAATCAAAGTGCCTCACAAATAACATTTAATGCATAAGGATTGTTTATTATTTGCCCATTTTTTTTTCTGTTTTCTCAAATAAACAGATTTTTAAGGTCTCTGCTGAACCATACATAAACTAGGTGAAATGTGATTTTTCAGAAAAGACTTTCTTTTGGATTTTCTTAATTTTAGGTTACAGATGCTGTAAAAATAAATTTAAAAACACGTTTTTGAGATGGGGAGAAAATGTTTTCAGTCTGTGTAGCCTGGGCTGATTTGAACAAGACTCTGTGTGTAACCATAGTCTTTGGCTTATTAGCCATTTCATCAACACGACATCATCTTCTGAAAAATATGAATGAGGAGAAACCATTTACAATAAGAAAAGCAAACAACAGAATGAATTTCCTCTGTTGGTGTTTTGTGAGACTGTTAAACAGAAAATGGAGGGAAGAACTCTCTTTAGACGATATCACTTAATTAAGTAAAGCATCCTAATCAGAGTCCCCTCCAATTGTAATGACTGTAGGGAGTCAAGTACATTTCTGTCTATATTAGAGTATCTAACTGCAATGATTTATTGATATTTATTTTAGAAGTGCAACACAAAAGCAATAAAACAGAGGAAGCAGGGAGAGAGGGAACATGCCATTGCTTACTACAGTTACAACCAGAACACAACAAACTTCCTGATTTTCATGTGGGAGGTTTTGCTTTCCAAAATTAGAGCCCACCTTTATAAGAGAATGTTCCTTTTCCTCATTTGATTTTTCCAAATGTTCACTGTGGCGTTTCTTTGTCCATTAGATGAATCATTGATTCACTTTCCTCACTGCAAGAATCACTGCAAATGAGTGGATGAGCACCTGCTGTTTTCTGCAGTGACATTACTGGATTGCATTCTACTCTGATTTTAGTCTTAAAATACAGCTTCTCTGTATGAGAGAGAGATTCAGGAAGGAGAGTAAATATACAGTATAGGCAGACAGACATTGGCTGCCCTCCAAGTTGCACACAGCATAAACCTGTTTATCTGCTACATTTCACAAATCTCAAAAACATGTGAATAATCAGGCAAGCAACTGGATAAGTGATTCACACTAGGGAACCTAACCAATATTCTGATGAGAGGATACTATGATGCTAAGATGTTGAGGCAAATAGGCTTGTATTGTAGAAACTGCATATAGTAAAGTTGATTAGTGGTTCAAAGGAGAAAACAATCTGTACTAAAATGAAGTTGAGGCAGTATCCCACCCTGTGGTCTTTGGTTTGTTATATTTATGTGCAAGTTACCTGGATAATTGAGTTTAAAAATATACATTCATTCATACCATTCCAATAATTGGGGTCAGTATACATTGATTGGCCTTCATGTTAGTTGTCAAGGTAATTTATTTCTGGAGACCAAGATCTAAATATTGAGGGCTAGTGCCTTAAAACCCAAATTATACCAACACATCTATTTGAAATTAAATTACCAAACATACTTAGAACCTATTCATTTTGAAGAAGCAACTTTTCTTGGAAGGCTACAGTCAATTTTTATTATTGTAGAAGATGAATTGTCTGAGAATAAGTGAACTAGGCATGTAAGGCTCTTGTTATAGCTACATCACTGCTTTCTCTATTTTTCTCTTTGTTTCTTCCTCATTTGCTGATCATTTAATCTCCCTTTGTCTTATTCCCATGATTATTGTGCTTTAGCATTTAGCTGTGAAGTGGAAGCTCTCAAAGGTTTTGAGGCTAACCCCAAAAGTATACATTGTTTCTGAAAATTTCATGAGGTTGTTTGTGAATTTTGGGCTTAAATCACTTCCATAAACTATATTTGGTTAATTACAGCAAGATGAATTATCAACTTGCTTGATATATCTGTCTATTCGCTTATATGGTAGACCTGTCATCACAGGTCTATACCAGGAAAATGTAGGTTTCTCTACATTTGCAAACCCAAAATACTATTCCAGAAAGAAGAGCAATAATACAACAAGGCAATTGAATAAACATTGCACATCCTACAGCTTTTTTCCCCCTGCATTGCAGAAAGGCAAATTGCTAAAACTTTTTGATACTAGAAAACTTTGTTAAATTATGGTAACCAAAGACATAATCATCTTAGCAACAGAAAGTCTTGGAGAAGGTAGGTGACCTGGAAATTGATGTTCCAAACAATATTCTGCTACATTTGAGCTTCTTCATTAAAGCTTTGCCTCAAGAGAATGTATGTTGAGTCTACTGCCAATTGCATCTGCCAAATGCTTTTTATTGTCTGAACATTTTCTCATCTTCTTGCTTTTCGTCTCAGGTTCTTTTTATTCAGGATCAGGCACAGAGACTGACTGAATGGCTCCAATTATCAGGATTTGAAAACCCAGTATCAGAATCTACCACTTTGTGTAAGTCTGCCCTGAGCAGTGTTTTCTTTAGCAACAGGACACTTACATAATATGGGATCATCTTTTCTTCTTTACTTCTATCTGACCTTGTAAAATATTACAAAATTTTTTCATGATTAATAAGTCCACTGCATGGGAGATTTTGCAGGAAATGCAACATAAGAACCAAAAAGCATTCTTTAAAAGATATGTTCAGGTAAGTGACAAATGGAAGTTTATGGGTGGTCAAGGGTGTTACTAAAATTGTTGACAACCTAATCAATAGTCTGAAGACTCAACACATTGATTTTTTAATCATAGAAAATTATACTAGGCTTTCTGTGTGAGTCGGGTTTTGAGTATATGCCCACAAAGCTGAAGTTGGTTCTGTGAACCTCAATTAAGGTCAACCACAGATGTTTTACGCAGCCAAGAAGAACCTTTTAAAAGTTTTTTTTTTCTTTTTTTTTTTTTTTTAAAGTGATAGCTATTCTGATTAAAAAATCATCACCAGGGGCCAGGTACAGTGACTCACGCCTGTAATCCTAGCACTTTGGTAGGCCAAGGTGGGCAGATCACCTGAGGTCAGGAGTTCAAGACCAGCCTGGCCAGCGAAGTAAAGCCCCATCTCTATTAAAAATACAAAAATTAGCTGGGCATGGTGGCAGGTGCTTGTAATCCCAGCTACTCAGGAGGCTGAGATAGGAGAATTGCTTGAACCCGGGAGGCGGAGGTTGCAGTGAGCGGAGATCGCACCATTGCACTCCAGCCTGGGCAACAAGAGCGAAACTCTGTCTCGGGGGGAAAAAAAGACCAAAAACAATCACTAGAGCTGGGCATAATGACGCATAACTGTAATCTCAAAACTTTAAGAGGCCGAGGCGGGCAAGTCGCTTGAGCCCAGGAGTTCAAGACCAGCTTGGGCAACATAGTATGACCCTTAGCCAGGCATGGTGGCGCACACCTGTAGTCCAGCCACCTGGGAGTCTGAAGTGGGAGGATCTCCTGAGCCTCAGACGTCTAGGTTGCAGCAGGCTGTGATCATGCCACTGCACTGCAGCCTTGGTGACAGAATGAGACCCTGTCTCAAAAAAAAAAAAAAAGAAAATCACCAAATCCTACATAATCTACATACCACAGGAATCTTAGAAATAATATGTGGGCTGCAAGTGAACTTTTTAATTCTCAAAGGCAATACAAAAAGGATATGAAGTTAAAAAAATAAAAAGTTGTTCCTTTCTTTTCCCCTAGTCTCCTCAATCCCATTCCCCAGTGGTGGCCTTAATAGTCTCTCATATATTTTTACCAATTTTTAAAAATTCATATGCAAGCACATCATCTTTTAAATCACAAATAAAATCATACAATATATTTACTATTTTAAGCTTGTTTTTATTCACCTCAGTGTATGTGACTGTTGCTCCATGCCCTACACATGGGTTTATCTCATTCTTCTAGAGCTGCAAAAGATATTACATAATATAGTATTAGATATATAACCACTACCATGTTGATAGATATATAGGTAATTTCTATTTAATTTCTTTGCTTTTACAAATAATACTTCAGCAAATGTATGTATAGTTTTTTTTTGTTCTTCTATAAGTGTACTTGCAGAATCAATTCCTTGAAGTAGAATTGCTAGATAAAAACACATTTACAATTTTTGAATTATATTGCCACATTATTGACATAAGAAGTTGTAACCATTCATTTTTCACTGACAATTTTTGAGAGGTGAGGATTTTGACAAGCACTGAAACGAGTTCTGTGTGTGACACATCTGCCTTCTAGTCCATGTCTTCAAACTTGGCTAAACAGAGTTCAGTGGCAGCTGGGAGGCTTAGTGATTATCTCGTGGAAAGAAAGAATCCTCCTATGGCCTATGTGCTCGGAATAGCAGCTGTGGCTGGGAGGAGCAGCACTGGGATGGGGAGAGAAATAGCTAGGGAAGTATGGCTGCCATCAGTTTAGGACTGGGCTTGAGTTTTCACCAAGGCCACTTCCTAGAAGCCTTCCTGACACGGGTGGGGGCTGAAGAGCAAAACCAGGAGCCATTCCCACAGGCTGTCATGAGAGTGGAGAAGCAGCTACATTAGCACCATCTGCAGCCTCGCTTTCTGCGCACACTCTCCATCTCTGCTCAGATTCTAATCCACGTATGCATTTACCTTTTCTCCATAGCTCATCCTGGCTTTTAGGGAAGTGCTATTCTCAGTCACCTGTGGCTGCTCATCAGCAGGCAGGAGTTCTCTAGGCTTCCTCTCTATTTTACCACTTAGTTTGTCTCTGCGTGATTAACCCAGAAAATTTGCCCGACATTGACCCAGTTCCCTGATTTGAAGAGACAGCCTCATCCTTGAAACTTTGACTCCTTATTCAATACTTTTATCTTTATAAGTCCTGTTTTCATCTTGAAATAGAAACTGGGAAGTGCCTCTTAATCTACACCTAGATCGCAGCCTTTACGTTGAGGGGTTACTTGAATGTTCTCAGGGTTGCAGTTACACTAGAAGTTTGGTTTGTATTTAGCATTAACATGCTAGGCACTATGGTAGCCCCTGTGGGTGCAAAAATGCATAAAACACAGTTCATGCCTTCAGAAGTGTATACCATAGTGAGGAGGAAGCACTAACAAACGCAAGCCACTCTGAGAAGCGTTAGAACAGAGGTATTTAATTAAAAAATTCTATGAAGTCTCAATTCTGGAAATTTATCCTACAGACATACAAAAGGACTTATAGACAAGTTGTTCACTGCAGCATTGCATGTTATGTGAAGAGTTAAGAAACACCCTGTCAACAAGGACATTTTATGAGTCCTATATACTGACATGGAGTGATCTTTGGGATATATTTTATATGAGCAATCAAGCTGCAGAAGATGTATGGTATATGTTGCTTTTTGTGTAAGAAATCTAGGAAATAAAAATATGCATTAATACTTGTATATACATAAAAACATTGGAAGAGCCCGGAGGAACACAGGGCAAGTGTTAACCTATAGGGGGCATCAGGGATTAGTGGGGTGGATAGGAAAAGGGAACATAATACAGCTTTTCAATGTATATGTTTTAATGTCATTTTAATTCTTGGGCTATGTGATTGTGTTATCTAGTCAAAAATAGCATATTCGAAACTTACACAGTAAAATAAGATTTCCCCCTCTTCAACCTCTGCATTTCCCGAGGTGTTTGGAAGTGCTTGGCTACATTTATCTGGGATAAAGAACATTACATGGGACTGGACAAGGGAGGCTCCGAACAGGATAAAGAAATTTTCTTAGAGTCCACTGAATTTTTCTTACCACATTCATAAATCCACTATCTCATGGAGATGATTTTGAGCAGAGCTAGGAGAAAGAATAGATATTCTTCACAAAATTCTGAGAGATGGAATTTCTGGGTTTTTGTTTTGTTTTGTTTGAGACAGAGTCTCCCTCTTGTCACCTGGGCTGGAGTGCAGAGTGCGATCTCAGTTCACTGCAACCTCTGCCTGCTGGATTCACGTGATTCTCCTGCCTCAGCCTCCCAAGTAGCTGGGACTACAGGCATGTGCCACCTCACCTGGGTAATTTTTTGTTTTGTTTTTTGGTATTTTTAGTAGAGATGGGGTATTGCCATGCTGGCCAGACTGGTCTTGAACTCCTGACTTCAGATGATCTGCCTACCTCGGCCTCCCAAAGTGTTGGGATTACAGGCGTGAGCCATGGCACCCAGCCTGAAATTTCTTATAAACAGGACACATGTAAGATATGGGAATAATTTCGGATGTTTCATTTTTTTAGCATCCTATAGGCAAGGCTGTGAGAGTGGCCACTTCAGGTTTCCTATGATGATGTGGTAGGAAAGGCATGATTTACCCATACCTTGAGTTGACCTGCTTAAGTCATGAGGTTGAGCAATGTGAAACTTTTCTTCCTAAAGCTTTAAATAGGCTGGGCATGGTGGCTCGCACCTGTAATTCCAGCACTTTGGGAAGCCAAGGTGGGAGAATCACTTGAGCCCAGGAATTAGAGACCAGCCTGGGCAACAAAGTAAGACCCTGTTTCTACAAGAAATCAAAACATTAGTGGGGCGTGGGGGCATGCGTCTGTAGTTCTAGTTATACGGGAGGTGGAGGCAGGAGGATTGTTTGAGCCCAGGAGGTGGAGTCTGCAGTGAGCCATGACCGGGCCACTGCACTCCAGCCTGGGTAATAGAGCAAGACCCTGTCATACACACACAAAAAGCTTTAAATAAAGGTCTCATGCTGATCAATGAATAAGAGAAATTGGCTGCCTTACGAAGTAAATGCCTCTTTTATTTAACAAAGATGTGTCCCATAAATTTTCTAGAACATCACATTAAAGTGATTTATAGAAAGGTTGTGGGATAGAATTAGATCTTGAGAATTCTCTGGTCTCTTCCATAAAGTGAAATCAGGAAGTTTTGAAAGAAGGTGGTAGATAATAAATAATTTGTGAGGAAAAATGTTTATGATGATTTCATGACTATAATGTTAGAAGACTGTTAAAGAGTGATATAATCATCACAGGAGCCACACAAGGACATAAAAGGCCCTTGGTAGATGAGGAGGACTTTACTTCCCCATACATCTCTGCACCAAAGCTCATTACTACTATGACTTCCCTGACTTTCCAGTTCATTTTAGTCCTTTTTGGCCATAAGACTATACCTAGGTGATAAGCTCTGGTTACCCAGGAAGCATGGGGGTAGGTGAGCATGAAGGGGTGATTCCCTGCCTTCCATTCACCAGTTTCTCTCATTGCTTCCCTCATCCCCCACAAATTTCATCTCTCAGCTGGTCTCAAATCAGTCCTGTGACAAGAGTCTGAAAAATCCTAGTGATTTAGGAATGAGGCTTTCAGATATGATAAAGTGACCATATAACATATCTAGCCTACACCTAGTATCAGTTTCTTTTTTGAAGTACTAGTGAGTCATTTTATTTTTTATGTGATTATCACACAAATGTGAACATGTTAAGCAAGTTATTGCTAGCAATCAGGACCGCTTGTTACATAACATCAGTAAGAGGGACTCAGGTGAGAAACAACTCTGATTATAGGTATTTAGCCCAAATGTACATCAGTTGTAACTCCTTCAATGTATTCTTTTAGCAGCTAATTGAAATACTTTATCAGTGAAAGTCTTGACACAACAGTTACACAAACATACACATAAGAACATGAGGAAATTAAATAAGACTTATAATATACACCTTAACAAAATGATGGCTTAATTTGTACTCCCTTTGTAATTTTAACTAAATATTGTGGTGAGTAGTTCTTACTTTACATCCTAAGTATATGGGCATTTATTACACACAATATGAAAATACTTCAGGAGGCTTGTGATTAACGCTGTGGTATTCAGGCACAGTTTATAGCGACTTTCAATCAAAGACAAAAGGCCCAAGCAGATGATGAAACACTTAAAAAAGATGTATGTATACAACCAAGGACTTAATTCAGACTTTCTCATTTTAGCTCAGTTCTAGTTCTTGGCTTATCAAGGATGGCCCCAAAGAAGTATTCTCTGAGCCTGGCTCAAGGACGCCCTATGGATTAGCCCCTAGGGTAGGTTGACCAGAAAAAGTACAGGATGTTCAGTTAAATTTAATTCCAGATAAAGAGTGAAAAATTTTAAGTATAAACATGTCTCAAATATTGAATGTAACATACTACATTTAAAAGTTAGTTGTTTATTGGAAATTCAAATGTAATTGGACATTTTTTATTTTCATTTTTTCTAAATCTGGCATCCCACGGGTGCTGAAGAATACTCAAATACCTCCTTTCCCTGCCCACCATGACTGAACTTGGATCTTTCAATCATACGGACACATGCTTAAACTCTTACGTACTCACTCTCTGAGATAAAATGCCTTACAGATGTGAAATCCTCAAATACAGAATTTCTTTTTTTTTTGTTTTTTTTTTGGAGATGGAGTCTCACTCTGTCACCCAGGCTAGAGTGCAGTGACGCGATCTTGGCTCACTGCAAGCTCTGCCTCCCGGGTTCACGCCATTCTCCTGCCTCAGCCTCCCGAGTAGCTGGGACTACAGGCGCCCCCTACCATGTCCGGCTAATTGTTTTTGTATTTTTAGCAGAGACGTGGTTTCACCGTGTTAGCCAGGATGGTCTCGATCTCCTGACCTCGTGATCCGCCTACTTTGGCCTCCCAAAGTGCTGGCATTATAGGCGTGAGCCATTGCGCCCAGACCAAATCCAGAATTTCAATCTAGCTCCATGGTCTGGATCTCTTATTGGATATTGCCTACTACCTAAGCTTGTTCCCTCCCCATATAACATTTTGTTTATACCATATATTTTCAAAGACATTTTTAAACATTTGTTTTTGAAGAGAACATCAATTGCCTTGCCGCTAAATGCAATACAGAGAACATTTGAACATCTAAGTTCTTCTCTCTCTCTCTTCCTGAACTTAAATGCAATTTTGATTTTTCTTTCTTTTTGTTTCAGACGGAGTCTCACTCTGTCACCCAGGCTGGAGTGCAGTGGTGCTATCTTGGCTCACTGCAACCTCTGCCTTCCAGGTTCAAGTGATTCTTATGCCTCAGCCTCCTGGGTAGCTGGGATCACAGGTGCATGCAGCCACACCTGGCTAGTTTTTGTATTTTTAGTAGAGATGGGGTTTTGCCATGTTGGCCAGGCCAGTCTTGAACCCCTGACCTCAAGTGATCCACCTACTTTGGCCTCTCAAAGTGCTGGAATTACAGATATGAGCCACTGCGCCTGGCCCAATTTTGATTTTTCAAAAACATGTTCTTATGGTTTGGTGCTTACATTTTAAAGAGTAGAGAGATATGAAACGAGATAGGAGAGTGCTTTTCAGACTAAGTTTGTACCTCTAGATTGGTCTCTTGGAACTGTGGTAAAGGTAGCTACTCAAAGGTTTAATTTAAGATTTTCTAAGTCAAACCAAATGCCACTACTACTAAAATACAGGAACTAAAGAAAAGGAACAGCAATTTGGTAGGATAAAGAATAAAAACTGTAGAGTTAGCAGATTTGAGATCAAGTCCTAGCTCTGTACCAGAAGTAGCTGTGAGATCCTAGGCAAGTCATTTAGCCTCTGTGACTTGCCAGTTTCCTCCTCAATACAACAGGGATAGTAGGGCCACCCAAAAGAGACATGCTATTTGTAGAAATGATTTGTAACCTTCAAGTCCAATCCAGATGCTTGCAGTGGTGATGATGAAGGTGATGGTCAAGACATAAACATTATACAAGTCAATTATTAAAGATATTTAAATTTTGACTCTCAATTTTTTTACTACCTACTTGGTTCACAAGAACTATATATATAAGAGTATTGTTCTTATATGGGTTGAGAAAAGAAAAAAGACACCAACAACTAACCCAATTTCATATACTTTTAGAAAACAGCTAACTAAAATGTTATGTGTCTAAAAATGGGATGTTTAGAGTAAAATATTTAGGATCACATTGAAATCATGGATAACAGAGAAGAACACTGAGAAACATTTTGTTTAAAGCCATTTACTTTTATTTTTGGGTCAATACTCATTCGATAGCCTATTTATTTTATAAAAAGCATTAGCAAGGTCTTTTCAGACTCATTTATTATTATTATTGCCATAATCAGCTTGGAGTTTTCAGTGCATAGTGAAGGCTTTGAGGAGATGTTGAGTGTATCTATTTGTTCAGTGATAATAGAGAGGATGGAGCAAGAGAAGAGGTGGGCTGTATGCCCTAGGGTTCCTTTTTGGCACTTGTGTCCTATGCTCAAGGAGAAGGGTGGAGGGAGCTCCCAGGCCAGCTCTGGTGAAGACTGCGGGGGTGCTGAGCTGTCTGAGCACTGGGTGCCAACTCTGATTGGAGAGTATTTATCCTTGTTGAATTTTACTTCAGGCTTTATGATATAAACAACACATACATGTTACAGAAAACTAGTGAATATAGATAAGCAAACAAAGAGAACTTAACAGTCACCCCTAACTCTTCCCCGTCCAGAGGTTTGGAATGCTCGTGAAATGCTAGTTTGTGTTGCACTGTATCCCCACGTGAGTTGTGAGCTCTGTGAGGGAACAGAGTTCATCCTGCTCTGTCAGAATCCCCAAAGAGGCCTATTATGGTGGTCTGCATGGAGGTGTTACTCAACACACGCATTTTAACCAAGGCATCTAGGTTGGCGCTAAAAGTCTTTGTCACCAAATCCTGAGCTCCATCCTTTACAGGGTCTCGAATTGCTTCCCTTTCAATTCCACTTCCCACACTTGGTCATAAAAGTAAGGGAGTTGGGGTTCCAGCGCTACATTAAAAGTGTCTACCTTTAGAACTCAGGATCATCTGAGGGACTGAGTGGAGAGGGATCAAGTGGGATAAGCCTGGCGCAGTCATCAAACTTTACTTGTTGGAGTGGAGCAGTTACCCTAAGTACCTCAGGTTGTTTGCCTTTGCCCCAGGTGCAGATTTCCATGGACTCAGTTCTGGATCCTGGAACAAAGAGGGGATGGTACATAAAAATCAGAAGACACATCTTCACCCAAGCCTCTGAGGCTTTGGTGAGGCAGGCAATATTGCTTTGGAAATAACTCGATGGAGAGAATAAATAGAAAGAGGCATTCTTCTCCACTGCACCATAAATTGCTGAGCAGCATTGGCCCATCTGTGCTCTGGGGTATTGGTGGCAGCGCCAGTAGAACATGCAGTGGTGGTGGCCAGCAGAGGGGCAAGTGGCCTGTTGCTATACAGGAGGCAGTGGTTTCCAGAGAGGCACAGACATGGTAGAGCCCTGAAGTGCAGTGGGATCTAGAAGTATTCCAGTTTACAGTAGTTGTGGTTGTACCTGTAGGACACAGTGGTAATCAACAGAGCAAAACAAAATCATAAGAGTGGCATCTTTCCCAAGAATTATAACCAAGTACTTGCAAGATACAACCCAAGACATGTGTGTTGCATGTGTGTGTCTGTGTGTGTGCGAAGAAGGGCAAAAACTCTAGAGAGGGCTCCATTGCAGACATCTGACCTGACTTCCTCTTTCCTAAAACCAGTCCTAAAAGGTGTTACTAAAGTAACAAAATGATTGTCCTTTCCAGTCATTTGACTAAACTATTTTTGAACTCACAGCCTTCCTCTGGTGTCCTATAATACTTGAATTGGATTAAGGAATCTCTGACTCTCTCCCTAGAATTTCTGGGTTAATAATAATATTGACCTTGTAGGGTTGTTAAGAGGATTAAACAGTGTAATACTTGTTGAGAGCTCAGCACAGTGCTAGGCACATAGTAAGCACTTTTCAGTATTAACTCTAATATGACTGCTGCCTCAGTTCACCTCCCAGACAGGTCTCATTTTCTGCTTAGTGTGCTAAGCTTAAATTGTGACTCATCATTAATGTCCTTGGACATATTACTTAATTTCTGGGTAATCTGAATTAACCCTACAAATATGGAGCCCACTGTGTGCCAAGCATTGTGCCAAGTACTGCAGACCCATGTATAAACAGCTCGAACATGCCCCTGCCTACAAAGCGTGCAATGTCTAGGAGGCAGGGGAGGCAGCGAAATGAGCAATTTTAATACAGAGCTGCAAGGAAATCAGATGTGCATATGCCCACTCATCCAACTTGTGTTGGACCAATAGTTAATAGACTCATCCAAAAAGTCAGTAAAGTGGAGAGTCATTAAAAATGTTACCTACATGCCTTAAATGTTCTATTTCAATTTAAAGAGAGTAGAGGTTGTTAGGAGATGGGAGCAGGGGAATGTGGAGTGGTTACTCAAGAGTACAGGGCGTTTTTCTGGGGAGATGAACAAGTTTTGAAACTAGACAGAGTTGGTAGTGACACAGCATCATGACTGCACTAAATGCCATTGACTTGTATATTTTCAAATGGTTAATTGTACATTATATAAATTTCACTTCAATAAAATATAAACGTATATTATTTTGCCAAATTTTTGATGCAAGGCTAAGGACTTTTCCTTAAATATATGTCCAGTAATTGAAGTCCCAGTCATCTTTCTGATATAAACCACATCCATAATATATACACGTTTTATTTCTATTTTAATTTCTTTAAATTGGAGCAAGAACTTAGATACTGACAAATCTATGTCAGAGTAGAATCTGTTTAGATGTTTAATGATTTCTTTCCATTTCCAATTTTATATCCATGAGAGTAACTTTTAGAAGCTTACATTTATGTCTTTGTACATTATAGAAACAACTTTCTGTACTTATATTTTATCAATTTACATAAGATTTCCTCAAATAACATAGCTATAACCATAGTAAAACTATTATAAAATAATTTAGACCAAACACATCTGACTCTTGGTAGGCATACAATGCAATTCAACTGGTGAGAGCAGTAGTAAGATGAGTGTATAGACAGCAGCTTATCAGCTTTGAGCGTTGGGGAGGGCAGGGCTGTAGTCAGTGTGCTTTACAAACGAAATTACATGTATCAAGTAAGCTGGTTAAATAGAGGCCACTAAGAGCATTTGTAATACAGTGGATGTCCAGAAGAAGGATGCTTAACCTGGACTGGGGGTTGAGAAACGTCTTTCCAAGGGAAGTGACATAAGTTGAGATCTAAAGGCGTGGAAGGACTTACCCAGAAGAAAAGTCAGAAGAACTGTTTCAAGCACTGGAAACAACCAGAGAGAGAAGAGAGGAGCATTGGAGGAACAGCAAGAAGTATTGCTGGAGTGTGGCGTGCAGAAGGGGATGTGTTGAAGATGAAACTTGGAGAGGATCATGTTAACCATGTTAAGAAGTTTAGACTTCATTTTAGGGACAGTGGAAAGCCATGGAAAATTTTTAAGTAGAGGACTGACAAAATCAGACTTGTGTTTTAGAAAGATCCCCTGGACTGCATTCCAGGGACCAGAATAGAGATGGTGGTAGGGCAGTGGAGGGGTGAAGGGTAGGGAAGTCCAGTGACGGGGCTACCAAGGGAGTGGTGAAATGAGCCTAGTACTATAGGGATAGAGAAGAGTACACATCAGCTCTGAGAGGCAGGTAGGGGGTAGACTGTACGGGGGTTTAGTGACCAAGTGTATTTGGGGGTGAAGGAAAGAAGGAAGACCAGCTTTGGTGATGGTGTCATTTGCTGAAATAGAGAACATGGAACAAGAGTAGCTTTGGAAAGAAGATGAGGTAAACTTAGAATATATTGAATTTGAGGTCTAATGAAGCTGTGGGATGTCCATTAAGTAGCTAGACATGTAACTCTAAAACTGGATCTCAGCGGTTAAAGGGGCCAAAAAGTCATATAAGGTAAGGAATGGAAAGGATGCAATGAGTTTTATCAATGACGAGGTCCCTGGTAACATTGGTGAAAGCAGCTTTAGAAAGCAGGTAGGCACATTAGCCCAATGGTAATGGGTTGGGGAGCATGTGGGCATGAGGAAATGACCATGGGTACTTAATCATTTAGAGAATTTGGGATTTGAAGGGGAGGACGGAGTAGGGAAATTTCCAGAATAGCTGAAAGAAGAGTAGGGGATGAAGAACATATTTAAGCATTAGTAAGATGAGTCAGTAGAAAGGTAAAGGCTGCAAACGTAAGGGAGGAAATAATGAGGGGGTTAAACACAGAAACCGACACTTAGTATAGAACGCTGTTGTGAGGGGATAAGTGAGTAAGCCCATGTAAAGCATTATGCTCTGCCGGGCACAGTGGCCCATGTCTGTAATCCCAACACTTTGGGAGGCTGAGGCAGGCAGATAGCTTGCGCTCAGGAGTTCAAGACCAGCCTGGGCAACATGACAAAACCCTGTCTCTGCAAAAAACACTAAAATTAGCTGGGCATGGTGGTTCACGCCTGTAGTCACAGCTACTTGGGAGGCTGAGGCATGGGAATCCCTTGAGCCCAGGAGGTTGAGGCTGCAGTGAGTGCTGACTGTGCCATTGTTCGTTCCTTTCATTCTCTATGCACTGCCCATCCCCCATTTTGTTTCATCTGTGCCCTGATATAGTTACTTTGGCCTGTGCCTTTTTGGCTGCATACCTGTGGTTTTGGATAGTTACCCATGCAATTCTGGATGGACATCTAGGTTTAGAAACTAGTAGAGACTGGTCTAATGACTTGCCTGTCCCCTCTTCCCATATATGGCCTCAGCAAATCCCATTTCTCAAATATGTACTCTCATTTTCACTGCATGTTTAGCTGCTCAGCAGAGGTGATGGGCTACTAACCACACCTGAGTCATCTCATGTACTCTTTCAGACTTCAAAGTATCTTAGCTTTCCATTTTTTCAACTAAGCTAAGATGGGAGGTTTCGCTTCATTGTGGAAAGAGGCTCTTTTCTCCTCATAGATGTATTCCAATGTTTATCTTTAATTATTAACAAGAATTATTAAATGCTTAGTTCATTGCTTGCACACAGTATTCAAAAAACTGAATTTTCCTTTCCTTAGTTCTGTTTGACACATTTCATTTCCTCATTGTTCACCTCTTAGCCATTTTTCTGCCATACAGGCCCTCCTCCTCATGCCCTCTTTTTTTTTTTTTTTTTTTTTTAGCATTTCGATATGTTTCTTTCCAATTATTTCTATGCTTTGGAAAATATAATTGAAAAATTACTGCATGTTCTTTTTTCACTTGCTATTTTAACATAACTATTTTCCTGTTAAAATTATTAACTATAATTTTGATAACTGCTAGATATACCAGCTATACCAAGCTTCATCTGGCCATTTTCCTATAATCAAACATTTAGGTGCTCATTTGTTTACACATATATTTTTGTTCACATTGTTTATTATTTCCCTACCTGAGGCTTCTAGAAGTGGGATTACAATGGTAAGCATTTTAAGAGAAATACAAAAGCTAGTTTCATATTAAGAACTGATATCACATTAAGAAGTGATACTGCTGTTTTCTCACCAGCAGACTACTAACTTTTCAAGTCCCATTGATATTACAGCAAAAAAGAATGGCTTTACGAATCTCATTCATTTTATAAGTAGCATCATCTTCATTTTAAAAATATAAGTCATCTAATTGTTTACAGTGTTATACACTGTTCAGAGAACTACATAGCTCTGATTCCTTCATTCCAAAAATGTACATTCCAAGGAAGATACACCGATGTGAAGATTCACCAAATGCAGACAAGAACTATTAAAAGTATCCCATGGATGGACCTCCAAATGAGTTTAGGGTAATTGCACTTAAAATATTAGGACCAAAGTACATTTATTTTATAGATGGAGGAGGGAAGGAGATGAGTGGGGACCAGCTGAGACATCCAGTCTTCACCTGGACATGTGGAAAGAACAAATGTGTGATCTGCTCATTCTCTCCGAAGGTCTCTGTTGTTACATATTTCCTCCTCTCTTCCAGAGCATAATAACCAATGACTGCTCTCAGAAAGGTACTGTGACCACCACTTGCTTGGCTCTCCAACCTCCTCCCCCATTTCCCTCTTGATTCCTCTTTGCCATATCACCTTCTGTCCCCTAGCCTTGCCTCAGGTCCCTGAAGAATCCTGCCCTTAATCTGTGGGGGTGGTAGGTGGCACTGGTTTGAAGAGCTTACTGGATCTCCCTCAGTGAGTCAGCCTGGAGTTGTGTTTGAAAACCACAGGCCCTGACTGTGGCTGTCAGACCTCCCAGACACCACCTGCTGCTGCCCGTCATCATCTTCAGGTGCTGGGCTCCCCTGTGGGCCTCCTCCTCCCGCCTCTGCTGCAGCGGTCCCATGGGTGCCCGCCCTCTCTGACACCACACGAGAAGCCATCTAGATTCCAGGAACAAAGCCATCTTTATTTGCCTCCTTCCCACTGAAGGTAAAAGCAACATTAATAACCACAACAAATAGTGAGTGCTTACTATTATTCATTTAATTGTTGGCCCTTCCATCCCTGGCCATGATGAGAGATGTGCCATAACTTACTCCTAAAGAGACCTGAGGACACACGTGCACAAACATATTGGGTATATCATCACTGGCATCAAAACTGATTTTCCCTGTCTACCCAGAACAGGCCCAAGGGAGAGGGAAAAGTGGATACCCACCTGTGTCGCCATTTGTGTGCCAAGTCCAGGAACAGTCCATGCAGCCCTGCGGCATCCCACGACGCTGTCACAAAGAAGTTCACCCGAGGCTGAGGTGTTGTCATCAGAATGTTCGTTAAAGTAGGAACGCTGACCTTGTTCTTGGGCAGATACTCTTCCTGTGGAGTATCCAGCCTGTTTGCCTAGTTTCCTTGTTCTTCCGGGGTCTGATCTCTATCTGTTTTACTGTATTGCAGCTACCAAAGTGGTATAAGTAAAATTGAAAGAATTCTAAACAGCTTTTTCCCCCATGTTAGCTGCCTCACGTTAATGTGGTCTTATGGTCTGCAAATAAGTGTTTTGATGATTTGGCGACTGCAGTTATCCATACTAGCTCTCCTATCACTGACTACTGACAGCTAATTATTATCGAATACCCACCCACCCAGGGTGAGTTATAAGTTATACCAGGTGTTTTGCTTAACAATACTAATGCAATGAACTTTACTGTTTACTCTCTCATCTTAAAGTAATCAGCTGGTAAAATAAGATGGATTGCATAGGTACTTGAATTTTTTTTGTTTGTGAGGCTTTTCCCCTATTCATATTAAATTTAAACTGTTTTTCAAATTTATTTTGCTATTCATATTTCCTGTGCATGAATCATATAATCATGTCCTTTGCCCATTTATCCGTTGGGAATATTATTAGTGTTCACATGTATGTTTGAATAACTTTTCATATACTTGGTGCTGATAATTCTATTTTTCATGTATGTTGATTTTTTTTGGTTTTTGTTGTTAGTTATTTCTATTACTTAGAAGTTAAAAACTTATGTAATTATATTTGACCATTTTATTTCATTTCTAATTTCTCCATTTGCTCCAACTGTAAGAAAATTATCACTTTAAATTGAGACTAAAAGCCCTATATATTCTTTTAGGTCTCTATTTCCCACCATCCCTGATATTTTACTCTGACATTCTCTAGGCCTTACAGCCCAGGCCCCATAATTATTCAACACATTATTTTCACAAAGGTTAGATGCTTGTGTTATGACTTCAACTGAGCAGTCACCTTAGAGTCTACCACCTACCCATTTATCCTGTCTTTACAACTATTTGTCATGTCTTCTGTTGTCCAAGGGGCTTACAACATTCACACCCAACTTCAATCATTCACCTACTCATTTACTTATTCACTCACTCACACTTTCATTTATTCATTCATTTACTGTATTTGGCACACAAACTCTAGGATGACCACCAGGGATCCTTGCTTCCTGGTGTGTTCACTCTTGTGTGCAGGCAGGACCTGGGACTTGCTTCTAACCAACAGAATATGGCAAAAGTGGTGGGATGTTCTTCCTGTGATCATGTTACATAATATAAGATGCTGTCTTGCTAGTAGACTCACTCTAGATGCTCTCCTTTTTGGCTTGATGAAGTAAGCAGTCATGTTAAGGAAGCTCTAATGGTGAGGAACCTTGGGCAAACTCCAGCCAGCAGTCAGAAAGAAGTCTGGATCCTTGGTCTTAGAGCAGCATGGAAATGAATTCTGCCAATAACCTGAGTGAGCTTAAAAAGGGGTTTCTTCCTCAGTCAAGTCTCCAGATGAGAACACTGTCCAGGTGTCACCTTGATTACTGTCTTGTGAGACTCTAAGCAGATGGCCCATCTAAGCCATGCCCTTACCTAGAAACTGTAAGATAATAAGCAGTTGTTGTTTTGAGCCACAAAGTATGCAGTAATTTGTTATGCAGAAATAGAAAACAAATACACAGTGCTGTGCTAATGATCATACGCATGATCTCTTAGTGCTTCAAGTAACAGTCTTAAGCCTGATACTAATATTATCTTCATTTACAGATGGAGAAACTGAGGCCCAGAAATTGATCTCCAGAATGCTTTGCTCTTAGCCACTATACTATTATGGCATATTTTATCTTTATGTATTGCGTTATTTCATGGATTCAAGTTTATCAATGTCCTTTGACAAGTTTAAAAATCTGTCTGCTCACATGCACACGTATGTTCATTGCGGCACTATTCACAATAGCAAAGACTTGGAATCAACCCAAATGTCCATCAGTGACAGACTGGATTAAGAAAATGTGGCACATATACACCATGGAATACTATGCAGCCATAAAAAAAGGATGAGTTTGTGTCCTTTGTAGACATGGATGCAGCTGGAAACCATCATTCTCAGCAAACTATCACAAGAACAGAAAACCAAACACCGCATGTTCTCACTCATAGGTGGGAATGGAACAATGAGATCACTTGGACTCGGGAAGGGGAACATCACACACCGGGGCCTATTATGGGGAGGGGGGAGGGAGGAGGGATTGCATTGGCAGTTATACCTGATGTAAAGGACAAGTTGATGGGTGCTGACGAGTTGATGGGTGCTGACGAGTTGATGGGTGCAGCACACCAACATGGCACGAGTATACATATGTAACAAACCTGCACGTTATGCACATGTACCCTAGAACTTAAAGTATAATAATAATAAAAAAATAAAAATAAAAATCTGTCTGCTAAAGCCTATCAAATGCATTAAGGAAAAATCCCACTTGGCACATCTCCCAAACAAGGTAGATGTTTTTATAGGTTCAACTCTATAAAGACATTTCATGTAACTGTTTTGTGCTGTACTTATACCATACATCTTGTAGAAATAATATTAGATTCATGAATAGGAAATATTTTTATTAAAAGTGATGGGCTGGCTGGGAGTGGTGGCTCACGCCTGCAATCCCAGCACTATGGGAGGCTGAGGAGGGCGGATCACGAAGTCAGGAGTTCGAGACCAGCCTGACCAACATAGTGAAACCCTGTCTCTACTAAAAATACAAAAGATTAGCTGGATGTGGTGGTGCAGACCTGTAATCCCAGCTACTCAGGAGGCTGAGGCGGGAGAATTGCTCAAACCTGGGAGACAGAGGTTGCAGTGAGCTGAGATGTTGCCACTGCTACACTCCAGCCTGGATGACAGAGACAGGCTCCATTTCAAAAAAAAAAAAAAAAAAAAAAAAAAAGCGACGGATTATGAACTATTTAGAAGAAAGAATAATCATGACAGACATGAGTCCTAAATGCTTTGAATTTATCTGGAATTAGAACGTTCAGAAAAACATTAGTTAAAATGTGCTGCCGCTTGGATTCTGTCTTTAACTTTGCTGTAAGACTAAAACATTTAATCTGTGTCTTACTGTTAACATTTCTGATCAGGTATAGGGAAAAACAATATAGAGAGATTTAGAAACACTTTTTTTTTTTTAACTGCTAAAGTCCTATTTGGTTCATTGTTCTGAGGAGTTAAGGTGGAATTGTGATCCCGGTACCATGTCTTCTAATAAAAGACATTTTTGCTCTGCATTTATCAGATGTTAATTATTCATACTGCATGACTGAGGATTTTGGAGGCAGAGAGAGATTCATCTGCAATATTTGGAACACCAGTGGAGGTCTACATCAACACAGAATTTATACAGCAGCTGGTGCTAGTCAGAGCTAATGATAGAATTTCAGTTTAATAAAAAGACCCCCAACTGAGCATACCATCTTGAAAAAAGTATACTTATCAAACAGCTTTCAATCAGTTCAAGAGAGAAACCTTAATTGGGAAGAGGAAGAATTGCAGAGTAGTTTGTAATCATGCCAATTCCAGATCAATAACTGCATGTCTGTTCTTTGGTAGACATAGCTTTTGCTTTATATTAAGTAATCACTTATATATTCTCTCTATTTGGATAAGGAAACCTTTCCTTTATTTGACAATGTATAATGATATACTCTTTTAATTCACCTCTGTGTGTTTGTAATAAACATGTGAAAAATTTAGACATGTGATGGTAAAGGTCAATATAATTATTTGTTTTTAAAATAAATTTTGTATCTAACAGGAAAACGGTGCTTATGAAATTTTTATATTTTCAAAAATTGTTTTGTTGAAATAAAATGTTATGAGTAAAGTTAAATGATGGTGGTTTAACTATAAGAAGAGTATACTGAACACTGATAATCTGATTTGTATGAAATTACTTCGGGGAAGGCTGTGTAATCTAATAAGAAACAAAAAGAAGACAGTTTACTTTTTGCAGGAAGGATTTGGAACACTAAAGAAGAATATGATTCAGTCATTAAGTCTTAGTTTTCTTTTGTTAAAAGGAGATAGTCATTCAAACTGGTGGCTTTCAACCTGTTTATAGGCTACTAGTCTCAGTGGTGCCTTACAGGGCAGTATGGGGCAGGCAGGGCAGGTGCAGAGGGCAGTGAGGGGAGGTATGGCCCAATAGGGAGGTCGAGGCAAAGCCTGCAGGTGAGGGCTCTGCAGTTCCCTTTCTCATGTCAACCAGGGCATATCTTTTCTTTCTGCCTGCCTGCCTTTTTCCCCCTTCCTTCCTTCCCTCCCTCCAAACTGTATCTATTTACATAGACATACATTTTTGAATGGAAATATTGGGCTTCTATATAAAATTTCTTTTTGCAAAATAGGGTTTCTCTGCTAAAATACAGTTTGAAAAATCACTGGACTAGACAATTCTAAGTTTTTTTTCCTTCTATGTTTCAATTACTGTTAGGATTTCAAGATCCAGGAACAACATAGCAAGGGAGATTGAAAATCTTTTAGGACACACAACAAACACCTATCTTGCATAAATGGTAGTTCAGCTAAGAGGCAAAGCTATGGGTGAAATGGCATCTTACAATGCTTTCAGATATACGGGACTGTCTTAGTCCATTTGTGTTGCTTTAAAGGATAACTAAGGCTGGGTAATGTATGAAGAAAAGAGGTTTATTTGATTCATGGTTCTGCAGGCTGTACAAGATGCATGACACCAGCATCTGTATCTGGTGAGCATGGCAGAAGAAGAAAAGGAGCCAGCACATACAGACCACATGTCAAGAGAGAAGAAACAAGAGAGACGGGAAGGTGCCAGGCTCTTTTTAACAACTAGCTCTCAGGGCAACTCCCATGGGATCTAAGAGTGGGAACTCGCTGTTCACTGTGAGGATGGTACCAAGCCATTCATGAGGGATTCAATTCCATGATCCAAACACCTCACACCAGGCCCCACCTCCAACACTGGAAATCAACTTTCAAAATGAGATTTGGTGGGACTAAACAAATCTTAATAGAAACTATGATTAATAGGTTAAGTTTTGTGGGGTTTTTTTTTTTTTTTGAGTAATTATGTAGAGCAGGGCCATGTTCACTTAGGCACTTAATCTACTCAGTGATGTTTGGGCAAAGGAAGACTATGACCTAATTTTAAAAATAAAAGCCTTTTGCATTTAGAGAATCATATGCTGTTAGAGCTGGTAGGATATTTGAAATCATTTTTCTCATTTTATGTATTTATTTATTCATTAAATTGATAAATTTTTATTGAGTTTGAATATGTGCCAGCCATCATGTTAGGTGTTAGGGATACAGTATATTGTCCCTATCTGTATAGAGATTACGCTTTAGTGGAGGAGATAGGCAATTAAACAATCATACACACAAGCATATAATTACAAATTTGTATAAGTTCTATTAAACAAAAGAAAAGGGTTCCCTGAGTTCCTGTGTTGGAGTATACATGAGAACGCTGGGCTGTAGAGAGCAAAAGTGACTTGCCTCAAGTCACTGAGTGTGTGCTGTAGGGCTGGCACTAGACTTGGTCACATGTTCTCTCTGTCTCATTAGCTTAGCTGTGAAGTTTAGGTCCATAGTAAGGGTTAGATAGAAATCAGAAAGCCATGAACTCCCCTCTGGCTTGTGCACTACTTTGGAACCTTGGGAAGCCTGTGAGACACCTTGGAAGATGCCCAATGATCTGCACTAAGAATGGAAACTTCGAACTTTTGAAAATGGTTTTCTTCATTGGTTAAGGTCCCCGTGCTTACGATGTGGTTGACTAGAGGCTGAAAATTGCCTGCAGGGATAGCAATGTCCATGATTAAAGAAGAGCAATTCCTTAGTAGCTACAGCAAGACTATTATTTATTTAAAACTTTCAGGCTGCAACCAGGTTCAACAGCTTTCTCAAATCCATGTTGCTGTGAAACAAGTGGCTTGTTCCTTTTACAAACTTTTGCCCAGATAAGTCTGCCAGACCTATCAATTGGAAGAAAACCTAAGTTAAACCATCATTATTAAAATTATTAGCTAAGAACCACTATGATGAAGCCATTCTCCTATTTGAAGACAGCCAACTGGCATAGCTTTCAGCCCATGTGGCTAATGAGGAGTGTGAGGTTATTTTCTCTGACAAGAATCTGAAGAGTAGAGACAGAGTGAGTCTGGTTGATTGCAGAGCCATAAACTTTGGAGATCCAAAAAATACACAGCCAAACTGGTATCCTTTCATGAGCATTGAGAAGCTTTGCCTGCCTACATGGATGCCATCTACCTCTGGGAGGCACCTGCCATCAGATAGTTAAGAACAATTTAAGTCCTTCCTAGTGTTTGCTGGGATAAGCGATTGACCTTCGTCAGTCTAAAGCCTAAATCATAGTCAAGTGAGCACTGCATTAATGAATAGATGGGATTATAGCACACATGCTGGGGCCTTTTTTGTGCAAACTATCTTTTTTCTTTTTCCTTTTGGCAAACCTCCTCCCTCCCCGTCTCCTTTCCTGCTGCCCCACCCCTGCCACAATCCATGCTACAAAACTAGCATGTATCTTCAAGTATTTTAAAAATCTATGCTCACATAATCCCATCTAAGCATATATATGTACAAAAAAATCTATATACATTCCCACACATAGAATTTTGGGGCCATTTTTTTGGAAAGCAGGGATATATCATATACTCTTTTCCCAGATTTTTCATTTTCACAATGAAATATAGTTCTACTTCATTTATTGTATGGATGTATTATGATTTACTTTGTTTCTAGTTTTCTACTACATTGAATAATGCTCAGATTAACTCTCTTGCACATGTGTCCCTGTGTACTGGAACTTTCATTTTTATAAGATAGATTTTCTTAAGTGTAAATTCTGAGTCAAAGAGATGTGGATATTTAATTTTAATAAACATTGCCCATAGCGAGGGATAGTGGCACATGCCTGTAATCCCAGCTACTCCAGAGGCTGAGGAGGGAGGATCACTTGAGCCCAGGAGGTCAAGGCTGTAGTAAGCAATGATTGTACCACTGTACTCCAGCCCAGGCAATAGAGTGAGACCCTAATGTCTAAACAAATTAACAATAATAACAAAATAAATGTTGCCCAATTGTTTTCCAAAAAGGATTGTAACAATTCTTATTTCCAACAGCAATGAGAACACCATTTTCCTCCAGCAGCCATACCAAAATGGATATTATCAAACTTATATTTTTACCAGACTGATGAGTTTAAACCTCATTGTTACTTTATTTTCCATCTTCCTAATTACTAGCAAGTTTAGACACCTTTTCCCAAGTTTGTAGGCCACCTGGCTTTGCTCTATTGTGAGTTGTTTTCTTTTTATTTTGGGTTGTATGTTGGAAGAGCTCATATATTAATATTGTATTTTCCATCTGTGTTAAAATATATTTTTAATTTATCACTTGTCTGATTTTTATTACTATGTGAAATAGACATATTTTAACATATCTAAATCTGTGAGGGGTGTCCAATCTTTTGACTTCCCTGGGCCACATTGGAAGAAGAATTGTCATGGGCCACACAGAAAATACACTAATGCTAATGATAGCTGATGAGCTTAAAACACACACACACACACACACACACACACACACAATCTCATAATGTTGTAGGAAAGTTTATGAATTTGTGTTGTGCCAAATTCAAAGCTGTCCTGAGCTGCATGTGGCCCACAGGGTGCAGGTGGGACAAGCCTGCTTCTTTTACTTTTTTTTTTTTTTTTTTTTTTTTTTAACAACTTCTAGGTTTACTGTTTTACTTATGGAGACTTGCCCATATATGTACATTCTCGAAAAACTTCTCTTATTTTTAGGTCTAAGTTTTTAATCCATCTGAAATTATTTTTGTATATGAGTTCAACTTTAGTTTTCTATACTATTTTAAAACAATCACCTTTCCTACTGAATTTAACTATCATTTTCATCATGTATTAAATCTTCATATATATTAGGATCTATTTCTGGGTTCTATGTCCTGTTCCACTGATTTGTTTATTCCTCTGCAAGTACCTGATTTGTTTTTAGAGCCTTTATAATATCTTCTGATATTTGGTAAAGCATGTCCTTCCTAATTATTCTTCTTTTTCTTTTATTTAAAATGATATTTTCAGGCATTTGTTCATTTAAGTAAACGTTAGGGTCAATGAATGTGAGCAGAAGTTATGTGTGTTTCTCCTGGTCAGAAGCTTTAGCAGCAGTATGTGATTTGCTTCCCTCTCTTTTCTTATCTTAGTGATGACAGAAGTACTTGTTGGGATAAAACTTTCAGCTTGGGTTTTTGAGTGACAAAGATGAGCAGAGCCACCCTGATTACCTATGTTGGACACACAGAACGAACAAGAAATAAACTTTAGTTGTGTTAAGTCACAGAGATTCTGAGTGATTTGTTACTGCAGTATCACCTAGCTCATTCTGAGATGAGAATGCTGTGAGACTTATGTAAGATGACATACATAAAAACATATCCAAAGTCACAAATCAACTTACATATCAATAAATACCGGCCAATATAATTAAAATTATGAGCAAATAACAACAATAATAAAGCTACCCTTGTGTCTGGAGACAGGACAGGACTTTCCTGCCGTGTGGTTTAATTTCAGGTGGTTAAGAAGATACATGTACCAAAAGAAGTATCTGCCCTGCCTGCTCAACATTGCTCTATACTGTAGCTAAGAGTTTAATTCCTGCTAAATGCGAGCCACTTCACCTTGCTAAAATGAAAGTCCATGAATATAAGGAAGGAAATTTAAAACACATTTGAAGATAATGATTTATATTAGGAATTGCAAACTAGTAGCCTGTGGGCCAAATCTGGACCATACATGTTTTATTTTGACGGCAGTATTTTAAAAATCGGAGAAGCGCACACACACACACACACATTCACACTCACACACACACTCTCTCACACACACACTTACTTCTGGCTTCTCTTGAAAAAACTCTAAGATCTTACAACCCTAAAATCACATTTCTGCATGACCAAAATCTCTGGAGCCAAGTAACTGCATTGTCTAGTTCACCAGAGTTTCCCTACCCCGCACCCTGTACCCCTTGCTTTTTTTTTTTTTTTTTTTTTTTTTTTGAGATGGAATCTTGCTCTTCCACCAGGCTAGAGTGCAGTGGCATGATCTCAGGTCACTGCAACCTCCACCCCCCCAGGTTCAAGCGATCCTCCTGCTTCAGCCTTCTGAGTAGCTGGGACTACAGGCATGAGTCACCACGCCTGGCTAATTTTTTGCATTTTTAGTATAGATGGGGTTTCACCATGTTGGCCAGTATGGTCTCGATCTCTCGACCTCGTGATCCACCCGCCTTGGCCTCCCAAAGTGTTGGGATTATAGGTGTGAGCCACCACACCCGGCCCTACCCTTTACTGTCTTACACCCACGTAGTTCACCTCACCCGTTTGCATTTCCTATTGGCTCAGAGTTGCATAGGAATAGGTGACCCCTGGGGATGAGTTTGAGTCCTTTGTAGGGACTTGGATGCAGCTGGAATCCATCATTCTTAGCAAACTATCACAAGAACAGAAAATCAAACACCGCATGTTCTCACTCATAGGTGGGAACTGAACAATGAGATCACTCGGACTCAGGAAGGGGAACATCACACACCGGGGCCTATCATGGGGAGGGGGGAGGGGGGAGGGATTGCATTGGGAGTTATACCTGATGTAAATGACGAGTTGATGGGTGCAGCACAGCAACATGGCACAAGTATACATATGTAACAAACCTGCACGTTATGCACATGTACCCTACAACTTAAAGTATAATAATAATAAATAAATTAAAAAAAAAAAAAAGCCTGACAAGGATAATAAACACCCCTAATTACCAAGGAAAAAAAAAATTTGATTACAGTGCTCCCCCCTTATCTATGGGGAATAGGTTCTAAAACCTCCAGCGGATGCTTGAAACCACAGATAGCACTAAGCCCTACATATACTATGCTTTTTCTGTCTGATAACCCAGTTGACTAAGTGACTAACAGGCAGGTAGCTTATACAATGTGGATAGCGTGTAAAAGGGATGATTCATGTCCCAAGCAGGAAAATACAAGATTTCATCATATCACCCAGAATGGCTCACAACTTAAAACTTATAAATTATTTATTTCTGGAATTTTCCATTTAATATTTTTGGACCATGGTTGATTATGGGTAACTGAAACTGCAAAAAGCTAAGCCCAGAATAAGGGAGGACTATTGCGTTTCTTCAGCAGTTGGGTATAGTGAGCTCTAGGTATAAAGAAGACAAAATGCTACAATGGAGGGAAAAGTAGGGTACTGATAACTAAGCCATTTGGTATTGTTTTGATAGAACCAGTCAGTGGAGGAAGAGACATTTCTCTTCCTGCAGAAAAGAATAAAAATAGGTCTTTGATACCTCAGCAGCAATTTTCATCATCAAATCAATTACAGACCACACAGGCTAATTAATTCTCTTGGCCCCCTCATAGGGTGAGAATCCCAGAAATACCATTAGTCAGAAATGAACTTAGGAAAACAGTTGCAAAATATCTTGTTGCCTAGGAAGAATCTTAATACAACAAGCTACTGAATTGCTTTTTAAAGTTGCAAACTGACCCTCCCTCATTTTGTTCATTTAGGAAGAAGGATAACAAAAAAGGGATTGGACCGAAAGGTCTAGAATCTAGATTGTTCAATGTATAATTTCTTATGCAATTGCTTGAGCATTATCTAAAACCTTTCACATTCATATCCCTTGAAATCCCGCTTATGTTAATCACATTCATCATCTGGCTCCATTTTCATTAAAAGAAAAAACATCTTCATGCCACTCCCACCTTAGGGTCTGCTAACTGACCCAGTTTTCAAAGGCAGAGTTTCCCAGTACAAATATGCCTCTTGTTTTATGTTCAACCAATGAAACAAAAACAGCCTTTACAGTTTGATGTAATCTTCCTGCAGATTTCCATGGTACCTATCACAATTTTATTAATATCCTAAATTAATGTAACGCATTGGAAACCGAAGGTGAGTGTCAGATAGTGTGCCAAGGTAATGATTGTGTCTTCTTAATTATCTGGCACTGACAGTGGGTTTGAGAGTGGGGCATCCTAGGATCTTCAATGAGATACGTCTTTCTGTTTCATATTTTAAAGGTCATGAGGAGTTGGCTGAGAAAGAAAGGGACATGAAGTATCTGGTTTTAAAGCACCCAAAACTCAGATTTATCTCATCAATAAAACATCACTTCAGCTCTGTTTCTTTGTTGGACTGGAAAGAGGCAGACATTTAAAAAGGCCTGGAGTAAACTTATAGACTGAAAAGAGACCTCAGATCAGAAATGAGAACTTTTCCAATGACATTTTTCAAACACAGACGTTTTTTAAAAAATCCCCTTAGAAAATTGCATTATTACTGGTAAATTATTAAAATAACTTTTTCTTTTTCAAACAAAATACAGATTGTTTTATAGATCTGTCATATAACTTCAAATGGAATAAATAGAATAGATAAGTGAACATTTTATTTTCATTCTAGTTATAGTGGAGGCATTTTTTTTTTATTCTGGGTTAGCAGTTTCCTTTAAAAATACTCTGGAAACCCTTTATAAATGTAAGGAATGTGTATAGTATGTAAATTCAAAGTGTGCTGTCCTCATTTACCCAGTGGAATTCAAAATAAGCCTCAACTTGTGAACATATTAAAGCAGATTGAAATGGATATTAGCAGGATTTGTAAGGAGAAGCACTCCAGTCAGTCAAACATGCTATGCACGAGAACTTTGACAATGTTGTTTTACTGATAATTACCTGCCGGCTGTCACCTCAAAGTGGGATTTCATGCAGGTTCCAGTATTTAAATATTACATTCACAGCCAAGCTTGCAAAGACACTTACACCAATCTGGCCATGTCCATTTTATTTCACAATTATCTCTGTCTTTCTTCATGAAAAGCAATGCACTTAACTCCCTTTTAATTGTGTTTGAACTGTGTAGGCAAGAGATCTTCAATATCATGCTCTCTCTTCCCTGGTCCAGAGCAGGTTCTGCACCCTCTCCCTCTCAGATGTCAGCAGACATCAGAATTACTGGAAAGCAGCGCTTTCTAACTTGCATGAATATTCATCTGACCTCAGAAACTAGTCGCTGGGCAAAGTAAACACCCGACACATTAACTAAAGGTGGTTTACGGAAGGACCAACTTATGTAGTCCTCCTGGGCTGCTAATGCCTGCTGGTCTTCCAGCCCTACAGAGAACTTCCTTTTCTCTGCCACCATCACCGTGCACCGCCCCAACAACACTTTTTTTTTTTTTCTCATACTAAACTCCTAATTAAATTTAACAGTTTCAAGAGTTTAAACTGTATACCTTTTTAATTGTGTCCTACTTTGTATTGGCTGATGCACAAGTCTGAAAATGGATATTACAGCTTTTTATGATATAATATCATCCTAATTGGTGCTTCATAGGCCGTGACTGAATTCTTTTCAATTAAGCTCTAACATACAGTAACTGTTTCTCTCTGCAAATGCTGGAAAGCCATTCACAAGAGAGGACTGGTACTGCACAATTCCAAAGCACCTTAATGTGTCAAAAATGTTTTGTGAAAAAAGCTACACTGTAAATGCAATCACCTACATTGGTGTTCCCATTGTTAACTGGGAGTGAAAGTATTGCTAATTGTCCTGCGTTTTAGCTGGGTTTTTAAAGCATTATGTAGTAAGTACACCGGAGGGTCAATTTGTGAAGTGAAATACTTAGCATGCAAAGCGTAATACAAGATGCTGTGTAATACTTGACCTCTCAGCATAATAAATGTAGCAGTGAAACGCTGTGCATTCAGTATTCACTGAATAGAGCCTTCGCAGTGGAACAAAACCAGAAAATGTTCTCTTCATTCCTTTTTTTTTTCACTAAGCGAAAATTATTCTTTATAATGGCCATTGCAGCAATTAGCTGGCATTTGGTAGAATAAATGTGCAGAAATAGCAATTTCTTATTTTAAATGAGATTTTGTATGGAGCCTGCAAATTACTTGAGGTATATGAATAATTGTGCCTTAGCTTTATGCTACAGAATAGGGTGTGGGTGGGTATAAAGATTTCCTATTTGCAGTTAAATGTTTAGACATTTTATTATTTTAATTTCACTCACAGTCTGCCTGGATTGACCTGCTTTCCCATTGATCATTTCATGTGTGCCTGGAAGCAAGTGTGCAGATGGCGGGAGACTCCCAATTAGTGCACCATGTTTTTTATGAATGTGACATGTAAGTGCAATCAGGTCTCCTTTGGAGGCAACAGCAGTGTTTAGAGTTTGGGATCCTAAATCAATACAATTTAATAATCTGCATGGAGTGAATACTTATCAATATTCTCTGTGGTCAATTGGAAACTTCATTAAATTTTTATCAAAAGTTTTTCGCCTTATTGAAATGCAGTCTTCCAGGCATTCATGATCCATCTAATTAGCCTTAAGTAGGGTATTTTTTTCTCTCTCAAAGTGATTCAGTTAATTATGTCCATATATTCATAATTACAAGGTAGATGAGTTGGGTAAAACTGAAATTATGAAATCTGCAGAGAGATTCTATGAGGCTTAGAATGTGGAATAAAAAAAAGGGGTGAGTAAAAAATTTAGAGCAAAGAAATACTTTTTAAAAAATCCCCCTCAGCCCACCCTACTCTAATAGCCTTCTTACAAGGTTTTGTGTATTTAATTTTTCATTTATCATTTATAATCCAACAACTTCTGAAAATTGATTTTAGATAAGCACATAGTAAATAAGAATTTAAAAGGCAAACCTACAAATACCAGGAACATTTGACTACCGCCTTGAAAGTTATTTTTAATTTAAAATAATTTAAAGATGAACTATTCAAACAGTTTTTTAAAAGTCCCTTTTGCCCACTGGCTACCACTAGTCCCTAGTTCTACCAGTCCGCAGTTCTCCTACAAGATGTAATCACTTCAGTCAGTTTCTTATGTTTTTTGTTTCTACATTTTCAAATTCTTTCTTCTTATTCCAGTCCCTCACACATTCTACTTACATATTCTAATTTCACATATTCTGCATCATATCTTAAATTTCAAGAATTTAAAAAAATTCCCTAGGCAACTTTTCTAGCCCAAGAATTATTTTTATCTCTAAACTTACATTTTTAGTTTTTTTTCACAAAATTAATTTGTCTATCTTAATTTTCATTTTACTTAAAAGCTAAGCATATACAACTTTTTACTCAGACTACTTTTCTTTCTACAATTGAGTGGTGCCAAAAATTCTTCTGCCAAATGCTATAATGAAGTCACCGATTATCAAATGATGAAACTCATCTGTTAAATCCAACCTGTGTTTCTACAAAATTGGAAATAACCCCAATTAGTCACTGTTAATTTAATCTGGGTAAAGTGAGGTTCTCACATAGTAAGCAGACACCAATCCTTCATTGCTCAATAAGCAAGGCTTATCAACTGGACTTCACATCAGGCCTCAGGGAGGGTGCTGGGCCATTATATTACTGTCTTTGCCTAATGATCATGCTCAAAATCTTCAGAAAATTGCATAGCCACTGGCCAGAAAGAATTGTATATGATTTCTGTCCCACTTTAATGCCTCAAGATTTTTTTCCAATGGGGCAAACACCAAGTCACAATCAATCATATTTTTAACATTTGAAGTGATTTATAGTAGACTCAGGTAGTTGACTACAAGAATAAATTTAATTTTTAAAATTATATATGTGAAATTAGAGAACATGAGATATAACATTTTTCTTTCTAATTATTCCTTTCTGAAATGTTCCTCATGAAACTTTCCAAAGGAGAAGAATGTAGAGGACTAAGAGCAAAATTTCCTCCACATATTTGTGAGGTATAGGTAAGTGCAATATAGATAACTGTATGGGTAAAGATATTGGTACGTTAAAACACAGAAAGAAATGTTAACTGTGTTTTCATATTGCTGCTGTTAAGAAAAAATGCCTTGGATAATTCTTTTTTTTTTTTCTTTTTCTTTGAGACAGGGTCTCACCCTGTGGCCCAGGCTGGAGTACAGTGGCATGATCATGGCTCACTGCAGCCTTGACATTCTGGTCTCAAGAGATCCTCCCACTTCAGCCTCATGGCATGCACACACCTTTAGAGTGGCTGGGACTAGAGGCATGTGCACGCCCGGTAATATTTGTATTTTTTGTAGAGACAGGGTTTCACCATCTTGGCCAGGCTGGTATCAAACTCCTGGGCTCAAGAGATGTATCCACGATGGCCTCCCAAAGCTCTGGGATTACAAGTGTGAGCCATATAACTCTTTTCAAGATACTTCAGGTCATTTTGGTCACCTAATAGCTCTTTAACATATCCTGAGAGGTAAGCAGGTGATTTTAAGGATAGTTCATTTTAAAAAGGGATGGTACAAGTAGTGAAAATTGGTTGTACATTAAGCTATTATTCTCAGTATCATTGAAAGTTTTACATTGTTGCTATAAAATTGGATGACAGTATTCTCACCTGGAACATTTACTTGGGTATAACCTTTCTTTTTCAAAAGTTGAGCAGAATACCTATATAGGGGGTGCTTCCTGCTTTGAGTGTCTACTTCAAAAAAGAACCTTACTTTTTCTGTACCAAGGAAACTCTAGGAAAGGGCTTTATTGCAGTTTACCCAAATTGAATGACTCACCATTTTCCCTGTTGCTTCTTGCTCTCCTCATCCTGCCTTCCCTTAGGAGGGATCTCCACTCCTGGAGTCTTCTCTTCATTCCCACCCATGGTTGTCCAGTTTCTTCTCTCTTTCAACACCTAGGTCAAATGTTCTCTCCCCCATTAAGCTCTCTCTACTGTCCTAGTTGGAAGGAATTCCTCTCCTAAACCAGAAGAGCAATTTACCTTTCTTCCTCTTGTATTTATGTACACTTGATAACTCCCCTGCTTGACTACTGGCTTCCTGGGAGTAGGATTCAAGTCTGCACAAATTCCAGTGCCTTATACTTTGTGAGTGTATACAAAATACTTCTTGAATGAATAAATTGGTAAAATTTAATGGGATCCATTATCACATATGGTGAAAAGCTCCAAACAACCAAGGAAATACAAACATGCCAGGAATGACTTTATCCAGTCTCTAGAATACAGCATTGAGCTTTTCTAATATTCTCATAAGTTTTCAGATAGCAGGCAATTTCCGGTGCTTTGGATTTATCTGGACCAAAGACAAACTCAGCTGGAACCTTTTGATACAGAGCTGCTGTGCAAGCAATTCAAAACATAGATTAACAGTTATTTTCAACCAGCCCTCAATCATGAATGTCACAGAGATGGACCTCTGTGACCTTGAACAAGCTATATATCTTGCTAAGCCTTAGTTTCCCCAGCTATAAACTGGAGACAATAATACTTGTTTCACATGGTTAAATTAGATTAAATGAGATAAAAGTGCCTAATGGATAGAAAAATCGTAAAATTATGGCAAGGCTGTCAAAAATAAGTTCCAGGGAATCACCCACTTTTGTGAACACATATCTCATTGTATTATAATAATCTGAAAACAGTCTGTCTCTATCACTAGACTATGTACCATGTGGGGGCAAGGCCAAGCTCTTATTTATTTCTGTATCCCCAGTGCCTGAGTCCTGGCACATAGTAAGTGCTCAGTGAAATCTAGTTAAGTGAATGAAGAGTTGAGGTTGTGCCTCTGCCACAATTTAGATACCTGTTTATTCTCAATACAAGCAAGAGGTAGCAGTTGAGATGTAATTATCAGAAAATAAATCACACCCACAAAGTATTATACATCAAAGTGAGAGCTCATTCACATACAATCAAGAAATACAATTTATTCTGTTTTAATCCTGGATTATTGAGAGATGGTACCATTGGAGGAAATCAATCTTCTTTTGTATAGTGTATGCATCCTGTGATTAAAGTATTTTTTAAATGTTTACCAAACAACTACAGGCTACTACAAAGGGCTGTGAATCTCTGAAATTAACATCCTGAATTTCTGCATGGTGTCTAGATAGGGATTTTGTCACTTCATTGTCTTAAGGGGAAAATCACATTTCTCTTACTTTTGGCTTTCTGGTCACTTCTCGGAGGTGAGATTTCTGGAAAGAGATCAGAACAAGTTTTTGGTGCATATTTCAGAAGGGAGGCTGTGGAGGTGTGCAGATGAGGCTTATCAAATGGTCTTCCCATTGGACTAGTGTTCTAGGCTCTGAAAACATTTCTAGAGGAGGCTTATCAAATGGTCTTCCCATTGGACTAGAGTTCTAGGCTCTGAAGACCTTTCTAGACTTGGCTTTTCCTTCCCTCAAAATTTTAAACATTTTAAGCAGCAATTTCTATATATTAAATAACCACAAAATAAATCTGAACATTTTTCAATTCATTCCTGATGATTATGCTTTATAGAATCTGGTTTTTCATGCTGGTTAGAGTCTGAAAGTTTCAATTGTGCTTCTGTTACGCTCCTTTCCTCGAGAAATGGTCAGGTTCTAAAGTGCCCCTCTTCCTATGGCAAAACAAAATTGGTGTACAATATGGGGTGACATTGTGGCAGTCTCTCCCCATGGTTTGTTGAAGGCAGACAAACCCTAACAAACCCTAGCTTCTTTCATGAATGTTTATTTGCATTCTGGTCATCTGGCAGAAAATATCATTTATTAAAAAAAAAAATAGTAAAAGTTACCTAACAGTGTTTGAGGGTTATGTGGCAGGACTTTACAAAAAATGTCTCACATGGTACTCACAACAGTCACAGGAGGGAGAGATTATTCTTCCTCACACGTGACTGGTGAGTAAACTGAAACCAGAGGTTGGATGGCTTTCCCAAGTTCTATGGCGACTCTGGGAGAGAGCAGTGCAGGCCACAGGTCTGTGCAAACCCAGAATCTAAGCTCTTAGTCCTTACTGTTCCTTCTCTCTGGTTTCAAAATTTTTTCACCAACTCCAGTGGCTTATGGGCAATGACACATGAGGAAACCAGGAAAACAACACCATTTTCAACGAAAAACAATTGTCACAAAATCTCATGTTTACTTAATTCTGTGAAGGGTGAGTTGTGTGGGAGGGGCAGTTAGGAAACAAAAGGAGACGAACCAGCTGCGGGGGGTGGTTCCATAGCCCACAAAGAATGAAGGCACAGACATTTCTCTCCATGCCTGAGGGACAGCACAGTCACCCAGATGAGCAAGAAATGGGTTTACACCAGAAAGGAGGGCCCAGGTGTGTAGGAGGGGACTCCCTAGACCCCCTAGCCCAGCTATGGCTCTGAACCACCTGAGGCCCAGGATACTCCAAACCCTGGTGTGGCCAAGGTAGATCCATGCTGACCCACGGAGCCCAGAACTCAGCTCCTGGAGAGGACTTCTAGGTATTAGGAGATAATACTTAATACTTAGAGCAGGTACGGGGAGGAAGCGAAAACAGTGACGACCTTTGCCCCAAAACACATTTTCCAATATGTGGGAGGGAGTGAAACTGAACAATTCTCTCAAAGAAATAGGTCAGACCCCAGCTGGTAAACCCTGACACAATATTCTCTTCAAGTTTTATTTATTTAGCATTTATACTAGCAGTTCTCAAAATTGAGGGAGCAAAATAACCTGGGGAATTTGGTAAAAGGCATTTACCCAGTTCCTATCCCCTAAAATTCTGATTCTGTGAGTTTGAGGTGGGTTCCTGGACTCTGTTTTGGACAACACGCAAAGAGATTCTCATGTCCCTTATCAGAGAGGTAAATGCTGAGAAAACAACCCTGGAGCTGGTGAGTCCTTGGAGAGCTGACATTCTGTGGGACTAAGGTGAGGCCTATTTATTTATTTATTTATTTATTTATTTATTTATTTAGAGATGAGGTTTCACTCTGTCACCCAGGTTGGAGTGCAGTGGAGGGATCATAGCTCACTGCAGCCTAGACCTCCTGGCCTCAAGGGATCTTCCTGCTTCAACTTCCAAAGTAGCTGGGACTACAGGTCCATGCCACCATGCCAGGCTATAAAGCCTAATTAATTATATTATTCTCCAGGAATGCTCGTTTTGGAAGAGCTAGCAGTGGTTGACCATGTCTGTGGCTACTGCCCCAAAGTTTCCTACATTCCTTCAATGTCTACTTGTAGGAAAAGTTTTAGGCAGGACTGAGGGTGGGTGAGATGATACTCTCATGTGTCCCCTGCTGGTCTTGGCTGGGCAGGCTTCCAGGCACACTCTGAATGAGGCAGCACCCCTTAACTTCAAGGAGGACTGTCTTGTGAAGGAGTACTCAGAGTATCTTAAGTCTCTGACAACCAATCATTCATTCATTCTGCAGTTGTAGAGAACTTCTTTTGTTTGCACTATGTTTTAGTACCTGGGCCTTGCTTAAGCTTCTCTTTCTTCCTATCTTCCAGCTTTACCCAGTTAACTTTACTCCTTCAGGTCTGCCCTTCCTAATGAGGTCAGTTCCACCAGGCTGTGCCCTGATGGCATCATAAACCTGTCAAATGTGATTCCTGGGTTAATGCCCTTCTCCCCACTGCTTGTAAACTCCATGAGGGCAGGGATCACGTTATTTTTAACTCCAAGTCACTTAAAAAGAATTTGCTAAAATACAGTTTTCTAAATAACACTTTGCCACATTTAGCAAGGCACCAGTTTAACAGAGTAGATTATTTTTCTGTTTATAAATTAAACACCAAACTGTATTGGATAGAATGTTTTAACAGCCTTTGACGGTTTCTGTGAAGGTTTAGTTGACTGGTTTTAATTTTGCCTTCATAATATCATTTTAAAGAGGTTCATTTGTTAACAGCTAAGAGTGATAAAATGGTTTAGCCTTTTAGAGTACATATTTAATAGTTCAGGAAAGTGTATTTAGAAATCAGTACTAAAAAGTGTACTCAAGATTAGTATCCCAATTCTGATATTTATTTCCCTAAGCATTAAATTACTAAAGAATGATTCAGAGCAACTAAATCAATGTGAATTGCAGAGATTTAGGGTATTAATTATTAGTAATATAAAATCAAGGCTTGGTGAAAAAATATAAAAGTGCTAGAAGAGAAATTGTAAATTACATTTAAAAAGATAGGGAAAAACTCTAAGTCTATTGAAACAATCTCATTCCATGTGTCATGCTGAAATTTAAAATTTTAATTGCTACAGGCTAAAATTAAGTCCACCAGCCACTGAACAATTATGAAAAGAATATTAATCATTGTTATAATTTGAAAAAATTAGAAAAGAAGTAGAAGCTGAAGATGAAATGTTCAGTTTTTATTTTCTAACAAGGAGAAATTGAGATATTTTTACCTGGTTTTAATGCACCAAAATATTTGAAATGAAAGGGCACACATGTTTAAAATGCATAAAAGAAGTCAGGAGAATCACAGGAATTGGCATAATGAAATGAATGATAAAACCTCAAATTTGCTTTATATATTACCATAACTCTAAACTTGCAAAAACCAAAAAAAGATTTTAAAAGATTGGTTTAAAATCCTAAAAATCCTAAAAGATAGGCAAAATGAGAAAGAACCAGGAAACAATGAAGCAATAATATCATATACTAAGGCCACTATCACTCTCAGCAATTAAAATTAAAAATTTAAAAATATTAATTAAAATTAACAGAAAATAACCGTATAAGTGCTAAGTAGTTGACAAAACTGTAAATGACTTTAAAAAGAAATCTATTTAAGGCTGAATATTTCTAGAGAAAATAATTATAATTTTGGGTAAAAATATAAAATATTTTATGACTATAAAATATATTCAACTCATAGGAGTAGAGAGTAAAATGTTAGTTATCAGAGCCCAGAGGAGTGAGGTGGATAGGAAAAGGGGAGACGTTGATCACAGGGTACAAAGTTTCAGCGAGATAGGAGGAATAAGCTTCAGTGATCTAATTACACAGAACTGTGGCTGTAGTTAATAATAATGCATTGTATCTTCCACAACTGCTTAAAGATTGGACTTTAAAAGTTATCACCACAAAAATGATAAGTATGTGAGGTGATGGGTATGATAATTAGCTTGATTTAGTCATTCCACAATACAAACATATAGCAAAATATCACATTATACCACTTAAAAACACGTATATTATCTGTCGATTAAATATATAATAAAATAATTTCATAAGAAATAAAAAATAAATAAAAATAAATAAAATTTATTCATAAGAAACTATTCTTAGTTTTGACAAATAAACTATTCCTTAAAATGTTGCTAAAGAAAGCAAATAACAACTGGTCAACTAAAACAATCCTATACAAATTGTTGCAAATTTTAGACATAGTTAAAAGAAACATGTTTTGGTAAATCATTGCATTTGGTAACTTTGACAAATTAGTGATTCAATAAATTGATCACTTACTGATTTTGTGTGTTGATTTTTGACCAACTGGTCAAGTTCTTTTATTTGGGATAGGGTTAAGTTTATTTACCATTGTATCTCCAAAGTCTGCTGTAGTGCTTGGTACAGTAGGTACTCCATAAATAGTTGATGAATGAATGAATGAATGAATGGTTTTGAGTGAGGCGAATACAAAAGGAAATATAACCACCAATGCTCCTGGCTTCATAGAGCTTACATTCTAGTGTAGAGTGAGTTGTAGTCCAACCATTTTTCTGTTATTGGTTACATAACTATAGTGCAACTTCTTCTATATGTTCACTTATTCTTGGATTCATAGGAACATGTTAACTTTACTGTTATACCATATTTGGGAACTATTTGAATGAAACTATAACTCCATTCCATAAAGAGATGAAAACACCTTTTCAAATAGGCCAGAGTGAGGCAATATTCCACAGGGTTGTTTGAGGGTAACATTTCTTTCTTTTTTTTTTTTTTTGAGACGGAGTTTCGCTCTGTCGCCCAGGCTGGAGTGCAGTGGCCGGATCTCAGCTCACTGCAAGCTCCGCCTTCCGGGTTTACGCCATTCTCCTGCCTCAGCCTCCCGACTAGCTGGGACTAGAGGTACCCGCCACCTCGCCCGGCTAGTTTTTTGTATTTTTTTTTTTAGTAGAGACGGGGTTTCACCGTGTTAGCCAGGGTGGTCTCCATCTCCTGACCTCGTGATCCACCCGTCTCGGCCTCCCAAAGTGCTGGGATTACAGGCTTGAGCCACCGCGCCCCACCGAGGGTAAAATTTCTAATACAATGTTTAAAACCCTAAAGGTAAGTTCGTGCATACGTGACATTTGCACAGCAATTCATTCTGAAATGATTGCCAAGCTGACTTGCGTGAGAAAAGCAAGCAGAGGAAGGAAGTGCCTGGCTAGGCCCATCTACCTCTGTGAATCAGAGGAAGTGCTCAGGCAAGCATCACGAAAAAGTCATGGCGGGACTTTTTCTTTTATTTTCTTCTACCCCTTCAGCTCACCTCCTTGTCCATGATCAGAAATGAAAGGAAATGAGGTAAAGGTAAGTCCATCCCTAGCTCACAGAGCTGACAGAAGACAGGTTGGTTGTAGAGAGAGCTGGTCACTGTGGGCACAGCCCATGTTATTGTTAGCTGGTGTGCAACTGGTACAGTAAGGGCAAGCAGCTTTTCCTGTGCAGTGAGTTGGAATTAAACATGCTAATTTGAGGTCTCTTTTAAGTATTTTGTTTAACTCCATTGGCCTTTAATTCCTTTATATTACATCATTTAATGTAATGTTATTTATATATGAAGCATGTTATGCTTATTAACCAATGTGCAAAAATCTAAAGTACAGATTTTCTATAATGGGCTAATTACAGGACTTTAAAGCCACCTACCGAGTTTTGCTGAGCTTCACAACAGGTTCACTGAACTGGATAAATTTATTCAAACGTGTGGAAATGAACCCCATTCTAAGTGCAAGGGTACTGGGAAAACACACAAATTATACCTCAATACCAGTTTAATGGGTCAAACAGTGAACCTGAATACTGAACTTATCTACATCTTAAAATAGTGGGGAAGCCAGTGGTAAAAAAGGAAGTGCCCATTCAAGGGAGTTTCTCCCTGTTTGTAAACAGTGGCAATAAAACAATAAGCGTGGCCATTAGGAGCAAGTTCCCCATGCTCAGAAAACAGAGGTGGTTGCCTTTCAATGACCTTTGAAAATACACAACTTTCATAACCAAACCCAAGAGTGGAACGAAGTGATGAAAGCTCGGCAAACACATCCCAAGTGCAGCCCTTTAATCTTTCCTGAGAACAAGAGGCGCGTTTTCTTGTGTCATGGCTTAGGAGGAATTCAGTATGGAGTGTTCAGAGTTAGAAATACAAATAAGGCCTAAATATGCAGTGAAATTAAACACTCTCTTCAAACCAGTTTTTTCCCTGAGCTTGATCAAAACAGAGATATGTTGATCAGTTAGTATTATTTCTTCATTAATTCATCCTCAAAAGTTTTTTTGAGAGTTCCAGAGAACTTTAGACTTAAGCTTCATAGCACCATATTTAGAACTATTATTCTATTATTAATGTAATATGGATTATGAAAATACAAAGATTGGGAAGAAAAAAAGAAAATGGAGGTAGACAGAAGTCTGAGAGCCAGGTTACGAACAGAGGTGAAAGGAAAGACCCTATTTCCTATACTGCATCTTTGTGGATGAAACTTCAGTTTCCAATTAGACATATTCTCTCTCTCTCTCGTATGTGATCATATATGCTATCAGTGAAAACAGATACTGCTTTTATGCTTTTATAGCATCTTGTAGCAATGATCTACTAATTTTGTCATGAAAAGGAAAAGAATGTTATTTCCAAGGCTGCAAGAATTTCGGTACTGTCCTTGGGGCACCCTATTGATAATGTACACTCCACCCCTTGGCTGACAGTAAGTAGGGTGTTGATAACCTAATCCATGCTTTTCTCTTCAGGGTGATGCTGGCATGCCTAGCTCTGGAAGTGGTGAAGCCTGGATTTATACAGCACTCTCGGCAAGTGTCACATACACCAATAAAAAGAGAGTTCTTCAGGAAATGAGGTGTGACGCAGGCCAGCTTTGCCAAGACTCTCGGACCAAGAAATAAGGATTTAAATATGAAATACTAAAATTTAACACATGACTGAAACAAAATAAATGGTGTACTACTGAAAGCATTTGAGGTAATTAATCAATGCTGTGTTTGTACATATCATTAAATATATTATGCTCAGTTTAGATTTGATTTCTATGCTCCTTTTATAAAGAGTTAAAAGAAAATACATTTGAATTCACGCTGATACCGAAAACATGCTCCTAGCTTCTAGTTTTTTGGATTTCAAATCATTTCCATTAACAAACAGCTATTTGCCCTCTAATAAAATATGTCATTATGCTTTATTCACATTGCACAAAAGAATCACTGAAAAATCGCCCCGATGATGGCCAATAATTACACATTTTGCTCCTGTGCTAGCGATGAAGAAATCTGTTCATTGGAGAAAGCAGGTGCTAGGGCGTCAAGCTAATAGTCAATGTGTGCCACGGTAATTAGCCACTGCGATCGCTAAAATTAACAATTAGCTAACATGCAATTCTCTTTTTTGCAGGCTGCAGTTTACTTTGTAGAATCCTTGCATGTTCTTAGTAATTATTCTGACAGCTTATTATTTTTATTTTTTCTGGTTTGAACACAGCTTTAACATTTGCATCGGGCGACCCAAATGTTCAACAGGCAGAAGTGAAACAACTGCTTGACTAGGCATTTTTGTGAGGCACACATTTGGTTGTTTTCTGAACTTTTCATTGTTGGGGAGGGAGTGGTAGGGGCGAGATCTGTGATTCTCTCACAGCTATTGTCTTCTTCCCTAGGGCCTTCCTCCCCGGCCGGCACACTCAGCCATCCTGAAGCTTTTAGAAGAAAAACTGCCCAGTCAGCGGCAATTTAGACTCTAGGGAACAACTCCAGGGATGAAGTGCCACAGTCAAGCTGGTCAAAACATCTTCCTTTCATTCTTCTTCCCTGGAGTGTGTCTTTGGTTAATGCATTCACTGCCCCCGCACCCGCCCTTACTGAGAAAATGTAGCATCCTGTGTGGCTTGTTCTCGTCAGGGGTGTATGCTGAGATAATACTGCTAGAGCCTTTTAATGGATAGAATAAGGAAAGCCTCAGCCTACATGCCGAAGGAAAAAAATTAAAGGCAAAGGAATCATTTGTTTCCAGAAATCCTCTGGGAGACAGAAATGTGTTTAAGGCACTCACAGCATTCAAGTAAGATAAATTGTGGCAAAAAAATTTAACAAACTGTAATTCCAAACTATCGTAGCCAAAAAATTACTACAGATTTAGTGGCATAAACAATACACATTTAAGAGCTTACAGTTCTGGAGGTCAGAAGGCCAAAACAGGTCTCACTAGGCTGAAATCCAGATGTTGCCAGGGCTGCGTTCCTTCTTAAGGCTCTGGGACTGAATCTGTTTCCTTACTGTTTCCTCACTCCTTGGCTCAAAGGAGCCAAACACCACTGCATCTTCAAAGCCAGCAACATTGCGTCTCTCTCACTATTCTGCAGCCAAGCCTCCCTCTGACCACAGCTGGGAAAATTCTCCAATTTTAAGGACCTTTGTGATTACATTGGGCCCACCTGGGTAGTCCAAGCTCATCCCCTCCTCTCAAGGTCCTTAATTTAATCATGTCTGCAAAGTCTCTTTTCTCATGTAATGTAATGTAACAGGTTCCAGGGATTAGGACACGGATGTTTTTGGAGGACCATTATTCGGCCTGTCACACAAACCAATGAAAATATACATAGAGTAAGTTTGTGCTTTTCTACCCTAGAGAGTCAGTGCACATTTAATGTCAGGGATTGAATTACTTGGAAGTGGTGGGGTGAGGGTGGGATAATGGATTTCCATGGTTTCCATAGACAATAAACTCTTTCTGGCCTTCCTGTGCCAGGTCCCCCAACTGAAGATGGAGCCAGTGCAGGTCGTGTTTTGTCCTACCGCTCCCAGGCTCCTGAGTTTGGAGGGCCTTCTCACCCTCTTCTTGGAAGTGGCACTTTTCAGAGTGCAGGCTTGGCCTGGCTAAGAGCTATCATCATGTGTTCTGTGCTTTATTACAGTGTTGGGCTGCAGCACTCTGGCGTACTTACTGTGAGAATGAGTGATACAGGCTGCTGCCCACAGAAACCCTGAACAACAAAAGGAACTCTGCCCGTTGCAGTCCTAACTACTAAAATGTAGCGACAGAGAGGTACAGCTGCATTCCTGAGAAGTGCTGCCACCTTGTCCAGGTGTGAGTTGATTTTCAGGGCTCAACACGGCTTTGACAGATGTTTCTCAGCAAGGCCCAGAGAATCTGGACCTTGGGACCTGCTGCAGGCTGCGGAGACTCAGGAGGGACCGGCCTAGCAGGAGAGGTCAGTTTGAAGTGAGCTGTGGAAGAGGCTGGAGCCAGCCTTGTGGTGAGAAAGCACAGCAACACATTCTGTTTGTTTAAGTGGGAGGAAACTGGAATGAGTAGGATCTGCCCAGAAGAGGTAGGCAGGCATCCTGAGAGCTAATCACTACTGAGTTTCAATAAGGTGAGACCACACTGCCTAAGATGGTCCTTGTTAAATGGCAAAAAGACATGGGGTATGGAGGTGTGCCTTGTTTTAAGAAAACCTACTCTTCGAAATAGAAATGTATTGGATACTTTGATTTATAAAATAATTCACCACACAGGTTGTTGAAGCTGGGGGTGATGGCTCACACCTATAATCCCAGCTACTCAGGAGGCTGAGACAGAAGGATCACTTGAGCTTGAGCTCGAGACCAGCCTGGGTGATATAGTGAGATGCTGCTTCAAAAAAAATAAAATAACATAAATAGGTTGTAGATACAGTGAGCTTCTCTTATATGTGTAACACAGAATTCCATACACATACAAAAAATGTATTGTCCATTCCCAAAAACACATCTGTTGCATAAAGTGAGCTATCCATATATCCATATAAGCTAAGGTTCCTGAAAAACAGTGGGCCAAGAGAACTTTTGGGAAGGATGGAACCAAAGATTCAAAATGTTTTGCTAAACTCTCAAGGTGTGTGTTGCAGCTCAAGAGGCTGACCAAGATGTGGGAGGAAAGTTTGGGAGAGGCTACACCCCTCCAGTGGTGAAGCAAGGTATTAGAATGATGGCACTAAAGCAGGGCAGCATGTCTAAGGAAACATGTATTCCAGTTTGAAGGTACCTTACCAGAGGATTTTCATTATCTCACATAAGAACAACTGTGGCTTATGTAGAAGGGCTACAGTGGCTTATAGCATGCAGACAGCCTTTTTCATTCTCCAAGAACTAGCAGTGTTTCTTCACTGGTGACATCTTACCAATATTCCAAGTCATTATTATTATTATTTTTAATTTATAGATAGAAATGACAGTGGTTTAGAAAATACTTTGGGTTCCCAGATTCTTGGAAGAGTTGGGAAGAGAACCTAGAATTCTCAACTTGTACTCTCATACTGGTCTCTTTGGGCTTCATGTTCACAATATGGGGGTGGAGAAGGTGAAGAAGTTCAGGGTATATGGGCATGTAAGGTGGGGGAGTGGCAGCGGAGAGGGAGAGGATAGTATTTAGGAAACAATGAACCATGCATGCTTTTTCCAAAGCAAGGGGCCATGCAACCCCAGGTCTTGGGGGGTTACAGAAGATTCTTAAAGACAAGCTTCAATGGATACAAATGATTAACCATCCACTAAATGCCACCTTGTGGTCAGGGATGGCTGAGGAGAGAAACTACCAAGTCACTATAACTTGTACACCATAAATATACAATCTGTATTTGTCAAGTAACAAAATAAATAAGTAAAGTAAGAAAATAAAACAGAGGATTCCATTCGGAAAGAAAACAAAAAGTCACCATGAAGAACATGGAAGGACAAGGGGCTAAATAGCCAGAGAAGGGACCACTCTCCCCACTCTAGATAGTTTTTGTGAGCGCAGTAATAAAAGTCAAGTTTATTCATCCTCAAATAACTTAACTTGCCTACTTGTCAAGTTCAGCACAGGACACGGCACAATCCCTAAAGTTCTCCACCATAAAAAACTTTGTACCCAGCCTACAGCAGTTTGTTGGGGGACACCATGCTTCCTAGGTATGCACCCAGAACCACTCCCACCTGTGCCCCTGCCCCCACGCTGTTCTGCCATCCTCCTTTAGCCCTGTTATCTCACCCCTCTGCACCAGGAGCTAGTTCACTACGTGGGGACACGGAATGGAACTGGGTAGGCCACTTGAGGGAAAGATGCAGTATAAATGTGTTATAGATCGATTGTGGGTCAAGAGTACCCAGCTCAGGGTGAAATAGCAAATGGAAAGAAGAGGCCAGGTGCAGTGGCTCACAACTATAATCCCAGCACTTTGGAAGGCCGAGGCAGGAGAATAGCTTGAGGCCAGGGGTTTTAGACCAGCTTGGGCAACAAAGTGAGGCCCTGTCTTTACAAAAAATACAAACATTAGCCAGGCATTGTTGTATGTGCCAGTAGTCCCAGCTACTCAGAAGGCCGAGGAAGGAGGATCGCTTTGAGCCCAGGAGGTTGAGGCTGCAGTGTGCTATGATGGCGCCACTGCACTTCAGCCTGCATGACAGAGCAAGACCCTGTCTCAAAACGAAATGGAAAAAAAAAAAAGGAAAAAAGGAGAATATGAAGGAGGGGTGTGTGTGTGTGTGTGTGTGTGTGTGTGTGTGTGTGTGTGTGTATTAGGGACTCTCAGAAATGCTTGTTCTCTTGATTCTTTTTCGTCCAATGTCAATCTTGGTTTTTATGGGAGCTTAGTTTTCTCAACTTCCACTTCAGACACAGATTGACATGGCTGCATTTGCTCCTTGGTTTAAGCCAGAACGACAGATAATGTTTTGTCTATGTACATCACTTTTAACCAAGGCACTCTGCCACTTTCCCCTCTTCCTCCCAATTACTACTGTCAGAACAAGATATCCAGCACTATGCCATATCCTCAGGCAGGTTCTCCACATCTTGAGGTTACCTGGGGTGAATCAGGGCCAATGAGGTCACTGGGTTCCTACCTGCCCCATGGTTTGTTGCTCTGTGACTGATGGGCTTCCAGTACCTAGACTGTCCAAATAGTGTTCAAGAATTCTGGAGATTAATGAGGAAAATAATATAAATGTATTTATTACCACTGAACTGTACACTTAAAAATGTTAAAGATGGTAAATTTTATATGTGTATTTTACTTCAATAAAAATAAATAGGCCAGATGTGGTGGCTCACGCTTGTAATTCCAGCACTTTGGGAGGCCGAGGTGGGTGGTTCACCTGAAGTCAGGAGTTTGAGACCAGCCTGGCCAACATGGCGAAACCCCGTCTCTACTAAAAATATAAAAATTAGCCGCGCATGGTGGTGCGCACCTGTAGTCCCAGCTACTTGGGATGTGGAGGCAGGAGAATTACTTGAACCCAGGAGGTGGAGGCTGCAGTGAGCCGAGCTTGCACCACTGCACTCCAGCCTGGGTGACAGAGTAAGACTCTGTCTCAATAAATTAAATAAAAATAAATAAATAAATAAAATTAAAAAAAATAACCTGGGTTCAAATGAGGACATATTCACTTCATAATAAAGTCATATTGGAAGGGACATCACTACAAAATTTGACCACTGTGGAAACAGGAAGTATTATTACATTATATCAGGAAAAGAAAATTAGAAATTGGCATTAGAAATTTCTAATTGGCCTTAGAAATTTAGTCCTGGATGCACTAACTCCCTATGTCCTCATTCAAGTACAACACATGCAGTGTTGATCACAGGTGATCTCATTTCATTTTTGCAATAGCACATCGAGAAGCTCAGAATTCTGTCACATACAAAAATCCTGTTGATTTTATATCTCATTTTAAAAACTTTTAGGTAGTTGGGGTATTTTATTGAGATTCTAAATCTAGAAATCTAATTTTAAATCTTACCATTAAATATCTCCATACTAGTGTTTTGGATGATTTAATGAGTGGCACCATTTAGAGGACACAAGGTTCTAATCTGAATTTATGAACTGTAAAGAAAGTGCCAGTATGCTGACTAACTAATGAGCTTTTTAATGATGAGAAATAGATAAAGCTTTAAAATGCAGAATGCTTATCAAGGACCTCAGACAATAGCAAAGTGGAGCAATTTAGAAGTACTTACCAGTGCAACTGCTGTGACAGCGAGAAGTGAACTATTTTCTTTCACTTTAAAGCACTGCTTTTCATATGTGGGAGTAATTTCTATATTTTCTTAACTGAAATTAAATGCCCTGGCATAATCCTCTTTTCAATAGGGTTCAAAATATAAATAACCTATTGATACCACTTGTAATAAAGCAAGAAAAAATGTCTCTACAAAGGGGGGAAATATCTGAATATCAAATGGGATGATGGGATCCAGGGTTTAGATAAGGTCAGATGGTTGGAACTTCACTCAGGGGAGCTTCTCCTTGGAGCAGCTTTAAACACAGGCATGCTCCCTGTGGGAGATGGCAGGGCTCTGGCTGGGCTGACCGCACATCACATCCAAGATGCGAACACCTATAAAACACCTAAGATGACCCCACATCATCTTAGGTGTTTTATAGGAAGTCTGGACTTCCAAAGAAAAGACCTGAAGTGTGCCTTTACTCCTGTGCTCTGGGGCATAAAAAGAAATAATAAAATAACACTTTCCCTTGCTATAAGGGGATCTTTATTTTGGGGCCTCTAGAACCTGTTGTTCCAGATATCTCTATGATGCAGCACTGGCAAGGAAGAGATGCCCACAGATCTACCACCAGCTACTGAGATCTAAGACTGCCCTCCTCATTTTTAAACTCTTAAGTTTTAAAGTTCACAAGACCCAGAGGTAAATGAAAAGCTGGGATATGTTGGCACGATGTAGCTTTGCTTTGTTGTGGTTGTTGCTAATAAGGAACTAGACTGAGCTTGTCTCTTCCTTCCCAGGAAGTGAGCTTTCCAGCTGATTAATTGAATTGCCCTCCCTTGGACAATGGAAAGGCCCCCAGAGAACAGGGCTTTCAGAGTTTTTGACATGTGGTACAAACCTATTGGGCCCTGTCAGTTTCCATCCTCTATATTAAACAGGAGAGGTGGCAATAGAAGGAGTAGGTTAATAAATCCTCAGGCATTAATTGCTACAGAGGCAGCAAGATACTGTGTGTCAGCCCTGGATTTGAATCACAGCTCTGCAACTTCCCGGCTGGGCAACTTCTGGCAAATTGCTTAATGTCTCTGAGCCTTGGTTCCTTTATCTCTGAGAGGATTAAACAGAAACCCAGGCAACATCGGTTTCCATTTCAAAAGAATCCGGGCAGAGTGGTGGTCATGAGACAGGAAGTTAGTGAATAAGGTGCTGCCAGAAGCTGGCTTTCCCTGGGTTTTTGGTCAGGACACTTTTCTATGCTTGTTTCTAGCTATCCTCCGTCCTGCTTTTTGACGAACCTTATTCTTCCTTCTCACCCTTTAACTCCCTCTCCTCTGTTTATTCCTTCAATTCTCAAAGTCCTCTTTAATTTTTAACCAAATCATCTTTCTTTTTACTTGCACAGTTTTTACTTGCTACTTCTGAATTTAGTTCAAATTATTTGACTGATAAAAATTCTCTCATGTCACTTAATTATAATCTCTGCTTGGGATTTACTTGCCACATATAATATGTTGATTTAGGATTTCCAGATAAAATACAGAACAGCCAGTTAAATCTGAATTTCAGATAAACAAGAAATTTTTTTTAGTATAAGTATGTTCCATGCAATATTTGTATTTTTATCTACTAAATCTGGCAACTCTCGTTAACTAAATGTGAACTAAGTTCTCCTTGATAATCTCTGTATCACTTTCACATTTTATTAATCTCTGCAAAGATTTTATTCATTGAATTGTAGGTGTTCTTGTAAACTTGCAGGAGTCTTGTAATCAGGTGCCTATAATGCAAAGAAGCACAATTTATTGCTTGTTCTGTTTTGCTTTTGCCAGTCTCTCCTCTCTTCATGTATCATGGTGCATGTGCTTGACTTACATAGACATGAGTTTTATAGATGGGGGGACAAGGAGAGGAGCAAAAGCCTGGGAAGATTTGGTAAAAATCTCTGCTCCATGAAAGTCAGGACAATCATAATGTGGGATGGGGTAAGGTCTAGGGCATCATCAATTGGGCACCTCCAATGCCCATTTCTCTTGGGTTTCTTCTCCCTACAGCTCTGATGACAGTCACCTAATGGAGCACTGGAAGAGGCTAGTACTGCAGGAGGCAGAATCCTGTGGGTTTGTAGACAGAACTTAGGGGGCCCATAAATTTAGATGGAAAAAATTCTATTTATTTTCATAACTTTTTTCAATTATGGATATGGGCAACGAAAACAATCGTTATCAGTACCTGTGACTATGTCACCAAGAGAAATCACAGATTTTAAAAATAACACGTAAAGTCATTACAGATATTAACATTTAATTACTCACTCATTCTAACTTCAAAATTCTGGGAGCTGCTACATCCATAGATCTTGTTATTTAAAGCAATAAATTCATTAATAACAAATAACAATAAAGAACTTGCTGAATATAAATTTGTTTTAAAAATATTTTAATAAGTTTATTTCAATACAGTTGGTTTTCTTTGTAATTCTGGGTATTTTGTTTTATGCATTTAAAAATATTATTCTGAGAAGGGGTCCACAGGCTTCACCAGATTGCCAAAGGATTCCACGGCACACGCACACAAAGTGAAGAACTTGCACGAGAGAAAGACCTGAGCTCACGTATACATAATTTACTTTCCTATCTCTAAGGCAAAATGGGCATAACTATCCTCATTTTCTCTTTTCAATGCACACTTCAAACTGCAGGCTGCCCTGTCATGACTTCCAAGGAATCTTGAATATCTTCTTAACCTAAATTTTACTTGCTTTGAGTATTTTTTTTTTTTTTTGAGACAGTCTCCCTCTGTCACCTAGGCTAGAGTGCAGTGGGGCGATCTCGGCTCAATGCAACCTTCACCTCCCTTGTTCAAGTGATTCTCCTGCCTCAGTCTCCCGGGTAAGCTGGGATTACAGGTGTGCACCACTATGCCCAGCTAATTTTTGTATTTTTAGTAGAGATGGGGTTTTGCCATGTTGGCCAGGCTGGTCTTGAACTCCTGACCTCAGGTGATACTCTCACCTCAGCCTCCCAAAGTGCTGGAATTACAGGTGTGAACCACTGTCCCAGGCCTGATTTATTTTTTTGGAGTGGATTTCTAGAGAAGTACCAAGGCTTCGGGAAGACCCACAGGAGTAAAACTCGTAAAAGAAAAGTAATTAAGACCAGAGTCCAAGTTAACTTTCACTGATTGGCTCCATTTTGAAACCCTTGGCAATCAGTATCATTATAAAATCCAATTCAGGTTGAGCATCCTTAATCTGAAAATCCAAAACCCAAAATGCTCCAAAATTTAAAACTTTTTGAACACTCACATGATGCCACAAGTGGAAAAGTCTTAACACTTAAAAAAGGCTTAATAGCACTTAACACAAACTTTGTTTTATGCACAAAATTAATATTGTATTGTCTAAAATTACCTTCAGGCTATGTGTAAAAGGTGTATATGAAACATAAATAAATTTTATGTTGAGACCTAAGTCTCATCCCAGGAGACCTTGTTATGTATATGCAAATAGTCTGAAATCCAAAAATATCCAAAACATGTCTAGTCCCAAGGATATTCAACCTGTATAGTACAAAAGCTATATTAAAGAAAGATATTAAATCTATAATACCTTGGGTAGTATGTTTATATCAAAAGTGTGTTTATTTGATCAATTTAAATGTAATCCCTGGGTGTTAGCTACTTTGCAATTTATCAGGAAAAGGCTCCTCTCTATAACCAAGTCAGATTTGAAGCACAGGAAAAGATGGGCTCAGGCTTAGGAAGGAGGTAACTGAAGCAGAGAGAGGGAATCTTTTACTGCCCACACCCCTTTGTTATTTGTGAGCTTCCAAGGGCTCTGGGAAGGTCGTGGGGAAGCAAGGGGCCTAGAGATGGGGGACTTCATGCTGGAAAATGGGCTGCTTGCTGGGTGGGAAGTGGGGGTGCCTGATCCTGGCATGGGAGGTCGGGGGTGAGGGGACTTGAATGAATGCCTGGGGGTTGGACTGGGAGAATAAAGCCATGAAGGGACTGTTCTCATTAAAGAATCCATTTCCCATTTTCAGCAGTTTGCTACATTAACAAGCTGAGCCGTGAAAGGATTAGATCCGCTAAGTGAGTGCCTGTTCTGTGCACCATTGCAAAACACATTTCAGAAAGCAGTGGATTCGTCTTAAATGAGTATCTGCTGGAGGAGCAAAGCCCTAGGAAAACAAAGGGGCACGCCAGGGTAAGCTAATAATTCCTGCTGTGCTTTGAGGGCAATGAAATGACTGCAACCCTGAGAACTTTTTCTCCCTCCCCTGCAGTTGGTATAAACATAAGAGCCATTTTGATGATCATATCGACACCTCAGCAACAAGTGCTTCCCAGGTGCCAACAAAATGTCACTTTCCAAAGGGTTAAATGAACCAAAAGGCCTCACCCTCAAATATTCTTTTTCCGCACCCAATTAGTATGCATACCTATTAAACAAAACAATGGGCATAGATTCATATCCTGTCTACAAATAATCGAATGATACAAGAACAAATCTACCACCAGCTGCTTTGTCCCATGCTATGCTTTGACTGGGAGGGGAAAGCCAAGTTTTGAGCTGGGTCTAGCCTGACTCAGGCCTTAACTTGTGAGTCCTGCTATTCTAACCCTTTCTCTTGATCTGCTTTTCAGCCTGTCTCGGAGCACACAGCTCAGAGCAGCAGGGAAGTTGCTTAGCAAAGGGCCACCCACTTGCCTATTATTTCTTCCTCGCCTGTGACATGACACAAGAACAAAGTAGACATTAACCGCTACATTAAACCCAGAAAGAAAGTAATCAGTAACCTGTTATTCCCTTAATAAAGGGAAACACATGCAGTGTGAAATCCAGAAGACTAATCAATAGCCGCAGACAATGCAATGTGCCAAACAAATTGCAAATCAATTAGAATCCTTGTTTTCTTTGAAATGGTTCACTATATCTAAAGCAATTACTCCTTCATTAGACCTAATTTAACAGCATGACTGCCCTGGCTACAACTGGCAGCGTCTGGCTATCAAATGGAAGAATGGCAGCTTATTTCTGTCTGTCTGTGAGTCTAGCACTAATCAAGAAAAAAAAAAATGAATTCCTTTATATGAGAGAAACTTTTAATGAATGGGTGGATATTTGTTTTAATCAAAATATCAGTACCAGAATGAGAGTTTCCTGCTCTCCCCAGGGAAGTTAAAAGAGAAAAGAACTAAAGAATTTTTGAATAAAAATCTGTACTTTAAAAATGTATTTTTTTTCTTCTTTCTATGCGAGCTTCAACTAGATTAAAATGGAATTTAAGTATGTAAGGTCCTTCCAGCTCTTCAAATCCAACACAACACTTGGTACTAGTTTTTGGACTTTTGAAAAGAGAATCCTGGTTCTTATTGAATTTGGAATATTCTTGCAAATGATCACTAAAAAAACACTAGTTCACATATTACTAAAGCTATTTAAAAGTAGTTTTATTGAGCAATGTACAACAAAATCCACTCATTTTGATTGTACATGTAGTAAAGGTATACAATCATGTAGCCACCACCTTAATTGTGATGTGGAATCTTTCTGTCACCTCAGTAAATTCCCGTGTGCCCCTCTGCAGTTGATCCCCTCCCCCCAGCCCTGGCGGCAACCACGGATCTGCTTTCTGTCAGCCCATTGCACTTTTAAGAACAGTTTCCCAGATTCTGGAAGTATAAGACTAGAAAAAATAATTGAAATAAGGTTTTTCTACCAGTTTGAGAAAGGTTTCATTCTTGTTTGAGGCAGTAAGCAAAGAACTGAAGGAAATTACAAAGCTTTCTGAAAGTAGATATGCTTAAAGAAAGAAAACCTTTTCTGGAAGCCAACGTAAATATTTCTGAGTAAACTAAAAATTTTAATAGCCATGACTTCTTTTATTTGCTAAACCTATTTGATATTCCTACTTTCTTCTCTTTGAGAATAGTCACAGCTCTGAAGCTTTTTTTAAAGTTAATTTTTCTGAACTGATTTTTTTCTGACTGTAAAAACAATACATTTTGATTATATGAAATTCAAACATTAAAGAATTACAGAAAGTAGTAAGGAAGGCTCTTATATTTCCATTCCCTCCAGTAATTTTCCAAAGTACACAAAGCTATATGCATAAGGATGTTCTTTACAGCATAGTGAGAATAGAAAAAAAATGGGAAACACTAGGAGTTTGAGCTTTAAATTAAGTCACACAGGAGCCTGTTTCCCTTCTTCCTTCCTTTGCTTCCCTTAAACAGCTTTTACTGCCCTCCCCTCCCCCTAATCCTCCCTCTTCACCTCACATCAAATGGCTTTTTATTCTCTGTATCCTTTGCCTTTCTTCTTTTTTTCTTTAGAGCTCAGTGAAGAAAAATTCTTGCACTGAGGGTACCCGTATCTTTTGCAGGCCAACCAACCCATTTTCCTTCTTCTCCTCAAAGTAAAATATTCTGCCAAAGCTTTCACATTCTTAACATAAGAATCTGTGTTACCTCATACTGCACCCCATCTTGCCCTCTTTAACCTTTCACAATTAACACTGTCACTCAGTCAAATTATTTTTTGTTTCTATTGGTTAGGCTAACACCCATACTTTACCCTTGTCAATCAATCAATTAATCAACGAGCATTCACTGAAGGCCTGCTTCCCAGTAAAACCTGATTGGCTGGTTTGGGGGGTTGATTTATTATTCTAATGAAAAATATTTGCAATGATGGAGGGTGGGATAAGGAAGTTATGAAGTTTAATCACTTTCTAAAGTGCCTTAGTTTGCAGTTTAGGTTAAGCAAAAACTGAGGTGAAGGTAAGTGACAAAGAGTGCATCCCTCCTTTAACTCTCTCTTTGCTAACTCAAGAGTGGAAAACAGCATTATCAGGGAGGCTGCAGCTGCTCCAATCCCAGGGCTTGGCTAAAACTGGAGTGGCCCTGGGAAGATGCTATAACTATCAGAAGAGTATTTTTTTTTAAACCTAGATAAAATATTCATAAACTTATTGCTATTTGTGCTTTTCACATTTGTATGTGTAGAGAATATTTGTGTAAAGACACCATTGTTTTAATTATTCTTGTCCACCTCCTCCACTTGTCAGTAGCTGAACATTTAGGCTAGGCCCAGGGGAGTTTCCACATGGTAATTAAGGAAGGGACAAGGGTTGGGCTTCGATCCTCTGACAACGTGGTGACCACTAGATAATTAAAAACTGAGTAAATTGGCCGGGTGCAGTGGCTCACACCTGTAATCCCAGCACTTTGGGAGGCTGAGGCAGGCGGATCATGAGGTCAGGAGATTGAGACCATCCTGGTCAACACGGTGAAATCCTGTCTCTACTAAAAATACAAAAAAATTAGCCGGGTGTGGTGGCGGGTGCCTGTGGTCCCAGCTACTCGGGAGGCTGAGGTGGGAGAATAGCATGAACCCGCGAGGCGGAGCTTGCAATGAGTAGAGATGGAGCCACTGCACTCCAGCCTGGGCGACAGAGTGACTCTGTCTCAAAAAAACCCAAAAAGCAAAAAACAAACAAATAAAAAACCTGAATAAACCAACATGAGCTCTTCCAAGGAGAGGAATGGCAAATTCTTTACTTTGTGAGGTAAGGAGAAAAGGATCTTTTGGTTGTCAAGCAGTTTCCTAAGAGAGATAAATAAATTGGATTTTTAAAGTTCCCACTAGGGAGTCTTGACAGAAAACTCTTGACTCATGATTTTATGTCCCATTATCTTCACTAGTTAAGTCAGTCCTAGCAGTATTCGAATTGTTGGCAGTCATTTAAGTGTTTTTTGCAAAGCAATGTCCTGCCCAAAGGAACTATCTGGTGGCTCTGGTCCATAGACTACACATCATGACTGCACATGGTGTGGAGACCTCATTCTTGCTAATGCACAGATAAAAGTCATAACAGAACAGTGACGGAACAACTGAAGCCTGTCCTTTAAAGTAAGCACTGCCTTTTTGTTTGTTCTGCTATAGAAAAAAATGAATAGACGGGTCTTTTGCAAACTTTCAGGGTGCTGACTTTTTATTTCCTACCCCCACTTCTGGAAATAATCATTTTGATTATTAATTTGTTTCCCTTTAATCTCTTGTTGACTATTAATATGATTGTTTTATCCACCATGAGTGAATGCTTAACTAACACAGTTCCTCATGCAAATGCAAACTTCCTATTTACCAGCCTCTGGTGCTGCGTCTTGCACCAGAGTGGTATCATTCAGCTTCAGTTGCTATAGCATTTTCAAGAACCTCTCTGTTCTTGTCATAAATTATCTTTAAGTGAAAAAAGCTCAAAGGAGGTCTGCAGCAAACTGTATCAAATAATGAATTTGTAAGCGGTGGAAGAAAACACTTATCTTTCTTATGCTCTTCTCCCATCGATTGTTCTGTGACCCTTCTTTGGGATACAGATGAGCATAACCCTGAAAAATGTTTGTGTTGTCTTTCTTTAACTGGCAGCCTGCGGGCTGCATGATCTAATAAATATTGGCAGGGCCAAATGAAATAATATAGAAGAGCTTCTCTTCTTTAAAGTCCACAGACCAAGAGACTCTTGTCACTTGTTAATATCTCCATCAAACACTGAAGTGTTAACATATGTGATACGACCACGCAATCAAGTAAGGACCGATTTGTTGACTAATTAAACCAACACAACAAGCTCTTTAGCACCTACAAGTGACAAGTTTAGAGCAGGCAAGTGGAAACTCTCAATTGAGCCCCCTTTTATGAGACTATCATGCCAAATTCAATTCTGACTGAGTAGTATTTGAATGTACTTGACTTCCACCATGTGCTGACATGCTTACAATAATTCATCAAGGGTGACAATAGCCCAATATTAGAGATTTATGATATATACAAAACAGTTACAAATGAAATGTAGCCCTTACATGGGTCTGCTTTCCTTACCCACTGCCTATTGATATTATAATTAATGGTCAATTACTTAGGGAAAAGAAAATAGAAAATAGTCATTACTGGTTTCAGTCATCATTGGACTTTTTTTTTCTTTTGGCAAATTCTGGAGGTAAGTGGAACCATTTCCACAGGGTTTGGCAGTTGCTTCAAAATAATAAATGGACATTGAAACCTGGTATTCATGACTCATTTTGGCAATGAGAATGAGCTAATAATAAAATTTTAAAGGAAACTGAGGATACATTAAGTTGCCTGAGAAGTGGGAAAGCACTCTAAGATGTATCTTTGAGTAGACAATACATACGTGTTCTATCTCTGTGCATATGTATACACCTTCCTTCACCAACTGCATGGATGTTCTATATTCGGTTTCCTCATTTATAAAATGAAGCAGATCCACTAGTTGATTTCTAACATCCCTCCAACACCTAAACTTCTCTGGCGTCTTATCTGACCTCTCCATATCCAGGTTAATGAAAAGGGAAGCAGAACTCTTTCTATTGTTTTTGGCATGCAGTTAATCCCTCTCTCCTTCCTCCTCAGTACACTCACTTTTTTATCCTTCCTATACACAAATTCCAATTTGTCATATCCAGCTCCAACCTTCTTCTGACTGACCATATTCTTGCCAGCCAGACAATTCCACTTGTAGGTAACCAAGAATTGACTATTGATATAAACATAACACATATACCTAAGGGTATATGAGTCACATTTTCCAATCTTTTCGTGCTCATGAACAAGTAAGGTGCAGTGGCAGTAGTAGATTCCCTAGGCGGTTTTGAATTAGCAGGGGAAGCTGCAGGTCATGGCCTCTTAAACTGGAAGTGGCCTATAATCTGGGCCCAGCTATAGGTGCTCTGTTTTAGACACATCCCAGGTTCTGTGCATCCCAGAGTTGCAGGTCAGTAGCTTGTATCCCAGGCACTACATGCCTTTTTGGCCTCTCTTGTGGAGAAGTAGCTATGGGTCCAAATACCTGGCTGGCAACAACGGTCAGAATCTGGTAAGATGCCAAATAGATTCCCAGCATACTGTGAGGTTGACCTCCAGACCCTAAGTGACCACCTCCACATCCCATCCATCAAAAGAACCCTCTGATAATTCCCCCACGTTGTGATGAAAATGACTTGTGTTGAAAATGCTGTGCCACCTGGAAGTCCTAGCCTCCTGCTCCCCATGTGGGATTTCTGAGAGATATGCACATGGCCATCCCCATCAGAGAAATAATTCTTATTTTCCCCCTAATCTTTGGCAGAATTTTGTTTATTTTGAATAGACAAAAATCAAAATGATATAAAGATACTCACTGAGAAAATTTGCTCATAGCTCATAGCTGCATCTCTGCCCACTCTATTTCCCATCTCCCCTTTGATAAATCCTTTTATTAGTTTTTGTATATTATCTCAATATTTCTTTAGGGAAATGTAAGTGTATATGTATATTTGTTGTTATTTTGTTTTTCTACTTTCTTTCTTAGCCAAAATTAGCATACTCTACGTTGTTCTAAGCCCAATTTTTCTTCCTTAACAATGTACCCTGGACATATTTCCAAATCAGCACAGAAACATCTGCATCAAAGACAAAAACTTCATTTCTTAACAGGGCTTCTGCCAGAAACCCTGGCCTTCATTCCTTCTCAGAAGAACCAGTGGGAGCATCCTTGAGGGAAACCAGAGTTTCTCCCTTAAGCCCAGGGCAAAACTTTAAAAATCTATATACTGCTCATGGGCTCCTAGCTCTCTAGACTGTCCTTGCTGCCCAAGACAATTTCCTTGAAGAGATCTTCTGAGAGGTTACTGCAAGAAAGGATGGTGTAGATTAAGATACTACAGATGGTATGAGGTGAGCTGAAATAAGAGTCCTGGTCTTTAGAGTAGTGTGACATTCTGAAGGATTCCTCCAGGAATTATAACTTCTTGTTCTGAAGACCTTTTTTCCCTTGATAAATTTCACTAAGTTCAGTGGCAGAGCTCACGCAGTCCTGAGTTTTCTCCATTTGGTCCCTAAAGTCTGGACTAGTTTTTAGCCACCCAGGACACAGTCTCTCCGAACCTACGACCACTCTACTTTTTAAAAAATAGTATTTATTGCTTGTCTAGTTTTCTTCTGATTTTAAAATTGCTATGCTTATCATTTGGAAATTTGAAGAATGTAGAAATATATAAAAAAGAAAATCATTATCACTTGTAATACTGGAAAACCACTATTAATATTTTGGTATATAGGCCAGTAGCAGTGGCTCATGCCTGTAATCCCAGCACTTTGGGAGGCTGAGGCAGGCGTATCACCTGAGGTCAGGAGTTTGAGACCAGCCTGACCAAGGTGGTGAAACCTTGTCTCTACTAAAAATATAAAAATTAGCCTGGCATGGTGGTGCACACCTGTAATCCCAGCTACTCGGGAGGCTGAGGCAGGAGAATTGCTTGAACCTGAGAGGCGGAGGTTGCAATGAGCCGAGATTGTGCCACTGTTCTCCAGCCTGGGCCACCGCAAGACTCCGTCTCAAAAAATATATATACAAAACATAGACTTTTGACTTTATAAATAGGAATCATACAAAACATACTGCTTTGTAACATTTATTTATAGTTCACAGAGTTTTTAAAAAATAATAGAGTTTACTTTATAGAGCAATTTTAAGTTTACAGAAAAATAAGTAGAAAGTCTGGAGAGTTCCCATATCCCTCCCTGACCTTTATATATTGCTTGCTATGTCATAAATATTTTTGTAAATGCTGTAAGTTGATTTTTGAAATATCTTCATAATATGCCATCACATGTATGAACAGCACTTTAATCAATCTCCTATAGTTCAGATTGTTTCTCACATTCCTTATGTTCACTGGTATAAACAATACTGCAATCAACATCCTTATAAATTAATATTTGTCCAAATGTCTGATTCTTTCCCAGAACTGTGTCTTAGAAATGGAATTGCCCGGGAGGCTGAGGCAGGAGGATGGCGTAAACCCAGGAGGCGGAGCTTGCAGTGAGCTGAGATCCGGCCACTGCACTCCAGCCTGGGTGACAGAGCAAGACTCCTTCTCAAAAAAAAAAAAAAAAAAAAAAAAAAAAAGAAGTGGAATTGCCAGGTCAAAAAACATGTACATTTTCAAGGCTTTTGATACATATTGCCAAGGTCATTTGGACCCATTTTAAAAGAAATTCAAGGCAGTTCCAGAGATCTAGAAAAGCCGACAACTCTAGTTTTCCGTATAGACCCAAAATCACCATAAGAAAGTGAGACACTTGTCCGAGTAAGTGGGACTCCTTGTCCTGAGCAGTGAGAAGCTGCAGGTGTGGAGAACTGCAGGTAGTGTGCAGAGCCCACTCTAGGAATGCTGGGAAATATGGTCTTTTATACCAAGACCTCACTGTGGGCCTCTAGCCCAAAGATGGCAGACTGAATTGCAACTCTTAGTTAACTGTGGAAGGTTTAGGACAAGGCTTACCCACATATGCCACCGGCAAACAAGAAAACTCATGTTACTGTTGAAGAAAGGCAAGGAGATACAGAAGTAGCTTCTCAATGCCAGCATTTCCCAAACTAGAATATGTATATCATTGGTTCCTGAGAGTATATATCCATGAAAATAATTATTTTAATGGTTATATCTTTATTTTATTTTATATCAGAAGAATTAATAATGAACATAATCAAACCCATACTTTCATGGATTTTATTTCTTAGGATGAGTCTAAGTTACAAAACAGTAACAAAAGTGACTTTGTTTAACAGCCTTTTAAAGAATACCATAATGCAAATAATAAATGACTGATGTAAGATATGGCAAAAAATGTATGCAGCAGGGCCCAGTGGCTCACGCCTGTAATCCCAGCACTTTGGGAAGGCCAAGGCGGGTGGATCGCTTGAGTTTAGGAGTTTGAGACCAGCCTGGCCCACGTGGTGAAATACCCTCTCTACTAAAAATACAAAAAAAAAAAAAATTAGCCGGGCATGGCGGTGGGCACCTGTAACCCCAGCTACTTGGGAGGCTGAGGCAGGAGAATCGCTTGAACCCAGGAGATGGAGGTTGCAGTGAGCCTAGATTGTGCTACTGCACTCCAGCCTGGGTGCCAGAGCGAGACTCCATCTCAAAAAAACAAAAAACAAAACACACACACACACACACAAAAAACGTGATATGCAAAAAATGGAGGTTTGGGAAATGTTGTGTCACACAATATATGTATTTCTAAAAAGTACAAAAAGTTTCCAAATTAAATTAAATTGCTTTAACATTTTTAGGGAAGGTCACTAATTTTAAAAACTATAATAAATCTTTTTGTAACTTGAATTATTAATATAATCACTTTATAGTAAAGTCTCAAATTTTCATATTTTGACTTGAAGTTGCTTTAAGAGAAGGACATATGCATTCCAATTTAGAGTCCTAATGTAGGGTGGAAGGATACCTAATGAGTCTCTGCACCGGCACATTATAGTTCCTTTTCTAAAGTGTATGCAAGCCGGGGGCAGTGGCTCACGCCTATAATCCTAACACTTTGGGAGGCCGAGGCAGGCAGATTGCTTGAATTCAGGAGTTCGAGACCAGTCTGGGCAACATGATGAGACCCCCGCCTCTATGAAAAATACAAAAATTAGCCAGTTGTAGTGCCACATGCCTATAATTCCAGCTACCCAGGAGGCTGAGGTGGGAGGATTGCTTGAGCCTGGTAGATTGAGGCTACAGTGAACCGTGATTGCACCACCACACTCAAGTCTGGGTGACAGAGTGAAACCTTGTCTCAAAAAACAAAACAAAGCAATACAAAAGTATGTACTTCACTTTTTAAAAAGTATATGCAATTCAGAGAACTTCGGAGTTTGGAGCTGATGAGCTATTTCAAAACATTTTTTAGTATGTTTGAAAATATGGCTATTCTCTTCAGTAAATAGAGAAATCAAAAAATTCAGCACAAGGTAAGAGTGAAGTATTAGGTTTTTTATATGTACAGACACGCACACTTTCACTTTTGTTTTTAGATGCAAATTACTGGGAGGAGGGGTCTTTTCATGCTCAAAAAACTGAGAGCTTAGGTTTTTAAAAATCCATTAATTTTAGTTATTTTTGAGGTCCAGAGGATTTTTTACAGACTGCTGTTGAGATCAGATGGTCTCTAAAGAAATCAATCCAATTTCAACAGAAGAGCTATGCCGTGTTGGGATTTTTCATATAATCCAATTGCTAAATGATATCAAGGCTACTTTGATTTAAAAGAGGAAACACAGACATCATTGTTCTTAAACCTTTCCATTCTCACAAGATCAGCTGGCCAAAAATCCTTCCCTAAAGAGAAAGACTGCATTTCCCATGATCAAGAACAATGAAGATTAATAAAATAATATCTGTATGAATATAGAATGTTATTTATTTGATGATATCAAACATAGTGCTAATGCCCTAAGTGAATGCCATGAGAGTAAGGATAAAGCATATGCAACTCATTTCTGCATTGTTCCAAAGTATCACTCAACTCCTGAGAACTACAGGTACTTCTTTAGCCTCTTGACTCAAAGGAATCCATAACTATACTCTCTAGATGTGGCAGAAAGCAAGAGAATAAGGTCATGAATAAAGAAGACCGGCAGTAAATCTAAATCTAAAACTGTGCTTCTATTACAAAGGGAGATGGAAGTTAATTCTTATTATTACAAAGCTTCCTAAATAAAAGTTTTTAACAGTTCAATCTATCAGATTCAACCAAATCTCTTTTATTGATGTGTTGTTGCTCTGGTTTATAAGATTAAGATAAGTACAAATAAGAAAAGGGTTTCTATTTTTCAGATTCCTCAGTTATAATTTTTATTAAAAATTATTCACCTCCTTCACCTTTGCCAGCCCTTCCTTCCCCACTGCAATGTATTTAATCAGTCTTGTTGCAAGGCATTTTCTAGAAAGCTTTCGATAGCCGTGATTTGCAATTTTGAAAATGTCTAGATCGGGTTTCACAAATTGGATTTCTTTGAACCCCAGTCCTTGATGATGTTAATAGATGTTTTATAAAAAAGAATTCAATGTGAGATTCCAGATGGCCAAAAGGCACTCCTCAGACCCCTGTCACACACAGTGGTTGAAGGAACCACTTGGGAGGGTCTCGGTGCCTTTTGTAATAACTCATCTTGCCTGATGAGCCAAAGTTAAGATAGCTGGTGTAAAAGATAAATTTACCATATTAATGTCTTCTTCATTAATTTTTTGTGTCAAGCAGTAAAAATTATACAAACACATGCTCATTATACACAAATATATATATACATTTTTAGAATAAAGCCCTTATATTTCACCACCTAGAAATAACTACTGTTAACAATTATCTGTTTTTCCAAAGCACATATGTGTATATTTACATTTACACATACATACACATTTAAAAAAATAATAATCATAAAATGTCCAAGGTTTTGCAGTTTAAATTTGTTTCCTCAATAAATGTTTTACAAAATCATCTTTAGTGGCTATATTGTATTCCCATTACAGATGTTCCATAATATAGTTAATCCCCTAGTGTTACATATTTATGACCTTTGAAAGTTTCAGTAGCTTGAAAAGTAATTCCATCAGGTTAGTGACTCTAAGAAATTGTCCATAGATCAAAATCAAAAGGAAGAAGACTGTTTTCTCTCTATTTTCTCCCCTAAGATACCAAAACTATATAACAACTAAAAAATCAGACATATTGGACATTGTTATTTATAACTTATGCCTCATCTAGGTCCGACAAGAATTACAATAAAGGATCAATATTTTCCATTATTACTCTTAAACTAAAAGCAATCAATTTAAGTTAAAAGGTTTCTTATGAAATGTCCCCATGGCAGGGCATATATTAGTGTTACCTAATTTTTTTTCCACTAAGGACCTCTTTCACTTACTTTCCTGGACAACATCCACACTGCCTATGGACACCATGTTCTGAAAGCTATGTACCAAACAAACAGCATTTAGTAAGTGTTGGCGTACTTTCCACTTAAATATCAAGTCAAGTTTTCATGAATAACCAATGGCTATCAGAGTTGCACAATCATGTAAAATAATTAACCTACAATGTGAAAAAGCAATGAAGTTATTGCTTGTGAAATGCTCTGCAGTGACTGCCAGCCTGTTGGTAGGATAACACAGCCAGGTGTCCCAATCCCATCTCACAAATGCCTATGAAGCCAGTAACGGTCAAGCCAAGCTTCTCCCAACAGGATCTAACCAGAGTTTCCCTAAGGAAAAGGTGATACATAATTCTAACCAAAAGCAAAAGAAAAAACTAATGTTTTAAACTTTCTGAAATAGTGAATATAACTCACAGACTGAAACTATTCCCCACTACCTGTCCTCCTTTATTTCTTTTGTGTGTGACAAGAAATTCAGAATTCAAACTGTGAAGAACACATTGCCTATGCTAACCCACTCCTTAGCATTCCAGATATTCCACAAACTGGCTCCAAACTACTGTTGGAGCTCATTTTTCACTCTTCTCCTTCAATGCTCCTTCCATGCCAGCTAAATTCGACAGCTCTGCATTCCTGCATTTTCACCTGCCAAAGTCACTGGGAAGTATTCGCATCTCCATGCTATTTTTCCTGGGCTCCATTCATCAGAATGCCTTTTCTAACCCCATCTGCATCCTGCATTTGTATCTAAATTCCACATGTTGTTCGAGACTTACCACTGTTCCCACAAGTTTGAGGTGAATAACCACTGAGCGTAGGTATTACAAGTGTTGTATGCTTGGATATCCATAAGGCTTAGTACTTAGCATTAAGCACTTCACAAGTGTCTTTGCATAAGATAATTTCTCCTTTCTAAATTGATACAACACTATGACTCCTTTTCTCTACTTCTCTTTTCTATTGTATCATAATAATTTATCTATATCTCTTATCTCTCAGTATAGTATGAACTCTGGTGGATAGAGACTGTCTCCAATTCACTTTTGGGTTACCAGAGCAACTTAAGATTTTTAGGGGCTGAATGAGTATTCAATGAATCATCATATTATTATTCTAGCTCTGCAAAACCTTCAAGGTGCTGCATGTACTTGTAGGTCGAGGTGAGGGGATGGTGATGACTAGAGTCAAGAAGGCCTGAGTTGGTAATCCTGGTTCTGGGTAAACCTGGGCAAATCTATTCACCATTTTTAAGCCTCAAATGCAAGTTTTTTGTACAGATTGAATAAAGGCTGCACATGGATGTCCCAACTCACCCTTGTCTCTACCTGAGTTCATCTCCCTTTTCCTGAATGAGTTCCTCCTCCCAAATTCTCTGTATCAGTTTGGGCACCAATATCCACTGAAATTCTCTCCTTCAGCCCCTAGCTCCCATTGGTTACTTGGTCCTAACAATTTTGTATCTTAAATATTTCTTGGTTCTTTCCCTTTTTTCCATTCTGTATAGCAGTCCCTCCAGACCCATCTCATCCTCTCTCCTCAGGGTCACTGCAGCAGCCCCACTCACTTTCCGACTCCTTTACCTCCACCCCAATCTAATCACCACAGTGATCTTTCCCAAATAGAAATCTTACCATTTTATTCCTTTTCTTTCTACCTTCAATGTCTCCCAGTCACCTCTAGGATACAAGTCGAGGTCTTCCCAAGGCACAGAAGGTCTTTCATGGTGAGCTTCCTGCCTACCTCTCAAATTGCTCTTTGAGCTACTACCTGTCTCCAACTTTTTGGTTCTATTGTGTTGAACTACGGTTTCCTAAATACACAAGATTACTTCTTGTCATTGGGCCTTTGATTGAGCCGTCCTCCTTTCATGGAATACCCACTTCCCTTGGCTAATTTCCATTTACCCTTTCTCAGTTCAGGCATTGTATTTTTTGGAAAACTTCCTTAACTAGACCTTTTCACAGGCTTGGCAAGTTATCCATCTCCTGTTCTCCCTGTGCATGTTTCTACCACAGCTGTAATAATTTTAAATATTATAATCATCTACTACCATCTGTCTTTTCCACCACAATGTGAGCCCTTTAGATTAGGTACCATTTTATTGACTTCCATATCCCCAATGCTTATCAAGAGTCTGGCACAGAATAAGCACCCATAAGCCACAATCCACAGTACCAAATCTCTATGAAAAATCTCTACCCTCTATCTGGGAGGGTTTGTCTTCTGTAACACAATGCTTCACTGGCTCACCTTACTTTTTCTTTCCCATTTAAGTCTAGGGAAAGAAATAGTTGGACAAGGAGGATTTTAAAAGAAAAAAAAATCAACAGATGCTGATTTTAAAGAGTGGCAATAAAAAACTGCAATATGATAATTTTTTAGAGTGACTGGCAAGTTTTTAAAAGCTTATGAAATATATAGGCAGATGTACCTGGAAACCTGTAACAGATGGATGTGCCCCTTTGGAAAATGCTGACATAAACACATGGGCTCTACTGTGTTTATAGGAATATGGTTTAAAAATTGTATTTGCATAGACGATCATACTTAAAAAATTTTTTTTTATTATTATAATTTAAGTTCTAGGGTACATGTGCACAACGAGAAGATTTGTTACATATGTATACATATGCCATGTTGGTGTGCTGCACCCATTAACTCGTGATTTACATTAGGTATATCTCCTAATGCTATCCCTCCCCATTCCTTCCACCCCACGACAGGCCCCGGTGTGTGATGTTCCCCTTTCTGTGTCCAAGTGTTCTCATTGTTAAATTCCCACCTATGAGTGAGAACATGAGGTGTCTAGTTTTTTGTCCTTGTGATAGTTTGCTGAGAATGATGGTTTCCAGCTGCATCCATGTCCCTACAAAGGACATGAACTCATCCTTTTTTATGGCTGCATAGTATTCCATGGTGTATATGTGCCACATTTTCTTAATCCAGTCTGTCACTGATGGGCATTTGGATTGGTTCCAAGTCTTTGCTATTGTGAATAGTGCCGCAATAAACATACGTGTGCACGTGTCTTTATAGCAGCATGATTTATAATCCTTTGGGTATATACCCAGTAATGGGATCTCTGGGTCAAACGGTATTTCTAGTTCTAGATCCTTGAGGAATTGCCACACTGTCTTCCACAATGGTTGAACTAGTTTACACTCCCATCAACAGTGTAAAAGTGTTCCTATTTCTCCAAATCCTCTCCAGCACCTGTTGTTTCCTGACTTTTTAATGATCGCCATTCTAAATGGTGTGAGACGGTATCTCATTGTGGTTTTGATTTGCATTTCTCTGATGGCCAGTGATGATGAGCATTTTTTCATGATCATACTTTTCAAAGCTATTAGAGTGGACGTTCACAATAATCTGATGAAACAGCCACTGCTTACTCAACAGCACCACTGGTATCCCTGTCAGACATCGCAAATGCAACATGTCCAAAACAAAACTCCCAATCTTCTCTCCCCAAACTGCTCCTCCTATAGTTTTTATCATTGCAATGAATGGCAATTCTATTCTTTCAGCTGCTTAGGTTAAGAACCTTACACAAATTCTCAACTTTTCTCTTTCCTTCACACCCTGTATCAGCAAATTATATTAATTCTATAGACCCAGAAACAGACCACTTCTCATTACTGCCACCATGGCTACCTACGCTATGTCACCATCTTCTCTTCCCTTTCCTGTTTCATAGCAATAGTCTCCTAACTGATCTCCCTTCTGCTCTTGACCCATTTAATCTTTGCAAACCCAGTAGTTAGAGCGATCCTCTTCCACTATGTAAGTCAAATGATATCACTCCTTTGCTCAAAAACCCAGGGGCTTCTCCTTTGACTCAAAGGCAGAGGTCTTAAAACCCTCTACAAGGCCCAGCTCCCTAAAATCATTTTGAGCTCATAGGCTTCTACTTTCTACCTTGCTCATTCCACCACACTGGCCTTCTTCCTCTGCCTCCCACATCTCCTACTTGATATGGTTTGGATGTTTTTCCCCTGCAAATATCATGTTGAAATGTAATCCCCAGTGTTTGAGGTGGGGCCTGGTGGGAGGTGTTTGGATTATGCGAGTGGATCTCTCATGAATGGCTCAGTGCCTTACCCTTGGTAATGAGTGAGTGCTCATCCTGAGTTCATGCAAGATATAGTTGTTTAAAAGTATGTGGCACCTCCTGCCGCCCCTCTTGCTGCCACTTTCACCATGTGTCATACTGGCTCCCCATTGCCTTCTGCCATAATTGTAACCTTCCTAAACCCTCACCCGAAGCAGGTGTCAGCACTACACTTCCTGTAAATCCTGCAGCACCATGAGCCAATTAAACCTCTCTTCTTCATAAATTACCTAGCCTCAGGTATGTATAGCAATGCAAGAATGAACTAATACATTCCTGCTTCTCCCTTGGGTCCTTATACTCATTCATTCTGCTTGGAATGGTCTTCCCCCAGATACAGGCATAGCTCAGGAGTTTATAGAAAGATCACTTTTTTCAATGAGGACTTCTCTGGCCACACTACCTGTGGTGGATTGAAAAACATGGCCATATTTTGCAGCTCCTCTCAGAAAAAGGTGGAATCTATTTCCCATCACTTGAATCTTATTTGACCTTGTGACTCATTTGGACTAACAGAATGTGGTGGAAGTGATGCTTATGAGTTTTAGAGCCTAGGCCTCAAGAGATTTGGCAGACTCTGCCTTTGCTCTCTTGGGATGCTTGGCTAGATGCTGAAAGATGAGAGGCTACATCAAGGGAGAGGCCTGGCAGACAGCCTGCATCAAGCCCCAGGCACTTGAGGGAGACCATCTTAGACTCTCCAGCCTCAGCCAAGCTGCCAGATGACTGCTGTCACATGAGTGACCCCAGGCAAGATCAGCAGAAAAGCCTCTCAGTTGAGCTCAGTCCTAATTATTGACCCGTGGAATTGTGGAAAAATAACAAATACTTGTTTAAGTCATGAAGTCTGGGGAGGTTTGTTATATAGTAATAGATAATTGAAGCACGATTTGAAATTTCAACTGTTTCCTGATACTTACTTAATTATTTATCTATCTGTCACTACTAATTTGAATGTAAGTGCTATGAGGGCAGAATTTTGTTTTCTATTTTGTTCATTTCTGTGTTTCTAGTGCTTACTATAGTGCCAGTCAATAGTCTGTATTAAACATTTTTTAAATAAGTGAGTGAATGAATAAATGAATGAGTAAAGTAGATTTGAAGGACCTTGTACATTCTCTAGTATGGCCCTTTCTTTTTTAAAATGAGAAAAACTGCAACCTACTGACAATATGATGACTGGAATCTGTATTTTCACTCCTAGTACAAAAAAGCTCAATTTTCCACACTTATTCAATTATTGTGTATTGAGTTTCTTTCTGAATTAAGTCAAACTTTTAGCATTTCACATGACAGAAACCCAGCCAAATTTAGCTTAATAAAAAAGAGAAAAGGTAGAATCTATGGATTCATTAAGCTGGCAAGTTCAGAGGTGCCTCTAATTTTAGATATGGCTGGATCCACAGGCTCAAATGACATTCGTGAAGTTCTGCCACTCTCCTTCCCTTTCTTGGACAGACTCTATTCACTGCCAGACTAGTAACTCCAGAGAACAGACTGGTCCTTCCTGATAGCAATTCCAGATAATTCCTAGGGTCATGTCCAGTGCCCATTCCTGAACCAGTCACTATCCCTTTGGATGGTGCTGGAGAGCAGGGCCAATGTCATCATCATATAGAATGAAGTCCTCTGGGAAAAGAGGGTTCTGTTACCAGAAAAGTGGAGGTAAGTTGTTCTGGATACACTAAAACTCCAGATGTCTACTTACATTCTGTTCGTAGCACTAGCTGTAGGGTTTGTTTAACTATAGATAAACCACTGAAATAGCAGAGAAGATGTAGATACCATTGACTTTTTTCTTATGAAGAAGGATCAGTGTAATAAAGTAGTAGACATTTCATGTTGGACAGAAAAGCAGACAGAAGTGATTGCCAAGCTTGCTTCCATTGTCCTGCATGGCTCCAACCAATATTCTACAGGGCAGGTTCAGAATCTAAAGATAGGGGTGGGGCAGAGTCCACAGTGTTTGTAATCCATGTCAGTGACTATCCTCAGTGACGTCCAACCTGGAATAAAAGTCAAAGTGTTTCAGAAAAGCCTGTATTGAGGAGAGAAATGGGGATTGCGGGGGCGGGAAGAAGGCACTACATTTTATCAGAAAAAAATCACCATGTTTAACAAAGATTTTGAGAACCAGCTAAAATGAGAATATACATTGTCCATTATAGGGCAGAACTGAGATGAGAGAAGGGAATCAATATGCCTCAGCAATACTTAAGAGATGTTTTTCATCTGGAAAATGATCTTAGAACCACTTTTGCTATTTTGAAATCCAGCCCAAGCACTTGTGAGAAGATGACCTTTTATATATTGCATTTTGCAGAAAACTATATATAGTTGGATACAATATTTTGACCTAAAAGGGAAAAATGAAATGGAAAGAAAAATGGTTCTTCCGGATTTTCAACCAAAAAGCAGTACATGGCAGAAGAGAGAGTGCGGAGTCTGCAGACTTGGCCCAGTAGAGCATGCTGGCTGAAATGTCATTATCTGAAGGATTCTAGACATCTGCATTATTTTGCATGAGCCACCATCAGCAAGTAACTTAGGACAGGATATAGAAACATTGCTTTTTTTCATTTCTTAAAACCATCTTGTCCTGATTCTTGGATGTACATGCTTTTGTGGGGGAGGGGCGCTACTGAGGAGAAAAGGTCACTGATTTCCAAAAGGTTAGAGGTTCTTATTTTTTCTTTTACAGAATAACATTTCATCTTGATATTATTTTAGTATTTACCACTCTGTATTGTCTTAGACCTCATCTTGGCAAAGGGCTCCTAAACAACTGCCACTTTTAGCATTGCTGCCAAAAGGCGCCCTTTCACAATAAAGCATGCTGTGCTTTGGCAGGAAATCAATAAAGTGAAAATCTGTTCTCATCATCCATACATTTACCATCACAATCAACAATCAAAGGCAAGACCTGGGTTCTTTATCCACAGGCTCCAGCCTCCCAATTTTCTGCTATGAAAGGCAGCATAAATTAGAACCCTTGGTTCCTGTTAGCTGGGCTTAATGGGTATGATTTATGAACCATTAAATGAGGTTATGTAAATTGATCCTTAGCAGAATGCTAGCGCCCAGGTGACAGGTGCAGCATGCTCGTCCACAAGGGTTCTGTACAAATCAGATTTCAGTGACATTCAGTTTGAGGAAAGAGAAATATGTTGTCAACAAGGAAGTGATTTAAATAGTGCCCTGGGTTTGTCAGCAATTATCCCTTTCTTCTTAATTGCTGCAAACTATATAAATTCTAATAGGAAATAAATTAGTAATTTACCAGTTAATGACAAGGGGTATAAAGGAGAAGGGCTTAAATATTTTAAAAGCCATATTACTAGTGAGGCCATACACTTGGGTGATTTCACTTATGCTGTTAAAGTTGAAGAGATGCTTTACAGCAGGAGTATAAACTTTGACACACGACAATAAAATTACATTCATTGCAACAGAAAAGAAAACTGGATCCACATAGAAAATGTCCTTGTGGAATTGCTTCATGTGTTCCATAGAAATGAAGATGCTTCTATTTTCCATCATCATTAGCATCCTAAGCTTAAAACAAATGGTCTTTTTAATCCAGGTGCAAATACCTGCTTTATGTTTTAAAAAGTTTCTGTAAACCTGGCCTCCAATCAGTCAAATAAAAAGCATGCAGTTGTAAAACTATGATGAAAGTGAAGGTGGGTGATATGACTGATGTTGCAGAGCTTTTAGTTTGCCTGTCTTGCTTAAACAATAGATACCAGTAACAACATACTTTCTGTTACACTCTTCACAGTGAAAGGAACAAGCTTTGTGGTGGATGAGCACCTCACTTTGAGTGATCAAACTAAAGGCTCAGTTAAAAAAAATAAAGAGCCCTGGGAGAGCATGTACGAATTAATTTCACCAGCTTTAAATATGGAAAATAAAACCTCACATCCATTCCTCCTCTTTGACTCAATGCCTCTAATCAAGAATGTGATGGCCTTCTGAGAAAGGATTCTCCTGGGAAAGTCAGTTCGATATCATCCCCGGCTTTTGTCTGAAGCTATTATTGTGCCTGTTTCCACGAGGCTGACCCTGGTAAGAGGACACATATGGATGTGATAGTAGTGTTCTCTGGTCCCTGGCAAAGCCTATTAGAGTTCCCAACGGGGGTCCCACCACTCTTTTTAATAGTCATTTCTACTTCACAAGTGCAGTTGTTTATGGACAGGGGAGATAATTTGACCCACTGTGGTGCTGTACAAAAGAGTGACAATAGGGCAAAGGTCATATGTTTAAAGAAGTTTGAGACTGTGGCCCACTAGGAGAGGCTCTCCCTAGAAAAGGAAATATTAAAATGTCATTTGTAAACTTAGAATAGGGCCTGGGAGGCCACAAGTGAAGACTTATATAACCATTGACATTGATACACTATTTTAGTGCTGGTAGATAAAAATAATTTGGAAGTAAAGAAGGGGTATGAAAAGTAGTTTCATAACTAGTATAGGGAAAAACACTTGGAGATCACACAGCATTAAAGCCCACTGGCTGCTTTAAATACTAGCGCCACTATTTATTAAGTGTTTGGTGGTGGGCAAGATAGTTTACCTCTTAAGGTCTGGACAAAAGCCCTATCTCACAGGATTCTGTTGTGAAGATTAAATAAGGAAATACATGAAAGTACTGACATATAGTAAGTGCTCAATATATGATAGTTTGAAGTACTGAAATATAGATAGAAGATAGATAGATAGATAGATAGATAGATAGATAGATAGATAGATAGATAGAAACTATACCATCAGGTACTGCTTAATAACAGGGATATGTTCTAAAAAATGCATTGTTATGTGATTTCTTCATTATGCGAACATCGTAGAGTGCACTTACACAAACTTAGATGGCATGGCTTACTACACACTGAGGTTCTCCGGTGTAACTTATTGCTGCTCGACTATAAACCTGTAAAGCATGTTACTATACTGAATACTCTGGGCAATTATAACACAATGGTAAGTATTCGTATATCTAAACATGGAAAAAAGGTAATGCATTGCACTACAGTGTTACAACAGCTACGATATCATTAGGTGATAGGAATTTTTCAGCTCCATTATGTTCTTATGAGACCACCATTGCATATGCATTCCATTGTTATGAAGCACATGACTGAATACATATTTGGAGAGAGACAGAGAAAGAGAGGTCGCAGTTTTTCCTGCTTTAGAATTCTGAACTCCCTGCTCTGTAGATGTTTCTGTCCATGGAAAGATGCCTTTTAATGCCAAGTCTACATGTTCCTTTCACCAAACCAACCATGCATCATCTCCATTTCCCCCCTACTTTGGCCCTCTCTTGTCTTCTACCTGCACCTTTGCAGACATGGTATATGCTGATTGAGAATATGATTCGGAGCCACATCAGGATTTGCATTCCAACTTCCCTACTTGTTAGCTTCGTGACCTTGAGCAAGTAGTTTCACCAATCTGTGCCCCAGTGTTATTCCTTGTAAAATGGGGATTAAAGAATAGTACCTACTACATGGGGTTGTTCTGAAGATTAAATGAGCTAATCTATGTGAAGTGCCAAGAGTAGAACCTGGTGCATAGTATTAAGTATTATGTATCATTATTATTACTACTATTATGACGGCACCCCCACCTCTCTTGTCTCTATGTTCAAATATTCAATTGCCTGCCTGAAAGATGGTGTTAATGCATACTGAGCCCAAATCACACACCAGGCACTTTTTACACATCGCTAAGACCTAAAATGTGAATTTTATCCCCACTTGATAAACGAAGTGAAGGCTCAGTGAGATTAATTTGTCTAAATTATAAAGTTTCTGTTATGCAAGATGAATAAGTTCTAGAGATCTATTACATAACATAGTACCTATAGTTAACAACACAATATTGTGCACTTTAAAATATGTTAAGAGGATAAATCTCATATTAAGTGTTCTTACCAAACAAGCAAATAAAACCACACACACACACATACACACACACGGAAGTAACACAAGGAAATTTTTCAAAGTGATGGACATGTTTAATACTTTGGTTGTGGTGATAGTATCACAGGTGCATGCATTTGTCCAAACTCATTAAGATGTATGCATTAAATGCATGCAGTTTAGGTCTATCAACTGTACCTCAAAAAAGCTTTAAAAAAGAAAAACATATATACTATAAAATATAAATAAATAATTTGCCCCAGAATATAGGGCAAATAAGTGCACAGCCAACATTCAAACCCAGGTTTGACTGATCACCAAGCCCATACTCTTTTCACTGCATTCCTGCTTCACAAGTCCAGGGCAAAATATCCACAGGTGTGGAAAAGAAAGGGACAGAACCTCTAGCAGAACCTCACTTTGATATGGTGAAAAGAGCAGTTGGCTTAGACTCTCACACTTTTTGAATTTAGTTTCCTCATCTGTAAAAACTGAGGTGCTAGACTGAAGGCTTCCAAACCATGATTGCCCAAGCCTTTGGGCTTCTTCAAGGTTGCTCAGGGGCCACTGCAGAAGGAAGACCCAGCAGGAAGATCCCAGACCCTCAGTGAGATGCTCATCCCACCTGAATCGAGTAAGTACTGGGGCTCTGGAAAAGACGTTTGACAATATCAAGATCCTTTTCATCTCTAATATTCTGAGGATCTTTTTCAAATTATAGGATGAAAACATGACCACAATCTATACCGAAATAACTTTCAATTTAACGAATATTTCTCTGGTTCTATTACATGCAAAACACCATGTTGACTTGAATAAATAACCTTCCTTTCCTCCCAAAAACTATCTTATAAGAATTTCTTCCTCCTTGCTGAGTATACTCTCAAGATGCATTTCTTTCAGGAAGTGTGTTTTCAGTGTACTTAAAAGCCAGGACATGAAATGTTCCCCTAAAGCTCTCAACCTTTGTACTGCAGACCCCCATTTCCCTGAAGAGTATTTTTATCCCTTCCATATCTCCATGTCTTATCTGTGTACTTTATCTTGTGACCACAGCTCTGTGTCCTAGAGAGTCCAACACATTGGCCATTTTTCAAGAAATAATATTAAGGTGAACAGCCACTGCCAGGTAGATGGCAGACTCTAAGCATTTCCAGTATTTTCTCTGTTTGCAGTGTGGGTACCAGTCTTCGGGGCTCCCTCCCCAAATTAGTCCAAAAAGTTTATTCTAGGAGAAGGCATCACTTGCTAATTGAATTAACCTCCCTCTTTGTGTTTTGATTCAATGGAGATTACCTCAGGGAATTCAGCAGCTCCTCTGTGACTTGGTTCCTGGGACACAGATTCTTCTCTCAGAGACTATTTCCCTCCCCCATTCTTATTTCTTGGAAGAGGGATCAGGAAGGAATGTGGATTCCAGAGAATACTGCAGGGCGGAGGATAGAATGCAAATGAAGGGTTTTCCTTCCAGTTATCCCACAGGACAGTGAGGGAGGGCTCATCTACTCTCAGGAAAACTTATCTGTAAGAAGGTCATGGTGTTTGGGAATCCTATGTCACAATAGTACTCAGGTTTAAGAAAATCCTGGAGACTGATCTTACAATGGTTGAAGAATGTAAAGATTCTGAGACACCAATATCCCCAGAATATCTGTGAACAAACACTTCTGTTTGTATGAAAAAATGAGCAAGATTGATTGGCCTTCCCAGATGTCTGTGTGTGTGTGTGCGTGCACGTGCTCAAGCATATGCAATTTTGTGGGAGACAATTTCAGCTTTACCGTCTAAGTCAGTGGCTCACAACTCCAGCAGTATGCCAGAGTCCTCTGGGGGACCTAAAAAGATGACATACACATAGATACATTTAGGCTCCATCATTGGAGATTCAGATTTTGGCAAGGGCCCTGCATCCTCTATCATTGAAAAGCTCCCCAGGAGATTAGGATGCCCCTACCAGGGCTAAGAATCACTAATCTAAGCAAAAATAGGCACTGGAGACCCTCATCATTACATCTTTGGCTCCACTTGTGCTTTTGTGCCCTGCTGAGTGTCAATCAGCTGCATGCTACAGTGTGGTGACAAGACTACACGTGGGTTGATTGCATATATGGAATATAGTCATTGCTTTCTTGGATCTGTAAATTTACTGCTCGGGGCTTATTTTTGAAATAGTGTTATTTTTTACCAAAATACTGCCCACTCTAGCAAAAGTAGAACCCTCTTAATTAATACAATTGACCTTTTTGTGAGGTCATTTATCCCCTCTGGATAAACATTCTATTTCAGCAGGGATACAGAGCACTAGCAGTCATGTTTAGCAAACTTCAGGCCCTATAAAAACATTGTATTTGGCATAATGGATGACCCTGAGCAGCCACAATCTCAATGGTGTTTTTTTTCTACTATGTTTTTTTTTTTTCTACCCTATTTCTTGAGGCAAGAGATCAATAGATTGCATCAATTTTTTTTAACTTGAAAAACTGATGCCTACTATACCATACCAGAAAGCTTAATCCTGTGGTTTGGTCCCAAATCAGCAAACACTTGCTTTAGTGTCAGATGGACAACTGTGCTCCTGGGCTACAAAGACAACCTCTGAGCTACTGCCCTTTCTACCCTTACACACACATAGTCTTTCCTCTTCAACCCATTGGACACAGTTATTAGAATTGGCTTCTTTAGACCCCTTTGCATGATGTCACTTCTCTCTCAAGAACTTCCATGGGCTTCCTAGTGTCAATCATTTGAAATCTAAACTCATTTAGCCAGGCCAACCTTCTAACCTCCACAGTGACTGCTACTTTTATTGTTTCTCAATGTAGACCTCTCCCCTACCCTAACCAGGCCAGCATTATTCAGGGTTCATACCGGGTGACAGCCACCTTGCCTAGAACTTGATGTCCTTCCCACTTCCATCTTGAACTTGGCCAGCCGAGCTAGAAGTGTATTTCCAGAGCCCATTTTGCCTCCATCCCAGAAACAGCTGTTCTGTGCCATGGCAGGATGAGCCTCCTCACTCCCCTGATTTGACCTTGGCAAGTTCCATTTTGACCCCCAAGGAGTCTCCTGCTCCCATCTGAATCATCCTCCAAAGCAGCACCCAATATTCATGTCTTCAAGAAACCTTCCTTGACTGACTTCATTGTACTTTGCAAGTATGGACTAGACTGTCTGTACTGTTCTCATTAACTTTACATGACCATAGATTGTCATCTGTTCTCTATTCCACATCACTAGCTAGATCGTAAATTCTATAGTGTAAGCATTTTGTATTATGCTGTTTCTATATCCCTCTACAGTTAGGTGAAAATAAGCTGAAACAGCTGATGCTCTTGTGAGGGAAGTGTCCTGCAGCCAGAACTTGGATGAGGTCCCATCAGCTTTTGGATGCTCCTGGCTGTGAGAATATAGGAGTCCTGTACCTGCTCTGAGGTGAGGCAGAGAGAGTCAGACAGGGCATACCAGCCAATGGAGCTGACAGTAGGAAAGCCTTCAGTAGCACAGCTTTAGCTGTTCCCCTACATGGACCTCACCTCCAAGTGGAGACTCCCATCCACTCTCTCCCTTATCCTACTTCCTTACAACCTCCTGTTACTTAGTGAAATTTACTTCCCATACCTGGAGGGAGAAAGAAAAGGGGATTGCTTTTTGTTATACCCAGGGGCATACAATAAAGTGGGCCTCAGACTTTGTGTCCAAGCTCATTTGACTTGTCATACTTCTGAATTTGAAGCTGAAGGATTCAAGCTTCTCTGACTCAACAAGGGTTTTATAATAGCTTTTGACATATCAGACATCCTGGTAAGTCCAAGCCCAAAACTTGTCTTGGTTGGCTTGGGTACCCTGTTCACACCAGTGAATTTTTAATCCTCAGTCATGTCTCATTCAGTCAATCAGGTAAGCTGAGATGCTGTGGATTTTTAAGAAAAGCATCAATAGCTTTTGACACGTAGCAAAGTATCTTTGATCTGAACATTTCTCAACCTTGGCATCCTTCTTCCATTCATCCCCTTTTTCTTTTTTCAAATTACACTTTAAGTTCTAGGGTACATGTGCACAACGTGCAGGTTTGTTACATAGGTATAATACATGTGCCATGTTGCTTTGCTGCACCTATCAACTCGTCATTTACATTAGGTATTTCTCCTAACGCTGTCCCTCCTCCAGTCCCCGATCCCTCAACAGGCCCTGGTATGTGATGTTCCCCACCCTGTGTCCAAGTGTTCTCATTGTACAATTCCCACCTATGAGTGAGAACATGCGGTGTTTGGGTTCTGGCCTTGTGATAGTTTGCTGAGAATGATGGTTTCCACTTCATCCATGTCCCTGCAAAGGACATGAACTTATCCTTTTTGATGGCTGCATAGTATTCCATAGTGCATATGTGCCACATTTTCTTAATCCAGTCTATCATTGATGGACATCTGAGTTGGTTCCAAGTCTTTGCTATTGTGAATAGTGCCACAATAAACATATGTGTGCATGTGTCTTTATAGTAGCATGATTTATAATTCTTTGGGTATATACCCAGTAATGGGATCGCTGGGTCAAATGGTATTTCTGGTTCTAGATCCTTGAGGAATCGCCACACTGTCTTCCACAATAGTTGAACTAATTTACACTTCCAACAACAGTGCAAAAGCATTCCTGTTTCTCCACATCTTCTCCAGCATCTGTTGTTTCCTGACTTTTTAATGATCACTATTCTAACTGGCATGAGATGGTATCTCATTGTGGTTTTGATTTGCATTTCTCTGATGATCAGTGATGATGAGCATTTTTTCACATGTCTGTTGGCTGCATAGATGTCTTCTTTTGAGAAATGTCTGTTCATATCCTTTGTCCACTTTTTGATGGGGTTGTTTTTTTCTTGAAAATTTGTTTAAGTTCTTTGTAGATTCTGGATATTAGCTCTTTGTCAGATGGGTAGATTGCAAAAGTTTTCTCCCATTCTGTAGGTTGCCTGTTCACTCTGATGGTAGTTTCTTTTGCTGTGCAGAAGCTCTTTAGTTTAATTAGATTCCGTTTGTCAATTTTGGCTTTTGTTGCCATTGCTTTTGGTGTTTTAGTCATGAACTCCTTACCCATGCTTATGTCCTGAATGGTGTTGCCTAGGTTTTCTTCTAGGGTTTTTATGGTTTTAGGTCTAAATTTAAGTCTTTAATCCATTTTGAATTAATTTTTGTATAAGATATAATGAAGGGATCCAGTTTCAGCTTTCTACATATGGCTAGCCAGTTTCCCCAGCACCATTTATTAAATAGGAAATCCTTTCCCCATTTCTTGTTTTTGTCACGTTTGTCAAAGATCAGATGGTTGTAGATGTGTGATGTTATTTCTGAGGCCTCTGTTCTGTTCCATTGGTCTATATATCTGTTTTGGTACCAGTACCATGCTGTTTTGGTTACTGTAGCCTTGTAGTATAGTTTGAAGTCAGGTAGCATGATGCCTCCCACTTTGTTGTTTTTGCTTAGGATTGTCTCGGCAATGTGGGTTCTTTTTTGGATCCATATGAACTTTAAAGTAGTTTTTTCCAGTTCTGTGAAGAAAGTCATTGGTAGCTTGATGGGGATGGCATTGAATCTATAAATTACTTTGGGCAGTATGGCCATTTTTACGATATTGATTCTTCCTATCCATGAGCATGGAATGTTCTTCCATTTGTTTGTGTCCTCTTTTATTTCGTTGAGCAGTGTGCTTTGTAGTTCTCCTTGAAGAGGTCTTTCGTATCCCTTGTAAGTTGGATTCCTAGGTATTTTATTCCCTTTGTAGCAATTGTGAATGGGAGTTCACTCATGATTTGGCTCTCTGTTTGTCTGTTACTGGTATATAGGAATGCTTGTGATTTTTGCACATTGATTTTGTATCCTGAGACTTTGCTGAAGTTGCTTATCAGCTTAAGGAGATTTCGGGCTGAGATGATGGGGTTTTCTAAATATACAATCATGTCATCTGCAAACTGGGACGATTCGACTTCCTCTTTTCCTAATTGAGTACTCTTTATTTCTTTCTCTTGCCTGATTTCTCTGGCCAGAACTTCCAACACTATGTTGAATAGGAGTAATGAGAGAGGGATTCCTTGTCTTGTGCTGGTTTTCAAAAGGAATGCTTCCAGTTATTGCCCATTCAGTGTGATATTGGCTGTGGGTCTGTCATAAATAGCTCTTATTATTTTGAGATATGTCCACCAATACCTAGTTTATTCAGAGTGTTTAGCATGAAGGGCTGTTGAATTTTGTCGAAGGTGTTTTCTGCATCTATTGAGATAGTCATGTGTTTTTTGTCATTGGTTCTGTTTATGTATTACTGATTTGTGTACATTGAACCAGCCTTGCATCCCAGGGATGAAGCCAACTTGATCATGGTGAATAAGCTTTTTGATGTGCTGCTGGATTTCGTTTGCCAGTATTTTACTGAAGATTTTCGCATTGATGTTCATCAGGGATATTGGTCTAAAATTCTCTTTTTTGTTGTATCTCTGCCAGGCTTTGATATCAGGATGATGTTGGCCTCATAAAACAAGTTAGGGAGGATTCCCTCTTTTTCTATTGATTGGAATAGTTTCAGAAGGAATGGTACCAGCTCCTCTTTGTACTTCTGGTAGAATTCGGCTGTGAAACCATCTGGTCCTGGACTTTTTTCATTGGTAGGCTATTAATTATTGCCTCAATTTCAGAGCCTGTTACTGGTCTATTCAGAGATTCAACTTCTCCCTGGTTTAGTCTTGGGAGGGTGTATGTGTCCAGGGATTTGTCCATTTCTTCTAGATTTTCTATTTTATTTGTGTAGAGCTGTTTATAGTATTCTCTGATGGTAGTTTGTATTTCTATGGGATTGGTGGTGATATCCCTTTTATCATTTTTTATTGCATCTATTTGATTCTTCTCTCTTTTCTTCTTTATTAGTCTTGCTAGCAGTCTATAAATTTTGTTGATCTCTTCAAAAAACCAGCTCCTGGATTCATTGATTTTTTTGAAGGGTTTTTGTGTCTCTGTCTCCTTCAGTTCTGTTCTGATCTTAGTTTTTCTTGCCTTCTGCTAGCTTTTGAATGTGTTTGCTCTTGCTTCTCTAGTTCTTTTAATTGTGATGGTAGGGTGTCGATTTTAGATCTTTCCTGCTTTGTCTTGTGGGCATTTAGTTCTACAAATTTCCCTCTACACACTACTTTAAATGTGTCCCAGAGTTTCTGGTACATTGTGCCTTTGTTCTCATTGGTTTCAAAGAACATCTTTATTTCTGTCTTCATTTCATTATTTACCCAGTAGTCATTCAGGAGCAGGTTGTTCAGTTTCCATGTAGTTGTGTGGTTTTGAGTTTCTTAATCCTGAGTTCTAATTTGATTGCACTGTGGACTGAGAGACAGTTTGTTGTGATTTCTGTTCTTTTCCATTTGTTGAGGAGTGCTTTACTTCCAATTATGTGGTCAATTTTAGAATAAGTGTGATGTGGTGCTGAGAAGAATGTATATTCTATTGATTTGGGGTGGTGAGTTCTGTAGATGTTTATTAGGTCTGCTTGGTGCAGAACTGAGTTCAAGTCCTGGATATCCTTGTTAACCTTCTGTCTCATTGATCTAATATTGACAGTGGTGTGTTAAAGTCTCCCATTATTATTGTATGGGAGTCTAAGTCTCTTTGTTGGTCTCTAAGGACTGGCTTTATGAATCTGGGTGCTCCTGTGTTGGGTGCATATATATTTAGGATAGTTGGCTCTTCTTGTTGAATTGATCCCTTTGCCATTATGTAATGGCCTTCTTTGTCTCTTTTGATCTTTGATGGTTTAAAGTCTGTTTCATCAGAGACTAGGATTGCAATGTCTGCTTTTTTTTTTGTTTTCCATTTGCTTGGTAGATCTTCCTCCATCCCTTTATTTTGAGCTTATGTGTGATTCTGCCTGTGAGATGGGTCTCCTGAATACAGCACACTGATGGGTCTTGGCTCTTTATCCAATTTGCCAATCTGTGCCTTTTAATTGGAGCATTTAGCCCATTTACATTTAAGGTTAATATTGTTATGTGTGAATTTGATCCTGTCATTATGATGTTAGCTGGTTATTTTGCCTGTTAATTGATGCAGTTTCTTCATAGCATTGATGGTCTTTACAATTTTGCATGTTTTTGCAGTGGCTGGTACCAGTTATTCCTTTTCATGTTTAGTGCTTCCTTCGGGAGCTCTTGTAAGGCAGGCCTGGTGGTGACAAAATCTCTCAGCATTTGCTTATCTGTAACAGATTTTCTTTCTCCTTCACTTATGAAGCTTAGTTTGGCCGGATATGAAATTCTGGGTTGAAAACTCTTTTCTTTAAGAATGTTGGATATTGGCCCCCACTCTCTTCTGGTTTGTAGGGTTTCTGCCAAGAGATCTGCTGTTAGTTTGATGGGCTTCCCTTTGTGGGTAACCCTACCTTTCTCTCTGGCTGCCCTTAATATTTTTTCCTTCATTTCAACCTTGGTGAATCTGACAATTATGTACCTTGGGGTTGCTCTCCTTGAGGAGTATCTTTGTGGTGTTCTCTGTATTTTCTGAATTTGAATGTTGGCCTGCCTTGCTAGGTTGGGGAAGTTCTCCTGGATAATATCCTGAAGAGTGAGTCCCAACTTGGTTTCCTTCTCCCCATCACTTTCAGTACACCAATCAAATGTAGATTTGGTCTTTTCACATAGTTCCATATTTCTTGGAGGCTTTGTTTGTTTCTTTCTACTCTTTTTTCTCTGAACTCCTCTACTCGCTTTATTTCATTAATTTGATCTTCAATCAGTGATACCCTTTCTTCCACTTGATCGAATTGGCTACTGAAGCTTGTGCATACATCACATAGTTCTTGTGCCATGGTTTTCAGCTCCATCAGGTCATTTAAGGTCTTCTCTATACTGTTTATTCTAGTTAGCCATCCGTCTAATCTTCTAATCTTTTTTCAAGGTTTTAGCTTCCTTGCGATGGGTTCATACATCCTCCTTTAGCTCAGACAAGTTTGTTATTACTGACCTTCTGAAGCCTACTCCTGTCAACTCGTCAAAGTCATTCTCCATCCAGCTTTGCTCCATTGCTGGTAAGGAGCTGCAATCCTTTGGAGGAGAAGAGGCATTCTGGTTTTAAGAATTTTCAGCTTTTCTGCTCTGGTTTCTCCCCATCTTTGTGGTTTTATCTACCTTTGGTCTTTGATGCTGGTGACCTACAGATGGGGTTTTGGTGTGGATGTCCTTTTTGTTGATGTTGATGCTATTCCCTTGTTAGTTTTCCTTTTAACAGTTAGGTCCCTCAGCTGCAGGTCTGTTGGAGTTTGCAGGAGGTCCACTCCAGACCCTGTTTGCCTGGGTATCACCAGTGGAGGCTGCAGAACAGCAAATACTGCTGCCTGATCCTTCTTCTGGAAGCTTTGTCCCAGAGGGGCACTTGCCTGTATGAGGTGTCTGTCGGCCTCTACTGGGAGGTGTCTCCCAGTTAGGCTACACAGGGGTCAGGGACCCACTTGAGGAGGCAGTCTGTCTGTTCTCAGAGCTCAAATGCTGTGCTAGGAGAACCACTGCTCTCTTCAGAGTTGTCAGACAGGGATGTTTAAGTCTGCAGAAGTTTCTGTTGCCTTTTGTTCAGCTATGCCCTGCCCACAGAGGTGGAGTCTATAGAGGCAGTAGGCCTTGCTGAGCTGCGGTATGCTCTGACCAGTTCAAGCTTCCTGGCCACTTTGTTTACTTACTCAAGCCTCAGCAATGGCAGACACCCCTCCCCTCGCCAGACTGCAGCCTCACAGGTTGATCTCAGACTGCTGCGCTAGCAGTGAGTAAGGCTCCATGGGTGTGAGACTTGCCGAGTCAGGCACAGGAGAGAATCTCCTGGTATTCCAGCTGCTAAGACTGTGGGAAAAGCATGGTGTTTGTGCAGAATTGTCCCGTTTTTCCAGGTACAGTCTGTCACGGCTTCCCTTGGCTAGGGAAGGGAAATCCCCTGACCCCTTGTGCTTCCCAGGTGAGGTGACAGCCTGCCCTGCTTCAGCTCACCCTCCATGGGCTGTACCTGTCCAACCAGTCCAGTGAGATGGACCAGGTACCTCAGTTGGAAATGCAGAAATCACCTGTCTTCTGTGTTGATCATGCTGGGAGCTGCAGACTGGAGCTGTTCCTATTTGGCCATCTTGGAACAGACTTGCTCATCACCTTTTTCAAATGTGTAGGCTGACAACAATTAATGTGAAACTAAGGATGTAGAACAAAACTTGGGGAAAATGCCTGTATTTTGAGCCAGTTAGACAAGACTTCCCTAGGCTGGGATTAAACACCCCCAAACGAACCATGGAATCTCTGAAGGCCTCCTTAGCTCATTGAACCAAATCCTGCAGTCCAAGACTGCTACCCTAAGGCCTACATGCTTGCCTCATGGGTCTTGATATTGACAGGAGATGGGATACAAAGGAGGAACAACATCTTTCTTTTCTTATTTCCTATAGTTAAAGTGTAAATGCTTTCATCATTTCCTTTTGTTTTGTCCTCATATTGCTATTTAATACTATTCGCATCAGGCAGTGTTGTCCAACACACTCTTAATACCCTCAAGCAATTTTCCATTGCTTCTAGAAGCACCTTTTCCATGGCCATGAGGACTCCACCTTCCTGGGTCACATGCAACCTGACTGCTGATCTTTAACCAACAGAGTATCCTGAACACAGCCCTAGCATGTGAGAAGCAGACAGATCTCAATAATTACTGCTTCTCATTTCAAGTACATTTCCTCTTTCGGGGTAACTGGTGAGAAAGTGCTGACATACTCCTTACAAATAGCGAGTCTCTCTGTAATAGAAAAAAAAAATGTATCTGGAAAATGCAGTGATGAAAAAATCAGAACAAATACTTAATCAAAAACTCTTGTACACTGGAGGGGATGGCTTTGGTTGAGAGAACAATGGTCTTTGTGAAAGAAGACATAATAAAAATCCCTTCCACCTAGTGACTTTCTAGGAAATTGCCATTATAGTGCCTTTAAACCTGGCCACAATTTTGAGCTTCTGCTTATGGGAAATAGAGCACATGATGCCACACTGTAGGCAGCACTGAAGTTGTCTGTTCTGCCTAGGGTTGATGCCCACCTGTCATAAATTAGGAGCTTTGGGGTTTTGTTTAGAGAAACAAACTATCTGACTAACAGTGTCTCATTTATTTTCCCCTTAACAGGGAATGTCATTCAGATGATTGAGAGTACTATTAAAATATCACCAATATTACATTCACTGACTGTATTATTATAGATAGAGGAATTTGGAAAAAATTTGCTCTAGATGAACCAAATGCTGACAGTAGAATCAGTGAGAGTCTACTTTTAGGTGCTTACAAACAAAATTAGAGAAAAAGATATGGATAAATTCTATTGGTTTGTTTGTTTGTTTTGAGATAGAGTCTTGTTCTGTGCCCCAGGCTGGAGTGCAGTGGTGCGATCTCGGCTCATTGAAACCTCTGCCTCCCAGGTTCAAGTGATTCTCCTGCCTCAGCCTCCTGTGTAGCTGGGATTACAGGTGGGCGCCAACACACTTGGCTAATTTTTGTATATTTAGTAAAGACGGGGTTTCACCATGGTGGCCAAGCTGGTCTCAAACTCTGGACTTCAAATGATCCACTCACCTTGGCTTCCCAAAGTGTTGGGATTACAGGTGTGAGCCACTGTGTCCACCTGATAAATTCGAAAAAGAGGGATTTTTGGTTTTGTTTCTGTTTTTTTTAAGAGTATATATAATGTGGAAATAATAACAAATCTCATTACACACACACATATATATACATATATATATAAATTAATCTGCCAAATAGTTGTGAAACTTAAGACATGGAAATAACATGATGCCTCATTCCCAGCTTCATCCTACTTTTCTACCCTCCGTTATCTCTGCCTCTTCTTCCTTATTTAATTTACTTTTGATCTTGTTGCACACATACACATATATCATCTCAAATTCTTTCTTACTACAAGCCAGATATACATAAAATAAATAGGGTTCATGCAATTGGTGGCTTTAGAACCAGCGTAGGAAGCTTGACATTTCAGTAGGAAAATCTTTTATAAGCCACCTCTGGAATTTAACATGGAAGTGGTTTCCTACCAGAGCGATGGGAGGCAGGCTTCTCAGATCATGTGAGTCCCCTAAGGCAGCTAGCTACACATCATCATACTCTCATTTGTCTTTTCTGCATATGCTATATAGCAAACTGTCAGGCATGAGGTACTGGTTGACTAATAAATGATTAATTTGCATTACTTTATGGCATTTCTGCTCAGAACTACAAACATTCTATATTATTTCAAGGTTTAGTCTCAAGCAATCTAAAGCCAAGTGGGTTAAAAAAAAGATGTGGGCATATAAACATGCTGTCATATTTCTGATAACCAGTTGCTTTAGAAGAGGGCTAGTTGCATATAAATTTTAGTGAAAGAAAATTAATATAAATCATTGTTTCACTGTAGCAGGATTTTAAGCAGCTGAAATCCACCTTCCTAGCATTTGGATTCTGTCTGTAAAAGGTTGCCGTCAGAAGTGAATGTTAGAATATTTTTTTCTGTATTTAGCTTGGGAATGTGATCTTAGAAACCTGGATTAATTTCTCTTCCTTCCACTGCTTGCAACCTCCAAACAGACTTTGCTAATTTTAAGCTATTCTAGCCATACTCTGTCCCTGGGTTGACTTAAGGAGGGTGTTCTTCTGGTACATCTGTAACCACCTTGGATTAGAGCCTAGATAGACACGCCATTCTCAATATTGTAATGGCAAGGTACAGTGTACTTCATCTGTGCATTCTAAAAGGGTTTTAAAAACAATGAGTTGGTCATAGAGCAGTTTGGGATCCTCGGCCAAAGAATAGTTGATGAATATAATGCTAATCACACCAGGGGCAGTTGTAATAAGACACAATAAAGTTCCTTCCCAGAGATCTGAAGTTAATTCATGACTGGAATTAGACACACAGTGCTATGAGAGGCATTGTTGAAAGAAGTGATGTTTAAGCTGAGGCTTCAAAGGTGAAGTGAGAAAGGATCCATCAATGAAGGCAAGGGGAATCATGTTCAGTCAGTGGGACAGAGGAGGCAAGTACTGAACACAGAAAAGTATGGTGCATTCAAGGAACCAAAAGGTGATTATTGCAGGGTGACAAGGAAAATGGGTATGGATAAGGGTGGGAAAGTGGTAGGGACCTGAGTGTGAAGGTTCTTACAAATTAAATTGCTTGAACATTTAAGGGTTATGGGAAATCATGAAGCTCTTTAAGTACCTAATCACATTTATATTGTAGAAAAGGCATTCATCCATCTAGGTAGGATGCTTCTTCTCATTTCCACACTTTAGTTGTCTGTGCTGGAGGGTGGAGAGGTGCTGACCCTGCTCATTGCCATAGAGAATAAGTTGGCTTCTCTTAGAGTCAAAAAGACATGCCTTTCTTCCTGGGTCCTTTGCATCTGCCTGCAGTGCTCATACTCTTCACTTGGTTGACTCATTCTTACTCTTGTAGTCTTACCTTGAAAGTCACCTCCTTAGAGAGGTCCTCCCTGACCACCTCATAATTACAATGCCCTCTCCCCATATTCTCTATTTCAGCACTTTGCTAATTTCCTATATAGCACTCATGACAATTTGCAAGTTGGGGTTTTCTTGAGGAACCCCTTTTTGTCTTTCTCTCACTAGTATAAAAAAGCTCCATGGCATTGGAAATTCATACCTTGCCTGTGTTACTCACTGGCATATCCAGAGCACCGTCACGAGAGACTGAGTGTAGGGAGACCAGTTAGGGAACCGCTGTAATCATTCAAGTGAGAGGTACTGGTGTTCTGGGCCTAGGTTAATAGCAGTGCACTCATTTAGGGATATTTTTAAAACAGGCAAAACAGGTCTTGATAATTGATTGGATGGTGGGAAAGAGAAAGGTCAAGAGTCCCCAGACTTCAGGGACTCTCAGAGTTCTAGATGTCCAAAAGGATTAGAAAAAAAATCAGCTGTTACTAATGGAAATCATATAATAAGCAGTTTCAGAAAAATTGTTCCACAGCTATTATAAGGGTTTTAAAGCTATTATTAATAGTAAAACTGAAATAGTAGGTAGTAAGCAGAAAAAAGAGCACTGATTTATAGCCTACAGAAGGATTTCAAAGTGTTGCAATAAAAAACAAGTGATAAATGGTTTTTAGAAGTATAGCAATCCCTTGTTTGAGACTGCTCAACTGTAATGATAATTCTTCAGTTACAGAATAGTATAAAAGTAGGTGTAAGGTGGGCTTTTTTGTTTGTTTGTTTTTTGCTGTGTGGGGTTTTCCTGTAAAATCCAGGAGAACTGCTGGACAAATTCTAGAAGAGCTGTAACTGGTATAAGATTTAAGTAACATCAAATCAGCAGACTTCAGTAAGATTTTAGAATAATGCTAATCAATATGCTATATATACATATTTATAACTATAGATACCAACAAAAATGTCTTCTATGATTTTTGCAATGTTTGGAAAAAGAAGTCATAGTACAAGACACTTTATATATATATTATGTTGATTACTGCACCTCTTTGCAAAGTGAAATTTATTGATTTTATTTTAAAATTGCAGGAACTGGCCTCATAGAGGCCAAACGACTTGTCCGAGGACAATACAGTTAATTAATCACTGAACAGGTCTTAAAGTAGAGAACAAACTAGAACCTCCATTTTACAGATCAGAAAAGTGCTCCAGAAACACTTGCCTGTGGCCACGGGGTTTGAAATTGGTGGAAGCAGAACTAGGAAACAGCTTACCCCTTCAGTCTACTTTTTCCTCTGTAGGTCAGTACAGTACAATAAAGCCCTGTCACATTTGGGTTTGGGAGGCTCTTTGGAGGCAGATCAGGGACAAGTGTCGTCTCTACGCATAGGGCTCACTCTCTGCTGCTCAGTTCTCCTGGTGCCCTGTTTTCTTTCTGTGCTTCTTTCTCCTTGGGGTCCCCCGATACTACTGGCAGTGTTTCCATGGACTGGTGAAGCAATAGAGGAGAGGAGTCCAGTCCACATGCTACCTGTGTGACACTGCTGGTCTCCCCATCACTCTCATGGCCCACATAGACTCTTGAGTTAGGGCCCTTTCCTCAGTGATAGCAGCTCCTGACAATTGACTCATACAAACAGTATGAATCAATTGAAGAAACAGTGCTTCTTCCTAGAAATTTCCAAGAAAGAGAGAAAGAGAAAGAGAATCTGATGGACCCAGTTCATCTTTTCAAGCTAGGGCACATCATAGGGCACTGGCCTATGGGTTGGCCACCCTTGCTTCAGGTACCACTCCTGGTCCATCAGCTGTGAGGATATCACAGTATTTACAAAGGGCTGATCTACATAGGGCAGGGCTACAGAGAGGGCAGTTCTCCCAAAGTGGGATGTGGGCCTGGCAGGTATTTTGTTGTTTGGTTTTATTTTTTGAGACGGAGTCTCTCTCTGTCACCCAGGCTGCAGTGTGGAGTGCAGTGGTACAATCTCAGCTCACTGCAGCCTCTGCCTCTTGGGTTCAAGTGATGCTCCTGCCACAACCTCCTGAGTAGCTGGGATTACAGGCACGTGCCACCACACCTGGCTAATTTTTGTAATTTTAGTAGAGATGGGGTTTTGCCATGCTGGCCAGGCTGGTCTCAAACTCCTGACCTCAAGTGATCCCCCACGTCTTGGCCTCCCAAAGTGCTGGGATTACAGGTATGTGCCACCACACCCAGCCTATGGCAGGTATTTTGAAGCTCGGTCTGTCTAGGTCAGTCCAAAGGGGAGCTACAGTTTACAGGGACAAGAGGTTACTGTGGTAGAGGGTGGGCAGGGGACTCCCCAGGACAAAAGGGTTTGAATTGAATCTTGAGGTATTGATTTTTGGTTGGCCCAACGTACTAGTCAGGATTCTCCAGAGAAACAAAACGAGTTTATTACAGGAATTGGCTCACATGATTATGAAGGCCAAGAGGTTCCACAATCTGCCATCTGCCAACTAGAGAACCAGGAAAGCCGGTGGTGTAATTCAGTCCAAATTTTAACCGGGGAGCTGATGGTGTAACTCCCAGTCCAAGACCAAAGTTCTGAGAATTGAGAGGAGAGGGTGCTGCTGATGTAAGTCTCAGAGTCCAAAGGCCTGAGAATGAGGAGCTCTGACATCCACGAGCAGAAAAAGATATATGTCTCACTCAAGAAGAGAGACAGAATGTGCCCCTCCTTCACCTTTTTGTTCTGTTTGGGTTCTCAACAGATTGGATTATGCTCATCCCCATTGGTGAGGGTGGATTTTCTTTACTCAGCCTACTCTCTGCTCAGAGAGAGTAACGCCTTCCAGAGACAGTCTCACAGATACACACAGAAAGAATGATTTACCACTATCTGGGCATTCCTTAGCTCAGTCCAGTTGACACATAAAATTAGCCATCACCCTCAGTAAGGAGAGGGGTGACACGAGGGACAGAGAAAACGGCAATGTGCAAAGGCACAGAGGCTTGGCTTGAGAGAGCACAGCACACACAGGAAGTGCAAATCATTCAGTGTGGCTGGAATGTCAAGTCTATGGAGGAATGCAGGGAGAGATGGGGCTGGAAAGGTAGGCAAAGCTAGACTTGTGATTCTCAGCTAGAGGCTGTATTACCTTACAAGTAGCATTAGGAAATGTAGATGATCTTTTTAAATTTGTTTATTTGTTTTCCAGTTATGATGGGGAATGGGGATTGTTGTTGGCATTTAGTGGGTGGGACTAGAAATGAGAAGGGCAATCCTGCAAACAGAAGAACTGTTGTGCCCTAACTGCCAACACTGCTTTCATTGGGAAACATGGGGCTAAACTGTGAAGGCCCTTCAATGTCATGCCAAGGGATAAGGATTTTAGTCCCAAGAAGGGTGGTGAGTAGGAATAAGGAGTCTAGAGAAGCTTCTAGATTTTGACTTGGGCAGTTGGGTGGAAGGTGGATCTAATCATTGAAGCTGGGATTATAGGGAGAGGGGAACAGAGGTAAGAAATTGCCAGAAAGATGAATTCACATTGCATATGTCAACATATAGGCGAAGTTGCCCGAGAGTCTGTTCAAATGCACTGCATAGCTCAGGAATGAGACTGGAGGAGCGATGTTGATGTGGAAGTCCTCAGAGCATCAGGAATAGGTGAAATTGTGGGCATAGATGAGATCACTCAGAATGAGTGTGAATTTTGGATTATCCAAGGCCAATTTTTAATCTTAGACAGGCTTTCCTGCTTTCTACTCAGTGTGTTCACAGGAAATACCAATTAAAATTAATTTCAACATAAGTAAAACATAATTAGGAAGATAAATTTCCTGCCAAAAATATAATGAACTCTAGAGTGAAATGTAAAATGTTTTTAGCTCACTTATGTGACACTTTTATATGATGCTTTACCTTTCTTGATTCTATGAAGCCTAGTAAGTTAGAGCAGAAAATATTTTAGAAGTTTTAAGGAGATTAGTAACAAAAAAATGAAGGTTAGTTCTTTCTCCTCTTTCTTAAGAGCTCAGATGATCTGGACTGTGTATTTCTCTGGTTCCTCATTTAGCTGACGGTTTTCTGACCTATTACAGAGGGAAGTTGTCAGCTAGTTAGAAGGAAGGAATATACCAGGACATAAACTTTGTTTCTCCTCCCTCTTGTCATAGAAATTATATTTTCCCACTGTTGTTCATCTAAAGCATGCCTGCCCAGATAGAAGGGGCAATGCATTGTATGATTTTTTTTATGATCTAGTGATTTAAATCTTAAGTTTCAATGGAGAAAACTGAGCAGCCTAAATTATTGGCACATAAACCCATAGAGAATAGTCATTGATTAAGATCATCAATAGATGTTATTTTCAATAACAACAGGAGTGTGTTCTTCACCACTTCTAGAAGCACGTGGAAGTTCTTGGGAAGAATACTATTACTGCGGTTCAGACTAGCTTAGATTTTCAGATTGTTCTCTACTGAGATGGTTTCACTGGGTTTCAGTAGAATGGAGTCATGACTGTTTTCTAACATAATACTCAGCTTCCCTTGGGATCTCCCTGGGAAGGGTATGGAAACAAAGATTGAGTAGAAGCTGTTAATTTCCTCAGATGACCTGCCATTCAGTTAACTGTCAAAGGCCCATTTGTAAATAACAGCACAGATTATCTGCACTCCAAGTTCTTGCCAAGTGACTGTCACTTGGAACACTCTGTGGACAGATTCTTATCAAGAACTTAATTGTGAGAAACAACATTCACACAGGGTTGTCTGTAGACGTGCAGTCCATAATTTCCCTAGAAGATTGTTTCCCAAAGTGTCATCCTTAAATTTCCCTGAAATGTAAACAGGTAGTATATGATAAAATGATCAAATTGTTTTGGTAACACTCTAGATTAGACAAAGTTTCTTTACTGAAGAACTTTTTGAAACATTAGTATATGTCAATGTACATGTAAATATCCAAGAAATAAGAATCTGAGTAGGCAGTATTTCTCAAATGTACTTGATCACAGAGCTCTTAGATAATATTATGAGAAATATGCATGTGTGGCTGGGCGTGGTGGCTCATGCCTGTAATCCCAACACTTTGGGAAGCCGAGGCGGGTAGCTTACTTGAGGTCAGGAGTTCAAAACCAGCCTGGCCAACATGGTGAAACCCTGTATCTACTAAAAATACAAAAATTAGCTGGGCATGGTGGCACACACCTATAATCCCAGCTACTCAGGAGGCTGAGGCAAGAGAATCGCTTGAACCTGGAGGTAGAGATTGCAGTGAGCCGGGATCACATCACTGCACTCCAGCCTGGGTGACAGAGCAAGACTCTGTCTCAAAAAAAAAAAAAAAAAAAAGAAAAGAAAAGAAAAGAAAAAAGAAAGAAAGAAAGAAAGAAAATACTCATGTGCCTCAGGACACACCTTATACTACTGGATATTCTAAATTTTATGCCAGGTCATCAGCATTCTGGGCACTTGATTACTTTACTCTGGTCTCCCTTCTCATAGAATTACTTTAAATTTATAGTATGTGATTAGCCTATATTGAAGGACATGGTAAAAAATAGCCCTATAGCATTCACTATTATAAAGATGGCCTGTTAGACATTGTCTGTGGCCAAGCCAGTAACACTCTGTTGGGGTCCATGGAGACATTTCTCTTAAGTCAACACAGTGATACTTATACTTCATCTGAGCAGCTTATCTTTTAAAATCCTACAGTCACTATAAATTTTATCACTGATATTTTTTCTTTGCTTTCACTGGTAGGCAGTTCAGAGTGAAATTTGCAGTCTACCTCTAGCAATAATACATGACTGTATGGTATGCACTTTGTACAAATTTTATCTTGGTTTACGTATGTTTTCTTTCCCATACTTCCCTCTAACTTAATTCCCAAATTTAAAAATCCTGTTCATTCACTCTTCCAATAAAAATTCATTTAGCACCCTCTCTGGGACAAGCACTAGTCTAGGTGTTGGAACTATAATGATGATAAAGATATATATGGTCTTTGCCCTCCAAATCTTATAGTCTAGAGCTGGATATAGACTAGCAAATATACAATACCCTGCATCCAGTGTGATAAAGGACATGATGGAGAAGTACAAGAGGGATACCTAACCCCTGTGAAGAGATTGGGGAACACTTAAGCCTACTATATACAACCATTAGAAATAAGCTTCTTCAAGCACACTGACTGACCTACAGCTTTGGACCTCTCCTTTATTCTATGGTCAAACCCCTTTGTGCCCATCCCCTGTCCTAAGCTGCATCCAGCATGGTGTCCCAGGGCTGCACTGTTATGCTGGATTCTTCTGCTTTGGTGTTTGGGCCAGTGCCTACTCTCATTTCCTGGTAGGAGATTCTGCAAAGTCTCATGGCTAAACGTATCTGGCTTTGGATAGTCTGTGTTTCCAACAGCCCACTGTTGGGGGAGGGCTTCCATATCCAATAAACTAAACATAGTTAGGAAGATGGTAGAAGGAGAGGGAAGAAGGTCATAAGGACATATCCATTGGATGTACCTGCATTTAGGAGGAAGAAGGAAGAAGAGCTAAAGAAGCATCCAGGGAAGGAACTGCCAGGAAGACAGGAAGCCTAGGGTGGCTCGGGGTCACTGAAGCCTCAGGACGAGAGGATTTTAAAGGTACAGAGTAGTTAAGAGGCCTAAAGATTATTGTGTAGCCACTGGATTTGGTGATGAGACAGGTAAAAACTACCTCCAAAGAGCAATTATACCTGGGTGATGAGGATGCAAAGAGTTAAGAATTATACAGTCCAGTGTGATTGTGGGTGGGGAAGCAGTGGAAACAGCAAGTATGGACTAGTTGACAATTTGGGGAGTAGGCGGAAAGTGAGAGCTAGGGTGGTACCTTAAGGTAACAGCAGGGTTAGGGGAAGTTTGGTGCTTTTTTGAAAGACCAAATGCTTCACCCATATATATGTCTCATCACAAAAGACTGCCTAAATGTAGCTATGCCACGGTTGCTGGGCACTGGGATAATGCACACAGTCAACATTCTGAAATGTCTCTTAAAAGAGCACTTGAATCATAACCTAAATTTTTAGGAGGGGCAGTGATTTCTTATCCACCATATCTTGATCAAACTTCAGATAGCCTTAACCTAATATTTGAAAAGTGAATAGTTTAAAGTCATTTGTTGAGTTGTTCCTTTGCAGTAGGGTAATAACCAAACAGTGACAACTAAACAGAGGATTTTGCAAGCAGAGCACCTCTGCTGGCAGCAGCAGCCCAGGGTGGCAGCTGTCCTGAGGGAAAGACATGGGTTTGACACTGAGGAGAGTGAAGGGAAAGCTCAAAGGGTGAGGATGGTCCCCAAAGTCTTCTTAAACTGTAAGTACAGAATATAGGACAGCACTTCAGGTAATAGGGTAATGGGACAAAGAACTTCCTGGTGACTTCTGCACATACACACATGCACATGCACATACACACACATACCTGTGCTACTGATCTACCTCTATGTGTGTCTGCTGAGGCCCAAGCTTGCCCACACTTTGAGGTCATTCTGTTTGTGGTAAGGAAGCAGACAAGAAGTCCTGGAGATTTTCCTCAGATTCTTTGCTTAGCTAACTCTGGGAGTCCACTGCGCAGAAGGGCCCTGAGCCCTGCTGCCCTCTCTACTCCTTCATTGCTAAGGCCTGGCCTCCTCTAATCCTCACTGTAGATGCTTGCCCTAAAGGGGATCACCTTCTTCATTGCTCATCCCACTTCCCCTGTCATCCTTGCCTGGCCTGTCCTTCCAAGGACCAGTGTTAATTCACTGGGTCAGGGAAAAGCTAATAATAATATCAGCTAACTTTAGAGAGTGCTTATTATGTGCCAGGCACTGTTCAAACTGCTTTATATGAATTATTTCATTTTATCATCCTAACAAATCTTTGAGGTGATGGGTTTACAGATGAGGAAGCAGGACAAACAGCTTAAGGAACTTGTCCAAGGTCACACATCTAGGAAGTTTCAGAGCTGAGATGCTGGATTCAGAGTCCATGTTCTTAGCTCTTAGGTTATATCATGTATAAGTTTAGATGAAAAAGGCCAGGAGAACAGACAATTCTTCCACACCACTACCTGTCAGCAGCATAGGCAGAGGCTGGGTATTAGCAGAGCCAGAATCCAGGCCTAGAATCTGGGCAACAGGCCCAAGGCCTCAGTAGACAGAGGGAAGCTCCCCTCCAGCCTAAGCCAATAGGAGGCTTCATTTGGGAAAGCCCATCCATGGGATGGCTGGGTGGGGGTAGAGAAAGAAACACCTGGCAGGGCACGAAAGTGGGAGATTAAGGCTGGATCTGCACAATCCAATGGCTTATTTCATTTTCCTTGGACCTACATTAGAAGCCCTGTTATGGGCTGAATTATGTCCCCCCAAAAGATTTTAATGTCCTAGCTCCCAACCTGTGAATGTGACCTTATTTCGAAATAAGGGCTTTGCATATAATCAAGTTCAAATGAGATGATTAGCATTGGGCCTAATCCAATTGACTGTATCATTATAAAAGGGGGGAATTTGGACCCAGAAACAGACACACATACAGGGAGAATGCCATGTGAAGATGAAGGCAGAGACTGGGATGATGTATCTACAGGCCAAGAATGCCAAAGATTACCAGGAAACCACCAGAAACTAGGAGAGGGACATGAAAGTTTCTCCCTCACAGCTCTCGGAAGGAATCAATCCTGCCAACACTTTGATTTTGGACTTCTAGCTTCCAGAATGGTGAGACAAGTGATTTCTTTGTTTAAGCCACCGCATTTGTGGTACTTTATTACAGCAGTACTAGGAACCTACTACAAATCCTAATGCCAAGATCCCAGCTTCATGTGAAGCTCAGGATGGCTGAAATGTTCTGGCTGTAGTTCACACTCACAAGTCAGAAGGCTCTCTCAGGGATCCCTCTTTTTCATGATAGAGACCCTGGAACAAGCAAGAAGGAAAGGGAAAGGAAGGGATATTTGTGAAAACTGCAGACTGTCAGAAGATACAGGCATATTAAGTCAGTATTTGCAGACTTAACACAAATTCAACTGGTACTGCATCAGTCATCAGCCGTTAGATTTTGTCATCTGTCTCTGGCAACACAAATCTGCAACTCCTTCATTTAAAGAAATACGCACATTGCTTACTAATCAACATGCACTATCATCTGGTATTGCAGAGCAGGTGGATTAGTTAGGATGAGCTGCATATCATTCTAGAGGAAATGCCTGAATCTCATGCTCACCTTCACCTCCCAAACTGGACTTTTCAAGACATACAGAGAACTGGGAACTTAGCAGTTATGGAAAAGTCCTGTGAAATAAAAAGTAAGAAATATGCTCTCAAGGTTAGTGCTTTATTTTGAAGGTCTCTGTACCACTTTCAAGGCTATACACTAAAGATGGGAGCTTTTTCATACAAGTTACTTGTATCCTGACCTTTCTGGCTGTCTTTTCACCATTCTAGACATTGGAGTATACATAGCTGGATCTGTAGGGTTAGCCTCAGGAGAACACATTGATAGCAGAATGATAGATTCTTGGTAGAAGAAACCATCCAAGCCATGGCAGAATGAATGCTTACCATTATGTGGGAATCTAAATAAAATGAGACACAGGAATCTCCACATACATTGGTATCTATTAGAAGTTTCAGAAGTCTCACTAGGTGATGCTGTCATAATCACCCTCTAAGGTCCGCAAGGATTCTGGTCACTGGGATGTGAAAGCCAGAAATGCTGAAATTTCCAGCCTGTATGCTGGGAGTCACATGTCAATGAACTTTATTGAGTCAAGATAGTAATCAGGTGTGCCTAAGGGTCAAATCAATCTGAGATTCACACTGTCTGAGTTTTCTCTGAACCTAGTCTAGTCAAAAGGCATCTAAGCCTTTCTTTTTTTTATTTTTAGCCAATGAGAATGTTCCACTAACATGTACATATAATATTAATAACCAGAGCAAATGTTTCTTCCAGTGGAAAGACGATTGCCAGGGAACTAGAGGCCTGGATCACTGTCCTGAGAATAGAAACCCGAGCAATTCAAACCCTCTTTCCTCATTTGTAAAAGATGGACTTGTACCTAGTAATCTCAAAGGTAAACTATAAGTCTAAAATTTCACAGTTTTGTCTTAAGCCCCCAATATTCATATGATTGAATAAATAGTATGTGATTTTTCAGCACATTCTCATATTTTCAAGTAATCATTTTAGAAATCAGAAAGAACAAAATTATTGCTGTCACAGTAGAAAACACTCACTCCACTTTTCCCTATTATCAATTTGTGACCTAATTTAGCATCTTATTATAAATGACCTGATTATTAATACTGAATAAAACACTCTAATCATAATAACACAATAATGCAATATTGTTCAGTACACATAATAAATAAACGTCAGTTTGATGGCTATCAGTGGATGTGAATTGGGAGTGGGGTGAGAGGGGAAGACATAACTACCCATGTTGGGACCAGTTCTTTAACTGTTCTTGTAGCTTCAATGACACTTTTCTTTTTTTTTTTTTTTTTGAGATGGAGTCTCGCTCTGTCACCCAGGCTGGAGTATAGTGGTGAGATCTTGGCTCACTGCAACCTCTGCTGCCTGGGTTCAAGTGATTCTCCTGCTTCAGCCTCCCAAGTAGCTGCGATTACAGGTGCCTGCCACCACGCCCGACTAATTTTTGTAGTTTTTGGTAGAGATGGGGTTTCACCATGTTGGCCAGGCTGGTCTTGAACTCCTGACCTCATGATCCACCTGACTTGGCCTCCCAAAGTGCTGGGATTACAGGCATGAGTCACCGTGCCCAGCTTCAGTGGCATTTTCACAACATTCTTGCCCAGAACTTCTGAGTAATTTTCTTAGTTATTGTCAAAATGGTTGCTTTGCTCCATTCTAGAAGAGGAAATGTTTCACTGAAGATCAAAACCTCCATTTGTATCTACGAAGTCCATGGCAGCATTTTATCTATTGTTGTTATTATTATTGAAAATTAAAGGTGCAATATTAAATATTTTCAGTGGTGGAAGCTATAGAACTTTTGCCTTCTTACAAAGAGGGTGCACAATGTAACTCTGATTACTAGCCGATTGTGTGGAACAGCCAAGGCTTTCAGTGAAAGGAATTTCTGCTGACAAGCTCTTAAAAGGTCATGTGCTTGGCCCTTAGCCCTTGAACGTGGTGAACATTTGCCATGGATAGCAGCCTTGAAAACCCTATGGCCCATAATAAAAGAAGAGTCTCCCCCCTTTTACAGGGTCAAACATATGCTGCATGCTTCCCTGTCAGCCCTGGCAGCATAAACAGGTTCCTTTCATAATGCAGCATATAGAAAGCCTGTAATTATCAGCTGCAGGTAGTGACCACCTGCCCATGGAATACACAGAACTGGAAAAAAACGTGGAAGAATCTGTAGTAAGAAGGATCCTTTTGAATTGTTCCTGAGAGGCCCCACCTTTGAGGGTTTTAGAATAGATATGACTTTAATCAGCCTCCTTTTGCTTACTGAACTGGCAATTTCAGTCAGAAGGTAATCATACACAGACAATTATGGCTTCAAGAATTTTACTAACATATTTAGCCAGGGCACTACTCCATTGAATTTCATACTACTGTATTTTCTGGGCTAACTTTCAAAACTAGGATGCCTTTGTTTGGTATTCATTTTGGCATTTGATTATGGAGTGGATCTTGCACACTGCCAAGGATCCCCAGTGAGGACCAAGCTACCAGCTTACTCTCACAGCCACCAGGAGCACTGCCTGGGGAAGACCTGCAGCTGAGTCCCTCCCCAGGATTTGCCTTCAGCCTAAGGGAGCTGCCTTACACAAGGTTATACCCACTTTCTTTGGCAGCTCATATCCAGTGATTGGTCTATCAAGTGGTACAAGGCACACCCCCTTATCTCAATTTTAGAAAGCTCTGAAGGGTCATCTTAGGTTCAGAGCCTCCCAAGGGATGAGATAAAGTCTCCGTTGTGACTGAATTATAGTTCAATATCTCCTTCTGCCCCATCCTGTCTCCCTCACTCCCTTATAGGTACTATTACTGACAGCATCCCTACAATAAACTCTGCACACAACCTCATATAGATTTTGTAGAATTGTTTTATTTTTAAAGTCTTCTTATTTTAAAAAAATTCAGATTGGTGATTAGACATTTCAATGACTATCTCAGATTTAGGTTTCTGTAATGAGAGGATCCAACTATCCATTTGCAATTTCCCATGTGTTCCTAGTCTGGAATGACTTGGGTCTCGATTAATTCATTAGACTTTGTCTACAACTCTTAGGATTAGGGAGTTGAAAGTCAGCTTTCTACCCACATAGCTTCTATTGTTTTTAGTCATTTCAAGATGTCTAAAATAAGGCTTAACACTATCTGCCCAACATCTCTCTCTGATGTTAGTCAAAGGATACAAATTTCAGTTAGGAATAATAAGTTCAAGAGATCTATTATACAACATGATGACTATAGTTACTAACAATGTATTGTATTCTTGAACATCACTGAAAGTAGATTTTAAGTGCTCTCACCACACAAATGATAAGTATTTGAGGTAATGCATATGTTAATTTAGCTCAATTTAGCCATTTCACAATGTATACATACTTCAAAACAACCAGTTGCATGCAATAAATATATACGATAATTGTTATTTGTCAATTAAAACTTTTTAAAAATAAAAGGCTGAGGCGTCCCTGTGCTTTTCCAATTTAGTGTAAATTGCACCTATGGTATGAAAAAAAGTAGGAATCTTTTCCCTTGCTTAGAAAAAAAAAATACTATCTGGATGAAATCCCATCTGCTAGAAGAATAATGTGACAGGAATAGGCTACCATTTATCCTGCTCCCAGGAAGATGGATCTAAATGTAGAAAAGGCCTGGAGTCATGTCCAATCTATTCCAATCTCAGGGTGGAGGTCAACCCTTGGTCATCTCCAAACCAAAGAAAACTAAGAAGGCCAGTCATTTTGGGGGATGGCTTTGGGGATTTATTCTATCCTCAGATGTGGTCAAGAGTATTTGGAGGTAAGAAGTGAATGCTAATAGTCTTCAGGCTCTTGAGAACTGACCCTAGCTTCCTCAGTCACATGTATTGGTTACTATGTGGGACTGGGCTAGAGCATGGTTATTATGCATTCTCCAAGACTAGGGTTAGGAATGTGAGCGAGGGCACAGTTGCTTATTCAACCGCCCTCTATTTTATGCTATTAAGCAGAGATTGAATTGACGTCAACTTGATTGTGCTTAAAAGTTTCTGTTGTGTTTTAGGACTCAACAAATCACACTGAAATGGCTTCTTGCTCCCCTTAGTGTTGAAGGGATTCTGTGGGGCAATTTTTCCCTATTACCACTAAAAACTTACTGAGTTCTAGCTGTATGAGAGAGGAAACCTCCTAACCCCTAGGCGTGTACAGTGCAAGAAACAGGACACATATAGTTGGATTGGTACTTTGCATTACCAACTAACTGACTGCTTTTAGACCATTGTCCAAATTACCCATAAAGCTGGGTGTTTTGGATTGCCAGATTTATGTGAAATATTCACTGACCTGAACATTCTTCTGGAACAAGTTGTTTGTCTTCCTTATCAAAACTATTTTTTCATTTATTATTTTTCATAAACTACTGTAGCAAAATGCCCCTCTCCTCCCCATCAGGAAAATTACTTGCATTTCTTTAGGAAAAGAAATCAGTCATCTAGTTTTGACATTGGTAATATATTCATATGGTTCAAACATCAACTGTAAAAGATATACAGTGAAATCTCCTCCTGCTCCTATTCTTCATCTGCTCAGTAAAAATCATCTCACTCCAAAACTACCCAAAACAGGTAGCTTTTCTGTCCTTTGTATGTGGTTGGTAGCATATCATAGTTACTTTTCTGCACTCTGTCTTTCTCACTTAATAATATGACTTAGAGATATCTTTTCTCAGTTACTATACTTTTGATAAAAATTATTCTTCTTTAGGAACCATAAGACTAAATACTGGGAGACCTTTAAGAACTGCAGGGAACTTTCCAAGATGCTATAACAAAGGAAAATTGGGAAGTTTCTTGGGGCTCGGCCGGATGTGAATAGAGCTAGAAATCTTTCTCAGGAGGTATCCAGTAACTGGTAGAAATCCTGAAGAGGAAGTAGAAAAAAGATGAGAGCAAATCAGCCAAGGCCATAGAATTAAAAAAAAAAAAAAAAAAAAAAAAAAAAAGGAAAAAGAAGAGTTCAGAGCTGGCTATGACAATGGCTAGGGAGGAAACCACATCCTGAGGGGAGACACAGCCTGAGTTAACAGCAAGACAGTTGACCATGGCAGAGGTGGCCTGCAGGGCAGGGCAAGGTTCTTAGATCCACAAAAGATAGAAAAAGGAAAGGGAACACTCAGATTGTGCTTGTAGCAGGGATGTAATGCTGGGTCTATACAGGGAGTGAGGGATCAAAGCATACACAGGTGTTGCAGACACACTGTGTTCAAATTCCACATGAGTGAAACACCTTTAGGCAAATGACTTAATTTTCCTTAACCTAAGTTTTGTTATCTGTGAAATAGGAGCAGTAGTAACCATCTACAGGGTTGCCCTGGCAACTAAATGAGGCAACTTATAAAGAAGTGCTGCACACAGTGTCTGGCACACAGCAGCAGATTAGTAAATTTGCAGCATAATATATTATTACATCTATTAATTATATTTAATATAACAATGGATTTAATATAATAATTATATATATTAAATGATATAATTTAATATAATTATATATAAATTTAATTAATTATAATTAATAAGAGAAAAGAAGATTTCCTAGAGGTCAGAGAGAGGGAAACATCAGTCATAAGGTGAGAGGTTTCTGCCTCGGCTGGCGTGGTGAGCTCAGGCCCTCAGGTGAGGAGGCCTTCTTACTTGGAGACCAGGAACCACGAAGCACTAGGGGTAGTGGATGTGAACACAGCTGAGGGCCTAGCAGGAAGGACCTCACTTGACTCATAATGACTTGTTCCTCTTTGGATTGGAGAGGTGGAGGATGACTTTCAAAATGGTATACCTGGAAGAGGCATGATTTTGCTTACATTAGATATCATAAAGCTTTTTGGAAAATCTAAGCACTAATAGCTGCAACTGCTGATGTAATAGGGATTTTTTTTTTTTTAAACACAGCCACCCACCACTTCTAAAGGTATGTGTCTACCATGGGCTCTGCTGGGCATGGCTATGCGAGTTTGGAGGAAGAGTTTGGCAAAGCACTGACTTGTTCTGTCTAGTAGGAGGAGGAAGCCTGTGAGGTTGAAGTACAATGGGGAAAAACAACTGCAGGAAACAAATATGTTAGATCCTGAGTTTTACATGGCTCACCCTCCCCTAATATGCCTACAAAATCTTTAGCAAAATCCACATTGCTCACTAATGGTCGTGGTGTGAATGAATTGTTTTTTGGGGAATGTAAAGGTGTTGAGCTTTGTGTTAATATTGGTGAAAGGTAGAAACAGAGACTGCATCTGGGAAAAGCTGCCCTTAAATTTTCTGACTTTTTTTGAGCAACAAATGAAATGAGCAGCTATCATGAGCTGGATGCTGTGCTATGAACTAAGAACGTAGTGATAACAGAAACATGGTTTATATTATCCAGAAACTCTCAGTCTAATGAGGAAGGAGGATGAGAAACTGTGGTCAATGATATGATGAGTGCATGCACCGTGTGCTATGGGAGCGCATGAGGTACCAGGAAAGACACTAGGACAAAGGGGGAACTCAGTGCTAATGAGCACATAATATACAATTAAACCATTTCATTGGAAAACATTAGTATTGCCTTGTGAGTTGACAATCCAAGATGAAGCAACTGAAACACAACCATTCTGAAGAGTAGCATTTGAATATTGTTCTTTCGGCCTCCTAGTTTCCCTATTTTTTTTTTTAACCCACCTTTTCTCACGGTATCTGTATTTTGTTTCCAGAGGAGCCTGTCCCTAGAGAGAAGTTCTGAAAAATACTATAGAACTGGTGAATTTTCAAAAGGGGCTTGAAAGGAAAGAGGTAATTAAACAGCAAGAAACAGACTCTCAGATGACAGGTTAGTTCTAAGTACAATGAAGCTGGCAGCCAAATTGACTTCGTAATGAGCTTGCTGCTTTACTATCCATTTTGAATAATATAATTTGTATAAATCCAGACCTGAAACATTTTAGAAGAAATGTATGTATTTGCGTGCCTTGTTTTTTATAGTACAGCACTGTTATTCAGTAAGAAAAGGGAGATGACATGACTAAACTTGAGACATTTTATAATTAACATAGCAAAATTTATATATTCAAATGCAAAGTATTTTTTATACATAGATTTGGAAAGATTACATTTATTTCAGCATTTCTGAAATTGACTAAAACACTTTTGATATTTTCTTTAGAGACAGTTGGAATTTAAACCAAGAAACCAGTAACATGGCTTTATACTACTGAGAGGCAGGTGCTATAGTCAAAAGAATTGAAAAGACCTAGGTCCAGTCTTGGCTCTGCCCCTTGCTAACTGCATAACCTTGGAAAAGCTTAGCCTCTCGGTGTCTCAATTTCTTCATCTCTAAAATGGGAACGGTAATGCCACAATTGTCAGAATTTCCAGGGGTGATGAGATAATGCTAGTTTCTAGCAGCATGAGAGGTATAGGCATCTTAGCTGCTCAATATGCCTAGTCCCTAGTCACCCCACTTACTGTCAAGTTTTATTTTGAGCAAAAATACTTTTAAATGACTTATTAGTCTTAAATTTAAAGCTTTGCTCACATTGAGGATCTGCAAAGAATATGCTAGGAATTTGTCCTAATCATTTATTTTCTAGAAATACTCAAACTAATGTCCAAATCAATATGTATAAGGATTTTAGTCACAGTTTTGTTCATAAGAATGAAAAATTATAAAAACAACCTAGGGTTCATCAGTAGAAGACTTCTTAAATATATTATGGTGCATCTATATATTGAGTGACTATATAGTCACCTAAAAGAATACTATGTCTTTACCAACACAGAAAGATATCTATATTTAAGATAAGCATTGAGCTGTATGTCTCTTAAAGAAGTTGTGCAATGTGGTTCCATTCTGGCCTAAAAAATATGCGTAAACAGAAACATGTTTAAACCCTGAAAGGACATATCACACACTGTTAATTGTTTTTGGGGAAATGATTGTGAGATTTTTGTTTTTAAAATTGTATATTTGTGTAATAATAAATTGTTTACATGAGTATCTATGTGCATTACCCGTGCAATTAAAAAAACAAGAGAAAAAGAATAGGAGAAAGACTACCTCTAGACTCTGAAGAGAATGCCAATAAAAGGGTATTATAAAATGTTTTAAGCAATATCTACATTCAGAAGTAGTTGCTTGGCCAGGCTCAGTGGCCAAGGCCAAGGTATGTTTACACCATACTATAGCTTATTAAGCATGCAGTAGCATTACATCTTAAAAAAAGTACATACCTTAATTAAAAAATACTTTACTGTTAAAAAATGCTAATGATCATCTGAGCCTTCAGCAAGCTGTAATCTTTTTGCTGATGGAGGATCTTGCCTTGATGTTGATGGCTGCTGACTGATCAGGGTCGTGGTTGCTAAAGGTTGGGGTGGTTGTGGCAATTCCTTAAAATAAGACAACAATGAAGTCTGTTGCATCGATTGACTCTTCCTTTCACAAAGATTTCTCTTTAGCATATGATACTGTTTGAGAGCATTTTCCCCCACAGTAGAACTTCTTTCAAAATTGGAGTCACTCCTCTAAAACCCTGCCATTGCTCTATCAATTAAGTTTATGGAATATTCTAAATTCTTTGTGGTAATTTCAGTAAGGTTCACAGCATCTTCACCAGGAATAGATTCCATCCCAAGAAACCACTTATTTGCTCATCCATAAGAAGCAACCATTCATTTGTTCAAGTTTTATCACGGGATTGTATAACTTCAGGCTCCCCTTCTAATTATAGTTCTCTTGCAATTTCCACGACATTTGCAGTGACTTCCTCCACTGAAATATTGAACGCCAGAAAAAAATCATCCATGAGAGTTGTAATCGACTTCTTCTAAACTGTGAACATTGATATTTTGACCTTCTCCCATGAATCATGAATGTTAATGGCATCTAAAATGGTGGATCCTATCCAGAAGGTTTCTGACTTTGCCCAGATCCATCAGAGGAATAATTATCTATGGCAGTAATATCCCTATCTTAAATGATAAGACTTGAGGTCAAAATTACTGCTCAATCCATGGGCTGCAGAATGAATGTTGTGTTAGTAGGCATGAAAACAGCATTCATCTCCTTGTACATTTCCATCAGAGTTCTTGAATGACCAGGTACAATGTCAATGAGAAGTAATATTTTGAAGGAAATCACTTTTTTTCTGAGCAATAGGTCTCAAGAGTAGGCTTAAAACATTCAGTAAACCATACTGAACCATACTGGTGATAGATGTGCTATCACCAAGGCTTTGTTGTTCCATTTATAGAGCATAGGCAGAGTAGATTTAGCATAATTCTTAAGAGTTCTAAAATTCTTAAGAGTTCTAAAATTTCCATAATGATAAAGAAACATCGGCTGTAACTTAAAGTCACCAGCTGCACTAGCCCCTCACAAGAGTGTCAGCCTGTCCTTTGAAGCTTGGAAGCCAGGCACTGACTTCTCTCTAGTGATAAAAATTCTAGATGGCATCTTATTCCGATATAAGGCTGTTTTGTCTACATGGAAAATCTGTTGTTTAGTGTGGCCCCCTTCCTCAGTGATCCTAGCTAGATCTTCTGGATAACTTCCAATAGCTTCTCTGTCAGTTCTTGCTGCTTCACTTGTACTTTAATGTTATAGAGATGGCTTCTTTCTTTAAACCTCCTGAACTAACCTCCGCTAGCTTCCAACTTTCTTCTGCAGCTTCCTAACCTCTCTCCACCTTCATAGAATTAAAGAGAATTAGGGCCTTGCTGTTGATTAGGATTTGGTTTAAATGAATATTGTGACTGGTATGATCTTCTATCCAGACCACTGAAACATTCTCCATATCAGCAATAGGCTGTTTCACTTTCTTACCATTCATGCGTTCACTGGGGTAACACTTTTAATTTCCTTCAAGAACTTTTCCTTGCATTCACAGCTTGGCTGTTTGGTACAAGAGGCCTAGCTTTCAGCCTATCTCAGCTTTCAACATGTTTTCCTCATTAAGCTTAATCATTCCTAACTTCTAATTTAAAGTGAGAATACTTGAATACTAAGAGGCCATTGTAGGGGTTATTAGGCAGCCTAATTTCAATATTGTTGTGTCCCAGGGAATAGGGATGCCTGAGGAGAGGGAGAGAGATGGGGAAAGGCTGGTCGATGGAGCAGTCAGAATGCCATTTTATATGGACACGGTTCATGGTGCCCCAAAACAACTACAATAGTAACTAACATCAAAGATCACTGATCATAGATCACCATAACAGATATAATAATGGAAAAGTTTGACATATTAACAGAATTACCAAAATGGACACAGAGACTGGAAGTGAGCACATGCTACTAGAAAAATGGCACCAATAGACTTCCTGGATGCAGGGTTGCCACAACCTTCAATTTGTGAAAACCACAATATCTGTGACATGCAATAAAGTGAAGCACAATAAAAGGGGGTGTGCCTGATGCACATATTATACACATACCATCGTTATACCCTCAGGTAAGACACTGCCAATGTTGTGTGATTTAGAGGGCCTTGGGAAGGCTTCCCTGCCAATACCTCCCTTACTGGTTTTTTAGGATACCAGAAATTCCACCCTTAAGGAGTTTAATTTCTTCAGATTAAGAGATTTCTCAATATTAAAATGCTGCATTGAGGGCCCTTCTTGTGTGTTCCTGCAGCATGCTGTATATACATCTGATTTTTAATGAATTTTAATTGCTTTCTATTTTCCCAAGACTCAGCTCATCCCAGAAGGCTGGATGCCCGATGCCTCTGTCCCCCAGCGCATTCCTCAAGGCCAGGCGCAGAGAGGGCTCTCAGTATGTGTTTGTCAGTTGAATAAATGCTCCTAGGAGACAGAACATAAAGATTAGACCTTGTATTTCTACTCAAACTATTGAGTAGAAAACTGTTGAATTGAGGAAATATATGTGAAGGCATTTTGTAGACTATCAACCACTCTACAAATGTATATTATTATCATCGGAATGCGAATTATTTTCTTAGATAATTTCCAAGGGATAGGTTTTGATGGTTAGGGGTATGATATTCTAAGTCTTCTCTACCTACTAATAATTTTTAAAAATCTCTGACCTGTTCTCCAGCTGCTTGCATGCTAAAAAGTTCAATTTCTTACAGGACAAAGGACGGCTGGGAAAAGAAATTAATGAGGAAATGTTTCACTTCTGTAAAAACAGGCATGAGTGAATGGGTCAGGATTATATGGGAACGAGGTATAGAAAAATACATAAAGCATGTCCTGAAAGCCTCAAATAGTACTTTTCATCTATTCCAGAGTCTTTGGTCAATGACACTTCTTTATATGAGATGGAGTTCTTTGGCGCAGGACTTTTGTCCTTGTGAAAAACATGGCTTCTCTCTCTAGGATGCAAAGAAAATGTTTTAAAATTGGAATTTTTGTCATTAGTTTCCCAGGAAACCATTTTGGTTCTGATGCTAATTTGTGTATCTGACTGTTTTGATTGAAATGAGGCCTCTTGCTCTAAGGGAGCAGAAGCAGAAGGAAAGGCTGCTTTGGGTTCCTGCCCACCAAGAGGGTGCCAGGATGAGAGTGCCAAGTCGTCTCTCAGTTCCACTCTATGCTTGGTGCCAGTTGGCACCAGGCTTCTCAATTGAGGTCACCAGAGTGTGGGGCCGGGAGTTGGAGAATCACTTTCTTTTTTTAGTTCTGACTCCAAGAGAGTAGAGGTTGGGCCCAGCAAACACTCACTGCCGTCTGAGTTAGATGGAGCCAGCAGACAGGCCTGAGCAAGATAAACAGTTCACATCTTGAAATGGTTCTAAGTTTCCTGCTTAAGAAATGTTCTTTATCTCCTCCCTTAGATGGAATGATGTCCCTAGAGGGCGTGGATACATCTCTACCAAGGCATCTACAAATGAACTGTATTTACATTTCTGTGGCTTTTTCTTTTGGTAAGTAGAACCTCACTGATGATGGCTTTGAAGGGTGTGGCTTTGCACGCCAAAGAATGTCGCATTCTCATCTAATGCCTTTAATGTTCCCGAAATAGGTTGTTTGTGCATTTCAGCTCCAACTGCCTGGTTGAGAAGTAGGTTTGTTAGCTGCTGACAGTCCTGCTGACTTTCTGTAGGCCGTGCATAGCTCACACGCAGGACTCTCTCAGTCAGACCTGCTCTTGCATTTACATGCAGCACACAAAGGAGACCAAGGTTAACACAGTCTTGGTAAAAACCATTCAAGTGCCATGTAACCACCAAGTATGAACCCTGGACTAGACTACTGCTTACTTTATAGGCAAAAGCTCTCACAGATATCTCAATAGCATCTTCTCTAGTATAGAATCATGCTGTTTAGTGATTCCAATACGGTACTCACTAGCCCCATGTGGCTACTGAGCATGTGAATTTGAAATGTGTTCAGTATGAAAGCATACTAGAATTCTGAAGACTTAGTAGGAAAAGATAATGTAAAATATATCAATACTTTTTTGTATGAGTTGCATGTTGAAATAACAATATTTTGGATAGATTGGATTAAATAAAAACATAATTAGAATTAATTTCACTTGTTTCTTTTTCTCTTTTTAATGTGGTGGCCAGAAAATTTAAAATCACACACGTTTCACATTATACTTCAATTAGACAGTACTGACCCAGAGTGAGTATCATAATGCTCGTTCATTCCCTCAGCCAGCATTTATTGAGTGACTAACATGCTAGAATAAAGACCCGGGCTGTGCTCTCAGAGGGCTGCCATTCCAGGAGAGAGGCAGGTATCTACAGGGGAATAGCCCAGGGGTGAGGTTAGGAACAGAATACCATGCAGAATAACAGGGTGAGTGCTATGGAAGCCCCAAGGAAAGGAAGACACTGGTGCAGAACATAATCATGGAAGGCTTCAAGGAGAAGCTGAGTTTTAAAACACACAGCAATTTTAGCAGTTAGAGGAAAAGAAGGCAGTAATGTGTGAAGAGGTGCAGATATGGGGACATGTTTGGCATGTTTCAACAAAACACAAGTAGTTCAGCTGGGCACAGCTTTTAGTACAAACAGGAGAGTGAATGGTGGAGATGAAGCCAAGAAGATAGGCTGAGATTTCAGTTTCTGAAGGGTACCCTGTGCCATGAAAAGGAGTTTGCACTTAGAATAAAAAGGAGTTAAGGTTGTCTAACTGTAATTTTTAAGTGCCATACGCCCAGAGACTTTAAGCCTGATGAGTTAGGACTTGGAATCAGCATTTTTGAAAAGCATACCAGATGCACACCCCATTTTGGAAAATGTTACAGCAGGTGAGAGGTGTTTAGTTCAGCAGTGACATGCTCATGCCTGCATTTATGAAAGATACTCTGAGAACACAAGGAAGATGTATGGGGAGTGGTCTCCCGAAGCTGTAGAGAGTGTCTGCTATTTAAGTTATCAAGGTGAAAAATGATGAAGGTCTGCCTTAGTCAGTTTGGGCTGCTATAACAAAAATACCACAGCCTGGGTGGCTTAAACAACAGAAATGTATGCCTCACAATTCTGAAGACTGGGAAGTCCAAAATCAAGGTGGTGGATGATTCTGGTGAGGGCCCTTTTCCTAACTTGCAGAGGGATACTTCTCTATGTGTCCTCACGTGGCAGGGAAACACACACACAAACACAAATGTACACACACACACACACACACACGGGGTGATATCTGCAGACATTATGATTATCAAGGGGGAATGCTACTGAAATTTAGTACTTAAGAGGCTGAGATGCTGATATGTGTCCTACAATGCACAGGACAGCCTCCCTCCTCCAAGAAAGAGCTGTCTGGTCCAAAATGTCAATAGTATTGTTGTGGAGAAACCCTGATTTAACCAAAGGAAGCTGTCTTGCCCAATGTCACACTCCCTCCCCAGGTCCAGTCCACATCTAGTGCAGTGGTACAAAAACATGGCCCCCTTGGCTCAGTTTGGGATAACTCAGAAGGGCCATCTCAGCACCAGCATTTTTTATGGGATTGGCTGATGTCTCTATTGCAACCACACTGCAGTTCAGCTTCTCCCTCTGCCCAATCCTGCTTCCCTCACTTTCTTACAGGTGTTGTTTCAATAATATCTCCAATAAACATCCTGCAAGCAACTCTTCATCTCACAGTCTATTTCCTGAAACCTGATCTAAGACAGATGGCACCAAGAATGGTCCTAGGATGCTGATCATAAAATAGAATTTAAAAAAAATTGTATTTCAACAGCGTTAGGGGTACACGTGGGTTTTTGTTATGTGGATAAATTGTATAGTGCTTAAGTCTGGGATTTTTAGCACACCCATCATTGAAATAGTGTACACTGTACCCAATAGGTAGTTTTTCATCCCATAGCCCCCTCGCAACCTCCCTCTTTCTGAGTCTCCAATGTCTATTATATCACTCCATTTTAACTTTGGATACCCATAACTTAGCTCCCACTTATAAATGAAAACATGCGGTATTTGGTTTTTGATTCCTGAGTTACTTCACTTAGAATAATGGCCTCCAGTTTCATCCAAGTTGCTACAAAAGATATTATTTCATTCTTTTTATGGATGAGTAGTATTCAATTATATATAGATGACAGACAGAATAGATAGACAGATAGATAACCACAGTTTCTTTATTTATCCATTGACGGGCCCTTATGTTGATTCCATATCTTTGCAACTGTAATTGTGCTATGATAAACTTATGCACACAGGTGTCTTTTTATACAGTGACTGACTTTCCTTTGGGTAGACACCCAGTAGTGGGATTGCTAAATCAAATGGCAGATCTACTTCTACTTCTTTGAGAAATTTATATACTGTTTTCCACAGAGGTTGTACTAATTTACATTCTTACCAGCAGTGTATAAGTGTTCCCTTTTTATCGCACCCATGCCAACATCAATTGTTTCCTGACTTTTTAATAATCGCCATTCTGACTGGGGTAAGGTGGTATCTCATTGCGGTTTCAATTTACATTCGTCTGATGATTAGTGATGTTGAGCATTTTGTCATATGTTTGTTAGCCATTTGTATATATCTTCCTTTGAGAAATGTCTATTCATGTCATTAGCCCACTTTTTGATGGGATTTTTTTTTTTTTTTTTTTTTTTTTTTTTTTTGCTGATTTGTTTGAGTTCCTTGTAGATTCTGGATATGAGTTCTTTGTTGGATGCATAATTTGCAAATATTTTTCCCATTATGTAGGTTTTCTGTTTAGTTTGGTGATTACCTCTTTTGCTGTGCAGAAGCTTTTTAGTTTAATTAGGTATCATTTATTTATTTTTGTTTTTGTTGCATTTGCTTTTGGAGTCTTGGTCATAAATTATTCGCCTAGACCAATGCCAGAAGCCAATGCCAGAAGATATTTTTCTAGGTTTTCTTCTAAAATTTTTATGTTTCAGGTCTTATATTTAAGTCTTTAGTCCACCTTTAGTTAATTTTTGTATATGGTGAGAGACAGGAATCTAGTTTCATTCTTCTACATGTGGCTATCCAATTTTCCCACCACCATTTGTTGAATAGGGTGTCCTTTCCCCAACTTATGTTTTTGTATGCTTTGTCAAAGATAAGTTAGTTATAAGTATTTGTCTTTATTTGTGGATCCTCTATTCTGTTCCATTGGCCTAGGTATCTACTTTTATACCAGTACCATGCTGTTTTGTTTCCTATAGCCTTGCAGTATAATTTGAAGTCAAGTAGTATGATGCCCCCAGAATTTTTTTTTTCTTAGGATTGCTCTGGCTATTCAGATTCTTTTTGGTTGCCTGTGAATTTTAGGATTTTTTTTCTAATTATGTGAAAAATTATGTTGGTATTTGATAGGATTTGCATTGAATCTGGAGATTGCTTTGGGCAGTATGGTCATTTTCACAATATTGATTCTTTCAATTCATGAGAATGGTATGTATTTCCATTTGTTTGTGTCATCTATGATTTCTTTCAGCAGTGTTTTGTAGTTCTCTTTGTAGAGATCTTTCACTTCCTTGGTTAATTATATTCCTAGGTATTTTATTTTATTTTATTTTTTGAAGCTGTTGTAGAAGGGATTGAGTTGACTTGATAATCAGCTTGGTCATTGTTGGTGTATAGCAGTGTTACTCATTTATGTACATTGATTTTGTAACCCGAGACTTTACTGAATTCATGTATCAGATGCAGGAGTCTCCTAGGGGAGTCTTTAGGGCTTTCTAGGTATAAGATCATATCATTGGCAAAGAGCGATAGTTTGACTTCCTATCTTCCAGTTTGGATGCTCTTTCTTTCTTTCTCTTGCCTGATTGCTCTGGCTAGGACTTCCTGTACAATAGAATTTTGAGGCTTCCAATTGGCTGCGTGATTCACTGTCCAACTGGTAATAAGGACACCATAACTTGTAGTAAGTGAGGTACTGGTAGGCCCTGGCATGCTGTATCCATGCAATTCTTAGAACTTTTACAGGTAGTGAGTAAGAACTTTCACAGGTAGCGGAAGGGGATGTACTGACTGGTACAAAATCTTAGGTGTTTGAGAGGTACAGGAAAAGTACTACTTATAGTACATTTTTGGAAACCAGTTGATTGGTGCTGGGTATTATCAATGTATTTAAGAAAGACAATGAAAAACAGAGGATAATTAATCACCAACTAAAGGCAAAGTGTAAAAGTCAGAAGGTCTCCTTGGCCATATATAGTTTCTCATTTCCTACAGCTGGAGGGCAGACAATGCTGAGGATCAGGACCAGGACCCAGTTTTAAGGGTGGAAAAGTCTCCTACACCAAGATTGATTGAGGAGTGGGATCTTGGAACTTCCTGGGCCATTGTTCTCAAGAACATTAAAAACAGATCAGCCTAAACCATGTAGGCCTACAGGAGACCACTCCTCCCCACTAATGGCCAGTGCGCCCTCACCCCTCACTGAAGATGATGCAGGCCTCTGCTTGCCAGATCACACAAATCCTGCTCAGGGTCTACCCTCACCTTCCCTCCTGACCACCAGGCCAATAACTAGGATCAAGTCACAACACAACCCAACCGAGGAAGTGCTGGGCCGATAAGAAAGGAAAGCCTATATACTAAGAATCTTTGCAATCTAGACAAAATGTACTTGCAGAAGCCAGGACAGTATTATAAGATTGGATCCTGAAGACTCTGGATAAAGAAGAGTGGAATGTAAAGTTGTATGAAGGAGAATGTATCGGTATGGGAACACTCACCTGGGACACAGGATTTAATTTCTGACAAGGACCTCACTAGTATGCTGTGGGAATCTGGGAAAAAGCAATTGCCCACATTAAATGAGAAGTCCATGACAGTTGGTGGAGGATAGGTTCAAAAAGCACAGAGAAAGGGACATGTCACGGCAGACATACTTCAAAGGGCCAGAAATAAGCACCAATAGACAATGTGTTATGGGATGGCCTGGAGGGCGCTCTGTTTGCCAAAGTGATAAGGAACATGCTGGTGAGAGGGAAGGCTAGCATTGCTGAGACTCTCAGAGATTATGGCTGTCTTCTGTAGGCCATGGCTCATGGTAGGAAATTTATTACAAAACTGGTAATGGTAGAATGGGGCTAATAATATCCCAAAGGTGCAGAGGCTAGGTGGTAGCACTTAGCTGTCAAAAGCAAGGTGAACACAGTTCTTATAATGAACAGTCATGTTAGAGTGGCAACCAGGGTGGTCAGAGAATTAAGGAGACAGTTGCCCGACAGATGAGCAGCTGACGAATATATTACTTAACTTATACACTCGGCAGAAATCAAGGATGAATGACCAAGAAGCTCAGGGTAACCACCCGAATAAAAAAAACAACCATGATCCCCTGTCTAGTTTCTGGACCTGAGCCAGTTCTCAGACTTTGAAGTCCGTTTGTTAAATAAGGGGCTACGACACTGCAGCATCACAGCTGGTACATACAGTAATGACTCCCCTAGTCCTTCCCCAAAGGGACTTAAGACCATATATCAATACTAAGGTAGTTGCAGAGCAGATATGGGGAATACCTAGACATTCTGATGACAGTTAGACATGGGGTTTGAGCTGACACTGAAAACTGAGATCTGAAATATTTGAATAACCCTTTTGTTACTGGGGAATGTGTTGGGACTAGATAAGAAATGGGGTCCTGACTAGCTCACTGTAGGACCACTGAGACTGACCTAGCTAGTGTTCATTTTGCCAGTCTTTGTTTTCATTTGTTTGTTTGTTTTGTTTTGGAAACAGGGTCTTGCTGTCACCCAGGCAGCAATGCAGTGGTACAATCTCAGCTCACTGCAACCTCTGCCTCCGGGGCTCAAGCGATTCTTGTGCCTCAGCCTCCCAAGTAGCTGGGACTACAGGTGTATGTCACCACACCTGGCTAATTTTTTGTATTTTTAGTAAAGACAGGGTTCACTATGTTGGCCAGGCTGGTCTCGAACTCCTGACCTCAAGTGATCTGCCTGCCTTGGCCTCCCAAAGTTCTGGGATTACAGGCATGAGCCACTGCACCTAGCCTGCAAGTCTTTGAATGCTCATTTGTAATGAACATATTTGGTAGTTAGAACTCTGACTGTGGTTCATTCTTCTGTGGAGTAAGAGCTATTATAGGTGGGAAGGCCAAGTGGAAGCCTTTAAATCTGTTTCCACACTTGCCAACTAATCAACAGCATTATCATATCCTGGAGAGAATGACATAAAGGATGCAGGGGCAGTGGTGTATTTTTGAATTCCCCTGCCCAGTTTTGGCAGCAAAAGGACACATGCAGCAGCGATGTGGCAGAGAAGTGCATGGTGACCAAGGGCTCATCCCCCACAGGGTTGAGAGTCTAGATTATCCCACCAACTAAGCTCCCTAGACCAGCAGAGGTGCTAGCCAAGGGTGAAAGGAATCTAGAATGGGTAATAGAGGAGGAAGACAAAGAGTATCAGATATGATCTTTGAGACCAGCTGCTGCAGCAGCAGGAAATGCCATTTTTTTCCTATTTTCATTCTGTAAGTGTACCCAAGAAGCAACACCAACCAGAACCCTGGAGAAGCTGTTTCCACGTAAAGTAAACTTACTGTAAGAAGCAAGTAAATCCAAGAAGCATACAGGTTGGACTACTGGGGATGCTATAGTGCAAAAGTCCCCAGTCCCCAGGCCATGGACTGGCACCATTCAGTGGCCTGTTAGGAACCGGGTCGCACAGCAGGAGATGAGCAGCAGGTAAGCAAGTGAAGCTTCATCTGTATTTACAGAGGCTCCTCATTGCTCACATTACTGCCTGAGCTCTGCCTCCTGTCAGATCAGCAGAGGCATTAGATTCCCATAGGGTTGTGAACCCTATCATGATTTTGCATGAGATGGATCTAGGTTATGTGTTCTTTATGAGAATCTAATGCCTGATGACCTGTCACTGTCTCCTATCATCTCAAGATGGGACCATGTAGTTGCAGGAAAACAAGCCCAGAGTTCCCACTGATACTACATTATGGTGAGTTGTATAATTGTTTCATTATATATTACAGTGTAATAATAATAGAAATAAAGTGCACAATAAATGTAATACACTTGAATCATCCCCAAACCATCCTCGCTGCTCCCTGGTTTGTGGAAAAATTGTCTTCCATGAAACTGGACCCTGACGCCAAAAGGTTGGGGATTACTGCTATCATGCACCACCTAGAAACCTCCCTTCAGGACCAAGGCCCTCATTTCCTGTAACTGCTGGGAGTGTTGCCTGCTGAAGCCTCAAGGCTAAGTCTCTCTCTGAAAATTTCCCTGGGCCAAAGGGAACTGTCTCACTCAAGACTATGCTCCCTCCATGGGGAAGCCTGCATCCAGTGACCAGTCAAGGCAGGGAAGTACAAAATCCAGGCTCATTTGCCTCAACTTGAGACCACTCTGAAAGACCATCCTAGCCCCAGAGCTCCCCATCAGACCAGCTGAGACCTCTATTGAAACTGCAACGTAGCTCAACTTCTTTCTCTGCCCAATCTTGCTTCTCTCACTTCCTATACTCTTCCAATAAACCTCCTGCCCACAATCTTCAATTCAGTCTGTTTCCAAAGAAACAGACTGATAGTCAGTTGAGAATAAAAGTAATGCACTTACAGGATAATTTAACAGAGTGTGTGTTTTTCTAGCAGAATTAGACCTGTTAGACTGCATTCTCCAAAAATATGGTATCTTATTTTTTATTTCTTTATTGATGCCTTGCATTACCAGCTACCATATTATAGTGCACTCAACCGGTACTGCATAGATAACTTGCAATGGCTACTTTATTAGCCAGCTCTGTGCTTGGTTCTCAACAGGATGTATGGGATCCATATATTGTCCCTGATACTTCTAGAAATCTCCACCTTTCTTTCAAGGATTCACAGAAGCCTTGAAAGTCAAACATAAAGCATTGCTAACATGGAGGGAACGAGAAAAGAAGATACACCTTTTCTTTTCATCTATGGTTAACCACTTAGAAGAAGGCTTTTATTTAAAAAACCCAGAAAGCTAGTCTCTTAACTGTGAAAAAACCTTTAATGCTTCAGTGTAAGCATACTTAGTATCTAGAACAGAAAGAGAGAGATAATGAGAGATTGTATGCATTTTATCTTTCTTTTGCCACACTCATTAAACCATGGAAATTATTGAGATTCCCTCAAATTTAACAGACATATCCCTCCAAAATTTATTGTGATCCATAATCAAGACTGATTTAAGTTTCCTTGTGGACATGGCATCGTGTTGAGGGCTGTTCTGAGCAAGTTAAGCAACTGTGAATGTAGCTACAATGAGAACCCAAGGATAACAACTCAGTCAATGAAAATCACCACTCTCCTATTTGCTCACACTAGGCCTGCCTCTAGCCTAGGGTCTAGACTAGCAGTGCACATTAACCCTGCCAAACATCAGCAGCTTGCCCCACTGCCACCCTCACCAAGTCTGCAAATAAGTGACAGGTGATCTCTCCACAGGCTTTTAGCAAACTATCAGGTCACACACAGTACTTTGCTCAGAAAAACTCACTTAGGTATCTCATCTCTGATCAAATTCAAGTACTTCATATTTACAGTTTAAAAGCCCAAAATGGGTTAGTTTATCATAGCCCAGCTTCATGACACTGATGCATGTGCTTGTAGCGAGTGACTATGAGCTTGGTGCTCTTTGATTTAAGTGCAGGAAGCTTTTATTTTTGAATTTCTACCTACTCATGGCAATACATCAAACAATCAGTTTTAATATCTTTAGGGTTAAGTGCACTCATGTAATTTAGAATTAAATGATTTTTATTAAGCACTTTTACAGACTATCTACATGCTATACAACTCCACTGATTAAGGATCATGGTGACTGGTAAAACAGCAGCCCCCATGAATTAGGGAAGCATTAGTGAAATGCATTTTCTGAATACATCACAAAATGCATTCAGTACTAAGTAACTCAAATGTCATGAGAGAGTTCGAATGAAAATTTCCCCCCAGAAAGCAAATACACAGATGAGCCCCCTAGGCTAGATTGGATTCTGACAGTGACATATCCCTGGTTTGTGGTCTTTCTGCTTCTCCTGGTCTATATTCTCCACCACTCTACTCTTACCTCAGCCCCACTCAGAACTCAACTTCTAAGTCTCGCAGGGTTATTTATCTTTGCGTCTACTAGGAGGTGGGGCTGGGAGAAGGGAAGAAGTCAACCAACCCAGACTCAGTCCTCCTTGTAAAAGATTTGCAGTAGAGCTGCTCACCAGCAGAGGGCAGCATAAATCTGTTGCCTTGCACATGCTCAGAGAGGCTTTGGGCTTCATCCTGAATGAAAGGCAGACTGGAAACCGGGGGTGTGTCTGACAAGTGCCACTGGGACGCCATGTGATTGTGCATGCTGTTGAACCAGATCATATCTCCAGCTCATGGCTTCTTGATCAAAACGAATACAAGCTTCTCTTACCTATTGTTTCAGCTGGGCATGGCTGTAGAGGCCATGGGGAGATACCCGAGCCTACTCCAGGATTTTTTTGCAGAATCACAGAGGTTCATTTTTGGCTTAGAGATATTTGTTTGGCGGTTTTTGGTTTGTTTGTGTTTTCTCTTGTTTGTTGGTTTTTTTTGAAACTCTACTCCCCTCCCCGAAAAAAGGTAAACCAAACTTAAATACTTGAAAGAGAAATTATTCAACTTGTAGCTGTATGAACTGGCAAAACTTTCTCTTCACCTCCACCAGAAGGATCTCTAGAGTCAAAAGGATCTCATCAGAGCTACTCTACGTGAACTAGCACCCATTCTTTCAACAAGCTTAACTTGGTGCTTCTGTAAAGCTGTCAGGTCTCAGTTGTAAGAGAAAAATGTTTCTTGGCATAATGATGGCAGGGGCTGATGGTAGTGGTGGTCCCTAAAGGTGAAGGTCAAAACCAAGCTAAAAACAATGTTCTTTCCTTTATGGAGTCTAGGAAGATGAACGATTGTTGTTACAAGTTGCACTTACTTCACTGAGAACACATGTCTCACCAGTGGGGAGCCTAGACTGTCATTAAATTTTCTTTCTTTCTTTTAATTTATGAAGAAAAGGTTTAATTGACTCACAGTTCCAAAGGCTGTACAGGAAGTGTGGTTGGGGAGGCCTCAGGAAACTTACACTCATGGCAGAAGGCAAAGTGTAAGTGAGCACCTTTTTCATATGACAGAGAGGGAGAGAGAGAGGGGAGGGGAAGGTGCCACACACTTTTGAACAACCAGATCTCTTGAGAACTCTATCACAAGACAGCACTAGCGGGATGGTGCCAAACCATTAGAAACCACTCCCATGATTCAATCACCTTTCACCAGGCTCCACAATCAACACTACGGATTACAATTCAACATGAGATTTGGATGAGAACACAGATCCAAACCATATCACCTTATGTTCTGTTATCTCCATCTTTGTGAATTGACATATCTAGTTATGTAGCCATTTTATCTTGGAAGAAAATGCCAATGATGTTCTATTTAATAAAAACAAACTTCATACTCAGTCTTCAATATGCTTGCCTGCCAAACCTGATGGCCCTAAGGGACTGGAACTGAGGAGAGACATATTCCTGAAAAATTCAGTGCTCAAATGTATTACAGCTTATCAGTTGTACACTTGTGGGGCAGGCAGATTTTATCAAATTCTGTAAATTTTCTTAAGGGAATGAAAATAGTCTTCTGGATGCTACAGACTGAGTGGGGAACTTCAACTTACGTCCGGACCAAACCTGAAGCCCTGCTTGAGTTTGCAAGTATGAGAAGGAGCCATAGAAAGTAGCTCCCTCCTGAGGAAAAAGGCAGGGTTTCTCCCAGAGAGCACTGGGGTCACCTAACTGAGAACTTAAAGACAGATCTGAGATTAGGAGGGGTGGGGAAACCAGAGGGAGGAAAGGGAGCTCAGATGAGGAGGGCCCCTCTGGCAAAAGCCAGCAGGTTGGAGAGCTGAGGAGGGGTATCCGTCAGAACTCCTAATACCGGAAGGCCCCATTCCTTAGTTGGTACAAAGGAACAGTTAAGTTCAACTTTTATTTCTCCTAGCTACACTACTACACTACATCTGCCTGATTCTTCAGTCAAAGACTTTACTTTTGTGTATTATAGTCTGGAAGGTTTGGTTTCACGGAGGCTGACAGGCTTGGGGCAGCAGGAGGACCACTTCCTTGAGAACTGTCAGGGCAAAGAGCAGGTGGATACTGGCTGTTTTCTGTGAATTTCCTTAGATTATCAGAAGCACAGAGACAAATGACCCTGAGAGGTACCAAGACTAGTCTTTGTAAATTATCTGCTGCTTCCTGCTTGTAACTTCTTTAAGATCACTTAAAGTTCTGAAGCAAAACAAATCTGATTTTGTTTCTGACCTTCTTTCCAACCCAACTATTTCTCCCCTGTGGGTTTGCTTTTTTTTTTTTTGGTTAGATGCCCCTCCTCTGTACTTCCATACCCTATGCTTAAAGCTGCCATAGCATTTATCAACTGTATTCAAATTTCCTTTCTAGACTGTGAGCTTCATGAGGACAGAGATATTGTCAACTTTTCCATGGTTCTAGCCCTAGTGAATACTGTAATCCCTATATAAAACAGTTGGTCAAGAAATATATGGGTGTGTGTGTGTTTTCTTTTGAGACAGGGTCTCACTCTCTTGCCCAGGTTGGAGTGCAGTGGTGTGATCAAGGCTCACTGAGCCTCAACCTCCCAGGCTCAAGTGATCTTTCCACCTCAGCTTCCTGAATAGTGCCTGGCTAAATTTTGTACTTTTTGTAGAGACAAGATCTCATGATGCTGCCCAGGCTGGTCTTGAACTCCTGGGCTCAAGCGATCTGCCTGCCTCAGTTTCCCAAAGTGCTGGGAATACAGGCATGAGCCACCATGCCCAGCCAAGAAATAGATGTTGAATAAATGCATGAGTAGGTTTACTCACCTTATCACACTTAATCTTTATGGTTTCTATTATATCTCATTTAACAGATAAGAAAACTGAGACTTATACAATTACATAAACATTTCAAGGTTATAGGGGTAGTATACAATTTAGAAGGAGGTGTTATTTGAATTGGACCTTGAAGGATGAGTAGAATTGCAACAGGTAAAGATGGAAAAATGGCCTTCCAAGTAGACATAAGCACGTGAATATAAGCATGGAAATAGCAAACCATATGGAATATTTGGGGACTGGTTATTACTTGCTTTAATGGTTGTAAAAAGGTTTTGCAGTGATGTAGTGAAAGATAGGGCCAGAAATGGTGGTTGGAGTAACAGTGGAATAATAATAAGAGTAGATAACATTTATTGAGTATTTGATACATACCAACACTATTCTGAGTACTTAAATGTAAAAAATAAATTTACAAATAGCTAATATAAAACCATGGTTAAAAAAAAAAAATTTAAAGAACAGAAGCATATGGAGTGAAAGGTAAGACTCCCTCTCATGCCTATATCTTTCCCTACCTCATTTCCCATTTCCTAAGGCAACCACTGCTATACTTTTTGTATATCCTTCTAGAGATACATCATATTCTGTGCATATGCAAACATATACATGTATATGTTTTTACACAAGTGACCGTGTACTAATATACTGTTATACTTCTTGCTTTTTTTCATTTTCAATGTATTAGAGATCAGCTCATACTGCTATTATAGAGCTGCTTCATTTTTAAAACTGCTTCTTAGTATTCCATTCTACAGATGTGCTATAATCTATTTAACCACTTCCCTCCCGACAGATATTTAGAACATTGCAGATGTTTTGCTGTTACAACCAACTGTATTGAATATCCATATATGTTTTGCTTTGAATTCATGTGTGAGTATATATGAAGTTAATTCCTAGAAATGGAATTTATGAGTTAAAAGGAATGTGCTTTTTAACTTTTCACAGATATTATAAAATTGCTCTCCAAAGAAGTTGTGCTACTTTATACTCGCCTACAATGTACTATCAAATTTTCTGATCTTTGTCAATTTGATCAATCAAAAGTCAGCTTTCACTGTTTTAATTTGTATTTCTCCTGTTATGAATAAAATGATCATTACTTAATGTATTTTAAATACAATAAAATTTCAGTTCATAAAACTATAAATAGAAATGTATAACAAATATATGTATTTAAATTAAAAGAAATAATATCTAAATCTTATTAAAATAATAAAAATAAAATAAGCATTACTTGATGTAGTTTTCCTCTTTTCTGTAAATCGACTGCACTTCTTTTGTTTTTATTTTTATTTTTTAAATTTAAATTTAATTTGAACTTTTTTAGAGACAGGGTTTCACTCTGTCATCCAGACTGGAGTGTAGTGGTGTAGTCATGACTCACTGAAGCTTGAACCTTCTGGGTTCAAGCAATCTTCCAGCCTCAGCCTCCCAGGCAGCCAGGACTACAGACTTGAGCCACCATGCCCAGCTAACTTATTATTTTTATTGTTTTCAGATATGGGGTCTTGCTATGTGGCCCAAGCTTGTCTTGAACTCCTGGCCTCAAGTGATCCTCCTGCCTTGGCCTGCCAAAGTGTTGGGAATACAGACATAGGCCACTGTGCCTAGCCATTTTCTCTTTTTAAAATGTCACTTTGTTGTTCTTTTTCCTATTGATTTGTTGGCTTCTTTATATATTGGAGAAATTAGTCCCTTAGGTGTTATATATCTTACAAATATCTTTTTTCTTAATTTGTCATTATTCTTATGATATTGTCTATGGTTTTTAAATGCTTTATTTTTACTTTTAAATGTTTTCGTCAGAAAATTTCAAACATACACAAAATAGAAAGAATAGCTTAATAAATTCTTATGGTCCAAATACCTACCCAGCATTATCAAAATATATAAAAAACTTAATTCATTTAATACCCATCCCCCACTCCCACCACACTGCTTCTCTTCTGCTGTCCTGTTGAATTATTTTAAAATAAATATATCATCTTGTATCATTTTTATCTATGATCATTATAGTCCTGTAGCAATTTTAATTTTGTGTAGTCAAATTTATTAAACTTTCATTTTATGGTTTCTGGTGTTTAGATCACCTTGAGAATATACATAGTCATGACAAACTTTTGAGGTGAGTAATGTCTTAAAATTGAGCCACAAAGAAGCTAGAGTAACTTGCCTAAGGTGGCACAGCTTATAAAGGGTAGGAGTTAGGACCATGCCCTAGAGTCTAATGTAGGGCTCCCTCTCTTGACCATCACACCATACCTCTGCCCAGGGAGGCTATAACGGCCAAGCTAAGCAAGACAGACCTCAGGTTGGCACTCGCATTCATTCATGGCTGCTGAATGGTGAAATCATGCAGAAGTCTGGCACAGTGGCTGCTTCCATAAACCTTTTAAGTCAGCGCACTTTGGAGGGGCAAAGGGTCTGTCATAGATCCCCTTTAGAATCTCAAGAAAGCTCCTGGATTCTGTCCATAGGAAGTATGCATATTTACACATATAGACACAAACACACACATGCACACACACACAGTAACACACCAGGCTGCAGGGACTTGCTTATCTTCATTCTGTTATCTCTGTATTAAGACAAAGAAACAGGCCTGGATTGGACACTTACTAGAGGTTTTTTGCCATTCAGTTCCCTAGAGAACAGTGCAGTTTGATTATATTTGTATTTGTAGGCAGGTGAGGATGACCTATTTAATCAATACATCTAAGGGCTAAGAGATAAGCTATATTATTCAGGTTCTGTAACAAAGCTTATGCTAATTTAACTTGACATGTAGCATGTCAGGTTAATATGATTTAGATTACATGTATCATTTTTAGAAATTGATGTTTTTGTTGCTGGTTTCTCCTGACATTTTTGAACTATAATATGGAATGCAATACTTCTCCAACAAAGAAGGTAATTCTTACTAGTGAATGTAATTAATGGTTATCTGATCATATTACAGCATAGAAATGATGTTTTTGCCACACAATAGGTTTCCTAATTGGTGATCCAAGGATGACCACATTGATTTTCTGCCCATAGAGATTTCCCACTGTGCATGGGATTATCTCTTAATATTGTGATAGCAGCAAATAATGGTTATAGCCAGTAAGAAAATTAATTTACAATGCTTCAACAATCATTATAAAAGACCTAATAATGCTAATTTAGGTGTAGGATGAGTCATCCAATTAGTTAATTAAATAGAACCGTGCTGCCTGTCTCCTATAATGGAGCACACTGTGTTGTAGGTGTTTGATAGAGATGAGCAATGCCAAGGGAAGGTAAAAGAGTACACACTGGCCCCCACAAATGCATGCAATGTTTAGATTTATGAAAGCACAAGCAAAGGTAATCACTTTGCCGAAAATCAGAAACAGCCATTTTTTAAATAGTTATTTTGCTCTTATCCTATGAAGAAAAAATTTTGCCGGTCTATTTGTTAGCTTTATAACTTCCAAGAATGTTTTTAAATCTTGATTTGATTTCTCAAGTCCAAAATGCTCCCATAAATTTATTACCCTTTGGTTTTTCTTAAAGAAAATAATAAAATCACTGCCATTGGGTTGAACACTACCAATATCTCCATCTATTTAACTTCTTTTAGTTGCAGTAACTTGCATCTAATTTATAAAACTCGTATGCCCATGTGGGCCATAAAAAAAAATGGGGGCTGCAAATTTTAATTAGCTTGTCTAGCTGGTGGTCCCACATAGCTTGGGATTCAGAGGTTCTAGTTATTTCTCCCCTTTCAGCTTTTGTTATTTCACACTAATAGGTTTTTGTATTTTTAGTCTGTCTTCATGTGAGAAGTACCCTGCCCCTTCAGTGAGTTTAGCTGCTTTTTCCTAGGCAATACCAGATGTCCTGATCCTCTTTGCGGGGAAGAGGCGGAAAGCATTGGTTTAACCAGAAATCACATATTTCTCATTTGAATACAATGTAATTGCTCAGAAAGAACAACTGTGTCTACCAAGAGAGTGAAATACTCCTTTTCTAACTGCCAGCTTGGAATAATTAATTTTAAATGTTTTGTGCTATAATGCAGGAAATGTTTTTTGGTTTTTTTTTTTAATCAAAAAGAGATATTGAACATGATTACAATAAAAGTTATCTAATGATTGAATGGAAGTTCAACATTTTCTTGAAGAGTTTACAAACCACAATAGATTTTCTTCCTGTCAATTCAAATATTCACAGGTCATACAGGCTGGCCTTCTGCCACAGCGTACCTATAATTCCTTATTTTAAAATACTAATTAACTTTTAAGCAAAAGTCTTTTAGCTCTGGATACAGTACTGCCTATATGAAGGAAATAACATGACTGAGGTGAAGAATGGTGTTTCTTGGAATAGGTATTGTTTGCCAAGCTCTATCCAAGAGCCCTACAGAAAGTAGAAAAAGACGTTATAGAAGAGTAAGCAGACATTTTTACAAGGTCACTTCATTCAGACTGGAAAGTGGCCAGCACAATGTCATTATTTACAACAGGATCTGGGAACACTTGAGGAAATTACAGACCATTTAGTTTTGATTCCATTGTAGGGGGCAACGTCTTAGGAAGTATTTTAGGAGATTAAATGGGGAACACTGAGAAAAGCACAGCTTGATTAAGGATAGCCAATGCAGTCTCTGGAATGAAAAAGTCATGCTTCGATAATTTTTTGACTTCTTTAAGGAAGTAAATGCCAAGAAAATCAAATGAATGCCTCAAAATTCTCTATTCTAAATTTCCAGGAGGTGTTGGTTAAAGTTTTGCTTGACAAATTAGCACACACAAAGAAGTAGTTCGAGAAATGCAGGGGACAAAGATTAATTGTGCATTAAATTGTCTTTAAAATGAGATGGAATCACAGGACCAAAAGAATTTTACTGAGACAAAGACATTATAATAGTCTGAGTATTTATGATCAGCATCAGCATCAGCATTATGTTTTTGTGCCTTTATGATGTAATTAGAATTTTTCCAGTGGAAAAAATGGAAATCTTTGATTTTCAAGAATACACGGTCTAATAAAGATAACACTGATTCAGGTTTATCTAAGTAGACAGAGAACTAGGCAAACATAACAAAAATTTAGTAAGACTACCTCTTAGATGGCTAATAGTGAGGAAAACATGTTGGTTTTTAAAATTCAGGACAAGCATTTACAGAACTTCTCTTTGGGCAAGGGAGGCAAAGCTGCTATGTTTGCCGGATGGGCAAACCTTCTAACCATCAAAGGAACAGCACAGCAGGGCCTTTTCTGGGCATGAGAGGGCTTTGTCTGGAAGGTTATCCAGGTTCCCAGTCTAGGTGGCTGGTAGGAGGGTGACTGTCCTTGAAGGATAAGCTTCAACTACACATGAATCAGAAGTTAGCTGAAAATGAAGAGGGAGTAGACCAAAAATGAGCAAACAAAATTGGGGTACTGGATTATAAGGCATCTAAGTCCTTTCCAATTCTAAAATACTGTGATCTCCCAGGGGATCTTCAAATAATCTTTTCAGATTAGACAGGAAAGATTTCCTGCTGAATAAAGTGAACTAGAGATGTACATAAACATCCTCTAGAAGGCAAGTTTGCTGATATAATAATAGGGGAGAAGAGTTCACTATATAGCTGACATTTATTGAGTACTTACTCTGTCCCAGGTGATTAGCTAAGTATTTAACATACATTATCACTTATTTTAATCCTCTTTAAAATCCTAACAATAGGTAGGTACTATAATTATCCCCATTTTGCAGTTGAGGAAACTAAATTAGAGAGCGGATGTAAGTTGCTCTTCATTCAGACTGGAAAGCCCCATGTGAGTGGGGGTTTCACATGGGGCTGGGCACGGTGGTTCACACCTGAAATCCTAACACTTTGGCAGCCAAAGCAGGGGGGTCACTTGAACCCAGGGGTTTGAGACCAGCCTGGGCAATATAGTGAGACCTTGTTGCTATAAAAAATTAGCCAAGTGTGGTGTCATGCACCTATAGTTCCAGCTTACTTGGGAGGCTGAGGTGGGAGGATTGCTTGAGCCTAGAAAGTAGAGGTTGCAGTGAGCACCACTGCACTCCAGCCTGGGTGACAAGAGAGACTGGTCTAAAAAAAAGAAAGAAAGAAAAAGAAAATATTCACATGGTCAGTTAAGTGTAAGTTACTGCAGCCAGTTATTTCAAGCCAGTATATGAAAGTGTTTCAATTTGCCTGATCATAAGACTTGTCTGAGGCACTTGACAAAAAAACAAAAACAAAAACAAAACAGACATTCTAGGTCCTTCCCCTGGTGTTTCTTTCTAGAGTAAGGCCTGAGATTTAACATTTTTACAAGCAATCAAAGTGGGTCTTATGATCAACCCTATTTAAGAAACAGTGCCGTAATACCAGAAAAGCCTCCCAGAAAATCAGAGTTGGGTATTCCAAAGCCTAGCAGATGCCGGCAGCTAAAGGCTATATGATAGAAGTCATGGAGTATCCACCCTCTAAGAGGGCCAGGAGCCTACAGCCCCCACAGCAGCATCACTCCATGAGGCTGCAGTCCTCCTAGGCCTGCAAGGTGCACACACCCTTCTGGCATGATTCCATACAAGGAAACTCTCTTTGGCTTAAAACAGATCCTCTTGATAAACCACAGTTCAGAGAAACAGATTGCAATATTCTCTTTCAAATTCTTACACAATGTCAAGACAATAGGAAAAACAGAACCATGTGGAATTATCTAGGAAGGAATCACTTCTGATCAAAAGGAAAAAAAAAGAATATGAAACAGAAAAGAGAAGATTTTAAAATATCTAATTTTTGGTTGACTAGAATTGGTCATTACTTGGAACACCTGTTATTTCTCATCTCTGGTATCTTTGTTAACCGAATACTTAAACAGATGCATAGGTCTTTTTTTGGAATGAACAATGAATACATTATAATATGCAATCTATTTTCTTGGTACAAGAACTCTAAAAAGATAACACATTTAATTAAATGCACCATAACTTCAAAGAGCTGCTAAGGTATCAACACACTCTTGAAGGGATCCATGGGGAAACTACCAATTATACATTCAAATAAACATATCCATAGCAGACTCGGGCTTTTTAGTGTTCACACTTTAATCAATTCTACAAACATTTATTGAGTCCCCTACTATGTGTCAGGCACTAGGATTCTATGGGGAATACAAAAATGAATACAAAAGCCTCTATCTTAAAGAAACTTACAATCTAATACATGAAATAACACAAACACACAAATGACTCTAGTGCAAGCTCTATATGTGATGAAAGAATATAAGCATTCAGTGAGTTCAGATTGCTTCCAACTCTGAAAATTTCTCAGGAAGGAAATGACATTTGCGAAAAGAATGAAAGGATGGGCAGGATTTGAGAGCATAGAACGTTCTCAATTTGAACCATTATGTTCTTAATTGTAAAATAAGGATAATAATAATACTCACCAGTGACTCTGCAGTAATGTTTACAGGGTCAATCTAACGTCATGAATAATTCATGAGCAGGAATAGTTACTGCTCAAGAAACATGTACACTTGCTACTACCTATTGTTAACTCCTCTTTAAATGTTTCCGGTGTCACCTTTCAGAGGACTTCAGCATGATAAAGCACAAGCCTCATGGTGGAGAGGTTACCTTTTGTGAACCTCACAAAAGTATACCATAAGTATGAATGTGCTGTGCACCTGTGTATGAATCCCTGGTTATTTGTATATTGACTATGCTATGTGTTAAGGTGAACCAGGTGGGTAAGCTCTGTTCTGAGTACCCAGTAAAGAACCTATCATCCTCTTGGCTTGTTTAACAATATGCCTCTCACATCTGTCCTGACTTTTCTGCTACCACTGCCCTAGTTTGGTTCAGGCCCTTATCACTTCACCTCTAGAGTACTGCACATTTCCTTCAACTGATCTCTTGGTGTCTAGGCCTTCCCTCTGCTGTTCTTTCACACAAGGCGCCGTCAGGTTGATTTTCTTAAGCGGTGGTCTGTTCACATCACATTGCTCAAAAGTCCTTCAGTGGGTCTCTCCTGCTCTCTAGAGAGAATCCAGATTCCAGGGCCTGCAATTCTGAACTCTACAATCTGGACCCAACATACTTCTCTAGCCTTAAATCCCACGACATTCCTATATCTGTACCTTTGCTTTTGTACCTTTTGCTGACCAAAACACCCAGTCTGCATCTCCATATATCACAATAGTAACCATCCTTCAGTGCCTGCTCTGCTCAACTCTAGCCTTCCATCGGCTTTCTGTACAGACTGTTTGATATTGTACATATTTGAATACAGGGCTATATTTATCAAGGTAAGTAACATCAGATGCTTACAATACAATACACAATACAACACAACAATATTGCTTCCTGCACAGAACTTTGCCTACTTCAGGCACTCAATAACTTGTTTAATTATACACAACATTTAATAATACTTAACATTTATTAATAATAATACTTAATATTTATTAACCATGTTTCAGGTACCATTTAAATTCTTTCCATGCATTTTATCTTCTCAAGAACCCTCTGAAGTAGGTACTGTTATTATCTCCATTGAAGGAAGAAGAAATAGGTACAAAGAGCAACCTGCCCAAAGTTACATAACTAGTAAGTTGGACACAAGTAGTTTTACTCCTGATGTTCGTAATGAACATGCAGTGTTCATTCTAATATTCTAATATTTTCTAAGGTATTTTACAATCTATAAAACCTCACATTTACATGATTTTCATTTTATCTTCACAACAAATTAATGCAGTTGGTATTATTATCCTCACTTTCCAGAAGTCAAAACTGAGGTTTAGCAACAGGCTCAAAGGTATCTGTTGAGTCATAGAGTCAGGCTTTGAGCACTAAAGGTCATTCCTCCTCATTGCTGTTCTGTGTCACAGCAACATGTCTCCTCAATAAAAAACCAAGGTAAGCACATGCCAATAACTGGGAATGTGGTCCAGATCCTTTTCAAGACCAGTGTGTGGCACTGGTGCACTCCTGGTGCCAAATGGTCATCTGGCAATGTGACACAAGTAACAAAACATGAGGGCATACCCAATGAGCTCTGAGCTTGCCTTTCTAATCTCCCCTGCCACGATAGGGGTTTAAAAGGGAAGCATTTATTCCTAAACTTCTAGGAAATGCCTCTGTCTTAGTTTGGGTTCCTGCCTAAGAAGTATTTGGGTGCAGGTAGTTTACTTGGGAGATGAACCTGGGAGGCAGGAGTGAAAGAGTAAAGAGAGCAGGGCAGGGAAGGAGAAGCTATCAATAAAAGGTTATCAATGCATTTGCTGGGCAAAGGTGGCTGGACCTTTGAGAAATTACACCTGGACCTTTGAGAAATAAGCCTTCCAGAATGGCCCACCCAGTGGCAGAAAGCTACAGCATTTGTCCACTAACCTCATGATTCACTGGTTGGGAGTGTCATGACGGCATTAACTCCCCAACTTCCAGGCTTCCCTTGCAAGTGGGTCCAGCAAGCTCCTGCATCTTTGGAGAAGACTCTGGGGCAGAAGGCTGAAAAACACACAGTGCATGCTTGAAGTGAGACACTATCAGACTAAGACTAAACTTGCATCAACTGTCCACCACAGTCATGGCTGAAATCAGCTGAGAGGATACAACATGAGGTACCAGAGGCTTCTCTTATACCAAATGAATTTAACCTGGAAAATTTTCAAATCCCCATAAGCCACCTAGGGATTTAATTATTTGGAGGGTAACTCTTTGGCAATATCCTAAATAATTCTCCTGGAGTGCTAATACTGTCTCTTTCTCATTTAAAAAGCATAAGCAATATATCCTATACCAAGATAGCTCAGTCCTAAAGTTACCAGTATGGATATGTCAAGTTTATTAGATTTTATGATAAATGCCCAAGGACACTATTAAAAGATGATGGTTAAAATACATATATATATATATATATATATATATATATATATAAAAAATACATATATATATAAAATACATATTTATAAACAGATATATAAATACCTATATACACAAATAAATATATATACATATAAAAACATATTTATATATATAAATATGTAATGTAGGAAGCAAAAATAAGTTAATCAAGATATTGAAAAGATTTCAATTAACACTAATATTTTTCATAACTGTAGACTGAATTGTGTTATAGTAGTATAGTAAGTAATAAAGAGGACAAGTTTTAAAGTGAAACAGACCAATTAACTGAGAGTATGATTTTTAAGCCAGTTTATCAGTCAGCTATTGCTGCAATAATGTTGTGTAACAACTCCAAAATTTCAATGGCTTGTGACAATAAGCATATATTATTCATTCACCAAGTCTTTGGGCAGATTGTAGTTCTGGGCTCAGCTTGGATTGGGTTGGTTTGGCTTGGCTTCAGTCTCTGAATTAAGTTTAGGTCTACTCTATATTTTTCATTATTCTCCTCAAAATAGTAGCAATACAGGTAGATTCTTTAAATGGTGAACAGCAGAAGCACAGGATGAAAGAAGCTAATTCACACAAACATTTAACCTATGGTTCACATCATGTCTTCCCACATATACTTAGTCAGAGTAAGTTACATGACCAATCTCAACATCACTGCAGTGAAGAAATAGCCTCTGCTTTCTCTTGTGGGAAATATTGAAAAATCACACAGCAAATGGAGGCAGTGAAGAATTGAGGATGAGAATCTTATCTACTTGATCTACAAAGGAGGGATAGTTACATTTATTTTAGCACGTGTTGTGAGGATGGAACTAGATAAGTCACGTAACATGGATATTACACTTGTGGCACATAGTAACTGATCACCAAATATTAATTCCCGCTATCTTATCCCCTTCTCTAACCATTAGAAGGAAGCCAAAAGGAACCAATGCTTAATTAGCTCTGTCTACAGGATACCACATTATTTCTTTAATTAATCAGAAAAATGGTCAATCATGTTGTGCACAGTGTAGGAAAAAACAACACTCTCACTACATATTTTTCATTCTTGAATAATTTTATGTTACTTCCTATCACATTTTCCTCTACATAATCGCAAAACAACCATCAAAATCAAGAAAATAACATTAATATGCTGATACCATCTAATATGCAGACCCCATTCAAGTTTTTCCATCTGTCCCAAGGATCCAGTTCAGAATAATTAAATGCATTTAGTTGTCATATTACTGTAGTTTTGTTTAATTGGAACAGCTTCTCAGTCTTTCGTTGACTTTCTAACTCCATTCATTTTCTATACTTCATAACAAATTACCATAAATTTAGCAGCTTAAATGTATTATCTTAAAATTTATTTAAGATAAAATTTAACACACATTCATTATCTAAAATTTCTGTGGATCAGGCTTGACAGGGTTTTATGTCTTACCAGGCTGAAGTCCCTGTGTCAGCCAGTGCTGTGGTCTCATCAGAGCCTTGACTTAAAAAAGATCTGCTTCCATGCTCCCTCAGCTTGTTAGCAGATATTTCTTTGCTGCTTCAAGACTGAAGTTTTGGTTTCCTTCTAGACACCACCCTCAGCTCTTACAACCTGTCCACATTTCCTCGTCATGTGGGCTTCGCCAACATAGCCACTTACTTCAGGAGCTTATTTCTTCAAGGACAGTAAGGAGTTGTCTCTCTAGCACCTCTGTTAGTAAGCTAGAGTTATACACACACACACACACACACACACACACACAGACATATATATGTGTATATATATCACTTTTTGTATGATTTTACATACATAAAAATCATAATGTAATTATGGGAGTGACATTTATCACCCATGCCATATATTACTGGTTAAAAGCAAGTCACAGATCCTCACCAAACCGAAGGATAGGAGATTATACAAAGGCAAGAACACCAAAGGGCAGGGATCACTGTGGGGGTCAGGGAGGCAAGGGGGAGGAAAGACTGATCATCTTAGGTTTTATCCACTATAGTGGCCTTGACACTTTTGAATATTACCTTCTAGAATCTTCATTAATTCAGGTTTTTGTAAAATGTTTCTCCATTCGGATTTGTCCAAAGTTTTCTCATGATTCCTCACGCCCAGGTAAAGATTCTTTTTCCAGAATACCACAAAAAGATGTTTAGTTCTTCACACTGTATGGTGGCTTGTAATTTCAGTTTGCCCTATTATGGAGTTCATATCTATTATTTAAATGAAGTATTATCTACCAGGGTTTACTCTTTTTCTTTATGTAATTAATAAACGTTTGGTAGAAATATGCTTTAAAACTGTTAAAATCCCATTCCTCATCACACTTCCAATCAATCAATAAGGTTATGTATTTAATCAGTGTGTGTTCATGGTTCACTATTTAATAGTTTATAATCAATTAATCAATTTTTTAAAATTTTGGTGGTCAACTTATCCCCGATTTATCCAGTGGAAGTCCCTTCAGTTTGGCTTGTGTGTTCTTTAACATACCTCTATCATTCTTTGAGCAATTTCTATTTTTAGGCACATTAATCCAAGGAGCCTTTGCTCTTTGTGTGGATTTAAATTACAGTCTGAGGTCACTTACTTTCAGCATGAAGAACTTCTTTTAGTATTTCTTGCAGGGTGGTTTGCTAGCAACAAATTATCTGTGTTTTTGTTTATTTTGGAAAGTCTCTTTTATCTTGAACTTTGAAAGATACATTTGCTGAATATAAAATTCTTGGTTGACAGGGGTTTTTTTGAGCGCTTTGAATATGTTCTCTTATTGTCTTTTGGCCTCCATTGTTTTTGCTGACAAATCAGCTGATAATCTTATTGGCTCCCTTATAATTGATTCATTTGTTTTATCTTGCTGCTTTCAAGATTTTCTCTCATGTTTAACTTTCAGCATTTTTTACTGTAATGGGTCTGTTTTTGAATCTCTTTGCATTTATCTTACTTGGAGATTGTTGATCTTCCTGGTTGCACAGGTTACTATTTTTCAATACATTGAGAGAGCTTTCAGCTATTATTCTTTGGAATATTTTTTCTTCTCTTTCTTTCTCCTCTTCTGATATTCTCATTACTTGTACATTGGCATACCTAATAGTGTTCCACATTTCTTTGAAAATCTATTCATTTTTCTTTTTTATCTGTTCTTCAGCCTGCATAATTTCTATTAATCTATATACAAGTTCACAAACTCTATCCTCTACCAACTCAAATTCAAATCTACTTCTGAGCACTTCTTCAAATTTTCATTATTATATTTTTCAACTCCAGAATTTGTTTGGTTATTTTTTATAATTTCTTTATTGATATTTTCAATTTGATGTGCCATTGTCATCACACCTCCTTTCACTTCTTTAATCATGCTTTTCCCTAGCTCTGTGAACATTTTTACAATAGCTACTTTGAAATATTTTTTGTCAGAATTTGATATTAGTTTTGAGCCTAGGAGGTCTCCTCTTGGCTATCTTATTCATCCTTTTCTCCTACAAACTAGCCACCCTACAGTCTTATCTTCATTAGTTTAACAAATCTCCTCATTACCTTTTACCACATTCTCTCCTGTTCTTCAGATCATGTGTAGGTTAAATTTTTTCACACTCTCTTGCAAATAAAGTCAGTTCTTTGGGAAGAGTTTAGGAACAATCTGGTTTACGGGTCTAACTCTCAGGCAAAATCTCTGAAACAGGACTTTGGAACTGCAGACAGGGAGAATAGTGCTTCTCTCTGTTTTACACTCCTGCTGTCGGAGCCGAGTGCTTGGTGGTGGGGGTCAGCCTGAGGTCCTCTCAGGTTGTCTGGCATGGAACCACCACTTCAGGAGCCAGAAATAGGGCTATCAGGGTCCCAGTAGTCTCAGCATGCCACACACAAAGTAGAGTCTGTATCTGTGAGATAAAAAGTTTACTTTTAAACTGCACTCCTAGAACTTGGCCTCAGCAACAGCTGCTAGGGAAAGGATGAGAAATACCAAAATCCTGCTCCTTTCAGGATGTAAGCACTCTACCTGAGAGCCAGTGGAGAGAGAGAGCCCTGTGTTCTTGGCTGGAGTAGAGTTTCAGGGGTACATGTGCAGGTGTGTTACATTGATAAACTTGGGTCATGAGGGTTTGCTGTACAGATTATTTCATCATCCAGGTACTAAGCCTAGTACCCATTATTTTTCCTGATCCTCTCCCTCCTACCACCCTCCACCTTCCAAAAGGCCCCAGTGTGTGTTGTTCCACCTGATGTGTCCATGTGTTCTCATCATTTAGCCCCCACACATAAGTAAGAACATGTAATATTTGGTTCTCTGTTCCTGTGTTAGTTTGCTGAGGATAATGACCTCCAGCTCCAATCATGTCCCTACAAAGGACATGATCTTGTTCTTTTTTATGGCTACAAAGTATTTCATGGTGTATACGTACCATATTTTCTTTATCAGGTCTATCATTGATGGGCATTTAGATTGATTCCATATCTTTGCAATTATGAATAGTGCTGCAATTCACTCAAAACCATACAATTACATGGAAACTGAATAACCTGCTCCTGTGTAACTTTTGTGTAAATAATGAAATCAAGAAGTTATTAGAAACTAGTGAAAACAAAGATACAGAGTACCACAATCTCTGGGACACAGCTAAGGCACTGCTAGGAGGGAAACTTATAGCACTAAATGCCCACATAGAAAACTTAGAAAGATCTCAAGTTAACAAATTAACATCACAACTAACAGAACTAGAGAACCAAGGGCAAACAAATCCCAAAGCTAGCAGAAGACAAGAAATAACTACAGAGTTTATAGAATATTTGTTTCTTCACTTGCCACTTGCCCTTACGACCATTTCCAGATATTTTGAATGGTTGATTTTTTGTTTGCCTTTAAAATTTTTTTTTTTCTTTTTTTGAGACGGAGTCTTGCTCTGTGTCCCAGGCTGGAGTGCAGTGGCATGATCTCGGATCACTGCAAGCTCCGCCTCCCGGGTTCACGCCATTCTCCTGCCTCAGCCTCCTGCGTAGCTTGGACTACAGGCGCCCACCACTGCACCCGGCTAATTTTTTGTATTTTTAGTAGAGACGGGGTTTCACCGTGGTCTCAATCGCCTGACCTTGTGATCTGCTCGCCTCGGCCTCCCAGAGTGCTGGGATTACAGGCGTGAGCCACCGTGCCCGGCCTGTCTTTAAAATTTTAACCAGTTTCACTGGAAAGTGGGTCAGCAAAGCTCCTCATGCTATCATGCCAGTTGATTTCCCTAACTCAATGCTTAACTTAACTGGCTACATTCTTTTTGAATAGGCATGGCCCATAGCCCATATACATTTCAGAGTGTCTAAATATGAGAGTTATTTTGCATTATCCACAATTGCAGCTTTTTCAGACCTTTGCATTGTCTCTTCTCTCTGTATAGAACTCCCTTTCCCTAGATAGTCACAGGGCTTACTCTCTCTCCTCCTTCACATGATTGCTCAAGAATCATCTTTTTAGCAAGGCTTTCCCTTAACACCTGATTTAACATTGAACTCTATTTCCAAACCGGCACTCTTATCCTCTTTTGCTTTTCTTCCCCCCATTCATCACTATCTATGATACTGTATATTTATTTGGTTTTTGTCTTTCTCACTCCAGCAGAATACAAACTGTGTTTGGTCAGAGGCTTCTTTCCCCTAATCTCTTTTGCTCACTGCTGAATCCTTAGCACCTTCAAGGGTCCTGCACATAGTGGGCACTAAAAATATATTCAATAAGATAACATTCTTGGCATCTTACATGTATTAACTCATCTAATGCTGACCTATGATCACTAATAGTAACAACAATCAATGAAAATAATTATTAATAATGTTTCCTGCTCTTCAGACATGGAAACTGAGGTACAGAGAAGTTAAATACAATCAGACCATGGTAGAGGCAGGATGTGAACCCAGGCCACTTGACCATTAAACTTTCATTCTCATTCTCCTCACTCCCAGAAACTGGTTTCTTTTTCAGAGCACTAACTCAACTATTTCCAGTTTACATGTTATGACATTGGTTGATATTAGTTAGTTATTAAGATTTCAGAGTACTCATATTTTAATAATGCAATCTTAAGAATCGAATCCCTTTAAATATCACGTGAGTCTATTTTTTTAAAGTTGTATTTCAGAAAGGAGGTAAGGAGAATTGTTTTTTGAAGAAAAGGAATTTGATTGATGCTTCTTAAATAAGCAGTGGCCTATTTTCCCTGCTTATTGGTATCCAGCAATTAAATTAAATGAGGTATAATAGCTGTAAAATATATAATTAGTGCTCACTCTTAGTTTCTAGGAATTATGTTAATGTAGCTTGGTGTTGCATCAACCAGTCTCAATGGAAATTATTTAAAAAAAAAACCAATAATGTACTGAAAAGCATCTCTTGGAATTTAAATTGGAATAGAAACTCTATAATGCATTAAAATCAACATTCTCACATCTGCAATAAATAGAGAAATATAACTTGCTGGTATTACTGTTCTACCTGACATAAATTAAAATGATAAGATTATAACATGAAAGGGATAATAAATATTATCAATGGATATATGTAGATGATGGAATTATGAGTAATTTAAAATTTTCTGTATTTTTTATGTATTTAAAACAAATGTATCATCTCTGGAATCAGAAAAAATAGTGGTTAAGTGTTAGAAAAGACTAAGGAGCCTTGTGTTCATGAGAAGAAGCTTTAATTGCTAAACATGTAAATAAACCTATTTACTGCCATGTTATGGATGTTTCTGCATACGTAAATATTTTAACAACTTGTAGATTCATTTTATATAGGTACAATTAAGTGGATCTAGTACTTCTGAAACTTACTATATAAAGAATTTAATATGATATATTAAGTATGATACTTTCTCTTTAATTTTTTGACACATAAAAATTATACGTATTTCTGAAGCACATGTGATATTTTGATATATGCATGCAATCTGTAATGATCAAATCAGGGTATTAGGATATCCATCACCTCAAATATTTTCTTATATAAAGACTCCTTATTATAAAGTTTGAGTCTTCAGTACTAGAAAAGGCAGCAGAGGTTTAGAGCTTGGGCTCTAGGGCCACACATCTCAGGTTTTAAACCCTAGCTTCATCATTCTTGAGCTGTGGGACAGTGGACAAGCTATGCACAATCTCTGCGACTTGGTATCATCCTTCATAAAAAGAAGGCAATAGTTACTCCTGTTTTACAGGATTGTTGTGGGCATTAAAGGAACTGACAAGTTAAACTTAGGGCAATACCCTGACATGCATTTGCTAGCATGGTTAAACTGTAAGCCTCTTGAAGTTAAGGGGAGTTATTTTATTTACTTCTGCCCCTTACACATGGAAAAACATCAATAAATGATTATACAACTAATGATGGAATTCATTCATTTGAGAACTAAAATAAACATGAGAATTACACAGTCATTAAAACAAAAATGGTAATATTTTGTGGACTCTCACATGTGAGCTCTGTCAGGATTTCTCTTTGGTTCCCAGTTAAGAGCTCTAGGAAGAGAAAGTTCTATTTTTTCACTATAAAAGCTAGAGATTTTTCTCAGGCTAGATAAATACGAAAGAGAATGTTTTAAAGCTACGACTTTGTATGAAAGTAATAGAACCTCAATTATAATTAGTTTATGTAACAGAAAAAAAGGAGACGTGCTTGGCTTATGCAGCTACAACACAAGGAGAGGCACTGAAGCTGGCCTTTGGGATAACTGGAATCAGGTTATCCCAAACTAGAATTCGTGTCCATCTACAAATAGCAGAGCCCAGCTGTTTCTTGCATGCTTTCTCTCTTGGTCTTGCTCCTCACCCTTTGCCTCTTGCTCTATTTCTCTCCTGCATGTTAGCTTTGTTGTTTCCCACTGCAGGAAGTTTCCGTGTACGATGGGCGACATGGTTGCCAGCAGCCCTAAGCTCACATCCCCAGATCCTCTCAAAAAGAGAGGAGAGAAATCTTACCCAACATATCCCATCATAAAACATGTCAGGGAAGGCTTTTTTTGGCCCTGCTTTGGTATTTTGCCCATCTCTGGATCAACCATGATGTCTAAGAAGGAGGATCACATAAGATATGTACTTTTCTCCCTGCTCTGGGTTTTGTTATTGTTATTTGCTTCTTCATTTGGACTGGCTAGATTATTTTAGTGAATTCCTTCCCTTCTATGCCCCAGTGTTCAAACTCTGACGTTGCTCTTCAGGGAGGAAACCTCAGGGTATGCCCACAGTCACTCTTTCCATGACCACACTCAGATGTTAAACTCCACTAATGTCTAGAGGTGGGGAAGAAGTGGTTCCCCCCAAGACAAGTGTCAGATAGCCCAGACAGGCTGTTGCAGAAATGCCAAGTGTCAAGCAATCTTCTCAATTTGTGCCTACTATATGAAATAACTTAGATTTGGGAAGTTAGAGCCTATGTTAAATTATGACATTACTAAGGCAGGACACAGAGGCCTAATTGAAAATATTCCAAAGTAGAAATGTCTCAGCTCTCTGTGTGGGTTAGATGCAGGATTTATATGATCCGTTAACCTCTCCAAGTTTTTAAGATTAATGATTATGGTTATAGTACCCTACTCAGAAAGAAGGTAAAGCCCAGCAATATTTCCAACATCACTTACTATCCCTGATTTTGTATTAAAGCAAAAATGTTTCATATTTTATTATTAATGCAAAACAGAAATGAATGTCTTTAGTCTCTCTAATTCCAGAGTCTTCTTGGATTAGCCTGGGAAAGAATGAAGATTTTAGATTAATTTTTGTGTGAAGCATAGGAAGAACTGATGTACCATAGGAATCCTAAGTCACAGCTAAGGCCAATTGAAACTGGATGGCTTAAACTGGAAACAGTTAAAGCCTGATGGCCTTTTCACTCTTTAAATGAACTCACCATTTAATATGGTGTAGTATTAGTTTTAAAATATACATCTAATACTTAAATGTACATCAGGACTCTTTACATGTATAACATTTAAATATATACCAGAACTGTTTCCACATAAGTGTCTAAATAATGGCCCGGTAACCGTGGATATTTACACTGTGCTGCCTGGCACTGCATTGTTTTTTTTTGTTTGTTTGTTTTTTTTTTTTTGGAGATGGAGTTTTGCTCTGTTGCCCAGGCTCGAATGCAGTGGCGCGATCTCAGCTCACTGCAACCTCTGCCTCCGGGTTCAAGCAATTCCCTTGCCTCATCCTCAAGAGTAGCTGGGATTACAGGCGTCCACCACCATGCCAGGCTAATTTTTTGTATTTTTAGTAGAGACAGGGTTTTACCATGTTGTCCTGGCTGGTCTCAAGTGATCCACTTGCCTTGGCCTCCCAAAGTGCTGGGATTACAGGCATGAGCCACTGCGCCCAGCCCAGGCACTGCATATTTTAAGTGCAGTGTATAGATCCTATTTATACCAAAAACCTTATGTTTTTTATCAGATAAAAACTGATTGATTTCCTAGTTAGACTGAAAGATCTTGTTTTACTCACAATTTAGTATTTTATGTGAAACTCTTGACTTTTAATTCAAAGTCTATTAACAAAATGAGACCTAGATGAAAAGAATTAAAAATTTCATGCTAAAGGTATTTTCCTTCTTTATGAAAATTGTCTTAGAATCTGTAGCTTCAATTAAAATTGGAGAGGTCATTTGATCCAGCATTTCCACTAGCAGTGACAAGCAAATAATAATCATAGACTTGGGAAAAAAAAATCTAGCTACATGCATATTCATCACAGTATCATTTATAGTAGCAAAAAATTGAAAGGTAAATGTGCACTAATAGGAAGTTCTAAAATATGATAGAAATAAAGTATGGCATATCCATGCACTAGAATATTGTGAAAGCACTGAAATTGATGTTGAGGAAGACTATGTACTAAAAAGATATAAATATGTCATGAGGTTTGTTTTAAAAGATTATAAAATAGTAAAATTCCATTGCTTAAATGAGATTTTATATGTATATAAATGGAGAAAAAGTAACCATGATACACACAAAAATACGAATAAAGTGATTTGAGCTTAGGTAGTAGAAATATGGATTTTCTTTTTTGTATTTTAAATGTTTCCTAAATTTTCTATAAAAAACAAATCATACATTCATGTAAGAAAAATAAGAAATAAAAATTATTCACAGTTGAGACTTTTGGTGTTAAAAATACTTGAACATTACTAAGAGTGGGTACTATGCGGAAATAATTTGTCATTAGCAGATTACCTATGCTCCTTTGGAGTGATTTCTCTGTGACTTTTTACACTATTTCACAATTCTGTCCTAGGCTTTATCAAAGTCCATGGACATCCGATCGAAACAAAAATTAACAGAAATTTGCAAAAGAGCTATTAGGGACATTACTCTTGTGAATAGATAGTCAGCACTCTGGGGACAGACACTGTGTTATCTTTCTCATCTTAAATTTCACTGCTGGGCTTCATGCTGCTTTGTGCCTACCAGTGCTCAGTCATTGGATCAACGTTGAATGACTGTTAAACTCGTGATGTCAGAGTTAATTGCTGACAACACCCTACAGGGTTTGCTATGAGATATATATATAAATTGCAATCTGCCAAAATGGGAACCCAAAGCTGCTTCTGGGGATCAAAATTAAGGGCAACCCATCTTTGCTTTGCTAGCTGTGAATTAGCTTTAAAAGGAAAAACAAGCAAACAAAAAACCCAGAGTTGATTCCAGAACGGAATATGTGTAAAGAGTTCACATCTGTTGTATCTTAGTTGGTATTCCACAATACGATTTTAAATAGATCCTTCATTTTGATCTCATCTGCTATGAACTAATGTGACTAAACAGGTTGGATAAACTGTCACTCTCCTAGAAGAATGAAGCAGTGTAGAACAAATGTCTTGATTTTAAAGTAACATTCTTTTTGCCTAACCCATTGTCCAGTTGTATTTCAAGTGAAGACATATTTTCTAAATTAAATTTATTTTTTAATACTATAAAGAGTCCTTATCTCCAGGCATGCTTTTGTACTTGCTATCACTTCAATAATTTGAATCACCTACACAAGTTCAAGGAAAGCACTGTGAACATAACAAGTCGTTATCCAAGTCCAGGGTATTTTGTTCACCTAGTTTACTGCTGTACCATCTGCCCTTTACTTCTGGAGGACTTTCAATAAAGCAGGAGCCAAAGTAAATGCAGATACCCCGCTGCTATCTATTTAACTTTCATTAAGTGAGTTGGTGCAGTGCTCAGGCGCCTTCTCAAAACCAGCCCATCATCTAAGAGTATTTACATAAGACTCTTTGCATTATATTCCAACCTCTGCAACACTAGTATTAACTACTGACATCTGCCAACTCTGACTGGTAAGTGCTTTACAGTATCAATTCATCCCAAGCAAAAAGCATTTCTGAGTGCTGCAGTGCTCTTGTTAATGCCAATAAGAAGTATCAAGGCTCATATGACACCTAGAAGAAATTAGTACCCACATTCAAAGAAAAGTCTTTGTTATTTTCCAGAGTATTATGTGGACTTTATTGAGATGACTGCATCTGACACCTGCTGTAATATAAAATGCAGCTATAATTAGCCAACTGATGCTCACTGCAGTTTAGGTCGAATCCCTTCTGTGGGAATTATGCTTTAAAATATTCAGAACTCCAAGTGGCTCTCATTACATTTAATTTTAACTTAGAATTAGGTGGTCTAGAAAAAAAAATTTAGGATTGTAATAGCCCCCTGCTGAATGCCACACAGCAACGTGAAAACCCATAGGGTTTTTTCCCCTCTAAAAAAAAAAAAAAAAAAAAAAAAAAAATGAGAGCAGCAGACTACACTACAGCCTTCAATTGAAGTCTGGCTTTGCTTAATTGTACTTTTTGCACTCATCAGTCTCTCCTCTTCAGAGCAAGCTACAAAAATTGCCTGAATAGCCAAAGAAAAGTTTCCCACAGTCACTGGCCACAGAAAAACACTATTGTCCTTCCTCACAGTTTGATGGACAACATTTCTATAAATGGGTAGCCAGGCTGTCAATGGTACCCTCGCTGAAAAGGCAAAAGAAGAGAACAGATTCTGCCAATATCTGACAAAGCACGTTAACACATAATCAGGCATTCACTAGTCAGGCAGCTGCCCCTGGGACCTTCATCACACAGGTGCCTTTAAGCCATTTCCTATTCACAGATAAAGGAAACAAACAGGAGATACCTGGGAAAGGAGCAGTCTATTATGATATGCCAAATGTCCATCTTTTGGGCTGTGTGTAAAACTAGAAAGATGAAAAAAAAAAACAAAAACCTGTAGTTTCAGCTGAGAAATGATAAAACAGCCAAACACTTACAAAATCTTTATATTAAGCTGTGGAGTTTTTTCCTTTCCTTTTCTCTGGTTTTTTTTTGGGGGGGGGGGGAGTTGATTTCTGTTTGTTTGTATGGCATAACAGCACTCAAGTATTAACAACAAAGGCCATCTTTTCCTTGGTGGCTTATCAAACGCATTTGCCCAGCCTTAGTGTGAAACACTAAGGCTGAAATAAATACTTACCTGGTCCAACTGAGTCACAAAAGGGTTTACTTTGTCACTTGAAGCCATTTTTCCTATACACTTACACATTCACTCTTTCTTCACTTCAAGATCTGGGATCAGTAATGCCAGAGGGGTAATGGGGTGAATGATTCTCCAGGAAAGCAGAAACTCTGGACCATTTCTTGAGGAACCACCAAAGTAAATACTTCAGAAAAATAATTAGCATTTTTTATTTTTTCATAAGTGCTCAGACTCAGAACATTATTTCCACACTGTGGATTTCTATCCAATCAGAGGAAATATCAGACCTTAATACTTCATTACGCTAATGGCCCTATTACCATATATGACATTAAAATGTGCATACTGGTATATGGCTGTTCTTAGAACATTTTCAAATTAAAATTTCATGATTACTACCTTTAAGTTGTTAAGTAAGAATTTCTATTTTATTTCTTCATTTTCATTTTAGTGATTATCACACTGTCAATTCTTCTATATTTAAAGTGTGGTACACATATGAGGAAGGAACCAGGAAGGCAATTTTGTGAAGTGATGCAGTTCTTAAGAATCTCAGATTGACTAAAATATAGTTGTTAGGATACAATTTGAAAATCGACACACTCAAAACTACAACTTTTAACCTAAAAAGCAAGTACTATAAAACTACTGGGGAAAAAGAAATCAAGATAGTAGTTAATCCAAACCAGGCAAAAGTTGAAACGACTGCTTTTTCAACTAACTTTGTAAATAAGCAATTATTATCTTGTATAGCTTCCTCATCTGCAAAATAGGAGTGTAATGCTTAACATTCCTATTTGTTGAATACAATGCTCAACAAATGGAAGAAAACCAATAAAGACTCACGAATACCTCAGAAATATAACAATGTATTCTCTGACTTAAGCTTTATTTTCTTATTTCTTTTTACATATTTGTTTAATAAAATATAAATAAAATTATGAAGTCAACTTTAGTTAATAAATAGCAAATTAGGATTTATTAAGTTTATAATCCTTATAAATATAAAGACATTAAGAAACCTTTCCTTAAATTTAATTCAATTAAATAATATTTAGAAACTGCCTATATATAATCATCATCATTACTGCCAGTATGCCTATTCTGTGCTAAGTATTTTATGAATGTTTTATTATTTAATCCTTACAACAACCATCTGAGTCAGGTACAATTATTTTCCCTATTTTACAGGTAGGAAACTGAGTTTTGGGATATAAAATGAATTAACCTTCTCTACTTTTCTACTAAGTTGCAGAGCTTGGATTTGGATTCAGGTCTGTATCCTTCTAAAGACCATACTTGTCCTATGAAACCATGGTTTATGTTTTAATAAACAGAACAAAATAAATTTGTATTTATGATTTGAAAATGCAACATGCTCTTTTATTAGGTAGCATGTGTACATTTTCTATTTTATGATGTATGTGTGTATTTTTATCATTATGACATAAGTTAAACCAACCTCTTATCTCCAGGAAAAATAATCAAAACTTTTTTGGGTAGTTGAATTAGGGTTTTGCTTTTCTTAACTATTTAAAGTGAAAGAGTTTCTCTCCATGACCAAATTTACACCTGAAAATTTTCACTCAAAGACTAAACACTATCTCCCCAACCAGACTGAAGTTCTTTAAGGTTGAAAAGGAACCCTGTTTTCAACTTTCTCAAGATTCGTGACAAAACACAGCCTCTTAGGAGTCTCATCTTTAGATGTACCCCATAAAACTCCTACAACTTAAAACACTTTTTTATTCTGGCTTTGGTTGAATCCAGAGTTTGTCAGTGTTGCCTACCAAAACAAATCTTTTCTAAACATCTGAACTTTTTAGCCTCATGTTTCAATTCATAGAAAACTTGATCTGAATTGATATGCCACTTCGATTCTAATCTCATCCTTGCCCAACTGAGCAAATCTCATCTCTGTTTCTTCCTTGCTCATTCCCATTTCTGGACTCTTAAGTCACTGTGTTTCTGACTAGAAATACCCTCTTTTCTTCTTTCTATCAATCTAAATCTAGTCTTTCGTGTCTACTTAATGGTGTACTTTCTCAACAAAATGTTCTTAACTGATTCCACTTAACACTAATCTTTCATGTAATTTCATCTGTCCTTATTTTTTCTTTTTCTGAGATGGAGTTTCACTCTTGTTACCCAGACTAGAGTACAGTGGCGTGATCTTGGCTCACTGCAACCTCCGCCTCACAGGTTCAGGTAATTCTCCTGCCTCAGCCTCCTGAGTAGCTGGGCTTACAGGCACCCACCACTATGCCCAGCTAATTTTTTTTTTTTTTTTTTTTTTGGCTTTTTAGGAGATGGAGTTTCAACATGTTGGCCAGGCTGGTCTCAAACTCCTGTCCTCAGATGATCCACCCGCCTTGGCCTCCCAAAGTGCTGGGATTACAGACGTGAGTTGTCCTTATTTTTCCATTATGTGGCCTATCACCATTCACTTGAATGATATGATGGCTAGCCTCACCCTCCTAATTGATTCATGGAGCCTAGACCTATATTTTCTACCAAATTATATCCTCCTTGTGTGTCTGGAATTGGTTCCTTCTGGTGGATTGTTGGTCTTGCTGACTTCAAGAATGAAGCTACGGACCTTCTTCCCGGTGAGTGTTACAGCTCTTGAAGATGGTGAGTCTGGAGTTTCTTCCTTCCAGTGGGTTCGTGGTCCCGCTGACTTCAGGAATAAAGCCACAGACCGCGGCAGTGTGTGTTACAGCTCATAAAGGTAGAGCAGACCCAAAGAGTGAGCGGGAGCAAGACTTATTGTGAAGAGCGAAAGAACAAAGCTTCCACAGCATGGAAGGGGACCCCAGCCAATTGCTGCTGCTGGCTTGGGTGATCAGCTTTTAGTTCCTTATTTGGTCCTGCCCACGTCCTGTTGATTGGTCCAGTTTACAGAGTGTAGATTGGTCCATTTTACAGAGTGCTGATTGGTGTGTTTTTACAGAGTGCTGATTGGTGCATTTACAATCCTTTAGCTAGACACAGAACACTGATTGGTGCATTTACAATCCTCTAGCTAGACAGAAAAGTTCTCCAAGTCCCCACTTTACCCAGGAAGTCCAGCTGGCTTCAACTCTCACTTGGGGCAAAAGAAAGACCATATAAATAAATGAATGAATAGTAAAACAGTTGATCCTAATGCTTCATATACTATTCTCTCATAAATCCTTGAAGAGAGTTATCATCCATTGTTATACTCCTGGAGTTCTACAACGAGAAAAGGAAGAAATTCCACACTGAAATCTGGCTTGAACTAAGAATGGGTTAGAAGAGTTGCCATCTCTAATCTTTCCTGTGGAAATTTCCCGTGGAAATCATTAGTGCACTAAACATTCTGGCTTTTTTCCTTCTAGGCACATGAGGGGATTACTCTTCTTGACCCCATTTGAAATTAACATGGCCATGTGATTTGCTTTAATCAGTTAGTGTGATCAGAAGTGACAAATAGTCATTCTAGGGAGAAGATTTAATAGTCTGTGTGCTATTTGCCATTTTACTTTTTCTTTGCTGCAGTATTTGTGGAAGAATGAAGATGGAGCCCCCTCCTCAGCCAGGGTCCTTAAATGAGGAAAATGTAGAGCAGAGTTCCTGGTCAACTTACAGCCACCATGTAAAAGGAGTAAGAAACAGACTTGCCCTGTTTTAAGCCACCAACATTCATTACTGCAGCACAGCCTCTCCAATGCTGACTAATAACTTCTTAATGTCCAGGTGGGACACAGTATGCCAAAATGGGAGGAGACTGAAAAACAAAATGATTGGCTAAATTAAAGCATCTTCAAATATGATCCAGAAGTATATTAGATTAGGCATTTCATTTCTGAAACTGGTAGGTAAAGAATTAAGCTCTATAGATCCTTCAAACATCTTCTGAGTTGTTCACAATTACATTTCTTTCTCCCCTTTGGTATGCATCGCCCCTTCACACTTGGCACATTAATTTGAAATTTTAAAATTTTATAAACTCCACAGACTCCACTAAAATCTTAAACCACCAGAAAATTTAGTGGTAGATTTCTGTAACTTTTGTATGTAATATTTCTGATTGAATATTAAAATATCATTTGTGTCCTCATAGATGCAGCTGTAAAATTATATGCCTATTTTTGACTTTATTTTGCTGTTGGTATGTCCATTTAGTCAAGATAAGAAATCGCTGGTCTGGCTCTGCTGATCTATTTAAGAGTTGTTTTTACCTATTTATAGCATAAATAAATAAATGTTTTCATGTGTTTCAAAAAAGGAACACATATCTAAAGTTTCAAATATGAAATATGAGAACCTACTGAGTATACTGATTTTTTTACTTTTATTCTCTTTTATATATCAATATGCTGACAGATATATTCCTCTATGACTACATCCTTCACCACACATAAGTACTGTATAGTTACGAATAATGAAATGATTAAAAAGCATAATGAAAGAATGGCACAACTGTTTTTTTTTTTTTTAATTTCTCACTCTTGAGGACTCATTGCAATATTTCCTGCTCCATATTAAACTTGAGAGCTTCTAAGAAGTATTCTTAGAATTCTGATCTTTTGGAAAGAATAATGATTCAATTAGGGTTTTTTTAATCACGATGATTACTTTATGATAATGATCTTACACGGCTAAGACGTTGCACTTACATTGCACTTAGATGCAGCATTTCATTTTAGCAAATTCCAAGAACCATTCACAACTTTATTATTGTACCTGATTTTTACAAGTTCTTTATCCAAGAACCTCTTCATTCTTAGTCAAAATGGGGAAGCTATTTGAGAGGTACAGTGATACCAGCACCAACTGAAAAACATAACAAAATGAGGAACATCAGAACCATTTGAAAGCAAACCAGAAATCCTCATTTGTAGTCTTAAGTAATATGTCTTGGAAGTGGTTCAGAAATCAGTTGTTCAGAGGTCCTTTGAAATTGTCTTGAAGTTTTATTGGATAAATTGAGTCTTTTGTAACACATATTATATTAGACATTAGTTTCCTCCCACAATAGAAGGAAGGAACTAAGATGATATCACTATCACCATTTCTAACAATGTCTGGCTAGCTAAGACTGAAACCAGACAAATTTCTGAAAACTTCATTTGAGTGATAAGACATGAATAGAAATGGCATTTAAAATTGTTTGTTGGAGTTATTATACAAAAATATGTATATTGTAAAACTTTAATCATTTTTTTCTTTTGCCATTCTCATTGAAGGTATTCAGTTTATCAATGCTCATTCAACCAATATTTATTGAACCCTGATTATGTTAGGGAAATGAAATCTATGACATTGCATGGAAATAGAAAACAGATGCTATGGTTTGAATGTCCCCTCCAAAACTCATTAAATTTTAATTGCCATTGTGACAGTATTAAGCCATGGGACCTTTAAGTAGTGATGATGCGTTATCTCAGGAGTGGGTTAGTTTTCACAGGAGTGTGTTAGTTATCTCAGGAGTGGGTTAGTTATCACAGGAGTGGGTTAGTTATCTCAGGAGTGGGTTAGTTATCACAGGAGTGGGTGGAGTGGGTTAGTTATCATAGGAGTGGGTTAGTTATCACAGGAGTGGATTCCTTATATTAATAAAACAGATGAGTTTGGCCCCCTTCCTGCTTGCTTTTGCTCTCACACTCTGTGCCCTTCTACATTCCACTATGAGATGACACGGCAACCCCTCACCAGATGCTGAGAAGATGCCAGTGCCAGCCTCCAGAACCATAAGCCAGATAAAATTTTCTTTATAAAGTACCCAGTCTGTAGTATTCTGTTATAGCAACACAAAACAACTAGGACAGCAGGTAATGATATATGTCATAAGAATAGCACAGACAATGCTAGCTCTCTCAAGGAAGCTTCCAGTTATGAGGGGGCCAGAGAAAGCCTGGTGGAAAGGGTGAGTCTCAAGCTGAGTCTTAGAAAAAATAGGTGAGATTTTACCTATTTTAAATATGAGTAATAAAACAGAAGTAAAAATGCAGGGAGACAACATGGATGGCAAGGAAATGAGTATACTGTAGAAACTGCAAACGACTTATGCAAAATAGAACTATGAAAATAGGATGTTTCCAGTCAACAAGGCATGGTAGAGGTTTAGTTGTTGAAGCTGGTGGTGTATAGTGTGTGAGCATATGAGTATATGTGTTCAGGTATAGTGAAGATGTCCTCCTTTGGGAGAGACAAATCAAGTTCACAGAGGAAGCATGAAGGGATGGTATGAGTTTAGTCTTGGAAATAAAAAACACTTCTTCCTTTGACAGAGCAACAATCCTACTTTACCATGAAAGAGCATCTGAGGAGGTCACAACACCTATTGCGTGCTTCCTTACTTTCCTTCTCCTCTAGCTAAAGCATCTCAGCCACTAGATCTATTTTTTCATTCATAGGTACCTTCATTTTAATATTTATTGGACACCTACTATGTACCAGGAACTGTTCTGGATATGATGGGTATGAAGACAGTCAGCTACATCACTATTGGCATACCATTGCCTAGGATATGGTTGATACTCAATAAACATTTGCTGCTTTAAGGTAGAGATAACAGAAATAAGAAAGAACACACCAGTTACCTGTGAATTTCTCAGTAAAGTAGGATGGTTATTATCTGGTGAGAATGGAAAGGGTAAGTAGTGAATTAGACGTGTGAGCAATGAGAGACTTGAAGCATCGGCTAAGGGAAGTGTGCTGGGGTATAAACAGGAGATCAATATCAAGATAACCTAGCAGCAATGAGAACCCAGTTGGAATAGGAGAGATTGATTTTTGTAGTAGGCCAAGGTACAAATGGTGGTATGACTTTCTCCAAGAATACTGTTTTAACAAAATTCTCTATTGTACGGGAAAAAGATCAGGGGAAACACATAGGTAGGGTGGTGGTGGAAGGTGAGAACTGGCCTGGAGAGAAGATAGAGATTTAATAAAAGGAAAGTGGAGTTTTACATTTTGCTAAAGGCAAGCCCTCTCTCCCCCAAATAACTTAATGCTACATGATATTTCCCTCATATTATTAACCCATAAAAAAATGGATTACTGTCTTCTAAACTGTTCTATTCTAAATTGCATTTCAACATGACTTCTGAAATAGCAGTAACATTACTAAACCTACTGCAGAATTCTTTATTTTTATCAGGATGTCCACAGAAGTGTCTTTTCGTGACAAACTCCTACCCTGAACTTTTGTAAAAGTATATAAATGTTAAATGCAAGATATTATAAAAATTAGTATTAAAGTAATAAATAATATTTACTTCTTCCATTATGAGATTTTGGAAATTCCATACAACAAACCCTATAAATTCCCTTTTTGAATAAATGAGACCATTTTAGAGGACATTAAATCTATAAAAATTAAAGAACAGCCTCCACTGATTTAGCTACTATGATTTTTATTTATGCTGTTCATTATCTACCTAGAATTTACATATTCCATGTGTCTGCATATTTGAAATGACTGTAAGAACATATGGCAATATGGCATTAGCTTATTCAAAAATGGTATGATTGAATCTAGCACAATTTTAAAACTCTTTATGGCAGAGTTAGTATCTTTTATTTTATTTTACTTTATTTATGTATTTTTTTTTGAGACGGAGTCTCGCTTGTCGCCCAGGCTAGAGTGCAGTGGCCGGATCTCAGCTCGCTGCAAGCTCCGCCTCCCGGGTCTACGCCATTCTCCTGCCTCAGCCTCCCGAGTAGCTGGGACTACAGGCGCCTGCCACCTCGCCTGGCTAGTTTTTTGTATTTTTTTTTAGTAGAGACGGGGTTTCACCGTGTTAGCCAGGCTGGTCTCGATCTCCTGACCTTGTGATCCGCCCGTCTTGGCCTCCCAAAGTGCTGGGATTACAGGCTTGAGCCACCGCGCCCGGCTGTATCTTTTATTTTAACCAATCTTCTGACACCTGGATTTTCCTCAGTTTAAATGGATTCCCAGTTTTAAATGAAAAGAAGCTGACTGACAGTGTTCTCAATTCCCCTCTCTTAGAAAACTAGGTGGATGGGTCAGTGTAAGTTGCTGTGAAGTTCTCAGGAAAATACCACTCAAGAGGATAAGAACTCAGAAGCTCTTCAAGCACATGGAGTATCTTTTCCTTTAAAATTCCCAGGACAGGGCCAGACTCACACCAGACACTTGAATATTTGTGTGACTAAACTCTGCACAACCCAAGAGTAGGGCTGTATCTGACTTGTTCACAGTTGAGTCTCCATTGCCTACCAAAGCATCAGACATATAATTAATGTTGAGGAGAAAGAAAGCCTAAAGGCCCAAGACAGTTAGCTTCAGTTCTAAGTAACAACATTCTCTTAGACAGTATACTGAAAGGGCCAGGCACTGAACAAAACATCTGCACTTTAACAACTGTCTTAATAATAGCACATGTTATTAAACACCAAAGAACTTTTGGAACTACTCACATTAAAAAAATTTAGAAAATTGCATTCAAATTATAGGTAATTTACATATGAAATTGCTTGCAGTTAATGTGTTGCTTAATAGGCACGCATTTGTTCGTATAAATTTTAGTATTTTCTTTGCCCATGATTTAACTAACTTACCTTTTCAAGAAAGTTGCTGTAAAACTATACTTTAATCTCAATAGTTTTTCCTTTTTTCTTTGTGAAGGAGATGATGCTGCTGTTTCGGTGTAAGGATGGGAGGTAAAGCCAGGTGAAAGGGTTTAAAAACAATAACAAAGGAGATAATACAGTTTATTTTCTTCAGGGAGGTTTTCCAAGCATTTTGGAAACCCATTCGTATTGACAAAAATAAATGAGATGAAATTGACTGAAAAGAGAGCTCTCATTACAAAAGCTCAAAATATAAATTGTATTACCCTTCAGTTATTGACAACAAGAATTTACCTATTTCAGTTTATCTTTATCTTTCACCCACCAGACCCCTGATTGTCTCTCATTCCTGCAAGAGGTACACAAAAAGACACGTCCTGATCTTGAGGGTTGTTGTAGAATCTATACTTAGAGACTACTAAAAATGAAAGAGGAAAACAATTAGCAGAAGGAGCATGACTTATTGAGTACCCTTTTTCTTTCTTTCTAAAATAATAGATGGCTGAAAAAAGAAGAGTAAGAATGGGAATATAAATGAGGATCTGGCCAGGCACAGTGGCTCACACCTGTAATCCCAGCACTTAGAGAGACTGAGGCGAGCAGATCACTTGAGCTTAGGAGTTCAAGACGAGCCTTGCCAACATGGTGAAACCCCTTCTCTACTAAAATTATAAAAATTAGCCAGGCATGGGGTCATGTACCTGTAAACCCAGCTACTCAGGAGGCTGAGGCTCCAGAAATGCTTGAAGCTGGGAGGTGGAAACTGTAGTGAGCGGAGATCATGCTACTGCACTCCAGCCTGGGCAACACAGCAAGACTCTATCTTGAAAAATAAAAATTTAAAAACAGCTGGGCGTGGTGGCTCACGCCTGCAATCCCAGCTCTTTGGGAGGTTGAGGCGGGTGGATGACTTGAGGTCAGGAGTTCGAGACCAGCCTGGCCAACATGGTGAAACCCCATCTCTACTAAAAATACAAAAATTAGTTGGGCGTGGTGGTGGGTACCTATAATCCCAGCTACTCGGGAGGCTGAGGCAGGAGAATCGCTTGAACCTGGGAGGCAGAGGTTGCAGTGAGCTGATATTATGCCACTGCACTCCAGCCTGGGCAACAGGGCAAGACTCTTTCTCAAATAAATAAATAAATAAATAAATGTGGATCAAAGAAAGGAAAATAATCAAATGTCTTGAAAAAAGTGATAAAATAGTAGGCTTATTATATGTGCCAATCACTATGCTGAGAAGTTTTTTATGTTATCTAATTTTCATATTCACAATGCTATGAAGTAAGTAAAATTATTCCCACACAAACCAGGGAAGAAACTGACCAGCAAATGCATTACAGGGTACAGAAGTCTGGGTTGGGAAGGGGAAAAGATGGCTGGGCAAAAGTGAAATAAATGGATATATAAAATTTTTATTAAACATAAACAATTGAGACAAGGGGAGCCCTAAAAAGATAAGCAATCAGAAATAAATGTCTTTAAAAACTGAATAAAATATAGAAAGCCATGAAAATTGTTTGTCCTTACTCAATACCTATTATACAAGTTTTTTTTTTTTTTTTTTTTTTTTTTCCTGTAACACTGGGCTAGTCACCATGGAAAAAGAACAACTGAAATAAACGACATGATCCCTGATCTTATAAGCCTACAATCTTTTAGAGAAATAATAACAACAATTATTTATTCATTTAATTGCCTGCCATTATACACACATCTCATTGAATCCTTAAAATATCCCTGTGAGGCAGGTCTTATTGCTCCAACCCAAATAATGGGGAAACTGCCCCTTAAAGAGGCTAGGTAAACTTCCTAAAGTCACATGGGAAGTTAATGCAGGATCCAGGACTCTAATTCTAAAGTCCTTAAACACCACTGTCTTTTAGAAGACTTTCAAATGTGAAGTATTTAGAAAGGAAACAAGTCAAACATAAAGTAGAGCATGAAATGCATTATATTCATTTATATTCTGTCTTATTCTATATAATTGCTGTATAATCTATATGATTGCTATATTATAGATATAGTAATCTGACATGACAAAACAGACAATATAAATAATAAGGTATCTGGTACATTGCAAAGGACTGTAAGAATTAGTTTCTTGTTATATATGGACCTTGAGATAACCTTTAAAAGGACCGCAAGTCTTGGACTGGCAAAAAGTAGAGCATTCAAGACTTCAGGGCACAGCAGAAAGCAAGCCCCAAAGACAGTAAAAATGAAAGAAAGAGAGGGAGAGAGAGTGACATAGAGAGACAGAAAGAGAGAGAGAAGCTGGAAACTATCATTCTCAGCAAACTATGGCAAGAACAGAAAACCAAACACCGCATGTTCTTACTCACAGGTGGGAATTGAACAATGAGAAAACACTTGGACACAGGAAGGAGAACATCACACACCAGGGTCTGTTGTGGGGTGGGGGGAGGGAGGAGGGATAGCATTAGGAGATATACCTAATGTAAAAAAAAAGTTAATGGGTGCAGCACACCAACATGGCACATGTATACATATGTAACAAACATGCACGTTGCACCCATGTACCCTAGAACATAAAGTATATAAATAAATACATAAATAAATAAATAAAATGAAATCTGAGTATAAAAATAAATAAATAAATAAAATTTGGTATCTTATTGCTAAAAAAAAAAAGAGAGAAAGCAAGCAGGCAGGCACAAGTAGTTCAGTCAAGCTACACTTGCAAATATATTTTGAGATAATGAGTGTATAGGAGGGTGCTTGAAGATCGGGTTGGAATGGCACCAGCAGTTATTTCAAAAATGCCACAGGCTATGCTTGTCTGGGCTAAGCTGAGAAAGTAAATGTATGACATCCATGGTTTATTAATGGCATTACCAGTAGATAGAAGCTAATGTATTTTACTAGCAAAAGATGGACTGAGACAAAAAAAAATCATAGAATGGTTAAGCCAGTGAACTTGAAAATAAGTATTTTTAAAAATTGAATGTCATATCAACATAAGATTTTCTCAAATTCTTCTTTTAAAACATGAATTTATTTTTATACTATAAAAAGGATGTGCATAAGAATGTGAAAATTAAAATGTACATACTTAAGTAATCTGCAGATTCAAATATGCAAAGGTAAATCAAAGATAACCTACACATTTAGAGGAAAATCAATCTACCCTCTTAATTGAACTGCTAGTCAGTCCCTTGGTGCCAGTGCTCTGCCCTCACTGATATGCACCATTAGGAGTTGCAGGAATGAGAGACAATCAGGGGTCTGGTGGGTGAAAGATAAAGCATGTTGACTTTCGAGGCTATATTTAGGAGAAAAAAAAGGACATGAAAATGTACCTAGTAGGAGGAAAGATACCAATTATGTACTGTGTTGTTTTATAGTAAGATTTGTGGCAAATGGAGACTGTATTAAGGTGACATTTACCTGTAGCAGAAAGTTACTGGCTAGGAAAAATCAATAGGAAGAGAACTACCAGGTCTGAAACTGAGCCTGTTCCTGAATGTAGGTAAAGGGGGTAACTTCTATAGTAACAACTAGACAGGGGTAAAGTACCACATTGGCAACAGACAGTTCTCATATCAAAGCATTCATGGGCACTCAAATGCCTTCTGTATATTCTCTGTCATATCTAAATCCTTGGGCAATGGCTTCAGGAGAGAAAGTGGCAGGGCAGAGAAAATATCACTTTACTACCTGAAAGCAGGACCTATCCTCCACATGGTCATTTACATGTGTTAGATCATGCACAGACAGGGTTAGGGCTGAATAAGCTAGGCACATGGTTAGTGCTTAATAAATGTTACTTTATTGCTATTATTCCCCAGGATTACCACAGTGATTTCGACCTATGCATTTGAAGGACCTGTCAGGTGACTTTTGTTCATCACTAGGACTAGCATGATCACAGAAACAAGTTGTAGCTCCAAGATTTAAGGGGGTGACTTTGCCCTATGTTCTTTTGCTGATATAGCAAGCCTACCCTCACCCCAGCCTTACCACTGTCACACTAACCACAACCCATAATGAGCACACTCCCTTTACATATACTCTACCATTCTTAATATTCCAGGCAAGATTTTCTCAGGATGGCCTTTACCTTGAAGGCTGAACATCATTCAACACATTCTACCTAGTGAACTCTGTGATTAATTCATTATCAGTTTCTGCTGCTATTTTGCTTGATTCCACGTATGTTTTGCTCTGAAAATACATACCATGCTTAACCTGTACAACTCCTTTCTTTATTTACCTAGAAAGATTACTGATCCCATAAAGCAACCCTCATCAGATATGACTTCAATTGCTACTCCCTGCCACATGAACTTGTGATTGCTGGTCTAATTACCAACATATTTTACTCTTCTAACAGAAAATTCTTTCCCCAACCTGAATTATGATTAGTCACATATATCTTAAGTTCTCCAAAAAGGAAATAAAAAGTCATAGCTTTTATTGGTGATTTTTGTGCAAAGCTTTTAATGTTGTATGCTGAAAAACACCATAATCTAAAAGTAACAATTGGATAAAGAAAATGTGGCACATATACACCATAAAATACTATGCAGCCATAAAAAAAGAATGAGATCATGTCCTTTGCAGGGACATGAATGAATGGATGAAGCTGGAAGCCATCATTCTCAACAATGTAACACAGGAACAGAAAATCAAACACAGCATGTTCTCACTCATAAGTGGGAGTTGAACAATGAGAACACATGGACACGGGGAGAGAAAGAACACAGGGTGGAGAGCAAGGTGGAGAGCATTAGGACAAATACCTAATGCATGCAGGGCTTAAAACCTAGATGATGGGTTGATAGGTGCAGTAAGCCACCATGACACATGTATACCTATGTAACAAACCTGCACATTCTGCACATGTATCCCGAAACGTAAAATAAAATAAAAAATAAAAATATATAAAAAATAAATAAAATTTTAAAAGTAATGGTAACTAACATTGAGTGCTTACTAAGTGCTATGATTTCTAAGCACATCACATGTATTAAAAAAAAAATTGGCTGGGCACAGTCGCTCACACCTGTAATCCCAGCACTTTGGGAGGCCGAGGCAGGCGTTTCACTAGGTCAGGAGATCGAGACCATCCTGGCTAACAGTGAAATTCCGTCTCCACTAAAAATACAAAAAATCAGCCAGGCGTGGTGGCGGGTGCCTGTAGTCCCAGCTACTCGGGAGGCTGAGGCAGGGGAATGGCGCGAACCAGGGGGGTGAAGCTTGCAGTGAGCCAAGATTGCCCCACTGCACTCCAGCCTGGGTGACAGAGCAAGACTCCGCCAAAAAAAAAAAAAAAAAAAAAAAAAAAAAAAAAAAAAAAAAGAAAGAAAGAAAGAAAGAAAGAAAGAAAGAAAGAAAAAAGAAAAAAAACAAATTTACTCCTTACACAACCATGTAAGGTCGGACTATAGTTATTCCCATTTTACAGGTTAAGGAAACAGGCACAGAGAGGTTATCTAACTCAGCAGTCCCCAACCTTTTTGGCACCAGGGACCAATTTTATGGAAGACAGTTTTTCCATGGGATTGTCAGGCGATGAGGGAAGTAGGGGACGGTTTCAGGATGAAACTGTTCCACCTTGGATCATCGAGCATTAGATTCTCATAAGGAGGGCGCAACCTAGATCCCTCACATGCATGGTTCACAACAGGATTCACACTCCTATGAGTAGTGAATGCTGCTGATCTGACAGGAGGTGAAGCTCTGGGGGCAATGCTCACTCACCCACTGCTCACCTCCTGCTGTGTGGCCTGGTTCCTAACAGACCAGTACTGGTTCACAACCCAGGGGTTGGGGAGCCCTGATCTAACTTACTTAAAACCGTACTGCTATTAAGTGTTAGAATTAGCAAAAGAAGAGACAGGAAAAATAAATACAACAGAAAAACCAAAGGTAGATACTTACATATAGAAGAATGATACTAAGATGCTACGTTTTAAAAAAATGGTTAGTGTATTAGTTTCCTAGGTCTGTTGTAACAAGTTATCACAAACTGGTAGCTTAAAACAACATACATTTATTATCTCACAGTTCTGGAGGAAAGAAGTGCAAAGTCAAGTTGTCAGCAGGGTTGGTTCCTTCTGGAGATTATGAAACAGAAACCATTCCCTGCCTTTTTCCTAAGCCATTGTCAATCCTTGGCATTCTTTGGTTTGTCACTACATATCTTCAATCTCTGCTCCCACGTTTAGAGGACCTTCTCTCTCACTGTCTCCTTCTTTTCTGTTCCTTATAAAAATACTTATCATTGGATTTAAGACTTGTCCTAATCTAGAATGATCTCATCTTGAGATCTTTACCTCAATTAGATCTACAAACACCCTTATTTGAATTAAGGTCACATTCTGAGGTTCTGGGTACACATCTCTTTTAGGGGCCATAATTCAATCCACTACAGTTAGACTGTTTTATTCACCATCAGCTGCTGTAACAAACAACCCTAGTATCTCAGATGCTCAACCAACAGAGATTTATTTTTTATTCACATCACAGGTCAACCTGGGTGCTATGGGCCCCTCGGGAGTCTGGCGAATGCTTTGGACTTGTTCTCAGGATGATTTTTTTTCTTAAGTATAAGTAAAATGCAGACAATAAATAAGATTATAATAAACAAAACACTTAGAATTACAAATGAAAACAATTATACTGAAATACAGTTATCAAAATAATAAAATAGCAATAGATGCTTCTTTATTAAAGTATTGAAATAAAATCCAGAAATGAATCAGTAATTATGATAATTTCAAAGAAGTAATGAATGCAAAGATCTACAACTATCCTGTGATTTAAAAAAAAAACCTGTGAATTCTGTTGATATCAAAGTTACAGGTACTAATTTGGTAGGATTTTTTTGCTTTCAATCATGACTGAAGATAATGCTAAATTTCAGATAAAAGATAGTGAAAATAAATATGTGATTTTTTTTCCGTAATCAAGTTTAGGGACTCTCTGATTTCTCTCCGTAAATTGTTTAGGGGATCTGTGGATCCTAGAATGGAAACTCCTAAATTGGTGGCTGTAGCATTCCTTACACCTCAAAGGCATGTCCTGGATTCTCTACGTCTTGTCAGCAGACAGAGAAGAGATAGAACACAGAGAACCATGCAGCAGGTTTTAGGAGCCAAGTCTGGAAAAGACGCACATCACTTCTGCCCACATTTCATTGGTTAAAACTCAGTCATATACCAGCATCTAACTGTAAGAGAAGCGGAAACTAAATGTCCAACACTGGAAGAAGTCCACATGTCCAAAGTCTGACGATACACCTCCACCTTTTTCTCATGCAAGAGGAGGCTAAATCCCCTGAGAGACAACTGTGTTCTTACAATTCTTTTGGGGAAAAAAGCTCTTAAAGCAGGTGTCTTCACAATCAGAGGTTATTTCACAATCAAAAATAGAAAACCTAGGGCTGGGTCCTGTGGATCATGCCTGTAATCCGAGTACTTTCAGAGGCCAGAGTTCAAGAGCAACCTGGGCAACATAGGAAAGACACAGTCTCTACAAAAAAAAAAAAAAAAAAAAATTAGCCTGGCATGGTGGCACATGCCTGTAGTCCCAGGTGCTTAGAGTCTGAGGCAGGAGGATCACTTAAACTCAGGAGTTTGAGGTTACAGTGAGCTATGGATGCATCACTGAAATCTGGCCTGGGTTGTAGAGCAAGACCCTGTCTCTAAAAATAAATAAATAACCCAGTAAAGTCAAAGTATATCAGCAATCAAACACACAAAAAGTCCAGTTAAAAAAAAAATAGAAGACTAATATCAAAAAATGAAAAAACAAATACATTTAGTAAATAGAAGAATTTACTCCAGGCTAAAGGTAAGAGAGTGAAAAGAATTTTTCAATGAATAATTTTAATACCTTCAGAAAGAGAAAAAGGAGGAAATCGACAGGCAGGCAAAAATAGAATATAATAAAACAGGAATGATAGGAAAAATAACCAATTAGACATTCTACAAATAAAACTCTATTTGAAATTTTAAAAAACTCAAAAGATAGGCTACATAGAAAACTAAATACAGATGAAAAGCATATTAGTGAGCCAGAAGATGGAACTAAGGAAAGCTCCCAGCACCAACATACAAAAAGATATGAAATATAAAAGAAATATTATAAGACATTTAGGATAAATCTTTTCAGAAAGAAAGAATAGAGAGAATGATGAGAAGGCATATCTTAAGCAAGAACAACTAACAATTTCCCAGAAATTAAAAAAAAAGATTTCATCTTCATATTTTAAAAGTTTATCTCATGCTGAGCAAATTTAATTTTAAAAAGCTCCATATGGTACAAGAATCAACTCAAGATGGATTAAAGACTTAAATGTAATACCCAAAAACTATAAAAACCCTGGAAGAAAACCTAGGCAATACCACTCTAGACATAGAAATGCGCAAGAATTTCATGACAAAAATGCCAAAAGCGATTGCAGCAAATGCAAAAATCAGCAAATGGGATCTGTGTAAACTAGGCTTCTGCACAGCAAAGGAAACTATCAACAGAGTGAAGAGACAGTCGACAGAATGGGAAAAAATTGTTTAAAACCAAAGGTCTAATATCCAGCAACTATAAGGAACTTAAACAAATTTACAAGAAAACAATCCCATTAAAAAGTGGGCAAAGGACATGAACCGACACTTTTCAAAAAAAGTCATACATGTGGCTAACAAGCATATGAATAAAAGCTCAACATCACTGATTAGAGAAATGTAAATCAAAACCATAACAAGATACCATCTCACACAAGTCAGAATGGCTATTACTAAAACGTCAAAAAATAACAGGTGCTCGTGAGATTGGAGAGAAAAAGGAATGCTTATACGCTGTTGCTTAACAGTGTTTATAGTAAACTTTCTCTGTTCAGATAACATGTATGGCTTCTGTTTCCTGATTAAACCTCAACTGATACAGAAATTGGTATGAGATTTATTTATCCCAGTAAGCAAATCTTCAAAAATCAGAGTTTGAGATTGGTTTAGTTATGTCCTTGGGCTTGACTGCACTGCTAAACTCCTTGCTGACAGGAAGATCTATTGCATGAAATGGCAATACCATTTGCCAATTGTTATCCCAATTTACTTGATCATGAACTACTTTGTTAAAATTAGCACCTTATAGACTAGCATTCCATAAAATACACTTTAGGAAATGCTTGCATAGCCATACTTCTCTATTTAATGTATCTTCCCTAAACATAGTAAGCATGTTCAAGTTGCTGTTCATGTTTTCTATAAATTCCTTGAGAATTCTTATTTATCAATTCATATTTTGATATCAAATTCATATTTTTATCAATATCAATTCATATTTTACTTTAAGTGTTTATAGCTTTTCCTGATTCTGAACCCAACCCCCACCCCAAAGGAACTAATTGGCTGTACTGGCTGTATTACTTTATGCATACCTTTAATATGGCCATTGTCACATTATATGAATAGTTGTTTGTTTGTATATTTACCTATCCCACTAGAACTGGAGCTCTTTAAGGAACAGTCCTTGTCTGATTCATCTTTGCAGGTCAACGTCAATTAGAGTGCCTGGTATATAGTGGGTACAATTAATTTGTATGGGTAAAATTATTGAGAATGGTTATGAAGGCTAGCTATATTTACTCTCTTAAGAAAACTTAGAACACTTTGAATTTGCTGCCACAAAAGAGAATAAACAGACATGTTTCATTATTTAAAATAAATTGTTTATAGCAGCCTATATGTTACAGTTTTCCTCCAACAACAGGCACTTGTCTACTTTTTTCCATTTTATAAATCTGTTCACTTATGAAGGCAAATAAATTCAGCTCAACAGGCATATACTGAGCAATTAACTCTGTGCCAGAAACTATGCTAAGCCTTACGTACACCAACATACAAATGCTTATAGTTCAATAGGGAGACAGATATAGTCAAATAAATTCAAGTATCACTGTGATAACTACAATAATAGAAGTATATACAAGTTGTAGGAGTAGTTTAGCAGAGGAGAAAATAAGCTCTTTATGAGGAGGGATTTCCCAAAGATTTTCTAACTGGAGTTTGAAAATGGAAAAGGAGTTTCTCAAGCAGACAACAGGCACAGGGTAAAAATCAAAGCATGGAGGCAAGAAATAGTAAAGTGCTGAAGACATAAAAGCAGTTTCAGCAGAAGAGTTAAGCACCAGATGGTTTGTGGCAGAAAACGAGGCTGGAAATTTAGGCAAAGGCCAGATCATAAGAGCCTTAATGTCACTCTAAAGAACTTGGACTTATGCAGCAGGTGATGGGGAGACAGGGATGACAAATACCATTTATTTTTACTCTTCTGCATTGAAATAAAATCTGTATTATTATATATGCAACAAACATCAGTTGAGCCCTTATAATACCTCAGGTATTTTGCTGGGAACTGAGTTATTTAATAGAGCTGTGCCATAAAAGCTCATTATAAAAGACATTTTTGTTGATAAGGTAAATAGCCTAGATTTCATTTATAGTCTCTATCCTCCCAATTGATTCTTGGCATAAGCCTGCAGGACAGTATTTCTAACTCTGTTGCTAACGCCAACACCAACACTTTGAATCATTTCTGCCAGGCAGCAGATTTTTCAGCAACCCACTTTATAAACTGTAATTAGTTTTCCATAAAGAGAAAATTATTCCCTTTATTCCCTTTCTAAATTTCATAGTTTGTATTATACTTTTGTTATACATACATACACACACACAATATCTACACATTTCTATTTTGAGTTAACCCAGAGGAATCCAAATCTTTCAGGCTACAAACTCTTCTATTTAAAATGGAATTTTCTGTTATAAAACAAGAAAAAGAGAAAAATTTCCAAAATGAAGGTAATAGGCATCAAGAAGGAATAAGAAAGGTCCTTAGAAAGAAGAAAGAATGCACAAAAGAGTTAACAAATTCTAAGTATTACTGGTTGAGTATCCATCCCTTATCTGAACTACTTAGGATCAGAAGTGTCTCAGATTTCAGACCTTTTTTAGATTTTGGAATATATGCATACATATAATAAGCTATCTTGGGGATGGGACTCAAATCTAAACACGAAATTCATTTATGTTTCATGTATACTTTACACACACAACTTGAAGATAATTTTATATAATGTTTTAAATAATTCTGTGCATGAAACAAAGTTTTGACTACATTTTGACTATGACCTGTTATGTCAGATCAGGTGTGAAATTTTCCACCTGAGGTATTGGTGCTCAAAAAGTTTCAAATTTTGGATCATTTTGGATTTTTAATTTTCAGATTAGGAATGCTCAACCTGTACCTAAGTAAAGAATACTAAGATACAAGTGCAGGTCTGGATATCAAATCACAGAATTACATGGAGAAGCAATACACAAATCAAATGGTCATCAGTTAATTATATATTAGAGGCTCAAAAGAACAAGTAAAACTTGAAAATTCAAAATCAGTGATGGCAAAGAAAGGAATGAGCAGCACCTTGTTAAAGACAACATTTTTTTTAATGTACAAAGCATATTCCCAAATGTGCTGCATATCAGTGTTCTCCATATTTGAAAAAATATGAAACACCTCAATGCAAACAAGTGATCTGAAACTGATTGCTAATTTGGTACAGAACAAAAACCTACAGTTACCCCATTACAATTATTCTCTATTAACAAGAGAACCAGAAGCAAACAAAACATGCTAACATGGCAAAGAATCATGAATTTAGGCTAGATATGGGGATGAGTGGCTTGAATAAGAAGGTTGCTCTATTTGAGATTGGACATTGCGAAGTATCTTTCCGGCTGTAGACATAGGCTGGAATATCAGTTGTATATCTTGCTGCCAACAAGGGAACAGAAAAGATTTTCCAAGATTCTGTCAAGCCTGGTGATCCCATTTGTCTTTGGAAATGAAAGCCTAATTAAGAGACTCCCTAGGGACAGGTCAAAGGAGTTCTTTTATCTCCATCGTCCTTATCCTAGTTCCTCGATGCGTTAGTCCTTCCCTTTAATGTAGTCTACCCTAAAACTAAAGAATACACATTGTGCAAGTTTCCACCTTTGCTTTCTCTACTGTAAATGCATTAGACTATTAACAGAATGAAGAGTTTTAAATCCCACCTTCCTTATCTCTAAGCTGATGTTTATTTCTTAAAGTGTTTTTGAATAAAATTTAACCCTAAAAATTCTTGTAATACTTTTTAAAATTGGATAACACTTTTTAAAAATATTGGAGTCTGACTAAAAGATTACAAAACCCCACGAACATCTTTATAATAAAGCTATTATGATAAATAATACTTTGTAAAATTTCAATTCGGTTTTATATCCTAATTTCAAAGATTGTGGTTGCATATTATTTATCCAGGTTAAATTCCTGTTGGATTATATTGACAGTGTTTCATTTCTTTGAAACAATTTTAGGGTTAAGAGTCTCTACAGTTATAATGGAGAATATCAACTGTAGTTTCAGTTACTCAGGAGGTTGAGGCAGGAGAACCACTTGAAACTGGGAGGCGGAGGTTGCAGTGAGCTGAGATGGCGCAACTGCACTCCAGTCTGGGCGACAGAGTGAGACTCTGCCTCCAAAACAACAACTTAAAACTTGAAGAGATGAAAATGTTCTATCCAACCATGACAATTCCGTGTGAGTTTTCCAGTGTTTAGAAACACTTGTGGGCACCACTCCATCCCTGACCAGCAAGCTTCCTCCAGAACCACTCCACACCGCCATGTTAAAATGTCAACTTTTAATTTGGGGACTCAAACTACAAAATTTAACTATGTCTCCTCTTACCAAGATTCACAGTGAACATCTGGGAGTCAAGGTAGGCTTCATAACGCTAAACAGACCACAACGCTAATAACCACCTCAAATATAGCCTTCCAGCCTAGCTTTGGTCTGCAATTACCCACTTCAGAGCCTCGGCGTAATGTCGCAGTTGCAACTGATTGGTGTAACGTGCTTGTCAGTCACATAGAGAGGGTGGGGCCTCAAAGCCTGATCTAAACGAGACGCCGTGTCGTACGTCATCGCCAAGCGACTAAAGCTGGAAGGGAGGGAGCGGGGTTGTGAGCAAACGTTGGTGGTGGTGGTGGTGGTGGTGGGGCGGCCTGAAAAGGCATCATGGCTGCTGCTACGGAGCTTAGTCGCCCGAACAGCGGTGACAGGAGCCTGGAGCGAAGATGCAGCCCCAGCCTCTCCCGAGAGGTGCTCTACGAAATCTTTCGCTCCCTACAAACCCTGGTTGGACAGGTGAGAGGTGGCCGGAGGGACTGGGAATATGGAAGCCATCCGGCCCATCCCTCCATTCTTTTCCTCTAGCAGGGGCCGGGGGCAGCTAGGCCTGCTGAAGTGTGGGATGCCGTTCCTGAAGCCGAGGTCGGGGAGGAGCGCGGGCCCAGCCGCCTCGCTCGGAGTGAGGAGGACGGCGGTACCCGTTGCCGAGTAGTTTACCTTGCAGCTGTCCTCCCCAAGAGTGGGTGAGGTTGGTCTAAGTGAAAACCCGGCTCCGAAAGAGGCAGGCTTGGGGAGAATGAAGGTGGAAAAGCTTCACTGCGAATTTAGGAGGCGCCTAGCGCTCAGGGTCCTTTTTCCTCCAACTTACTCTATGGGAATTGGTTGGTCAGTAGGCCTGAGATTTATAGAAAAGCGCGCGCTTATTAGCTTTTTCTTGGCCGGGGGGAAGGAGTAATTTGTTCTTATGAGTTACTTGGTTTTGTTTATTTCTTTTTTCCTTCGGGCTGTTTTGGGCATCTATAACCCTTTCAAATGGGGAGGAAAGTAAAAGGAATTCGTTTAAAATACTTCTAGCGTAAAGTTGGATGAGTTATCCATCTTTGATGCTGTTTGCGTTTAGAACTGTCGTTATTTAACTATTAACTAGTTTAACTGACTGATAAATCGCTTTTGCAGAAATGCCATAGTAAAATTGGTTTTGAACTTAGTGGGCTTCTTCGATCAAGTCACTGTTTCGTTTCACGGTGTAAAATTAAAAGCAAGTTTTAAATGAGAAACAATTTAAAAGTACGCTTGTTTACCTGCCTTTTAAAAGGAAATATTTTCTATCTTACATAGACCATTTTCTAGCCGTAAAAGTTTGTTTTGAGGCTGGCACTAGCGCATGTGGACACGGCAGGCATTTGTGTCAAAGATAATGGTAAATTCTTATGAAAATAGAACATTTGTCTGATTTGTGAAAATTATTTTTAAAGCCTTGAGTAGATGGAGAATCAGCTTTTTAAAAAGTTACTATTTTAAAAAATCATAGTGTGTTGTGTCTTACAAAGAACATTACTGTAAGTTAAACGGTTTTATGTAATGACGCAATTATTAATGGAGTCTATAACTCCATGAATTTAAAAGATATAACTTTTAAATTTAAAAGATATAACTTTTAAATTCAGTTGTTTGCCAAGTGCTTACCGAAATCGTTTTTTAAAGGCTTGGGGTGTTTTGTTATATATTCCAGTCTTAAGACCCAAGACCTTTTAAATGGTTTAAAAGTTAGAGAACTTTTTATGGCGACGTTGGAACTTAAGTTTGTTTATTTTCTAATGTCAAGATGAAAAAAGTTTATGCTCACCTATTAACAGAAGATGGAATATTTTTTAAAAATATTGAGCAATGATTTAAACGTTTCTTTTGAAACATTTAGCATACTGAATTTTTCAAACTCATTAGAAAATTTTAAACATTCAAGTACTCTACAAGTAAAGAAGCGATTACAATGTATTTGTGTCACCTGTCAAAAATGTTGACAGTAAATATTTGGTTACTTTACCATGACACAGTGAAGGGACCTCCTATACAGGTGTCAAAAATATGATTGTTTCATCAGTTAAATGCAAACTGTTTTCATAATACTCTATATTTTGAGAAGTATTAAGAGTGAAAGCCAGAGTTCCACACTTGCAAAATTGCCCTCAGAGAAATCAGTATTTTCTTTTGCAACCACTTTAAAAGATTTCTAGAAGGTATGTTGTAACATGCCTAACTTCATCCTGTGTCATCCCTAAGTATCATTGTATTATTAGATCTCAGTAGGAAACATAAAACTGAATGTTAAAAAGAATTTTTTACTTAAGATCACAAAATTTACTAATTTTAACCTTTTTGCTTGCCTCTGGATGGTCCATCTTACCAAGCTAAACACTTACTTATTTTTAGCTTGGATTTTTGTATTAATTTAGTAAAGTGTTTACTGAAAATATTTATTTAAATAGTCTATATTAATAGCAGACTAATAGAGATTTTCGAGTGAATGGTTTACTCTTCCAAGTTCTGTAGGGCAAAATGCATAGAATTCATATTACTAATAATGAATTTGTTGAATGAATAGTTAGATGTATTAGAATAGTTTTAAAATTAATTTGTGACATTATTATGTGATTTTCTTAAAAGACCAGTTATTCTTAATTGCACTTGAAGCTTATGTAATTCTGCTGAATTGAAATGACACTATGAACGAAACATTAAGACTTATTTTTCTATAAGTTATTTTCTCTAGAAAATGTGATACTTTGCTTTGGTTGAAGATTTGCCTGCTTTATCCCCAAGCTGTCTTCTTAAGTTTTCTGTGATCAACTGTAGATCTCTTTGAAGACTATGAAAGTACAATAATAGGTTACTTCCATACATAATACAGGTTGTTGTCTAACAAAATCTTTATAGGAATTAAAATAATGTAAATTAATGCATTCACTTTAACGTAAAATCTTAACATAATCTTTGCCAGTGCAGCCTACATGAAATTTCATGTATCTTTACGCTTGTCTAATATGGACTTCTAAATGCTTCTGTTCTCATCTTCATTTCTGTCACAAAGTATTCAATATATTATCTTTTTATTGGTAACCTTACATCTTTTTGATCTTTGTACAGTGATTCATCTTTTTTATTATAATTATGACTAATAAAATCTGTATTTGAACTCATGTAACACCTTTATTTTGTAGAAAAGATGACTCATTTTGAATAAATTATGTTAACTTGATTCCACTATGAAGTGTATTCTTATACTATGCTATAAACACATGTCCCTAGAAAAGTTTGTGATGGTTCACTTTTATTTACTCAAAAGACTGCAGATGGGCGCTCTCATTGTAAACTTTTCACTCATTTTGATGATAATCTTATATTCAGGTTGTTGGTAGTTTTCTGGGTATGATTTTATTCTATTAGATCACCAACTGATAGAAATTTCCATATAATGAGCACTGATATCTTAGCATTTAGCAAAAGATCTGGACATTTCATCCAGTCTGGCAACTTATGTCACTATAGTGGAGAAGTCTTTGTTTTTCAGCTTCAGACTTCTGTAGCTAAATAATAGTTTTTCATTTGAAATAAACATGTTGCCATTTATCCCTACACTTTATATGTATGAATAATCTTGACTTTTAAATTAGTTTAAAAATTGGTTAAAAGTTAAAAAACTAAAAATGTGATTTGGAGGACATCAGAATAATGATATATTTCTGATATGTATTTGTGTACATAAAGAGAAAGATGCATGTTAAAACTTTCACAAAACAGTTGTACTTCCTCTGTTTAAGGCTCTGAGCTAGAAGTAGTAGGATTCTGAATAGGGCAGGCCTATATTGGACTCCATCCAAAGGTTTGTAGATATTGAAGTATCAAAAGAGCCTTCATCTTTTCATCTTTCATGAATGGTTTTTACCTCTAAAATGGTCGCATTACACAGACCCAAGAATAGAATTTGAATGACATGTCATGTTGTTTTTGTTTTTTATGAAAATCTGTAGCTTTTTTGGCCTCTTAAAATGGTAATTGCGTAGAGCATTTCAGTGTATTATTAAAAACTTGATAACTTAGAGCAAAATAGACCCGTTACTCTAGAAATCTTATTTTTGTGACAATTCATATGTACAGCTTAATTGTGTAATTTTTGTGATGTTGCTGGTTTGCCCCTTTGAAGCTTAACCTCAGAGATGATGTGGTGAAAATTACAATCGATTGGAACAACCTCCAGAGCCTCTCGGCATTCCAGCCAGCATTGCTCTTTAGTGCACTTGAACAACACATTTTATATTTACAGGTAAATTTCTTGCTAAAATGATAACCCGATATTGAAAATAGACATTAATTGTGGTTAAATTAGTTGGAGTATTTGACAGTTCTAAACACTATATTAATAGTGTTGCTAACAAAAGGTTATTTACATCCAGATTTAATCTAAATCTGTTAATTTCAGTAGTGATCAGGACAGTTAAGGGAATATAGCCCAAAAGACCAATGTGGGTATGAGAGTGAATGAATGCAATTCTATTCAATTCTAGACCTGCACTGAAAATTCAATACAGTTCCATCTATGGTGGGTTATAATTAAGCAATAAGACACGGCAGGTGTGTGTCATGCTATGATAATGATTCCATGCCTTGGGTGAGTTTGGAGGCTCATGGAGTGCTTTCAGTGGTTCAAGAAGGGGCATTATCCCAGCATGACACATCCTGGAGTGTCTATTGCAATTAAACAGTTTCAGCATAGTTTTTAAAAAGAAAGTAATTTCTGTGACATTAATGTCTCATCTTTGTAAGTAGCCAGTCACTATTTTATCATTTCTTTTCCTTAACAGTTTGAAATAATTCATTCTTTATATTAGAAGTTAATATTGAATCTGTATTTATAATAATGTTGTTATATTTTTAAATATTTCATGTTAATAACTGAACAGTATTATGACCTTGCTGGTTTCTAATTGAACATCTTTGCAATTATAATTGATGTAAGTTTGCAGTTTATCTCTAATCAAAGTGTAAAATGTGAAGTGTCAAAAAGACAAGTGGAAGAACTGTTTGGATTGGTCAGTTTACTGTGATTAAGGTGTTACAAGGTTTCAAAAGAGTAGTATAGCAAACAATGGAAGCAAAATTGTGGGTATGAAAAAAATAATTGGAACATTATCAGTGTTAGTGTGTTTTGACTAATGGAATAGGCATTAATTTTCAGCCCTCCATTCATTGACTTTGTGGGAAATTTTAACTGTTCCATGTTAAAAGTAATAGTTAACCCTGTTTTAAAGGGCAGAGCAGTGAGCTGTAGAACTCAAATGAGGCCTAATTGTGGGGAGCGGGGGAGGGGAACAGTAAATGGGTAATGTAGTTTATCGTCTACAACAGGGGTTTTCCCCTGTAGTATAGTGATAGGCCTCTGCCTGTTTTCAGCTATAGATCTTTTTTTTTTTTTTTCTTGTTCATTTTCTTTTTTAAAATTTAATTTTATGACCCAAGAAGAGATCTTGCCATGTCAGGAAATGTCTGAGTGTTCACTCAACCTAACACCTATATATTTCATGTCTATCTTCCTCATTCACATTGGCCAACTGAAGTTTCAAGTGGAGAATCTCCAGTGATATAGTGATAATGCAGGGCTTTGCTGAGTGAGAGCACTGGCTCTCATGTTAAGGAGGAAAAATACTAAGCCTTAGTGTTCTAAGGAGGCATTTGAATGACATGTTAATTAAGTGGCATTGGTGCCAGAGGCTGAAGGCTTTGATTTGGCACAAAATAAAAGATGAGTGACAGAATGATTCTCTCAAAGAAAATTTTAAATTTCCTTAGGTTTTCTTTTCTTTTTTCTTTTCTTTTTTCCTCTCTCCTTTTTTAAAACTAATTTATAGCAAATGATAATGGTTACAATAGCAGAGAATAGTAAATACTTACATGTGGTCAGATCTATGTGTCTTGGTATACCAACTTTTTATATTTATTAACTGATATTAAGTATTTCATTTACTTTGCAGAAATTTATGTAAATATATTAAATGTGTAATTAATTTTGGTCAGTTTGAACCTCAGCAGATGGAATTGTGTTGTTCTCAGCCTTTTTTAGCAAAACTTCAGTCTCCAATTAAAGAGGAGAATACAACTGCTGTTGAAGAGATAGGAAAAACAGAAATGGGGAACAAAAATGAAGCAAATGACAAATTTTCCATTGGTGACCTACAAGAGGAAGAAAAACACAAAGAAAGTGATTTAGGAGATGTGAAAAAGACACAGATCCATTTTGATCCAGAAGTAGTTCAGATAAAGGCTGGAAAAGCAGAAGTAAGTTTTTCTGGCGGGGGTGAGAGGGTATTATTTTTAAAAATCTTATGTTTACACTGTTAAAACTTGTTGTTTGTAGATTGACAGACGAATATCTGCATTTATTGAAAGAAAGCAAGCTGAAATCAATGAAAACAACGTCAGGGAATTTTGCAATGTTATTGATTGTAATCAAGGTAACTACCTAGAAATTAATTTTCATAGGGTTTTAAGCACAATTTTTATAGTTGCTCTAATCTTTTATTTATTTTTTAAATGAATAGCTTTAAGAACACAATTCAAGTTATTTCACAGGTTTAGTTAGTAACTAAGATAGTAGAGTTTCCTTCTGCTTAATAATAGACTATATTGCAAACTGGTTTTCATTTTGGTTACACAAAGTAAATGCTAACATTAAAAGTGTTTATCACTGACGAAGATTATTTTAAAGTTCCTTTAGGAAATGAATGTGAGGTATGAGTGACAAGGTTGATCTATCCCACTAGTAAAAGGAACTGAGCTCTATGAGTTTCAAACCTATACATGTACTGTGAAATCATGATGTTAATATATAAGTGAACTTAAAGTTAATATTCCTCCAGAGGGAGCAGTTTTCTCACTACTCCTGAGCTGTTTGAAATGTCCTATGTCACAATACAACCAATTTATCATGAAGACTATGGTGTCTTGCTTTTTTCCTTTCTGCCATAGTGCATACGTTTGCTGTTTTTCATCAGATTCTCCTTTACCTCTCTACTTGATGCTATAGTACATTTACAAATCTGCAGTTATGCTGCAGAATACAAAATATTGCAAAGCAGTGCCATAGATCATACTCAGGCACCATAGTAATAATCAGAACAACTAGTTCTTAGGAAAAATTATGGAGAAGAATTCATAATTGGGATGAACATGTTTCTTGTTGCCTCTAATATCTCATGACTAATTATTATAAACATAGAATTGTCAGATGAACCTAAAACTGACTCATATCACATTGGTACGCTGATTCTCTTAATAATGAAATAATATAGGCTGGTATTGGGTCCTGAATTTAGCTGTGTGCTACTATTAACATTACACATGTGCATCTCTAAATTTGGTATATTTTCCTATTAGCTTTTCAGAACAGGTGCAACAATGGCAAAATCTCAGGTACTACAACCAGCTATAAGCAACTATGAGAAAGGGTTTGTTGCGAGAGCAAGCACATGTGTCACTAATGTTATTCCTCTGTTCTCCCTGCTAACTCTATTATTATAAACCACCAGGGGATAGAAATTGACAAGAATTGAAATGCTCAGCAGGATTCCTTGGCCCATTCAATTCCTTGCTGGCTCAAAACAGTGCTAGAAAGAATTGCTGTGGAGAGTGACTAGCACTCATATACTCACACCATGCTGAATTTCTCACTGATGGGTCAGTTAATCTATATGTTTGGAATATAGTTCTGGAATGGATGATAGCTTCTTTTTTTAACCCTTAGCCCCATGAAATGGTAGGAAGAGAATGGAAAAAGGATGGCCTTTTAAGCATATTTTGAGGTGCCTCCAAAAAAAAAAAAAAAAAAAAGGAAAGATGACTGTTTAGTCTCTGGATATAAAAGCTAAGTGGATTTGGAATTTTATGCATACTATTTGATTTATCAACAGAACTACTAAGGAAAGTTCAACTGAAAAAATATAAATGCATTTTAATATGTTAGTGTGTTCCTTTTTATTAAAAGGGATTTTAATAGTACAAATCTAACTATAAGCAGTGGAATTTTTAAAAATCAAATTTCATGGTGGGGGAAGGAATTTTTTTTTTAAGAATCTCATTTACCAGCCATTTTTTACAAAATATTCAAGGGAATTTTACAGGAGACTTACTGCCAATGTGTGGCTTTTAAGCATTGTTTCAAACACAAGTATATATTATTACTATGTAGTATCATATGTTAATATATAACAATTATGTTAATATATTAGTTGTATTATATGTTAACATCTTTCCAATTTTCCCCGTTTGTAATTTATGCATTGATATCTAATTTGAAAGAAACTATACTTTTCAGCTTGGAAAAAAATAGGAACAAATTTTCACAACAGACCTTTCCTAAATTTAAACTTTTTTGAAAGTGGTAGGATGAGAAGAAGTAGATGACTTTTGTGATGACGGATTTCTAAAATGAGCACTGGAAATCTAGGTAGAGTGGAAATGTGTGTGTACTTGAGGTTTTGAGGTCATCTTTATGTGGAGTTCTGAAATAAAAATGTGTTAAATACATAACTCTTTTTGTTGGGTGTTCAGTAATTTGGCATTAAAATAAAACATGCTGAATTAAAAGAATTCTAGTAAAAATGATGAGTTCTAGTTCTACGATGAAGTAGAATTTAAATACTCTACAGTAGATTATTTTCTCCAGAGGCCCGAATAGTGACATTGGTTTTCAAAATTGTATCAATTTGTGCCACTTAATGTTGATGGCTTTTCTGTATATAAATCTGAATATTAGGTAAGAATATTAGATATTACGATAAATTTTGACAGGTAAAGAAGGTCACTAAATTCTATCCTGTGTGTGATGGTAATTTATTGTTACTATTATTTATTAAAATTATTATGAGTAAAATGTTAATATGAATGATTGGAAGTTTATTAAAATCTCATACATTTGAAGGGAAGAATATATTTAAACTTATATTTATCTAAATTCTCCTTAGAAAATAGTTGTGCAAGAACTGATGCGATTTTTACTCCTTACCCTGGATTTAAAAGTCACGTAAAAGGTAAGTAACCACCACATGACATCTGAGTCACTGACAGAAGTCTAGATTATTAGCAAAATGGAATAGAAATAACTTTCCCATCTAAATTTTATTTTAAAACAAAAACATCTTGCCGTCCTTCATACTTGTGGTTAGATGGTCTTTATGAAAAAAATACAAAGTGCTGTTAGGGAATAAGAATTTCTGATTTTTGAAATATAAATGTATATAGGCTCAAAAGTTTGTTAATTTAGTTTCTAGAGTTGTGAATACATACGGACCACAGACTAGACCTGAAGGAATTCCAGGGTCAGGTCATAAACCTAACAGCATGCTTCGAGATTGTGGTAATCAGGCTGTAGAAGAACGACTACAAAATATTGAGGCCCACTTGCGGTTACAGACAGGTAAGCAGAGTGCTAAGTGGACCTCATAATGAACCTTTGCAAATGGTTAAAAAATTGCAGTTCATTTAGTCACCAAATTTTCCTTTAGCTCCTAACATTGTTTGAACGATAAGTGCCAGTCATTCAGAAAGTGTTATGTATATGTCAGTTCACTTAAAAGGTCATAGTACCCTTTTGAGGTGTTGGTGCTGTTATAATTGTACAGATAAATAAATTGAAGTTTAAAGAGCCCAAGCAACACGCCTCAGATAGTAAGTGACAACTCTTTAAAAAAAAAAAAAAGGAAAAGAGATAGTCCAGACTTGCCTAGGCTGGACTTGAACTCCTAGGCTCAAGTGATGCTCCTGCCTCAGCGTCCTGTGTCAGTGGGACTACAATCATGTGCCACTGCACCCTGCTCAAACCTAAATCTTCACTGGATGCAGAGCCTGAGTCTCCCTCTCCGTTTAGTCACCATGTCTGTTGACTCTCCGTTTAGTCACCATGTCTGTTGATAAATATCTCTCAAATCTGCCCACTTCTGTCTTATCTCTACTGCTGCTACCAGAGTTGAAGCTGCTGTGATCTCTTGCTTGGACTGATGGAAGGATATTTACTGGATTCTTTGCCAGTAGACTTCCTCTAGATCATTCTCTATGCTGTGGCCAGATTGCTTTTTCTAAAACTCAAATTTGATCTTGTTTCTTCCCAGCTAAAAATTTGGAGATTGGGATTGGAGGGGGTTGTAATTTTAAATAGTATTGTCCACATCTGTAGTTCCAGCTACACCTCTGGGCTTCCCATCTCCCACTCGTTTTGCTGCTTTAGGATCTTTATACTCATGCCCTTCTGTCCATGCTTTTTCTTCCTAATCCTAGACCAGTGCACATTCACCTTTTGTATAATCTTATATAGCACTTGGTATTCCCTGCTGCCCTTTAAAGCAGTTATCATGGTTCTGTTTAATGTCTGTCTTCTGCTAGATAGTCCGTGAGAGTGCAACTATGCCTGTTATATTCATTACTTTGTACCTGTTACAGTGCCTGGCACAAAACAAGTGCTCAAATGTTTATTGAATGAACAGTTGCTCATTTTACCTTTGCGGATATATGTAGGAGGGACAGAAAGTTAGTGTTTCACTCTCTCAGGGTAGGTCAAGGGATGATGGCATCCTTGTGAAGTGACACTTGAGGCCTTGAAGGATTACTAGGAATTTTCCCAGAGCAAAGCATTCCCAAAAGAGGGAACAGCAGAAGCAAAGCATTCCAAAAAGAGGAAACAGCATTTGCAAAAAAGGACAAAAACACAAAATATGGTTCAGGAGATATCTGAATCCAGTATAGCTGGAGTATACTAGCTATCTGAAGCTATACTAACCAGATGAAGGTAGAAGAAGAAAACAGAATGAGTAAATCTTTGAGAGTAATAAGACATTGGCATTAAGAATTAATCTCCTCCCTCAGAAGTGGATGGGTTTAAAATGCCACTGTATAAAAGGATTGACCAGTTAAGTCTCAATAATATGAAATAGTTAATTTTTTGGAAAAACATCTGTTGAATGCTTACTATGCTCCAAGCACTATTTTAGGCACAAGGGATACTGAGATGATATAATCATAGTCCCCAGCTTCAAGGACTTTATAATCTGATGAGAGAAAGATTAATAGTGAAGTAGAGTTTTAAAGGAGTAATGAAAGGCTGGGTGTAGTGGTGTGTGCCTATAATCCCAGCTCCTTGGGAGGCTGAAGTGGGAACAGAGCTTGAGTCCAGGAGTTTGAGACCAGCCTGGACAATATAGTGAGAGTCCGTCCCAAAAAACTCGGGAGCACTGAAGAATGCAGGGGGGCACAAGGAGCCTTTATGCGAATGAAGAGGTTTAGGCAGTGCCTGCGTCACCCAGTGAAGCTTGAACTGGCTCTTGACAGATACAGAAGTAAGGCAGAGGACATTGTAGGTAAAGGGAGCAGCAAGAGCAAAGTCAAATGAACAAGTTACTTTATTCAAGAACAAGAACAACCAGGGTCCTAAGATTTTTTTAAATCCTCAAAAAAACTTTCTAGAATTTTTATACATAACAGGTTGACAATTTTGATATAAAAATGTACCTGTATTCTTTAATTGCATAATGATTGGCTAATCATGTATTCATTCAGTCAGTAAATATTAAGCACCAGCTCTTTGCCAGGCATTGTAGTCTTACAAACTAATGCTTCCTCGGTTTGTCCAGTGCACAAGCTGCACAGCTCTACCTAATGAACAAAACAGATAAAACTGTCCTCTTGGAGCTTACATTAGAATGGGGAAACAAACAATACCGAAAGAAAATATACTGAATGTTGGGTGGTAGTAATGGAATGGAGAAAATTAAGGTAAGGAGGATAAGGGAGTGCTGGGTAGGGGAGTCATTCGTAGTACTGGTGTTTTTAACAGGATAGTGAGAGAAGGCATTACTGATAAGGTAACTTTTGAGCCAAGACTTGAAATTGACTTGGGATTATGGAGGTGGAGGGAACTAGCTAAAGCTTACAGGGTGCTTGACCTCGCTGAATAACAGAAAAAAGTAATCAAGTGGCTGGAACCATGTGGGCATAGGGAGAATGTCCAAATTGTGTATGGCCTTGTAGGCCATTGTGAGGGCTTTGGTATTTAATCTGAGTGAAATGATCAGATATTGGAAGGTATTTAATCTGAGTGAAATGATCAGGTATTGGAAGCAGAGAAATGACGTGATCTAACTTACATTTTTAGAGGATCACTGGCTCCTGTGTTGGGAATACATTCTATGGAAGCATGGCAGAAACAGGGAGACCAGTTTGGGGGTTGCGATAATCCAGGGAGAGGTGGAAGTGGTCTGGACCAAAAAGGCCGCAGTGTGGAGGGGGTGAGAAGTAGAAGGATTCTTGATATAATCATAAATTTAAAATTTGGCCATAATTTACTGTTCCCCTCCTCAGAAAGTTTGTTAGTTTAAAATTATGGTAAAGCCTCTTTTTTACATTCTTTTAGGTCAAAGGAAAAAATATGGCATGTAGGAAGAAGTATTAATTGAAGAAATTAATATGACATATTGCAACCACTGCATTGAATTATCATCATTTGTCACTATTCATTTTTGTCCTCCCATGTTATCAAAGCATATCAGAAATATAAATTGTTCTATATGGAAGCTATTCACAATATCTTGTAAAATGAATTTAACATGAAACTCCTAGAATATAGGAAGCATAAATGGGGTTTGGAGAGAGGAAGTGTAGTACAATATGTCCAATAGTGTATAATATGAAAATATGACCTAAGGACTTCATTCTGTTTTACTTTTGTTTTTTATTAAGTATTTTCCATTCCTTTGCATAAGTGTCTTTGCATGGTATTTTAAGAATAAAAATTGTAAGAAGAAAGAATTATTCAACAGTATCTCAGAATGTTTTTTAATGTATTTAGGTGGTCCAGTGCCAAGAGACATTTATCAGAGAATTAAAAAGCTTGAGGATAAAATCCTTGAATTGGAAGGCATCTCTCCTGAATATTTTCAGTCTGTAGTGAGTATAAGTGTCTTTTAAAAATAAATTAAAATGTTATTCTGGATTCGTTGTGGTTTTACAGTCACTCATTGATCTATAAGCAAAACTATTTTAATAATTCAAAGATGAATGAACATAGTCCTGTGTAGGGGATATATCTAGTTCCTTAAAAACTCTGGTTCTGAATATTTTTAAAATTTAGAATTTTTAAAAAGGGGTACTTCTATTATATATTACCCACATTCTCAAACTTAGGCCATTTTCATGGCATAGTAAGTCAAATTGGGTGGTGGTTGGGCCTTTTACTCTGAACTTGCTACCTTGTAAAACAGAGGCTTCCTCTGGAACCTTGCTCTGTCAGTGATCCCTCTGCCTCTTTAATCTCTCTTCCCCAACAGGCTCCTTCCCTCAGCTCACATGCAGTTAATACTAAACAAACGCACACCTCAAGCTGCCATTCTTACTCTTTACCTTAACCACCAGACTTTCTATGTTTTTGTAATTCCTTAACTCTAGCATTCATTCATTCTTACCCCTTTTTCCAAGAACATTAAGAAACAGTGTTGTGCTAGTAAGTTAGTATCTTTGGCACATCAGCTTTTTTCAGAAAAATGATCCTGAGCTCATTGTGTTTTCCTCAGTCTTCTGAGGTGATCATATATAATACCTGCCTTCTTTAAGTTTTTTTTTAAAGCAGTACCATATTGGAACTAAAATAATATCAAAGTGAGATTATACCAAAACTCCTATTTCTGAAAAATTATGTGAGATAGCCCATTTTAGCATGGATCATGCAAGTTAGTGGTGAAAATATATTTAAAATTTATTTTAGGTATGACAGCAATCTTCCAAAGTTATAGATGGAGTATTAGATGAGTTACAGAAAAGAAGTATTTCCAGAGGAAGAAGGCAGGTCACGTAACAAAAGGGAGCAGCAAGTCTTAAATGACAAAATTTCAGAGAAGAGTTTTAGTGATTTATTGCTCTCAAATGTAAAATGAGGTTTATAAAAATACTAAGGGCTGAAGCAAAGATCAAATGAGATAATGCCAATCAAACACTTAGCATACTGCTTACCACATGGTAAAAACCTCATTGGCACTTATTTAGTTTCAGAACTATGAAGTAGCTGTATAAACCTGGAAAAGTCACTCTATTCCTCTGGCCTTCAAGATGTCTAATTTTAGAAAATGTGTTGGTTGTACTACATAATTACAAAGGTCTTTTCACTTTTAGGATTATTCTTTGAATGTCTTCCTAGGAAACTTCATAAAGATTTTTAATGACTTTTCCTACAGTAGTCTACCATAAGTTTTTCCCATTCTAGTAACCTAGGAAAGTTATTTTTCTAGTTCAATTTCATACCTTGTTAATATAATTCTTACTAACAATAGAACGGATCTTTCAATAGAGTATGGTAGTATCAGATGCCTCCAATGAGAACTTACTGCAGTATCATTCATCTCTTTTCTCTGATTCTGATTTATAAAAATTTAACATAGGCCAGGAACAGTGGCTCATGCCTGTAATCCCAGCACTTTGGGAAGCCAAGGCAGGTGGATCACCAGAGGTCGGGAGTTCAAGACCAGCCAGACCAACATGGAGAAACCCCATCTCTACTGAAAATACAAAAATAAAATAAAATAAAAATAAGCCAGGCATGGTGGCACATGGCTGTAATCCCAGCTACTCGGGAGGCTGAGGCAGGAGGATCACTTGAACCCAGGAGGCTGAGGTTGTGGTGAGCCAAGATTGCGTTATTGCACTCTAGCCTGGGCAACAAAAGCAAAACTCTGTCTCAAAAAAAAAAAAATTAATAGATTTGTTTAACAAAAGAACAAGCCTTCCACATCATAATCTTTTTGTTTTGTTTTGATCTGTTACACATAGGATAGAGTGGGTAAAGAGGTAAAGTAGCCAGATTGTTAGGACCTTAAGTGCTGTGCTCAGAAGTTTAAAATCTATTTTCCAGGCAGGGAGCAGGGGGAATCTACTGAAAGCATTTGAGCAGAGAAGTAATTTGTGAACATGATATTTAGAAAGATTTATCTAATACAGTTGTGGGAGACAAAAGAGAGAAACTAAGGACAAAGAGATAGTGTTATGCTAGCTTAGATGTGAAGTTAGATCCTAAAATAGGGACGTGAGTGAGAATGGAAAAGATTAATGCAGGTTGGAAAAAAATGGACAAATATTGATGATTGGATGTGGAAATAGAGAACAAGGATAGAGTCCAGTTTCTGGTTGGAAAAATGATACCATTGATAGAAATAAGAAAATCTAGAGAGAGAGATACTTTTGGGGGAAATGTGAATTTGAAGGCAGAGGAGATTATGAAGGTAAAAATATCAGGTAAGCTTTTTGAGATATAGCACTTACACTTGGGACAACTGGGAGAGTCTGTGTAGTGGTGAGAGTCCATCGATGGATAGGAACACTGAGATTGTCTGAGGCCTGAAGTATGAAGCTTGGTGACTGCCTAATTTCAGGGGCAAGAAGCATTTGTAAATGTAAACAGGATTGGCATATATGTATTAAGCATTCAGAAAAGGATGGATGGTGGCAACCTGTGATAAAACAGGTGCTTTTTAAAAGTATTTCCAAATATGTTAAAAAAATCTATATATCTTTTAGAACTGCTTCTGGATTAGTGTTGGAAGTGACATATCAAATTAGTAGTGAGCTACAAGGAAGAACAAAACACTGGAAAGGTTTAAATATTCAGACTCATTCTGTCCTTTAGGCCTGTGAACATACATGACACAAGCCCTATGGGAAAGAAGATTTCATACTCACCCTTCTATAATAGGATGAATGAGCCATCTTTAGGAACCTCACTTGGAATACAGCTAGCTCTAATAGTGTCCTTGCAAACAGGAGGAGTTGAGCACATACTTTACAGAGGACATAGTACATTATTCATCACCCTCACCATCATGCTGGGAGTACATGTATGGTAACTGCACAATTTTACATATTTATCCCTCAAAAGTATACAGAAGAAACTACATATGTAGCACAGTCCTATAGCTTCTAAAGATAGAAAAGTTGAGCCCATTAAATTTATTAAGGATTGAACTTTTGTTGGAACTCCTGAAATCTGAAAAGATTTTCATTCAAATGTGTTTATTCAGATTCACATGTAGATGAATTCTAAACATGGGGAGCTTCTTACAGTTGGATAGAGATTGATTATCGTGGGTAACATTGAAGGCTGGCATAGAAAAACAAATATTTGTCGGGAAAAAAGATGTCATTTATATTTGTTTTATAAAACGTAATCAGATTATATAAAGTTCTCATTTTATGAGCCAGACATAAAACTCCAAAATATGTTATAATGTGTATAGAACAGGATTTATGGCAAAAGTTAATAATACTTGTTGGACATTTTGATGTAAGAATTCTAAAGGTCTTTATTCTTCGCATTAGCCATGGAAAGCTTTAAATGTAATGTTTTCAGAAGTTTAAGGGCATGGCCTTAACAGTTCATTTAAAATATATGATCTTTCAGTATTTCCAAAGACTTACTGATTTTAAAGTATGATACTTGAAAACAGTACCAACATTCTTTTATAAGTATTTTGTTCGTTTTATAGCATTTATCACTTATATGTTTATACATGTTTTTCACTTTATATTTTGAAACTCTCAAGGGCAGGAACTGTGTCTTGTTCATCTTTGAGACACAGAATGTAGTAGATATCAAGTAGATGTGCAAATGAATGGATAGGACTTGGCTGATAGCTCATTACTGGACTTTGAAGGTGTGTTAACTTTGTTCAAAGCACTGACTTGGTGTAATTCTTAGTCCGTAACAGTAACTCCTGGTTCTTAAGGAAGCATCGGGGGAGGGGAATGCTGAAAACCAGGTCAACACCATGTACACAGGCCATGTGCGTGTGAACATGTGCTGGGTCTGAAGCATGAGTGAACAACTGGATTCAGCTAGAAAATTAGATTGTAAACATATTTCAGGGGGCCTTGAAGGTCATACTAACCAGTTTGCACTTCTAGTATCATTGGAGCACAATTAAGTTTTAGAGAAAGAGAGAAACCTGTAATTTAGGTCCCTGTCTGGTGGCATTATAAAGTCTGAGTTGGAGAGAAATTGGAGTCAAGGAAACTAGTTTAGGAAACATGTCATTATCCAAGCCAGAGAGAAATGAAGGTCTGAATCAGGGCTCTGGGACTAGAAGGGAAGAAAAACATTTTAGATACTGCACGTGTAGAATCAGTTGCCTTTTACAACTGAAAGAAAGAAAGTAGCCAGTCATGGAAGAGGCCTCCTTACCCTTAAGGTTCCTTAGAGCACTGGTTCCCTGGATTTGCGTGTGTGTGTGTATGACAGTCATGCTCTGCATAAGGATGTTTCAGTCAACAGTCAACTGCATATATTACAGTGGTCTCATAAAATTATAGTGTGGTATTTTTACTGTATCTTTTCTATGTTGAGATGTGTTTAGATACACAAATACCGTTGTGTTATAGTTGCCTACAGTATTCAGTACACAAACATGCTGTACAGGTTTGTATGCTAGGAGCAATAGACTATACCATGTAGCCTAGGTGTGTACCATCTAGGTTTCTATAAGTATACTCTATGATGTTCAAACAATGACAAAATTAACACATTTCTCAATATATCCCCATCATTAAGCGATGCATGACTAGGAACATACTAAGGTAAAATAGTGGGTGAGGAGAGACAATTTTGCATTACCTTTCTCCAGCTCTTTCTTTAGTGTGCTGTGCTCTCAAGTATTTTTTCTCAGGTACCAACACCTGCAAAAATGTCCACCTTTTATTTATACTTCTATACAGATGGGGTTATGTCCCAATAAACTCATCAAGAACTAAAAATATTATCAAGTCTAAAATGCATTCAATACCTCTAACCTACCAAACATCATAGCTTAGCATAGCCTACCTTAAACATGTTCAGAATGTGTACCCTGACCTACAGTTGAGGAAAGTCACTTGGCAGCACAGTACACTGTAGAGTATCGGGTGTTTACCCACATAACCACATGGCTGACTGGGAGCTTCGCTCACTGCCACTGCCCAGCATCACAAGAGAGCATCATATCACATGTAGCCCAAAAAAAGATCAAAATTCAGCATCTGAAGTACAGTTTCTACTGAATGTGTGTCACTTTCACAGCATTGTAAATTTGAAAAGCCTTATCTAGCCATCGTTAAGTCAGGAACTGTACTGAGATTTCCTTACACCTAAAACAAATAGTAAAGTTAATCTGGTGTACCCATAGTAGATATGGTATTTCTAAGTGTTCTTCTTATCAAAATATTCTGCTCAGACGTAAAACAAGCCCAAAAGGCCACATTTTACTGTTTTTAAGTCATTGAACCACTGATGACCTTACTTTCCTCATTTTGATATTTCTTGCTTTGGTTCTATGATACAGTAGTAATCTGACTGTTTAATAGCATAGAAACTATCAATATATTACAGGTTAAACGACTAGGAGAACAAGGGGAATTTTTTTTGTTTTGTTTTGTTTTGTTTTGTTTTAGACGGAGTTTCGCTCTGTCACCCAGGCTGGAGTACAGTGGTGCGATCTCAGCTCACTGCAACCTCCACCTCCCGGGTTCACACCATTCTCCTGCCTCAGCCTCCCAGGTAGCTGGGACTACAGGCATCCGCCACCATGCCTGGCTAATTTTTTGTGTTTTTAGTAGAGACGGGGTTTCACCATGTTAGCCAGGATGGCCTTGATCTCCTGACCTTGTGATCCACCCACTTCGGCCTCCCAAAGTGCTGGGATTACAGGCATGAGCCACCGCGCCTGGCCAAGGGGAATTATATTTGCATTAAGTGTATACAAAGCCACCTCTTAGGAAGTCAGGAGACTGATCAATTGCCAAATTAAACATTGATTCCTTATTTGGCCATAGGCCCTACCACAGGTATGCAGCTTGGTTTGGCAAAGGAAGGAGCATAATAATCTGAACTCTATTATTTCATAATTACTAATTCTAATACTTAATGATTTCCAACTTATTGTAACTTGATAAGAAGCATACCTAGATGTTCTTTGAATCAACTTTTGACACAAAGGAAAATGTGAGTTTTAATGCTATCTTCAAAATTTCAATAGTCAGAAATGCTCATGAGAACATTTTGTCTGAGATTCAGTTTGTTAAATATACTAGTTTACTAATTTGCCATTTAAAAGCTAGTGCTTGTGTGAAACTAAGAAAAAGTCTAGAAAGAATTCATTAGACCAAGATTTAAAAGGCTCATTAGTGGATCAATGAGAATGTTGTCAGCTTCAACTGTAAGAAATTTGAACTCAAAACTGGCTTAAACATTATGTAAACTATAAAATAGGAAGTCCATGGTAGCACAAGCTTCAGATTTAATTGATTCAGTGACTAAATCATAATTGTAAGAAAATAGGTTTCTTTCCCCTCTTAACTCTGCTTGGTGTTACCTTCTTTCCCAGGCAGATGGCAAGATGGCTACAGCACTTTCAGGTGTCTTACCCAGATACGGCAGTATCCTGAGAAACTGCCTTCTTTGAGGGCTTTCTCTCAAAAGATGTGAGGAAGCTTTTTCCAGAAGTTCTCCTCTTAATCTCCAGCAGTCTTCTCCTTTACTCATTGGCCAGAACTGGACCCATGCCCATTTCAGTCACTGATAAGACCAGGAAGCCATTGGCTTGGGCCACACAGAGAAGCAGTGGATAGGTAGCTCCTTGCATAAACAACCACAGTGTCCATTATAGTCAGTCCAGGGTGTGTATGTGTGTGTTTTCACCTCTTGGCCTCATATACCAGATTATATTTTTCCTTTGTCTATTGTCACTTCGCTTGTTCAACACCCTGGGATGGAAAGGTTATAAAAAAAAAAACTTAAGCAGAAAATCCCCAGAGCACCTCTTTCCACAATCACCCAGGCTCATTAGAAGCTGGTAATTGATGGGAAAATATGTATTGCCAAAGATAAGCATGTTGCTGCAGTATTATTATTATATATTGTTAATGTCATCCTCTTTAGAGGGTAACTTGCAGAATATAAGGTGGATGTTGGTTACAGACAATAATTGGTATTGGTAAATTGGTTGGCTTTCTTTCTGTCAGAGTTCCCAAGGCTGTACGTAATTTGTACGGTATTTCATAAAGAAAAAAATAATGCTTAGATTTTTTTAAACGTTGATTACTTTTTTTTAAAATCTAGAGCTTTTCTGGAAAAAGAAGAAAAGTTCAACCACCTCAAGTAAGTTACTGCATTTTCATTTTGGTTTCTGAAATAGTTTGATTAGTTTTATACCTTTCTTATTAATAAAAGTTTCTACTATGGTTGCTTTTAGGTCATACCCTGGTACAATTTACGACTGAAGAAAAGGGCAGTATAAACTAATATACTTGAATAGAAAAATTCTTTTAAGGGCATGGAATGACTCAGATAGGTTAAATAAATAAAACCTTTGTCCTGCTTTTAGTAGTACAAGGATGTGTCATTCATCAAGTGCTTAAAAATAGTAAGTGCTCAAGTAATTTCAGTCTCCCCCCATCCCTTCCTTTTGTGAACACTTCTGATTAGCAGCATCTACATCAAAAAGGGTGTTTGGCAGAGTTTGACTTCAGCTGGCCCTGTCTAAAGTGCTACTTTACTAATTAGTTGAACCTTAAATAATAAGGCTTTGCTAGACTTTAATAGTGGTAATGTGAATTTAAAGTTGGAGAAGACTTTCTAATTTTTAAGAGTAGCATTTTTTTTCTTAAAAAATTCCGAGTAAATTTTTTGATAGCAATTATTTTTTCCAGAAGTAAATTATTGTAGTTGATCCCTCAAGAGAGAATTTCTAGGTATTTTAAGCAGTTATTTTTAAAGTTAACTTTTTTTACTATTGATTATGAGAATAATCAGGTTTTTAAAAGTTACTCTCTTATGTAGTAAACTGTAACACTTTGTTGCTGCTTTAAAAATACAATTCACATAACATAAAATTCATAATTTTAAAGTGGCTATTAGTATGTTCACTATGTTGTGCAACCATCACCACTAAGTCTAGAACATTTCCATCACCGCCCCAACCCTGTACCTATTAGCACTCAGTCCCAATTTCCCTTTCTCTTTACCCCCTAATAGTCACCACATAATACTTGTGTCTAAATTAGAAATATTAATGCAAGTGAGGGTGTTCACATAGATAGACTTGAACAAATCCAATTTTTATTGGAAAGCAAAGGAGTGTTTTCTTCACTGTTTTCCACTTCAGGTTAACTTTAGTAATCAACATAGAAAGTTTTCTATTAAAAGGGATAGCTGATATCTCAAATGATTTTTTTCTCCTGGTAGTAGTATAATTAGCATTTTTCTTCTTCTTTCCAACTTTTACTTAAGCTCAAGGGGTTTTCAGGTTTGTTACATGGGTAAATTGCATGTCACGGAGGTTTGGTGTACAGATAATTTTGTCACCCAGGTAATCAGCATAATAACCGATAGGCAATATTTCAGCCCTCTCCCTCCTCCCATCTTCAAATAGGCTCCAGTGTCTAATAATCAGGCTTTTTTTTTTTTTTTGTAAACTTATTCTTTCAAAGTATAAAAGGTTCAGGAGAGCTTAATCATTAGAAAAGAGAAATATTTAAGCCTTGTTATTTTATGCCTTTAAATTTATGATATAGTCAACATATATAGTTGTGCAGTTTTAAGATTATTCTCATGAGGGAAAAAAACCCATTTGATCATGCTTTTGAATATTTTAAATATTTATAGTTCATTTGGCACTTTATCTGCATTAAGATACTTCAGAATCTTATTCAGCAATTTGTGTCGTTATTGTTTACAGCAGAACTATTCACTGGCTGAACTTGATGAGAAAATTAGTGCCCTCAAACAAGCCCTCCTCAGAAAATCAAGAGAAGCAGAATCCATGGCAACCCACCACCTTCCATGAAAAACTCCTCTCCATCCTTGTCATTTTACTTTTTTGTATACATATGTGTAACTTACACTGTTATTAATTCAACGGATATATATTTATCAATGTAGACTTCTCTGTGAAGTCAAGGTTTATTTTCACGAGTCCAGCTTGCAGCAAGTAATCTTCAGATATTCCAGTAAGTTTTTAAATAATGAATGTGTTGAAAATAGCATTGTTGGAATTTATTCCCTTCTGTTTTAAAGGAGGTATTTTGGAAATTGAAAAACTTAATTTAAAAGTGCTGGTACATCTTTTTTCTTTTGTGGACCACAGAAAGGAAAATTTATTTTGATATTGATACTTTAAAAGGACTTTATATTTGTAACATTGGTGTTAACCAGTTTATTAGTTTAAATCAGTACTTTGCATATAATAGGCATTCAACAAAAATTTATTGACTGAAATGAATTTTAAATGGATGTATGAACTTGTTTTTCTTAATTTCTAAGATGTCAGTATTCATGTAAATAAACAATAGATCCAGCTTTATCCCTTTATTGACTGTGTGACTTTGAACAACTTACTTAATCTGTCTTTGTCCTCATTTCCCAGTCTGTGAAATGGGAATGACAGTAATAGAAACTACCTTATTGTTATGAAGAAGAGGTGAGATCATGTATGTTTGAAACTGTCTGTCCCAAGGGAATTGCTCAGTAAATGTTAGCTAATATTATAAAACCAGGTCTGGTTTTGGACAGCAATTAGGATGTTACAAAGAAATTATAGTACCTCTCTTTTGAGAGCCTCACCTTTACAATACCCCAGTTATTAGGCAGTACATACATTATTGTGTCCAGAATTGGTGGGTTCTTGGTCTCACTGACTTCAAGAATGAAGCCGCAGACCCTTGTGGTGAGTGTTACAGTTCTTAAAGATGGTGTGTCCGGAGTTTGTTCCTTCAGACGTTCAGCTGTGTCTGGAGCTTCTTCCTTCTGGTGGGCTCATGGTCTCACTGTCAGGAGTGAAGCTGCAGACCTTCGTGGTGTTACAGCTCTTAAAGGCAGCGCATCTGGAGTTGTTCATTCTTCCCAGTGGGTTCGTGGTCTCAGCTTCAGGAGTGAAGCTGCAGACCTTCGTGGTGTTACAGTTCATAAAGGCAGCATGGACCCAAAGAGAAAGCAGCAGCAAGATTTATTGCAGAGTGAAAGAATAAAGCTTCCACAGTATGGAAGGGGACCAGAGTGGGTTGCCACTGCTGGCTCGGGCAGGCTGCTTTTATTCCCTTATCTGACCCCACCCACATCCTGCTGATTGGTCCACTTTACAGAGAGCTGATTGGTGTATTTACAATCCTTGAGCTAGACAGAGTGCTAGACAGAAAAGTTCTCCAAGTCCCCACTAGGTCAGCTAGATACAGAGTTAGCTATAAACAGAGTACCAATTGGTGTAGTTACAAACCTTGAGCTAAACACAGAGTACTGACTGGTGTATTTACAAACCCTGAGCTAGACAGAGTGCCGACTGGTGCATTTACAATCCTTGAGCTAGACACAGAGTGCTAGACAGAAAAGTTCTCCAAGTCCTCACCCGGCTGAGGAGCCCAGCTGGCTTCACCTAGTGGATCCTGCACTTGGGCTGCAGGCAGAGCTGCCTGCCAGTCCCCAGCCGCACCTCCCTCCTCAGCCCTTGGGCGGTGGATGGGACCGGGTACCACGGAGCAGGGGGCGGAGCCCATAGGGGAGGCTCAGGCCACACAGGACCCCACTGCAGTTGGGGGGCTCAGACATGGCGGGCTGCAGGTCCAGAGCCCTACCCGGCGGGGAGGCAGCTAAACTCGGTGAGAATTTGAGTGCAGCCCCCGCGGGCTGGCACTGCTGGGGGACCAGGCGCAACCTCCACAGCTGCTGGCCCCAGTGCTAAGCCCCTCACTGCCCTGGGCCAGCGGCGCCAGCCGGCCGCTCGGCGTCCGTATGGGGCTCCCGAGCCCTTGCCTGTGCCTGCCGGAACTCACACTGGCCTGCGAGTGCCCACGCAGCCCCGGTTCCCGCCCGCGCCTCTCCCTCCACACCTCACCGCAAGTGAGGGAGGCGGCTCCGGCCTCAGCCAGTCCAGAGAGGGGCTCCCACAGTGCCGTGGTGCGCTTAAGGGCTCCTCAAGCGCCGCCAGAGTGGACGCCAAGGCCGAGGAGGCACTGAGAGTGAGGGCTGCTAGCACATTGTCACCTCTCATTACACGGTTACAAATTAAACATTTGAAAGATGCAGCTACTGTTATGTGGAAATTCTTTCATGGAGCAGTTGTTGAGGTCAAGAATTGTTTGGTGGTTCATTCCTGTAATCTCAGCACTTTGGGAGGCTGAGGTAGGAGGATTGCTCGAGCCCAGAAGGTCGAGGCTGCAGTGACCCACTGCATTCCAGCTTAGATGACAGAGTGAGACCCTGTCTTAAAAAACAAACAAAAAAGGTTTGGTTACAAGAGTCAGAAACCTACCAATAGTTTGGAAAAGAGGAGTTGTTATAAAGGAGCAGAAATCTGGAACTTCATTGCAGGAAGTACAGTGAAACATTGTAGGATCTAGAAAGTCACCAGCAATTAAACTCTGTGTCTCTGACTGCCCCTTACTCTGTTTGTCTCTGTCCTCTAATCACCTTGTTTTCTGCTCTCCCTCTGCCTTTGTCTCTGTCACTCTGCCTTTGTTTTTTTAATCTTAAACATAATCGTCTATATATCTACTGTATTATCTTTCTGTGGACTGGTTTCTCCGAAGACCTTTTTATCTCTGCTTCCCCACATGGAGTGTCGTGTTAGTCCTGTCTTCAGAGCCTCGGCTTGTTAATGTGTTTGAGCTGCTATGGTGCAAACTCTGAACTCAGCTCTAGAACTTCACAACTCCAGTGACTGCTGCTTAACTCATGTTTTGTGTTTCTTAGCTCATATTCTCCAGAGATTAAATCAGAGTCAGTGTGACCAGGCATCTCAGTCAACTGTGGCCAGATGGGGCCGAACCTCTTTGTAGAAGTTTGCAATTTACATACAACCTTGTACAACCATTTGTGGCAGCCTTGAAATTGTGGTCACCTCATAGAAAATGTAGGCTTCGGAATCATTCCCAAGAAGATGTGGGCTAGGTGGATTCCACCAGTGACTTACCACTGTATTTCATTTCTGCAGAGCAAACTTATCCCTCAAGATGTTCTTTTCTAACATGATCCCGTATTATAAGTACAGCTACAAATACCTATTCCCCACTCTGCATCTGGTCCATGTGATCATCATCCTGTCAGAATGACATCCTCCACATTTAGTGACACATTTTACTATCAGCACACCAGCCATTCAGTAGGGAAAATGAAAATTAAAAATTATCAGAAAAGGAGGTTGACTTGGTGGTAGGGAAGGAACTTAGAAAACAGGATCATACACTGATCACTAGTCCAAACCAATAAATGCCATGAGTCTGTTTCTTGCCTGGGTAATAGAATAACTTCCTAAGTCATGCTTTGGGAGTCCTAGGATCTCACTAGGATTCCCTCTTTTCATTGTCCTCAGGCCTACCCTTCTTAGGGACCTAAGAGAGGAGTCTTCTCTCCATTTGAGTAATTATTGTCTGGTGCCAGCAGCCTTTTCTACTTGAGTCTGGAGCCTGCAGAAGAGGCTCAAGATTCAACACCATCTTGATAGGAGTTAGGATAGGTACTTGTCCAAGACTAAGGTTCTTCTGGTGATAACTACCCCAGAACATTAGTGGGCTCTTAATCATTGTCCTGAGTACATCTTTGACTGAAATGTGATGCCAGGAATTTCTGTGGGATAAATTTGCTCCCTTCATCACAAGGCTGCCTGATGATGTTTTTTCCTTCAGGACTTTCCTTATTCAGCTTTCTGTCCCCATTGTTTCTTTCTAACAGCCTTGTCCTCGAGAGAATAAAGGAGCACAAGTGATTGGAAAGAGGCTTGTTTGCAAGGACTGGAAAGCGCCTCTTCCCTACTCTGCTCTATAGATCTCTCCCTTCCACAGGTTACATTCCAGTCTATAAAGGTGTTTTACAAGGGGTTGGTGGGGCTGGGATTGGGCATCAACATGTTTATCCTGTGGGAAAGGCTTAGGATTCCCACACTAGTCTGGGTACTGTTAGATATTCTCCTTTCAATTGCTGGCCCCTTGAGCTTTTTCAAACTCATGAATAATATCTGGACCTGGTCTCCAGCAATCTCAGCAGATTTCCCTTTTGAAATAGGTCATTTTCCCTGCCTTTCTCTTATCTGCTTTTAGTCAGACAACCTGCACATGTGATTTGGGTCCCAAGAGATAATAGGCCATTGCTCAGCTCTTTTGTTATCACTTACCTTCAAAGCACCAGTTTTCCATAGAACAGGGTATCCTCTCTGTCCACCCCCAACCCCTATCCCTCCTCTTGGCTTTAACTCCACGGTTAGTTTTGCATTTTCACTGAGGATCTGTTGCTTGAGCAATCCTATTCCTGGCACTAGTTTCTGTTTTAGAGATTTGCTGTTTTCAAGAAACAGGAGCCCAATTCTAAAATAAAGGGGTGGTGGTATAAAGAATGTAAAGAATCCAAACTGCAGGAAGTTTAGGCAGATTTTGTTACCCTTTATCCCTCACTGGGCCACATTGTCTGGATTCTGCACACCCGCTTCTTTCCCTTTGGAGCTTGGCTTCTCTGAAGATTTCCTCCTTTCTGCTTCCTTGCAATTTAGGCTTTCCCAGGGCTTTGGGCCCCGTGGAGCTATTTCTGACCTAGCTCTTTGCTTCCAGTATACCCTGTTTGTTCCTTATGATTCAAAATCTGAAACGGGTTGATATTCTCAACCTGGGCCAACTGTCCACCCCAGAACAATGACCTGTGGCTCAAATGGTAGAATCTCCAAGAACAAAATAGCCTCATGTGCCCAGACCTTTGGGGAATGAAGGGCACTTCCAACAAAGAAAGCATGAGCTAAGACCCCTGACCCTGTTACCTAGACTGATGAAAATGCAGCTGGCCTGAAAAAAATACTGTTTTTTCAGTGATATTAACTGGAAATACTTTCTGATCCAAGAGATAGCATCCAGGTTCATTGTAAAAAATTTTAGTTTGGGGCTTCTTTTTTGAGCAGTTCTAACTGTAAGAATTAATATTTCACGACTTTTACTCTTTCTTAGCTATCCTCCAAATGACAAAGAGAAAATTTACTTTTTAAAAATAGAATAAAGCGCCTATTTTGTAAATCTCATATGGGTTCTTTGGATTCATAAATCTAAGACATATTATGAGATCTTTTCTGTATCTTTCAAAACTTACTATCTCATTATCCTAGGAATTATTTAATCATTACTAATCAATTATTCCAAACTATGCTATAAAAATAAAGACTAAAATAAAAAGGAAATGGAACATTGATGGAATTACCTAAAAAGATACAGTGATAGGAAAATAAATGATCATTATTATAACATCCTTCAGTTTTAATATAGCATTGCCAAAGTATTACATCATCTTTCAAAAAGGTATGAAAGTCTGGAGAAACACCATCTTTAGAGTCCTTTTTGTTTAATTTTTAGTGAATACAGTTAAGAGTTCAGAATTTTTCATGTTTTACCCATGATAGCAAGTAGAAGAAAACAGAAGAATTTCCACCATCATTAAAGCAGCAGGTGAACACAGAGAGACAGAGGGCAGGCAGTACTCTAGACCCTAGATGACGTTGGTGAAATTGATCATGTAAGCAAAATCTCAGACCATGAGTCTAAAGATGCACGTTCTAGGTGAGTTTTCTCATACTCAAGGATGAGGGAGTGAACCATATATTTCCAAGGACAACAAGGAAATAGTATTTCCAGCCAGGTACTCAATGAGAAGAGCTTAATCATGCAATATTTTGTGACAAGAACCTGGACCATTTGATTTTGCTAAATGCTGTAACAGTATTTGATCTTTTATGATGTTTATCCACCAAAGTTTACTTGACATAGTTCCTAAGTTGAAAAATGCTAAAGATAGCTATGTGCACAAAGGTGATTTAAAAAATCAAAAGATTTAGAAATGAAAAAAAATCATTCTAATTGGTGCTTATAAATCTACAAATGAAAATGCTTTACAATAATCGCCATCATTCAATAAAATTATGTCATTAAAGCTTTAGACTTTATTTTAAATTTTTTTTTTTTTTTTTAAGAGATGGGGTCTCACTCTGTCATCCAAGCTAATTTTTGCATTTTTAGTAGAGACGAGGTTTCACCATGTTAGCCAGGCTGGTCTCGAACTTCCAACCTCAGGTGATCCACCAGCCTCGGCCTCCCAAACTGCTTGGGTTACAGGCATGAACCATTGCACCCAGCCTGTTTGCTCATTTCTTCTGAGCACTGAATCACTGTCCCTACTTTTTACACAGGGAAAGCAGTTTGCCAGCCTTGCATGTTGACTTTTTTAAAAAGCAGAGGCATGTGAACATTTCACAATCCTCACATTTTCTAACACTTTTATACATTCTTTGTGGCTAAGGTTTCCTGGAGGAAGTGTCACGGGGAGGGGGAAAAGCAATCTCACATGTATTCAAATTTTCTGGAGCCACTTTAAAAAAATAATCCTTTGAAAGTGATTTTATGTTGCCTAAATATAGATTTTTTTTAAAAAATTGATACTATTTAAAAAATTTAATGTTAGGCATTTGGACTTTACCAAGATCTTCAGATTTAAAAAATATATCTTAACTCTCATGCCAGGAAAAATAGTAATCACCATTTACCATCTAGTTCCAATGAATCTTAAAACTTTAAAAAATATATATTTTAAGGTCATGCCTCTAATCCCAGCACTTTGGGAGGCCGAGGTGGCCGGATCACAGGTCAGGAGTTTGAGAACAGCCTGACCAACATGGTAAAACCTCGTCTCTACTAAAAATACAAAAAATTAGCCAGGCTTGGTGGCAAGTGCCTGTAATCCCAGCTACTCACGAAGCTGAGACAGAAGAATCACTTGAAACCGAAAGGCAGAGGTTACAGTAAGCCGAGATCACAACACTGCACTCCAGTCTGGGCAACAAGAGTGAAACTCTGTCTCAAAAAATAAAGAAAATATATTTTAAGTTATTTTATGAATAATATACTGAATTATAAAGAGCTAGTTTAAAAAAATCAACTTTATTAGAAATTTTAGTAAGAATTTAAACACAGTAAACATAATTTTTATTTTATATTTTCTTAGTGTTGAAGGTAAAAATGGGCAATGTTGGTTGAATGTAAGTAACTGCTCAATATGTGCCGTGAATGAACCTGGAGGATATCCACCTTGTAAATAATGATTCCATATCTCAGATATATTTCTTTTAGGTCCCAGTTCCTTATTACTTCCATTTCTTCTTGTGCTTGCATTGCCAAAATGCAATACCTCTTAAAACTTTGAGCCAACAAAACCACAATGAGATACCATCTCACACCAGTTAGAATGGCGATCATTAAAAAGTCAGGAAACAACAGGTGCTGGATAGGATGTGGAGAAACAGGAACACTTTTACACTGTTGGTGGGATTGTAAACTAGTTCAACCATTGTGGAAGACAGTGTGGCGATTCCTCAAGGATCTAGAACTAGAAATACCATTTGACCCAGCCATCTCATTACTGGGGATATACCCAAAGGATTATAAATCATGCTGCTATCAAGACACATGCACATGTATGTTTACTGCGGCACTATTCACAATAGCAAAGACTTGGAACCAACCCAAATGTCCATCAATGACAGACTGGATTAAGACAATGTGGCACATTTACACCATGGAATACTATACAGCCATAAAAAAGGATGAGTTCATGTCCTTTGTAAGGACATGGATGCAGCTGGAAACCATCATTCTCAGCAAACTATCACAAGAACAGAAAACCAAACACTACATGTTCTCACTCATAGGTGGGAATTGAACAATGAGAACACTTGGACACAGGAAGGGGAACATCACACACTGGGGCCTGTTGTAGGCTGGGGAGAGGGGGGAGGGATAGCATTAGGAGATATACTTAATATAAATGATGAGTTAATGGGTGCAGCACACCAACATGGCATATGTATACATATGTAACAAACCTGCATGTTGTGCACATGTACCCTAGAACTTAAATTAAAAAAAAAAACAAAAAAAACCTTTGAGCCAAGCATGGTGGCTCAAGCCTGTAGTCCCAGCCATTTGGGAGGCTGAGGTGGGAAGACTGCTTAAGCCCAGGAGTTTGAGGCTTCAGTGAGCCAAGATGGCACCACTACACTCCAGCCTGGACAACAGAGTGAGATTCTGTCTCAAAAAATATATATATATATGTAATATCAAATGATGAAGAGACATGGAAGAAATTTAAATGCATATTACTAAGTGATAGAAACCAAGTTGCAAAGGCTACATATTAAATGATTCCAACTATACCATATTCTGAAAAAGGCAAAACTATGAAGACTGTAAAAAGATCAACAGTTACTAAGGGTTGAGTGGGGGAAGGTGAAGGGTAGAGATGAATAGGCATAGCACAGAAACCTTTAGAGGCAGTGAAAATACTCCCTGATAATATAATAATAGGTGCATGCCATTATACATTTGCTTAGACCCATAGAATGTACAACACCAAGAGTGAATCAATGTGAAGTGTGGACTTTGTGTGAAAATGCCTTGTTAGTATAAGTCCATCAATTATAACATATGTACCACTCTGATGAAGGATATTGATAATGGGGGAGTCCTGCCTATGTGGGGGAAGGGGGCATATGGGAAATCTCTGTACCTTCTCATTTTTGCTGTGAACCTAAAACCTCTCTAAAAAATAAAGTCCTTTTATGTAGGGACACTTTCAAAAATAACCCATCCTTACATGACAGAATGCTTCAAATGTTCTTATCCTTGTGACTTGTAGTTTTTGGTAACCACAGCACTATCTGAGAAATCCAATTTATTACAAGTACTATTTTCTTGTCTTTAAATGGCCTTTGTAGGATGGTCTTTGTCTACACTGCTTTAAATCACTAAGGAATACAATTTTCTTCCAAGTTATCTTAAAAATTAAAGTTTGAATTATGTATATAATTTTAGATTATCAAGTTAATAGATTTTTTTTGCCATTCTAGAATTGTGAAATTAGGAGTCCATTAAAAAACTATAAACTTTTCAAACATACAGAAAAGTACAAAAAAATCATATATCAAACAACTGTGTCCTGACACCTAGACTTAATAAATGTTAATATTTGCTTCAAGTTTTTAGTTTTAAAGAACTAGGCCAAGTGCAGACATAGATAAAATCTATCCCTTTCTCTTTCTCTCTTTTCCTCTCAAACATACCTCCCCCCCTCCCCTCTCTCTCTCCAGTGAGAATCACATTCCTGAAGTTCATATGCATCATTCTCAGGCATTTTTAGCATTGTTTTGTTTTTAACACATTCTGTTAATTATATCATATTTGAAACTTGCTACATTGCACTAAATATTGGTTTTGAGTTTTAACCATACTGATTGATGTAGCTCTACTTTACCAATTTAAATTGCTATTTAAATATCTCAAATATATGAATAAACCAGAGTTTATTTATTCATTTCCCAAGCAGGAGATACCCAAGTTGTTTCTACTTCTTGTATTTCTTATACAGGATCCTGACCTGTATGTACTAGCCTCTGGAGTGAGTAGCTATCCCAGCATATAGCTTCCAACTATGGAAAATAAGCTACCTAAAAGATTTACTAGAATGTAATTTTAAAAGAGGGATGAAAATTAAGTTATTTATGTATTACTGACAAAACCATACAAATATCTAGCAGTATACAGGAAAGTATAACCAATCATAAAGTGTAGTTTTGATTTTTAACTATGGCAATTCTGTTTCTTTCCTATATCATCTCAGTTAATTTAAACATCTAGGCTTTAATAGCCTGGGAATTATGCTTTGAAATTCACTGCATTGCTAAAGAACTCCAGCCTTCATGTGGCAGCCTATTAAATAGCAGCTTTTCACTGCCTTTTTTTTTCTCCTGCTCTCAGAATCCTGATCTCATTTTTCTGCCTCAATAGAAAGACAAGGGGTAGATGAACTCTCATGCCAATTAACAAATCTAGAGAAAAAAATATGACTGATGCTTGAAAGGTCATGGCCTCTGACCTTTATTTACCTGTATAAGGTAAAATCTAAACAAAGGAATTAAAAGAGCATTCATTCTGTTAACCTTCGTCACTTGGCTGAGACTATCAAATCAATGTGTTATTGTGATTAAAAAAAGGAATTATAGAAAGTCTATTCATTCAACATGTATGGAATAACAAGGACTGTGCTGGGCTGGGAATACACTGATGGAATTTCTGCTCTCCTAAGCTTTAACTAGTATGTGTTCTTCCCCATAGCACTGACAACAGCCCTAGTTGCTTCAAGAAAATTAGGGGGTTCCAGAAACACCCAAGAAGCATAATTAACAGGATCAAGAGGAGGCATGAATGAAAACAAGCAGGAGAGGTAAACATTATTAGGGTTTGTGTATAGTTTAAGTATCCCCTATCTGAAATGCTTGGAACCAGAAGACTTTTCTATTTCAGAATTTTTCAGATTTTGGAATATCTGCATATACATAATAAGGTATCTTGGGGGATGGGGCCCAAGTCTAAACATGAAATTCATTTCTGTTTCATATACCCGTTATACACACAGCCTGAAGGTAATTTTGTACACAAAATGAAGTTTTGCATTTTGACTGACATTCCTCACGTGAGGTCGGACGTGGAATTTTCTACTTGAGGTGCCATGCTGGCGTTCAATTTCAGATTTTGGAACATTTCAGATTTCTAATTTTGGGATTTGTGATATTTAACCTGTATTCATTATGCAGCTTTTGTATGCAAATTACAGAAAACTTCTATTCAACTGGCTTAAACTACTGGAGGGCTTATTATTATATGTAAAGAAAAGTCCAAGTTGGTTAATTCACAAGCTCTGTAACATTGTCACTGAGGACCTAAGTTCTCATGTTTCTGATCTGAAGCCTCTAGGCCACTTCATGGTGGCAAGATGGCTGCCACACTTCCAGGTACCACGTCCAGATAAAACAATATAGGACAACAGAAGAAATAGACCTCTTATGTCTCATTGGCCAGAATTGTATCACATGTTTCTTCCTAAACTAATTACTGGCAAGAAGAATAAATGTTTATGATTAGCTTAATTTAGCTCAATTAAAAATGATAACCCACATGCCTAATGTTCTCTATTTGTAACTGGAAAAAACAATACTGTACAAACCAACTGAAGGAGGACAAGCATTGTGTAAAACTCAGGGGTATTCAGACACTGATATGAATGGGAAATTAAAATCTCTGTGTTAAACAAATTGATTAACAGATTTGCATTTGATATTTCTAGCTGAAGATACTAGTTACCTGCAATAGGGAGACAAGATTAACTTTGGAAGGTGCCTATTCTTCCATAAACCACAAATCTTCCTGATATTTTCTTGCTCTCAGCAATAATTACAAATCTGAAACTTCAAATGGGAAATATAACAGTAATTAGGCATCACTCAATAGTTAAACTCTTATTCATTTCATCAAGGAAACACCGTTACCGAAAGGACACTCTTCTCCCTCAAGAAATAAAAGTATGTTCCTGTTTTATATTTTGCCAATGAGTCGAATTTTATGTTTTATGTTAATTATTATAGTAGAAGAAATTCTTCTTGGATAAAATGATACTGCTGACAATACAGCAATAATCCACTGAATTTGTAGCATATTTTATGTTTTCAAAGTGCTTTCTCATACAATAATCTGAGTTACATCTCATCTTACTCCGGGAAGGAGTATGTAACAGTGCTGATTCCTCATCTTTTAGATGTGAGAACTGGGACATGTCAAGAGTTAAAAGATTACCCAAGCTTCATGGCTAAGTAGTTAAAGGATCAGGATTAAAACTGAATTACTTTATTCCTAATCCAATGTTTTTGGACCAATTTGGCAAGATCTTGTGTAATTTAAAATTATGTGATGCTATGCAAGGCTATTTTAAAAACTAAAAATAATCAGAATCTCACTTCTGAATAAATTCAAATATAAAAATCTTCTTTCAGATTTTACCTTCTCCAATCTAGCCCCAGCTATTAGGTCCCTGAAATTTAGGGACCTTAGATTTTTTTAGGTTCAAATGTTCTTTTTCCAAATGGTTCTATCCCTTTTCCCTCTTAGATACATATTCCGTATTAACTCAGAATTCAGCAAGCCTCAGCCTGGACACTTGTGTGACTTTAAATCCTACTTTAAAAGTTCTGAAAATATTTGGAAAGAGTCAAAAGTCAAAATGAAAAAGACCAAGAGTACCTAAAATTGGGCTGGAAAAGGCAAATTTGAGAAAAATCTCACTAGAAGGAATCTAGTGCAGGAAAAACAACTCTCCCACTTTCCTGGATTTCAAGGAGCAGAAAAGCAAAGAAATGTCATGAAGCATCAAACAGCCCCTGTCTTTCAACAGTGATGGATGGTTGATAGGAAGCTAAACAAAGCAACAGGTTCAAAGAAAGATATTTTTTTTTAACTAAAGCTAGAAGGGAGGAACAAACATTTCCTTGGGAGAATTGTGACATGTCTTTTCCCTTTGGGAACGCTGATTTAAGTGGAGATTATAGAGAACATAAAATTTACATCTCCTGCTTGGACCGGACTCCAGTATCCAGTGGCCCACTCAAAATCTCCTCCTTGGATGTCTGGAGTCATGTCAACTCTGCACTTTGAAGACCGAACTCCTGATCTTTTCCTCTGACCTGCTCCAGTCACGTCTTTCCCATCTCAGTGCATGGCAATTCTCTTCTTTCCAGGCCCTTGGGTCAAAAAACCTTGAGGCCGTCTTTAACTCCTATCTTATATTTTGTCAGAAAATGCCGTGGTCTCTACATTCAATATATATTCAAAATCTAACCCTCTCTCATTGCTTCGCTGCTACCACGCCAGCTTGAGCCGCCATCATACTAATCCCCTGGATCACTGCAAAAGCCCCCTGTGGTCCCCCTGCTGACCTTGCCATTCGGCTCTCTATTTTTAACACAACAGCCGGAATGATCCTTCACAATCGGAAGTCAGTTCACGTCACTTCTTTGCTGAAAATCCTACAATGGATTCTCAGTTCACTCAAGAATAAAAACCAAAGTCCTTCCAAAGGCCTAGGCCCCTACATGATCTGCCTGGCCTGCACCACCCCCCTTCCTCCTCTGACAAGTCCCCTTTGACTCCTGAGCCCCACCACACTAGCCTTCTCACTGCCTAGATGCTCTCCTGGGTTACTGTTCCATATCCCCTCATATCTTAGCTGAAATCTTACTTTCAATGGGATAGGATTGCCAGACAAAATACTGGGCACCCATTAAATGTGAATTTCAGATAAGCAATGAATAGCATCTTAGCACATGCCCCAAATTCCCAAATTTAGCATGGGACGCACATATACAGAAAAAGTTTTGGCTGTATATCTGAAATTCACATTTAACTGGGTGTCCTGTTGTTGTTTTTGACTTTTTTCCTCCATTTGGTAGCCTTACAATGGTTTCTACCCTGATCCGGGCACATCCCACCTCCCCTTCACCCCAACTCCAGACTCCTCTTACCTGCTCTATATTTTTTTTTCCCTTGTAACACTCAGCATCTTCCAACAAACTACCTAATTTACTTAAATATCATGTGTATTGTCTGTCTCCCTCTTCTGGAAAATCATCTTCAAGTAACCAGTTCCAGCAGAAAAGCAAGATTTAATTTGTGGTGAAATAATTTTATTTTTCGGCGTATTTTTTCCCACTGTGTTGGAGTTGGAAGTTTTTTATGAAAGCACATGGGAAAACATAGGTGTTTCTATCTTTCCACTCTTAATATTGGTACACATCTAATACATAGGCACATAGGTTAATATAATTGATTCCCATTCAAAGCTAACCATGTGCTGTGAACTGTAGTAAAGAAGTATGTCTTCCAAAAAACACACCATACACATAGTTGACAAAAGAGAGAATTCCAATGGGGGGGAATAATGGTTGCCTTTAAAAAAATCCAAAACATTTTGATTGAATTGCCCAATTATGTCCCTTCTTTCATAGCAGCCAAATACAGGTAATTATTATATTTAAAATTAATAAACTTTTTTCTGCAGTAGAAAGGCCATCTGTTGAACTCTGTCATTCAGTAAAAGCTATAGAAAATGTAACCACCTTGTTCTTCATTTATTCATTGAACTTATTGTCATTGTTTAGCTGTCATGCATGCAGCACTGTGTGATACGATGGGGCAGGAAGAGTGTGAGAGGGACCTTTGAGAGGGAAGAAGGGTCCAGATTTTAAAAGCCTTGCAAAACACTGGCTTAAGGAGTCGGTGGGAAGAGCAGGTGGATGGCCGGATCAGAGTTGCTTGTTAGAAAAATCACTCTGGCTTCTGGCTACAGTGTGCAGAATGGATTACTATGCTCGGGTACATTACATTTGGTTAACAAGTTATTATTGTAAACAGGGTCTTAACCTCTAGGCCTCAAAGCAAAAATTTCAGAAAAGGGTATTGAATAAGCCACAGACCTGTTTTTAAATATCTTATTATCGTCTGTTTAAATGTAGTTTTTAAGGTAATTATCTGTATAGCAAACATCTGCAATTTTATTCAATTCAGTGAATTTTTACTAATAGATAAGAGGCAAAAATGGAGAAAAAGGAAGAAAGAACTGGCAGGAACTAACAATTTTGAGTAGTGCATGAGGACTTCTCATGCATTATCTTATTTAATCCTTACAATAAGCAAAGAGGTTACTGTATTATTATCTCTATTTGCAGACAGGAATTTGAGACTCAGAAAGGTGAGAAGGCCTCTGTAAGAGACAGGGCTGGGTAGCCTGCCCTTATCCTCTCCAAAGGCCATGTTCTTGCCTCTGTAACAAATGGCAGATACATTTATAGAACTGCTAAGTTAGGCAGCAGATGAGTAGGAGAAAGGCTGAGATAACCTTGAGTAAAAACAGAATAACAGGGAAAATGTATAGGCCAAAGGTAGGAAAATTAATCGGCAAAAAGAAGTATGAGAAATTACCCTCTTGAAAAGACCAAAAAGGCAACTGGCTTCTCAAATGAAGAGATATAGGGATGATCAACTTTGAATTTTTCAGCACATTCCAAGTACAACCATAACAGAATTTCCATTGAACTACAGAATTCAAGAGATGGTCTTCTTGCTGAGGTACTAATATTAAAGATGAACTGCTACAGAAAAGAAGCCTACTTATTAACTTATTTTACACAACTCCTCTCACATGCCCTGGTATTTGACATTTGCGCATGAGGCTTGATCAGCACCATATCCTCTGAAAGCTAGCTTTAGTAGATATGGCTGCCTGGCAGGATAACACTCCTTGCTATAGGGAATAGAAGGTATCCCATCCCCAAAAGAAACTTTCACTCAGGTTTATGCCCCCAAACTCTTTGGAGGGAGATACTGTCACCCTGACTGCATGCCCTTTCTAAGACATAGGCTAATCCAGGGTTAGTTGGGCAGACAATGGTCACCCATATATTGAGATGTGAAGAGCATGGGAACTGTCTCCTTCTTTAAAGCAGCCTCCCTCCTGCCCAGTAGAGATCTTGAATTAATCTGTGTGGTTGAGTCATTACCCCACTCACTTCATTCACTGGGCACTCAGCTACCAAAAACTCCAGGGAATGGAGCACTAAACTGCTGAGCTCTGATGGGGAGAGTGTGGTGGGGAAGGCACTGGCCCAGGGTAATCAGGCTTAACAAGAAGGCCAGCTAGGCAGGAAGCAGGTGAATCTATTTAAGTAAAGAGGACAAGGCTGCATATCCAATGTACCACAGAGAGTTGTGTACATAGAGTGTACAATCGATGTTTCTTATATAATTGTTGAGGTGTTATGAGAAGTAGGAATTAGGGGTCAGTCCCCAAACTACTGCTTATTTGACAGGTTTTTCTCTAGCTGTATCTGAACAGACAAAAAAATTGCTTAGTTGAGCAATGTGGTGGTGAAGGTAATATATGCCCTTCCCATGGGATATGCTATGAGCCGTGTGTGAGCTTTTGTCTTCCAAGTATGAATGGATATGTTTGTGCCTCTCTACTTATTATTAACAAGGTACCAAAGACAAAGGTGGAAGAGAAAGAGGAGGAAAGAGGCAAGAAAAAAATATACCAATACTCTTAGCTCCTTCCTGGCCTCTAAGGCTTGTGTGCACCTTTGTCCCGGAGGCAGCGTTTATTGAAGAATACATTTTTGCTGAGAGACTTAAAATCTAACTGGCATTAGCTACCTAGAGATGGAAGGGGGAGTCTCTGAAAATGTTGATTTAGTAAACTAGCCAGCAGTCAGTACACTGGATGAGAACAGAAGGAGGAGAGAGAAACATTCCCTCTGCCAGAGCATTTTGCACATAATTAAAGTAGAGACTTTGATTCATAGCAGGGCAATTTTAGCATACCTGACACAGGGCTTGACTCGAGCTCCCTCAATGTCTCTTCCAGTGCAGTTATGCTATTAGCTTTCATAATATTCTACATAAGGGAAAACATGTTTCTTCAAGCTATTCTAATTTTCAATTATTAAAGAGCTTTGAGTTTAAAAGTTCACCAAAAAACCCATCATGACCCATCTTGGACATTACCCTTGTCTAATGGGTAGTAACAAGTTCACTCTTTCAGACACTCAGTCCACATTACTTAAACATTCATCTGCCCCATTTCACACTTGGAATGGGCTGTGCAATAAACATATTTGATCTTTTCTTTATTGTCTGCTTCAGGAATGTATGCAGGATTTTCTTCTTTGCTGCATAGGAGCAGATTTCTTCTTTGCAGTGTAGGAAGTGATTCACCTCTAGGAGGCTAATTTTTTACAGTTGAGTGCAGGATCTTAATAAATAAACCAAAAAGTGAAGTGCTACTTTGAACAGCCCTCACACCAGCAGGAAGAATCAGTGAATGAGGAACCATGGAAGACTGTTCACTACATACCCATTTACTCCAAAATATTATTTGGATCAGCATTGGATATTTTTAATAAATTATAAGTGATTCTTCTTTCTGTATTAATTAAGAACTTACACTACTCTTCAAGTGTTTTAACTCCCCCAGTGCCAAGCTTACGTCCTCTGGATTAATCCTGATGCATGAAGAGCTTTGAAAACATAACAATGGTAAGCAACAACCCTGAGTGATTAAGAAATCAAGATGTGTGCAGGTGCTGGTAAAACACACACACACACACACACACACACACACACACACACACAAATACGGCAAATGGAAATCAGAAAAATTGCCCGGACATACTGTCAGAACAAGCTAAAAATTTAAGGCTTGGAGTATGCTAGATTTACATTACATCTCACTTTAGAAGAATGTGTTAGAGGAAGAAGGCCAGGAAGACTATGAAAAAGCAAAGCTCTTAGCAGAGGGCCTACCGCAGAGGAAGTACTCAAGAAAAATTAGCATGAAACAAAGAAAAACAATGACAAAAGATAGAGATGAAGAGATAGCAATTAAAAGAAAACGACTTTTCCGTGGTTATTTTCTACAGTAGATTTATAGCACAAAAGGCCGGACTCAAAGAATCTTTTGTCCAAGCTGGTGACATCTGATGAGGTATCCTAGATATGGCTATCGATGTACGCAGCCTATTTCACTTTAACCAGTCAAGGATTAAAATCATTCTTTGTATGCCAACATAATACTCTCTTTCTGTAATACAAGACTGTTTCTCCATGCATCGTCTCAGTTTGGAGAACTGGGAGCAGAAAAATGGCTTCCTCCAAAGCATTTCTTTTCTGTTTTGTTTTCTCCAAAGGAACTCTGAGAGGATGGCCACTGGGATTTTCAGCCCAGATCCTGTAAACCAGAGGCTTCCTTAACAAGGAAGGAGACAACCAACACATAGTGATACTAAAGTATCTCCACTTAACAGAAACAGAGAACCAGGACCAGAGAAAACAGAGAACAGAGAACTCCTCCCTCAGGGTTTCCCAGCAATGATCTCCCTAACAGTCTCATGGTTAAAACAGTAATCCCATTAAGTCATACTTTTATGGAATAAGAACATCCCCTACAAAGCTAGATGCTTCTGATTTTGCTTACCTTTTCCACAACATGCACGATCTCTTCACTGATAAATTTTTCATGGCAATAATACATAATTTGATAAGACTTTCTTGAAAAATGCCCAATGGAAAACTTAAACAGTGTTTCCTTTGGTCTCTCGCAGGGTAAGCCCCTGTCCACAGGTTCAGTTAGTTCTAAGAAATCATCTTAAAACTAAATATGTATACACTTCCTTCCTGACAGCCAATGTTCACTTTTACCTAAGCATAACTGAGCAATTGGAGTTTTTCAGTGGGTTACAGAGTGGAAAACAAATACAAGCTAATTTCATGGAATAATCTCTCTGGGAAGAAAGATACCATATCAAAACAATCCCTTTGGTAGATCTTCAATTAAACTGTACTGTATCATGGACAAAACACTCATCATAACTAGGAATAGATAGGTTTCAAATGTATTATGTACAAATCATCTAATTTTTCCAGGTTAATGAATATAATTTATCCATCTTTGGTTACTGAAGGGGTTACACAGGATGAACAAAACTTAAGAGTTCATCCATTTCATTTCTGTTGATTTGCCTCTATTTGTTTGGCTTTTATGTCCATGTAATTGATTTGTATAAATCTGTCCAAAGCAGATGGGTAACTGCTCATGACACTTGCAAACCATTTAGATTATTATTGTACTAATGTTTATTCAAGGCCAAATAGGGAGAACATAAAAGGTGTGATGTTCAACTTAGCATAACAATATCATGAAAAATTGATTTGGTCTCAGCAGCAAAATAGATACTCTCTAACAATCAGTTTCATAAGTGCAGGTGAATTGCTTCTGTCTGTGTGGCTGGACTAGTTACCCAAATTAATTATGGCACCATTTTCCAGTTTTACAACATAATGCAAACTCTCCAAGAGCATAATAGAAAGACAGTCATCTCCAATGCTACTAGATGTTAACATTTACATTGAAGACTTATATCTCTCCTCACACTTTTGAACCAGAGGATTAAAAAAACAATCATCTGCTAAAAATAAGTAAATAGATAGATACACATTTGAGAACCCAGAGAGAGCCATCGTCTACTCAAATAGCACACTGATAGCATTGATTCTGTTTTTTTTATTTTCAAGGAATAGACTGTGATTATAATTCACTACACAAAAGTATATTTTGTTCTGTGTTTAGATTTGACACTTGCATAGATCTAAACAAATTTAAGTGCCATTGTTTAACAGACAAATAGAGATACATTATTTTCTTTATGCCACCAGAAGCTAATTAAAACTGTTTCCTTAAAATCCTGATCAGTTAAAATGCTTTGGAAGCACTGGAAAATTATTTTAATTTTTTCCCCCAAGTGCTAATGATCAACTCAGCCTATGACATAGACCGGAGATGTCACAAAGACACTTAAGATGTGTGCCCAAGTAAGTCCAGCTTGGAAGTGGGTATGCCTAAGTGAGAGGAAAACCAAATGACCTCTAATATTTGACCTCACTGTGGTTGAATCTGTTAAGGTCTGACTAGTACTTTTTTTTCCTCTGGACAAAAGGGAAGACTACACTTCCCAGATGCCTTTGCAGTTTGAGAGGAACCATGTAACTGAGTTCTGGCCAATGGAATGTGCGTGGAAGTGAATAGCATGGTGTACGCTATTTCCTGACCTAGCCATTACCCTCCTGGTTCTTTCTTACTAGGTTTTGTTTGAGGCCAATCCAAATTTACATGAGGAAACTTAGGTTTACTTTAAAAATCAGATAGAATTTTAGGTGATTAGGCTGAAACTCTCTAACCAAAAAGGGTTTAGAATCCTTGAAGAGTGAAAGTTGTCTAGGCCAATCTAATAAAAGCTATGAGCATCACAATAAACTCTGTTTTTTAAAGACTATGTGTCTTGGAAACTGAAAGTTCCACCTATAAAACACACATTTCTGAGTATCAAGGCTTAAGACACAGTCATATAGAAAGGTTTTTAAAAACTCTACCACGTATAATGCAATTTTACTTTTGATTATTGTGAAGTCAGAATTCCAAATGCCTGAGATTCACCATTCTGAACATCAGTGTTCTTTGAACAGCACTTCTGATGCAGAAAGTATGGGTGACAGCTGAATTTAGAGCAGCCCATGCCATTCCCTAAATTGCATTTTTAATAAAACCCTTAAATACAAATTTTTATTGCTTCTCTCTTTCTATGATGTCACCCAGACAAAGCCACTTCAGTTATTTTAACTTTCCTACATATTTATTGCAGATGAACAGGAATTTATTTTATATACATTACTTCAAAGTATTCTTATCATAAAATCTGTATTTATACCCTTCTCACAAAGACCAATTAATAGACTCTTTCCATAAGTAAAGGGCTATTTAACTTACAGAAATATAAATGATGCCATGCCTGTACATACTGATATTTTTAAAACCTCAATTTAAAAGGTGACAGGTTTTAACAATGATGGATACGGCATTTAACAACTAACTCTAAAGTATACTTTAAGTCCCACATTTAAGTACTGCATAAAAGTTACTTTCTTTGTTTCCTTCTTTTATTCATCTATTTATAAATTCAAGGTCTTTGAAATGTTTTTCCTCTTATACTTAATGTAGCTTGATCTTTGCTTAGAAAAATACATTGCTACATTTATCAATTTTCTGATCGCTTCTTAAACAATGTTAGCTTATAAAATGCTAGTCCTCTAATGTAATGGTAACACTACAAAAAGTTATATTTTTTAAACCTTTTCCCCTTAAATGAATAATTATTGCTTAAAGAATAGTTTCTTCCAAAGGTGGTATTTGAATGGTATGGTCCATAATGCCACATGATAACCTCAGAGAGTGAATGAGCTTGTCACTAAGGCATCTAATCCTCTAGGCAAAAAATAAGAAAATGTGTTAGGACATAATTAAATACTTACTTTTGGGGAAAATATAGGAAAAGAAACTTCATCTTTTGTCAAACATACTTTTGTTAACCCAGACTTTGCCAGATTTGCAGCATGTCAAAACTGGTTCGTTCCTTAGCCATTTAAGAACCAAGAATGCACACTCATTGTTCATGACTAGTTTCCGCTCGCCTGTGACAAAACAGCTAGTTGGAGAGTCAGCCTCGGTCAGTGTCTATTTAGGGCAAAATGTCAAAAAAGAATGTCCTGCATTTGGGCTCAACAATAATGAACATGGCTAAATCTGAAAATTAACAAAAGAAAGTGAACAGCTTTTTAAATTCTGAGAACATTAGATTCTGGTGTCCTTTTTGTTCCGATTGTTGTGGCTTAACACTCTGAAAAGACCACCTGTTGGGCAGCCATTTTGTGATTGTATTGAATGCAGTGATTGCATAAAAGAACACTTTCCAAAATAACCTGGTATTATTATTCACTTATTTTGTAGTAAATCTGCATTCAAAACCTGCATTAAAATATGAGGCTTTTCTCCTACGTGAAATTTAAAGCTATAAGTTTGATGGAAATGCATACTCAACTGCAAATGCATGATTTTGTGGTCAAATGCATTATACTAAAAAATGAGTTCAAGTAAACCTTTGATATGGCAATTAGAGAGTACGCTGAATAAAGTGAAACAGTTGAAAGTGGTGCATAGCAGACAGGGAATCCCAGAGGAAATGACAGAAAACTGATAGCATGTAATTATTAGACTGACACAGATAATGTAGTTGGAGAAAATTACTGTTGTCTATTAAAAAAATGTGATATCCTCAGCAATCCTGAAAGTATATTTTACTGGTATAATACCTCCGCTTTCATGAATAAAGGAAAATCCATGTCCCAAATTCACAGGCTTTGTAATTCATTTATGCTAAAAATCTCTCCTAGAACACAGTGTAAACAAAAACATCATTGTTTAAGTCCAACTGGTGGAAAATGCTAGTTAATGCTGCAAGTGACAACTAAGAAAACAAAAAATACTCCAAAGAGAAACTGTTCCTAAATAAAAAGATCATTTGTTATAACTATCCAATAAATGTTTTAAGAGCATGCATTTTGACATTGAAAATGACACGTATCAAAAATCATCTTTGGTGCATGAACACGTTTTGGATGCTTGATTTGATTTTCAGTTTTGTGGCTACTTTAGGATAATGTGAACAACAACAATTCTCTATTTCATGATTTTTATTACTATATGAGCCTGTAGAATTAATGCATGTTCTGAATTTGGAAAACACAATAACTTTCAAAATGTTTTTAAAAATTACATCAAATAGTTTCTAAGGATTCTTAAATATGTTACATATCAATTTAATACTGATTATAGTCTTTTTCTCAATATAATTTCATTTATTTTAAATTTGCTGTATGTAATGACCTAAGGTATATTATGTGGAATGAATGATTATATTGTCACAAACATCCAAAAGTTTTTCCTAAGTTTTTTATACTCACTCATCGCCTTACTTCTATACATTTTTAAAATAGTAAAGATTTTGCTGCATTAAAAGTGAATTGTAAGCCCTGGGCAACATGGCAAAAACATATCCCTACAAAAATCACAAAAATTAGCCAGGTGTGGTGGCATGCACCTGTAGTCCCAGTTACTTGGGATGCTGAAAGCTGGGAGGATTGCCCAAGCCTGGGACATAAGGCTGCACTGAGCTGTGAGATGACACCACTGCACTCCAGCCTGGGTGACAGAGACCATGTCTCAGAAAAAAGAAAAAAGAAAAAGTGAAGTGTTTCTTTAAAGAGAAAAAAATTAAACGTGCTTTCCCGAAGCCTTATTTCCAAAGTGGAAAAGACCACCACCAAAAAAAAAAAAGAAATTTCCAAACTGATTATGTTTGTAAAAAATTCTATTGTTGATTCATACAAAATATTTTGCTACATTCATCAATTTTCTGATAAGTTCCTTAACGCACAGAGACTCCAGTATAGTGTAAGTTCTGAATGTTTAGTCAAAGCATGAGTTTTAAAAAATTCCTTTCTCGGTAGATATAAAGGAAGACTTCCTTTTCTGATAAATAAGAACACTTGACTGTATTATCTAAAGAAAAGCTTACATCTTCCATATCCACAGGCAAATATGATTCCTTGTTTTCAAGAAAACTATTTTTTTCCCTTGTGTTTCAGGGCCTAATACAGAGAAATATAATGTCAAAATATAACCATGAGGAAAAATACAGCAAATATTCTGAAATAGGGAGGGTATTATAAATAACTTATTCATAAATTTGGGATTTTCATGGTGAAAAATTATGAATGCATTCAAATGTCATTGCTACGTGCCTAGAAGCTCAAGATAATGAAATTATCATTCAACTTTAAATTTTAGTTCATCTCTCATATATTTAACTCCCTAAAGATCTGTTTTCTTTACATAAATGCCACTCATTGGAATACGTACCGCTCCTCCACAAGAAAAGCCATATGAAAAAATGACAAAGAATATCATGTAACGTTTAAATCATGTCCTATTCTTGTGTTCGAGACCCTAAGAGGTCCGTAACTTAGCAAGTCAATGTATTAGAAAGCTGTTGGTGGTGCTGTTCTATGCTTAGACTAAAATATATTTCATTCTCCTAAAGAAAATAGCTTGTTGCAAACGCCCTCAAAACAAAGCCAAATTATATGCTATATAATAAATTAATATGAGTTTCCTGTTTGCTAAAAAGACTGAGTTCATGAATTTAGTTAGAATCGTGGATATAAACTTGAGTTTATGTAGAAAAGTAGGTTAGGCTTGGGAAAAGAAAGAAATATATCTTTATGAGAATCACAATATACTGGGGACTGTGAGGGTTAATAAGAGGTAAGGAGGAGGTGAAGGAAAAGGAGAGATGGAGGAAATAAGAGAAACTGAGCAGATGAAATAAAGGATTCAATGGAAGGTATTGTTGGTCACAGCTAGGTGTCAGAAACAAAACTAGAAAATGGGAACTGCTTCAACATTGGGAAGAAAGTGAAAAAAAATGAATGTATACCACATAGTAAAAAGAAAAAGAAAATAAGAAATAATAAAAAGGCTTTCAGGCTTTCCACAGAGCATATCTGTGAAAAAAAATAAAGCAAGCATGAAAGAAAAGAAACTGAAATTGAAATTTTCTCCAAAGGTATCTCATCCAGAAGGCTTCATTGTGCCTTCCCTTTCACATCAAGAATTTAATTTTGCATTCCCTTTGTCTGTCTTGAGGCACACTTCTAGTTTATTCCATGAATTTCTTTTTCTTTAAAATTCTCCTTATTGGCTAAAAGAAAGGAATAAAATTCAGATCTTTGCTCAGTCTCTTTTGTCCCAAGTTTAGGAAAGATGGGAATGTCTTATTCATGGACACTTGGGTATTTGCTCATTTTCTCTGCTATACCAGTAAGAGCCACCATTTTCATTGTCTTTAAGACACTCTCCTTGTGACATTAATAGACTAGCAGACTTTTTACTCTCAATTTACCATTAATCATTAAAGCTCCTTCTTTAATGATTATGGAATAGAACCTTTAATGTTCATGAAAAAAGGATGTAAGAAGTCATAAGTTAGATTGCTCTTATTAACCCCGGGGTTGTGTTTCTAGACCGAGGACACACATTATTTCTGATCCAAAAGTCTGTTCAGGTTGCCGGGAAAGCTGGACCTCCATCAGGAGGGGTGATTTATTTGGCGATATGAAGGCAACTCTAGAGCTTTACCTGAATAATCCTAAATTTGAGATTTGACTCTGGAAGGAGTCCTTCCTGACTCTTTTGCTGGTTTTGAGCTTACCAAATTGAGCTCACCAAATTTTGGGTTGTATTTGCATCTTACGGTTCATTCTGACCCAAGCTAACCTGCATCCTCAAAGGATGTGTGGCCAATAACTTCCCTAAGGTACAGCATACAGGAAAAGGACTAGGACCTGGGCAGCTACATGGGCTCACCAACTGACTCTCCAATCCTGCTCATATCGCCTGGCCCAGGAACTTGAGTTTATCACTCTATAAATTCTAGGGCATTGGTTATTTCTCACTTCACAGGATCACAAGCATATAGACTCATTGTCTTCCACTGACCAGCAATAGTACAACAGTATGGGGCATTTGTTGGGGCCCCATAGAATGAAGACACTACCATTCAGCTGATGATGCTGCCCCACATATTGTGCATCCTAGGCATGCCCATCCCCCACCAGTAACCTCAGGCAGCAGTCCTTATACTGAGCTTCTCTCTGGTGCCCATGGCAACCCCAGCTTTTAATGCTGAAATGTTACCACAGGGTTGCTTTTTGGTTTGGAGTTTTTTTTTTTTTTTTCTTCTTTCTGGAATCTTTTTGAAATGAACTGTTGATGTTGCAGTTTTTGCACATCCTTCAACTTGTGCAGAATTCACAGTCAGAACTTGTAAGCCTGAATTCAATCAGGTTTGCTAAGACGCACTATCTAAAAGCTGACTTATGCAAAAAAATAAATAAATATAAAAATAAAAGCCGACATGCACTCTTACTGATTAAACTTGCCTTTTAACGAAAGGACTTGGTATTTCAGAATTAATTTTCCTCCTTTCATATTTTTTCTTATTACAATAGAAAACTATTTTTGGGAACAAACTTTTGCAAATCTTTACTTCAAATTTATGTGAACATACACTGTATGTGTGTGCACATGCAAATACCCAAATGAATATAAAAGTACATATCCTGTATCTAAAAAGTTCTGTGTACCTTTCTTTTCAATTTATTAATTCTCTAGGCTAGCATATAAAGTGGATTGGCATTAGTTAAGGACAGAATCATAAAAATCTACTGTGTACCAATGTATTTTTTTAATTACTTATTACTCCTTTGTACATTCTTTAAAATCAATTTTTGATTTTAAAAAGAAGACACAAACATCAGTTTCTGAGAAGAAATTTACTAGGGTCCTGGCTGCATTTAATAATATTTCCTGGTTTAACATCTTTCCTCCCAGAGTGCACACTTAACAGCACACTGATTTAGGGCCCTCACACTTTCACTGAAATTATTTATCCATTTTTGCTTCTCTGATACAATTATTATTGTTTGAGCCTTTAAAAAACTGTTTTAAAATTGTATTCATTTAATGTGTCTGTCTTTAAGATATTAAAAATCTTTCACTTGTATGTCACCTGTTAAGGGAACGTATTCTATAAACTGCAATATAATGCCAAGTTAATTACAAGAGCCAGAACTCTATTCTGGAAGCACCCATCTCTGAAATGCAGCCGCTTCTTGGATAAAAAGCAACAGCTGTGTGAAAACATAGTGCTGCTAACACTGCACACCTGCTTAATGGAAAGGCTTTCTCTACCTGAATTTGCAGGGGGCAATTTTTAAAGCTGGAATGGGATAACCCCACATGGGAATTTGATCCAAACACTCAGGAGTAAATCTTGCCTTATAACACATGATGGATAAGGACATCCTTATCAAAGAGAGGCAGGTCCTTGCGGTGAAGAGAAAGGCTGCCTCCTATGGCATTATTGAGGGTAGCAGCCACAGGGCAATTTCATTCTTTTCTTGTGTCCACCCAAGATTCAAGTTGAACCTACCAGGAGTTTAGGCAAGACTTGGTGGCCTGCAGCAGTTGTAGGGAGGCAGTTACATACAGTCACTTGCTGCATATGAAGAGGAGCTTTCTGACTGCTTTTAGGAAGGACTAGCCCAAGCAGGAGGAAGTTTAACCTGACCGGTTTGCTAAGCAAGGCCAGGTAGTTACTATAAGAGATAGTCTTGGCTGGGTGCAGTGGCTCAGGCCTGTAATCCCAGCACTTTGGGAGGCTGAGGTGGGAGGATCTCTTGAGGCCAGGAGTCAAGACCAGCCTGGCCGACATGTTGAAACCCCATCTCTACTAAAAATACAAAAATTAACTGGTCATGGTGGCTCATGCCTGTAATCCCAGCTACTCGGGAGGCTGAGGCAGGAGAATTGCTTGAACCCAGGAGAAGGTTGCCGTGAGCCGAGATCACACCATTGTACTCCAGCCTGGGCAATAGAGTGAGACTCTGTCTAAAAAAAATAAATAAATAAAAAGAGATGGTCTTTTCCTGTGAAGGGTTCCATTAATTATCCATGTGGGCTGGAATTGTTTCTCTTGAACAGTTACTGATACAGATATTCAAACAGTTAATGAGACTCCATCTGTATAGGAGCTTCCAAGTGGGAGTGCAGGCTGAATTGATTAGTTTTAGATGTGAGGCTTTTAAGCAAGAAGAAAACCCAGAGTCCAAACAGCATTTGTAAAGTTCTGAAAAGACATTGCTACTAGAAATGGGGAGAGGAAAAAAAGAATACTTCTGAGCAAACCCTATTTTCTTTAAAATGAAAAACAATGGTAAAGGTTTCCATATGTAATTAAAATCTCATTCTGAAGTTACCACCGCCACTGGCTCCCAAAGAACTCAATTAACAGGAAATCGCAAAGAATATGGTATTTTCTTTGAGATGCTTTAAGAAATGCTCCTAAGTAGACAATGGGTTGGATAGTAACTGTTACCTACAAAAGGATAAGCAATTATGACTCATTCTAGGGAAAAAAGGGGAAAGGATAAGGCTAAAAAAAGTAGGTTTATAATATGGAAATTAGATTTTCAAGTGTGCATATTTATTATCAGATCTATACTGAAATCTGGGCTGTACAAAGTCTAACTTTACTAAAAAAATTACCTTACTTAAAAAAAAACTGCACTCTCTTCCCTCCTCCTTCTTTTAAAATATTTCATCTGAGAAAGGAAAGGTGATCACTGTACTCTCACCTCAGGTCTCCTTTCCCAGACAGGCTTTTTTTTTCTTACAGTTGAAGACTAAATACACAGTCCTGGGGACCAGCTCACTTTCCAGGAGTTGGTTCTCCCGATGTCCCTGACACTGGCAGGTTTAATTTCAAAGTATAGAAGGAGGCCTCCGCAGGTGTGTAGTCATTGTGGAAAGAACGGAAGAGACCATTTAGGTCACTCTGCATGTTAGCGAAGTTGAAAACCAAGCCACTAAGCAGTGAGTGATTTGATGAAGCAATGCTTCAGGTGTCTGCCTCTTTGAGTTCGCTGAAAAGTTGCATCTTAGAATTTAGCACCTGAAACAACCGAAGGCTTACGGAGGACCTTGACAGACTGGGGCGAGGAGGGTCTCTGCCTTCCCTGAAGACCCGGACCACCCTCCACACCTGGGCAAGGGCTGCAGCGGTGCCTGCTATTAGAGTTAAGCAGCAAGGGCAGCGACACCTGGGATGTAAAATAATAAAATAATAATAATTATAAATAAATAAACACTAGCAAACTACCTGTTAGTTTCTACCTGTGAGGACTTAAGAAGACTAAACAGCTCCTTAATTTCTGGACTTTCCCTTGGATCATAAAAGGAGACCCTGGGAATTTTCTGATTCCTTCTTTTTTTTTTTTTTTTTTTTTTTTTTTTGTCTTAATGGAGATCTTGAACTGCAGAGCCGCCGTGTCAGAACTCAGATGGTTAACATTCACTTCTTGCTGTTTTATTGCATATTACTGTGCGCGCCTGAGCAGCGGGAGCAGATTCGGGCAATTACAATCAAGTCAGGGCACACGCCGCGGCGGAGCAACACGAGCATGATGAGGATACTGATGAGGCACTTATCGAAAACCCCACATCATCCACACTCATCAGCCACAACATGTCACCCCAAATGAGGCATCAGCTGCCTTCAAAAGGCTCATTGCACAGTGTTTACTGCTTCCCTCGGACCCACTTTTGATTTTACGGTCACAACTGGGTTCAAACAGCAGCTGTCTGGCAAGGGCAGGTCTGCGGCTCCTTGCTGCTTCCGCGGGAGTTGGGAGTCCTGGGGCTTTGTCTGCGGAGCTTTGGGGAGCAGGGGCTGGCAGGGCGAGGGGCGCGGAAGGCAGAGAAGTGTCCAGTTCCGTTTCTCTCAAAGCGGAATCCCTTTCCCAGAAGGGGCCCTTGATTAATTTCAAGCACTAGCACACAGTGGTGGCATAATGGGGGGAGTGGGAGGGAAGCAAAATAAGGAGCCTTTCACAGGTCTCCTTAAAATGGTGGGACCTCTCACGCAGACAGAAGTCCTAGAAAGATCAGTCCCTTTGGAAAAGACAGATCCAACCAGTAGAGCCTTTCAAGTGGTCACAATTTTTAATTCTTTCCATCATCAACTCCTTCCTGGGTGGTTGGGGGAGGCATTCGTTAGCAATATATAGGAGGACTTCCCCCCACTCCCCCGCAACATCTAGTTTTTCTGCTGTAGAAGGAAGATATATTCCTAGTAATACTCCTTAAAACTATTCTTTGTTTTTACTCCTTGAAACTCTTCCTTGTTGCTTTGGGTTAATGCAACTTGCAGCTAAACACTTGTTGGGGGAATCTAATTGTTTACATTTAAACAAAGAATGTGAAATGTTTCTGTGTCTTTCCTGATAGGGGGATTGTATTAGTCTGATACCATCTTTGCACATAGTTCTAATCACTGGATTAATCAATGCCATTTATTTTAAAGCTAAATGTTTATAATTTTGTAAAATTCACCCTACAGTAAAACATTTTCCAGTTAGATCTAGACCAATTGATCCAATACCAATAAAAGCCACATAGACTTTCAATTTTCCACTCATTTGGGACGTTTTCAGCTCCCTCCCCTCAAGCCCCAGTGAGTGCTATCTTAGCTCTCCAAAGTAAGAATGAAGAGCAGTGTGTGGCAGGGAAGAAAGGTGAACCTCCTGCTCCACAGACATATGATGTGTCCTGGAGACAATGTCACATGCAGAGCATTGTTCAGCAAGGGGGCAAGGGAAGATTAGGCAGGTTCAGAGAGACAATGTGGACATAGGGTAGACCACCAGGCAGAGCGACACACACTAACCAAGGTCCAGGATCCTGGAACTTAGAAACAACCCCAGTGTAGCTGTAATAAATCTGGAGTGTACCTTTGGGTATAGGGTGTCATGAACTCCAGTCTTTTTCAGTTTCATCACATCCATTGCTACTTTCTTTTTACTGTTTTTTTCTACATAATTCTACAGCAGTTGGCATTTGGCTTTTAATAGGATTTTAACATCTTTACAAAAAATAGGGAACCACAGAAAATACTTAAGTAGATCTCTAGGTTTGAAGAGTTTTAGTAGTTTTGAGAAACTAATTTACTTTTTCTGATAAGTCATTTCATCTACCTTTAGATATTAACAAACTAGAGCTTCCAGGAACTTCAGGAAAGGCGTTCCTTTCTGTCTATTCCATCTCAGGGGTTCTGCTTGCCTTCTTTCCTCCCAGATCCCTTCCTCTTCTAAACTTTTTAACTCTCCTTTCATGTCCCTGACCTGATAATATTCTAGTTTGGCCCATTTTACCCAAACTCTTCTCTAGCTTCTGGGTTTTTTTCCCTAAGTTGAATCCCACTACATGCTGGGATTCAAGGGAAAACCCCATGACAGGGTCTAGGATGGTGACCATAAACCTCAGAGCATCACTCAACTTAATAGCTCCAAAAGAGTCAGGGCAAAAGGAGGCAAGTTTGTGCCTACATTTCCTTTATCATCCTGGATCCCTCAGGGCCTCCAGGCTTCATGCACCAATAACCTGTGTTTATTGCATGATGTCAAGTGAATACTAAAGGGAATAGGAAATGTGAATGCAGAAAAGAAAATGGGTGGGTCCTACGGGATAGGAGTTTGGGAAGGTTAGATTAAAAAGTAATTCAAAGCTGAGATTCATCTTGGTCCTTCTAATTTTTGCCTATGACGCATTTTCACAAAGTGATATCTCATAACCTTTAACTTAGTATTTCCCTTTAGAGCTTTCCTAGTAGGTGACCTTTATTGATGATTTAGAAAGAAAATGAGTATTTAATTAGAGTTCAGCTATTGATTATGGAGAGGATTCATTAAACTATCAGATGTATTTATACGGACTTAACAACCTCTATCAATAATGCCTGCCAAAGTCATTGGTTCTAGGGGTTGCAAATATTAGTCATAATTCCTTAGGAAATTTTAATATTGGTGGTGTGTCTGTTTAAAATTTTTCATATATTGGATACTCTTCAATATCTTCCTACTGATAGAAGTCGATGCTGGGAGAAGCAGAGGGAAGACTGCAAATGAAAATGCAGTACGATAAATTCTAGACAATTATCCAAATCAAATTAAAAGGAATTATTCATGTAGAAGATCAGAGGAATTCACTGGTCAGATGGCTATTGAGACCCCTAGTTCTCAACCTCTGGTTTAGGAATCTAGAGAAAAGCAATCTTGCAGGATCCTTGCTGGGAGCTTCAGAGAAGATCTAGGCCAGAAAGAGACAGTTTTCATGTGTATGTGTGCACGCAGCATGGAGTGTGTGTGTGTGTGTGTGTGTGTGTGTATCTCTTTGTGGGGTCATCATCTAACGCTCTTTGTGATGCACATTCTAAATTAGGCAAAAGGGATGCATCTTTCAAATGCAGATCATGTTTGCATTAGAAGAGCAATGAGAACACTTGTCAGTTTCAGAACATTTATGTGCTAGAAGTACTGTTAGCAGAAGAGCAGTTTAGATAAATTCAAGACTTTTTTTGCTGATCACAAACATTAAGCTTCACACCTGAAGCCCTCAACCCCCTGCTGTGCTCTAATCCTAGCACCATTCACCCTTAGAGACTCAGAGTGCTGTGCCTCAGCTCTCAAACCTTTGATTGCCCTTAGTTTGAATGCCACCACCTGCAAAAATGCCTTTTTATTCCCTTTGAGCCTCTTGAGAAGGAAGTAAAAATGATAATTCATGACAAACATTAATTAATTGTTTACAAGATGATCTTTTCTTTTTCCAACTTCTGTTCAGCAGACATGTTGAACTGCAAGATTCCACTCGCGACGCCAGAATTCGTCAAGAGGCCTGCATTGTTGTTTCGCACTGAGGCATAGGACCGGCTACAGGCCATTGTTTCTCCAGCTCAAGTGGGCCTGTCTGGTTCGTGTTGGAAGAATGGGGGTGACATGCGTGAGTTCCTGAGTATAAAAGAACTACTCGTTCTAGGAAGGAACGGGAGGTTAGCCACTAATGCAGAGTAAATAAACATTTTTCACCACCTCTTGCTCCATGTGATTTTTAAAGGTCAAGAGCTACCATTACAGTATTTTAAAAGCTTCAAATTACATTTAAAGAATGTATCACTAAACTCACAGAAACCTTATCAGAATTTAGGAACCTACTGTGATTGTTTGGTCCTTGAGTTTATCATCCCACTGGAAGGTGGATTGTAAAAGGAAGGCAGATACCCCGTTGTTTCTGATATCCTGCAATTTGCTCAAAGTGAAATTTGCTGTTCAAGTTCTTCCAAATTTCCCTTCAAAATATGGAAAGTGTTAAAGACACTTCAGTTTCAAAATCTTATACAATCTACACTGCAGGTCAAACATTTAGGGCAGGGCAGAATAAGGCTCTGGGGCCTTTCATGATAAACACGTTCAAAATGCAAAGAGATGTTCATGTTCCCTGGAAACTTCCAAATGTATGTGTGTGAAAGAAAAAGAGGTAAAAGGCAGAGGGAGATTTCTTTTTTAAATTAAAGAATAAAAAGCTTACTTCAAGGAAGTATAGAGTAACAGCAGAAAGACTTCCTCAGCAACTGAGGTTTTCAGATTTCAAATTAGGAGCCCTTAGATCACGGCTGCTAGGCTAAAAATCAATTCTATATTTTCTGAGTTAATACTAAGGATTGCACTTAACAGACATGGAGACTAATAAGGTATGCAGAAGGAGTAAAAGCAGCGCACACACACAAATTCAGGCCTTAGTTTTGGCCATGATCCAGCACAATGATGTTTCAACCAGATTTGAAAAAAAATCAATAACATCTGTGGTATAATGGTTAATTAAAGCAGCTCTTCAGCAGAGCTCAGGAGGAGAGGCTCAGCCTGAAATTCAGACAGCTGAAGCTTGATTATCAGGAAAGAATGCTTTTTTAGCTATGAGTGGATAGGCCAAAAGCTGCAATGTGCCGAAATGGGGAGAAAAATTGCTTTTATTTTAACTTTAAGTAATCAATACATGCTTTCACCTGCATTAGGACACTGCTCAGCTCCAAAGCCCGTTACTCCACTTCAGCATAAATTCTAACCACTGTCTTTTAAAGCTTCGGTTTAAAAAGGAGTCCCCATCCCCTGTAAAGCAAAAGAAAAGAATTTGCAGGTTTGGGTGCGTGTTCTTGAGGCCAGTTAAAGCTCAGGCTATAGGATGGTCCCAAGGGTTTAATCCATAAGCTATGTGCAAAGCTGACCCAACCTTGGGGTACACAAAAGTCATAGCCAGAGTACTAAGGCTTCACAATAGAACTACTAAAAATTCTCAAGGAAACTGTGAAAAGCAAGGTCAAATTTCCCACTGCTTTTGGTCTTCCTATTATTTTGAGTACTATGCTAGGGATATTTTCTTTACCTTTTTGAGGGGAAAGCTCAATGAATCAACAATGATGCCTCTTGCAAGGTTAGTGGGTGACTCTTCTAAAGAAAAAAACAATTAACACCTCATCTATTTTCTTAACACTTTGCTTTGGCTTCTATTTCTGATATTGTTCCTGGACAGTGGAACCTGTGTATTCACATCGTCATTGTCAAATTTCAAGCTGCATTTGTAAAATGACATTGTCCCCTCTGGATTACACTAGTCCTCCTACAGCATATGGTTAGTCAATTGGTTATTTATTTTTTCATTCAGCAAGTTTTTCTTCAGTGCCAAGCATGTGCCTATCACTGTGTTGGGTGGTTTCTGCCCTAGGAAGCTCATACATAGCCTGTTTGAGGGCTGTGTGCTTGTGAACAATTAATTGCAAACACAGTGGGAAAATAGCTCAAATATAAGTGTCTAAAATGGCTAAAAAATTTTAAGCAACCCCCACACCCCAAGTCAACTGCACCTGGGAAGAGACAGAGGGAAGGTTAGGGAGCATCAACAGGGAATATTCTTGGAGCAAAATCATGGAAGATAAGGAAGTGTCTCTAGGAAGACAAGGAGAGAAAGGCATTCAGAATTTATATATACAATATACATATACATATAATGTGAATTATAAGTATCAATTCAGAAGAATATATATGAAAGAAGTGATATAAATATCTTATAAAACCTTCTAAATTAATCCTTTAAAAATTGATACAGAATAGATATTTGTATTTTCAGGGTATGAATGACATTTTGACACATTCATATACTATGTAAAGATCAAATCAGGGTAATTGGAATATCCATTACCTTAAACATTTATCTTTCTCCTAGGAACATTCAAATTATTCTCTATTAGACTGGTGCAAAAAGTAATCACACCATTTCGCCATTACATTAAAAGTAATGTAATGTGATTTTAATATCACATTAAAAGTAATTTGCACCAGCATAATAGCTATTTTGAAATGTACACCAGATCACTGTAAACTAGAGTCACCCTACTGATCTATCAAACACTAAGTCTAACTGTATATTTGTACCCTAATCGATGTCTCTTCATACCCTTTTATCTCTGCCCTTCTCAGCTTTTGATAACCACCAGTCTACTCTATCTTCATGAACTCCATCTATTTGCTCTCACACGAGTGAGAACATGCAATCTTTGTCTTTCTGTGCTTCGCTTATTCACTTCACATAATGAACTCCACTTCCATCCACGTTGCTGCAAATATGTTTTACATCATCTATCCTCATTTTAAGAACCATCAGGATCACAGATTCCAACACCTTCCTTTATAGCTATCACAATCAAGTAGTTACGTCCTTCCTGTGACCACACTCTCACTGGAAATTCGTTGGTATCGTCTCTTCTCTAAAACACAGCAACTTTGCCTTTTTCTCAGGGATCCATTTTTTCATCCTATGACTTTTCTTTTAACCTGTTTCTGGGTTCTTTCCAGATTCTCTTTCTCCATAATTTCAAAATGTGAAGTAGATTTAAAGGAGCCAAGAAGTTGATCTGCCCATCAGTAGGCTATACTCTACAGTATACTGCAGAAGAACTAATAATAATGCCCAACACTTTTCATCTTAAAAATGTTGGTCTTTGGGTAAAATCCTGCTCCCTCACCTACTGTGTGATCATGGGCAAGTAATATGATCTCTCTGGGCTTCAGTTTCCCATCTAAAAAATGGGCATAACAACAATAACTACCTCATAATGTTATAATGTGGATTCAGTGAGTTAATATTTATAAGTGTTTAGAACAGTGCGTGGCGCAGAAGAATTGCTGTCAGTGATTGTTGAATAAATCATAGTTACCAGCACCTATTTTGCACATGATTTCCTGAGTGAGGCCTTATGTCCCCACCCAAATCTCATCTTGACTTGTAATCCCCCTAATCCTCATAATTCCCACATGTCAAGGGAGAGACCAGGTGGAGGTAATTGAAATCTGGGGGACCGTTTCCCCCAGGCTGTTCTCATGATGGTGAGTGAGTTCTCACGAGATCTGATGGCTTTATAAGGGGCTTCCCCCCGACCCCGGCCCCTTTTCTGGGCACTTCTCCTTCCTGCTGCCTTGTAAAAAAGGGTGCCTTGCTTCCCCTTCACCTTCTGCTATGACTAAGTTTCCTGAGGCATCCCTAGCCATGCTGAACCGTGAGTCAATTAAACCTCTCTCCTTTATAAATTGCTTAACCCTTCCCTGCTTTGATATAGATCAATTCTCAACTATCATTTTGAGTTTGATTTTTTGTCCTTTAATGTATTAGCAACTCATATGTAGAGCCAATTATTTACTTACAATTTTTAATTTTTTTCTGTCTTAAGATACTTTTAAAATCATGTTGCCAGATTTTCTTCCTTAGCAAAGGAGTGATGTTGCCTGTGTAATTTCTATGATTTTATATCTTGAAGACTGACTTTCCATTCTTGCATTTGTTTTCCTGATTTGGTCTTTATGCTTTTCCTTGGTAAGTTGGTGTAATTTCAACTGTTGCAGCCATTTAGCGCCCTATCTTTAATTCTTTTTAAAATAAGGTAGATTTAAAGTAATTAAATTTAAAGTGCAAATATTTTGAGCAACTACCAATGTAGGCGCCATACTCTCTGTTGGGAATACACAGATGTGATGTATATTGGTGAGGCTTTGTTTCAGCCACTATTGACAGAAACTTAACTGTGTGGCTTAAACACACTCAGGTTTATTCTTTTGTGTAAATTAAGGCTGAAGTCAGCTCAGGGGATGATTCCAAAGAATCATCAAAAAAACCCCAGAGTCCTTTCTCTCCCATTTTGGTTTTCACTCTCAAGGCTATCTCGTAGTCCAAGACAGTTGAAACATCAGCTGCCACCTGTATCCCAGGCAGCAGGATGAAAGAATAAAGGAGTTTGTCTCAGAACTCTCAACAATTCTGCTCATATCCTATTTGTCAGAACCTATTCACATACCTTGCTACAAGGAAGCCTGAGAGACATAGACTTTATTCTGGTGCCACTTATCTAGCCAAAAGTCAGGCTTGTGCTAAGGAGGAATGAGAGAGTGAATTTCAGTGTCCAAATAACAGTCTCTGCCACAAAACGGTTTATGGCAATGAGGAGCTCAGTGTTTGGTGGTAATGACAGACAGATAATTACAATCTAATGAAATAAGTGCTAGTTTTACATAAAGTTATTGGTGTCTTTTTATTTCTATTCATTGATATGATTTACTCTTCTTAAGGGTTTTCTTCTTCCCACTTCCTGCTTCCATCCCCACTCCCACAGGCTGAACAGGCACAATTAAATGTGGTTTTATCAGATTTCCCAAAGGCCAGTCTCCATTGATTTGCAGGAACTTATGTAAGTGTGTCTCACCTACAAGTCACAAAGCCACTGAAGGGTAGGGAGGAGGCCTTGGTTATTTTTATAAAGAGAGCGTGCTTGGCTTGGGGGCTGCTCAATGGTTGCCTGCACTTGAAAAAATGTTTTTTTAAAGATCATTCGGTTCCTCCAGGCTGCTTTTCCACTGAAGAAGAATGTGCACCTCCAATATTTCTACTGATGTAGAATAACTTTCCTGAAGTTCTGGCCTCATTCTGTTTACCAAATAGCATATAACTTTAGGCATATCCTTTAATCTCTCTGGCCTGGTTTCTCCCAAATATTTCTATCTTGTTATTTTGAGCATGGGAAAAAATGTAAGTGGCATTATGAAAATATTTCATGTTTCTCTAAAGACCTTATAAATTGTAATTAGTTAGAATTTTTCCATTTGGCAAGGAAAAAATTGTGTACATATATACAATGTAGATTTTTTAATAGGAATAATACCTTAGTGAAGATCAAATAGGTTAAAAAATGCTTTGAAAATGATATTAAATAAGATGTTTGTGTACTATGTTAATTTTTTGTCTGTCTATGTAAACATAGAAGGCTATATTATGTTTGTTACATTAATAAGTTTCCGACTTACAAAGAATGTAAAGGAGGTAGCTTTTGTTCTTGTAGTTAGGGAGGAAATGTATACACAAGAAACTACAAGAAAAATTTCATTGCAGTATGTAACGATAAGCATGATAAAGGGGCTTATATTGTGCAGAGAGGCAGTTCATAAATGTTGAAGCATTGGTTGAAAAATCTAGCAACACATATAAAGAATAATGTATTCAATAATAGTTATTGGTAGGAAATAATGGGAAAGCAGTAAGAAGGATTATAAAGCTAGAATGAATTAATACAGCAAAGGTGATATTGACACGATGTAAAATCTTGCTGCTTAAATAGGTCAGATAAACTCTATCACTAAATTTAGTACACTTCTAAGTGACACTCATTTAATTTTTATTTTCTGAATTCATTTCACTTGAGAGAATACTAAAATAGACTCATGGCCATTTAGCAATATCATCAGCTAAGTGATACCTATTACAGAGAATTTCAACCTTCTATTAGTGTTTTGTTTTAGAGGCTTAACCATTATACACTAAATATACCATTAGAAGAATGAATAGTAATGCCTAGCACCTTTTATCTCAAAAAGCCTTTTATGCACATTAACAAATTAATTCAAATAACTCTTGGCAAACTGTATACAAAGTAATTCCCATTTTACAGATAGGGAAATAAGGCTAAATTACTTAAGGGAATATTCACACCAGAGAAAGGCAGGGGTTCAGATGGTTATATCCACAGTGAAATCAAAGTTCTTGGATTCCCAAAATGTGTTCTGGATACTGTGTCTTTTACTTCTGAAATGCTCTTTTACTCTTAGACTAGATAGTAGAATCAAACTCAGTAGTAACAGGTGTGACTGGGAACAAGTATTAAGGACCTGCTGTGCTGTGCCTAGCTCATTACTAGTTATCTTTGGGCATCACAAATATATCCTGACTTGTGATCACTTGTCTTCTTTATAATTTATTAATAGTCTCTTGTTCTCAATTTCATCATATATAAAATTTGCAGAATAGCTTCATACTTATTAATCATATACACTTACCTCACATTCTCATATGAAATAAAGGATGTGAATGTTTGAAAACTCAAGGAACTCCATTTCAAATGTCTTCTGCATAGCACACTCGACTGTATCCACTCCCAACTCCCCTAAAGACAGAGAAAGAAAACCTCACACTGACTAAAACTAACAACTCTGCCAGTATCGTGGAAGAATTTTTTTTCCCCCTTATTATAAGCCTAACGAAGCTGGAATGAGAAAAGTAATCAGCCTACAATATGTCTCAACAGAATAGGCCCTGCTCACCTGTGACCAATATTTCTGATTGGCTTATACAATAGCTATACCCAAGTCCCCTCTCCTTTGCCCCAGAAAGACTTGCTTTCCAGACATGCCAGTGCAGTCCCCTCCTCCTTCCTCTTGCCTTGAATGTGAAAGTGAGAGCACAGCCATTTTGAGACCATGTGGGGACATGCATGTCGATGAAAATCCAACACTCGAAGAACAGCAGAGTAGAAGGATGGAAATTGTTCCATTGGTCTATATCTCTGTTTTAGTACCAGTACCATGCTGTTTTGGTTACTGTAGCCTTGTAGTATAGTTTGAAGTCAGGTAGCGTGATGCCTCCAGCTTTGTTCTTTTGACTTAGGATTGTCTTGGAGATGCAGGCTCTTTTTTGGTTCCATATGAACTTTAAAGCAGTTTTTTCCAATTCTGTGAAGAAACTCATTGGTAGCTTGATGGGGATGGCATTGAATCTATAAATTACCTTGGGCAGTATGGCCATTTTCACGATATTGATTCTTCCTATCCATGAGCATGGTATGTTCTTCCATTTGTTTGTGTCCTCTTTGATTTCACTGAGCAGGGGTTTGTAGTTCTCCTTGAAGAGGTCCTTTACATCCCTTGTAAGTTGGATTCCTAGGTATTTTATTCTCTTTGAAGCAATTGTGAATGGAAGTTCATTCCTGATTTGGCTCTCTGTTTGTCTGTTATTGGTGTATAAGAATGCTTGTGATTTTTGCACATTAATTTTGTATCCTGAGACTTTGCTGAAGTTGTGTGGCACATATACACCATGGAATACTATGCAGCCATAAAAAATGATGAGTTTGTGTCCTTTGTAGGGACATGGATGCAGCTGGAAACCATCATTCTTAGCAAACTATCACAAGAACAGAAAACCAAACACCGCATGTTCTCACTCATAGGTGGGAACTGAACAATGAGATCACTTGGACTCAGGAAGGGGAACATCACACACCGGGGCCTATCATGGGGAGGGGGGGAGGGGGGAGGGATTGCATTGGGAGTTATACCTGATGTAAATGACGAGTTGATGGGTGCAGCACAGCAACGTGGCACAAGTATATACATATGTAACAAACCTGCACGTTATGCACATGTACCCTACAACTTAAAGTATAATAATAAATAAATTAAAAAAAAAAAAAGGATGGAAATTGATACCAGTTGAATCTCTAGGCCAATCCTGAAATTACCTACTTTCCAGAGGTAAATAATTAATATTGCTACAGCCTATTCAACTGTTAGACTTTCTGTTACTCATAGCTGAAAGCACTCCTAACAGAAATACCAGGCGGAAGATGGTGAGAAGGTCCAGGGTTTCACCATGACTATCTCCTCTCTGGCTTGGGACGAAGACCTAGCTGGCAGCTTTCCACTTCAGTGCAGATGCTGCATTTTAAAGTAAATCATTTTTATTTCTGATTATAAAAGCATCAATGTACATTGTAGAAAATACAGAAAGTCAGAAATACACAAAGATGAAATAACCCACAATCTCACTAGCCAGAGATAATAACCATTAATATTGTACTACATATTTTTCCTATGCATAAATATACATATATCCTTTTAAAATTTTAAAACAAATTTGAGATAATGCTGTATGTACTGGTTTGCAGAAATCTTGCTACTTTTCAATATTTTTCATATTTCCTATGTGTTTACATATCTACGGCATTATCTTAATGGCTAAATGGTATTTTACATGGAAACAGCATTTATTTAATCAGTATCCTATTAGTCATACAGACCATTTCTAAATTTTCACTGTCACCAACCCAAACAAAACTATTTGCATATGTCCAAGATTATTTTCTTAAGGTGTGTTCTTAAAAGTAGAATTACTGTGGTCAAAAGAAGCATTTACACTTTAAAGGCTTACAACATCATTTCTAAATAGTATTTCAAAACCGTGGTTATAATTTGTATTCCTGCTAACAGTGTAATATAGGGATCTATTTCCCTGAAGCTGGTATACATTTGGAGGAAGATAAAATATTGTCCCACATTGACTCCATATTTCCTTAACTGTTCACATCCTGAAATTCTCTTTCTAAGAAATCAATCAGAAACAAAGTGGGGAGGTGGGAGAAGATTAGCAGTGGTGCACAGGGATGTGGCAAGTGCACTCACTGCTGATATAGTCAAGGCTAAGGCAGAGTGGGCCGAGGCAGGTACAGCAACAGCACTTGCTGTAGAGTATAGATATTTGTGTGTTTCAGAGTTTTGGAGTGTCAGCAAATTAGGCTGCAGAGTGGTAGAAGATCCCATCTAAGTGTATTACAACCAAAATAGGACCACTGCTTTGAATGAAAAATGATATCAAAAATATTCTCCCCACCCTCTATTTCCCCCCATATAAAAAGAAAGATGGCATTTTCTACAGAGAATTAAAAAAATGGCCTCATATTTCTGCTCTTCAAAGTATGTATCAAAATTATATATACAAAGTGAGAGGGGACAATGTTAGTGTCTACATGGGTTGTACTTGGTGCAGAACCAAGTTGTCCTTCATATGTGAAGCTATTAGAATCTTAGATCCAAAGTATATTATGGTGCTGCTCCAGTAGTGATGCATCCAAAATATATGAACATGCAATACATACTATAATATATGCCTAGAATAATCTTTATCAAATCTAATATAAATTCCATCAACGATTTCTATTAGCAAACAAAGATTTTTTAAACAACAAAGTCTATTGAGGGAGCCAGTCACATATGGTAGCTCAGCTACAAGCGGGAGACATTAATGCAGTTCACAGATCTGGAAACTCTCTGTAACTCAGAACTTCATGGGAGGGTTTATGCCAAGCTCCCAGGCACAGGAACCATGTTTCTGAGCTGGCAGGGAGTCCTTCTCCACCAGAAGTCTGCATTTTATAGCTACTAGCCAGGGCAGGCTTATCCAGTTAAGCAGAGTAGGCACAATGCCTATGGCACACAATACTTTTAGGAGCCCACAAAAAATGTTAATGTTAATTTTTTAATATACTTTAAGTTCTGGGATACATGTGCAGAATGTGCAGGTTTGTTACATAGGTATACATGTGCCATGGAGGTTTGCTGCACCCATCAACCCGTCATCTACATTAGGTATTTCTCCTAACGCTATCCCTCCCCTAGCCCCCCACCCCCCAAAAGGCCCCGGTGTGTGATGATCCCCTGCCTGTGTCCACGTGTTCTCATTGTTCAACTCCCACTTATGAGTGAGAACATGTGGTGTCTGGTTTTCTGTTCCTGTGTTTGCTGAGAATGGTTTCCAGCTTCATGTCCCTGCAAAGGACACGAACCCATTCTTTTTTTATGGCTAATATTTTTTTAAATCAGAAAAATATAATGAGCTCAGACTTGTTTATATTCATAGCAATGTAGTCATAACATTTTTAGTTTTTGATTTTTTTTTTTTCCTAGAGATAGTCTTACTCTATCACCCAGGCTGAAGTGCAGTGGTGTGACCATAGCCCACTATAACTTCAACTCCTGGGCTCAAGAGATCCTTCTCCCTCAGCCTCCTGAGTAGTTGGGACTACAGGTATATGCCACCACTCCTGATTTATTTTATTTTATAGAGAAAGGGTCTCACTATGCTTCCCAGGCTAGTCTCAAAATCTTGGGCTCAAGCGATCCTCCTGCCCCAACCTCCCAAGGCACTGGGATTGCAGGTGTGAGCCACCATGCCTAGACTAGTTTTTGCTTTCTGATTTTTTTTTTTTTAATGGAAGAAGGTACCCACAAAGGTAAAAGTGCCTAAGGCTCATGAAAACCTTAGTCTGGGCCTAGCTGGAGAAACAAACCCTGATCAGCCAGGCAAAAGCCATAGCCCCTCAAATTCAGCCTTGTTCCCAATCTCAGCAACCTTCCTTTTCCACTTAATTAGAACCCCTGGATTGACAGCTGCAGTTTCAGTCCTACTCTTTTTTTTTTTTTTTTTTTTTTTTTTTTTTTTTTTTTTTTTTGTTGAGACAGAGTCTCGCTTTGTTGCCCAGACTGGAGTGCAGTGGCCGGATCTCAGCTCACTGCAAGCTCCGCCTCCCGGGTTCACGCCATTCTCCTGCCTCAGCCTCCCGAGTAGCTGGGACTACAGACGCCCACCACCTCGCCTGGCTAGGTTTTTGTATTTTTTAGTAGAGACGGGGTTTCACCGTGTTAGCCAGGATGGTCTCGATCTCCTGACCTTGTGATCCGCCCGTCTCGGCCTCCCAAAGTGCTGGGATTACAGGCTTGAGCCACCGTGCCCGGCCCTTCAGTCCTACTCTTATCTCAAAGACTAATCCCTTTTCTAACCCCAGGCTGGTCCCTGAGGAAAAGCACTCTGGGGAGGAACCTAAGGATACTAGAAACTCAGTGTTCAACCACCCAGTGAAGTACAGGTTGAGTATTCCTAATCCAAAAAGCTGATGTCTGAAATGCTCTAAAATCTGAAACTTCTTGAGCAGCAGTATGATGCTCAAAGGAAATGCTCTTTGGTGCATTTCAGACTTTAAATTTTCAGATTTGGGATATTCAACCAGTAGATATAATACAAATAATCCAAAATTTAAAAATATCTGAAATCTGAAACACTTCCGGTCCCAAGCATTTCAGATAAGGGATACTCAACCTATACATCTCCAATTGAATGCCACATTCTTTCTACTACATAACACTGGTACCGAGGCTGGGATTCAGTCTTGTAACTTTTTAGAACTTCATATACTACACACTTGATAAATATGAGATGTCTGGCTGGATGGGTACAGGGATGGATGGATGAACATATGGGAATGCTAAGGATCAGAAGCCATCTTCAGATGTCTAAACATTTAAAGACCTGAGACAAGGATCAACACAATTTTTCGGAACCACATAGCAAATATCTTAGGCTTTGCAGGCCATATGGTCTCTGTTGCAACTACTCAACTCTGCTATTGTAATGTGAAGAAACCATACACAATATATAAATGACTGTGTTCCAGTGAAACTTTATGGACACTGAAATTTGAATTGCTTTTAAATTTCACATCATGGAGTGTTTTTTTTTTCAGCCACTTAAAGAAACATTCTTAGCTCTCAGGATTGACCAAAAACGCAGTGAGCCAGAACTGGCGGTGTGGGCTGTAGTTTGCTGACCTATGACCTGACTTATAGGGTGGGACTGGCTGGGAAAGGCTTGCTTCAAATGAAAAGGCCACAGTTGCTACTGAGGAAGCAGAGTCATTGGCACCTCCTCCCCCATCACTCTTACAGGCTTTGGCGCATCTGCCTACGTTCCTCACCACCTAGACCACTGAATCAAGCTTTAAACTTTCTAGATCACCAAGGCTAAAACTTCTATCATTCTACACATTCCTTTCCTTTTCACAGAGATTTTAGCCTTTATCATTCCAAGAATCTTGATCTATCCAGGCCCAATAGACTTGATGTTCTGCCATCATTTTAAACTCAGCAGGTTTAATATGAAACTCATTATCTTTCCTTTAATGTGGGCTCCCCATATTTTGTAAACCACTCCAGTTCAAAACCTCAAGCATCTTTGAATTTACCTTCACCCTCCAGATCTGGTTTTCCCTTCATGCCTAATTGACCACCTCCTCCCAGAACTGAGGTAGGGTCTGGCAAGAAAACAGTCCTGGATTCTAGATCCTACCCTGCCACAAAGTGGCCAGATGATCTCTAAAGTTTCCGAGTTCAGACTCACTTTAAGGATGCTTTAAGAATTCAGAGAAGAGGCTGGGCATGTTGGTTCACACCTGTCGTCCCAGCAATTTGGGAGGCTAAGGTGGGAGCATCACTTTAGCCCATTAGTTTGAGATTATCCTGGGCAACAAAGTGGCCCGCATCTCTCCAGAAAACTAAAAAATCAGCTGGATGTGATGGTGCAGCTGGGTGTGGTGGTGCATGCCTGTGGTCCCAGCTACTCTGGAGGCTGAGGTAGGATCGCTTGAGCCTGGGAGGTAGAGGATGCAGTAAGCTGTGATCACACTGCACTCCAGCCTGGGTGACAGGGTGGTGAGATACTGCTTCAAAATTTAAAGAGTTCAGAGAAGAGTTGTATCCTTGTGAACTGAGTGTTCAGGAAACACGATCTGCAGTTGCAGGGACCTTGAAGGAATAATAGAACCTAAATTGGTCACTGCCAAGTGGCATATATATTTAGGATGGTCAGCTTTCTAATTATCTAACTTACTGCTCTTTCTCTTCTTCAGTGCCTTTTGTCACTCCAATTAGATCTTAACATTATCTATGTATTCTAAGCAGGGATCCACTTAAAAAATGTAGCCATGCCTTTTAGCACCAGTTATTCACTAAATACTAGAGTTTAAGAATTTCTCCTTTTCATTGAAAAGGAACGTACAATTCTTTTGATTTGTAGCCTGTCTGAAATGAAGGAGACCAGACTGGCAGCAAAAGGAGGTAATTTAGCCAGAATTCCTGTGCTCTGTACTTGAGTTATAAACAGGGTCTTCATAAGAGCCTTGTGCACTTTTAAACTTTAATAACTCATGTTGTGCGTGTTAGAGAAACAATCTGTAAATGGCACTCAAAAGTAAATGTATTAAAGTTTAGGACAACTACATTACACAATTGCACACAATATGTACTCATTTTAGATCCTGTGACAAATGAAATATGGCCAGCAGAATTGAAGTTCATGACAGCTCTAAGAAGAAAATTGAATTTGCCTTTAAATTCCATTTACAGTTTACTATCATGTCTACCTCATATGCTTTTGAAGTTAAGTTTTAAAATGGCACAGGGACTTGATAAAGATCCTGTACTTGAACTCAGTGATAAGTATAGTTAGAACATCATACCATCTCTTAGCAAAGATAATATACCTGCCTACTTTGGTTGCTTTTAAAACAGCTCCAGAAATAGAAAATATAGTGAGTTTCCAGTTAGTATAACTCAGTAAACAAGAATAAAATAGAAAAAGTCTAGTTCCAAGTTGTGCCAATCAATAGCTTGGCTGAGTGATTGAGGAAAATTAGGTCTTGCTCCTGGCCTTTAGGTTTTTTTTTTTATCCTGTGCTAAAAATAGGGTTATATGGGCTGCCAATTCATGGTCACATGGTTTTTATAAGCCTGTGTGTGTATACAAGGAAAGGAGAGATTCTCTATATTTTTGTAGTTAAAAGTTGGCTCCACTGTATCTCAATATGAGGACAAAACACTAAGAAAAAGCACAAAACAAATGTAATGTTACTATTTTCTGCTTGTTCCCAAAAAGAAGAGATTGGAAAATTAAAGCCCACAAGTCTACCAAAAAGAAAAAAAAAAAAAAAATCTGGGTGTGTGCATTTGAGAAGGAGAACAAGAATGAGGTTTCTCTTGAACTCCTTGCTGAATACATAGAGCCAAGAGCTGGGACAGAATTGCACAACTAGCAAATTGCTTTGGCTGGTCTCTGTGTTCTTTGCGAAGTAATTCATTTCCTGTATTTGGTCAAGATAGAGAAAAATTGGGCACATACAAATTTGATGTGGCTTTTGATTAGAATAGTTTATCAGATAAGTAGGTGAGATTTCATGATGAGGATGAAGGGCACTTTAACACTTAAGACCAAGGCCAGCCAGAAAAACATGGTGTAATCTGAAAGTGTCCATATTCCTAGTCTCCCCTTCAGGAAATCTTTTTCTCCTCCTCTCTGCTTTCCTGCTTTCCTGGAGGGGCAACAAGTGTTCTTTTGCTCAATCACAACCTTCTTCATAAAGGAATCTGATAAACATCTTCACACTGAGTTGAAAGTTGCTATTAACTCCCCCAGTGGTATTACATTTTAACAGAAGCCTAGCCCAAGAAATAAATCTCCAGCTGAACAATTTCAGGCAACCTGGAGTTTGAAGTATTTAGGGCAAGTGAATGCAAAAGGATAGGGAGGCTTCTGAAGGCCCTGACATTCTGGAGTAAGATGTCCTCTTCCTAGTCAACTCCCCACTCAGCAGCCAGGCTTGAGCTGAAGTCAGCCAAAGGCTGCATGTAGAGTTTTGAAGACAACCTGGAAAGGCAGATTTCTGGGTGATGGTGCTGGGTTTCAATATTTGGAAAAGTGGAGATGACATTGCTCCTCTGGTTTGTTTTTTTCCCTGGAAGTCCTTAGTTAAGGCTGTAGCAACCTGAAAAGTTAGAGAAGCAGCTACAGTTTGAACTGCTGTTGACTGTGGAACCGGCAGTGGACTTGGCATCTTAGATCCAGGACTGGAACAAGAGGGGACCTTGGCTCAGCCAAGACAGGATTTACTCCACCTTATAGAACCTAGCAAAACACAGAAATGTATATATCGGGTTGTGTTTTTGCAACTTTGAAGGTATGCAATGAAAAATGTCATCTCTGCTGGTCCTAGCTTTAAATGATTTTGTTGAAGATTCTCCAAGCTTTGGAGTAGTATCTTTTTTCAAAGTAAAGAATTTGGATTACTGACATATGTTGTTGCCTCCATCTCATTCAGGTTTTTCATTAGGAGCTTTTCAAAACTGTGATGTGATTTATCGTATCATTGTTTGATTTGTGGTCGTGGATTTGTACCATCACTCTAAACTCTCTTGGTTGGCCTATCTTAGATACGTTTTCCCCTTTCCCCTCTTTAGGAATGGGACAGGTAACCAGAATGTCTCAGACAAAAAATAAAAATTTAGCCTACATGAAGCATCAATCAAAAGTGCCAAAGCCAGAGCTCTTTCTTCAAGCTGTCCACTGTCATTTGTGAGGAGGAGAACATCTACTGCTTCAACTTGGATACACGTGGTCTTGCCCTCATAGGAAATACTCTCAGAATGCCTGGGACAACTCTACAGCATTCAGAATTGTTTAAAACTTGAAATTTGAAGTGCTAATTTGTATTTTTTAGTTTCTTTTTTATATCAACTGGAAAACTTAAAGATTGTATAGACTTCACAGGAACTCATTTGAAGAATACTCTCAAATTTTGCTTTCATTTCTGCTCCACCAAAAGCACTGGTGTCATACATTCTAGGCCTGGGCCTTCTACCTCATCTCTGAACTTCAGTTTCCTCATCTACAATAAATAAATAAAAACAGAAAAATAGAGACAATAGCATCCATGTGCGTCACTGGAGATAAATTCCTAATCAACAGGGAAAGCTCCTACACTCAAATGCACACACCAACTGTAACATGGCCATGGATGATAGAACCTCTCCCAGTGCAGCCCACCACGGCTCAGCTTTTCCCTGAACACTTGGCTCATCATGGGGCATTTCACTGACATTAACATTCCTTCCAGCTGGGGCACTGAAAGGGTTGAGAAAGAAACTAACACCAGAAAAATGTACTTGAACTAACTTTGCATGTTTCTTTAAAGAAATGATTACAAATCTCAAGCTCTCTTAGTTCTTGAGGTAAATGCAGCACCAACAAGGACCCCTCACATGTGGGGGAAGAGTCAGTGCCCAGGCATCCCTGAACAATCTCACTGCCTTCAGCTTTGCAGTATCTGGGAAATCCTGTCTCCCTCTACAGAGTGTGTCTTGGGGTTGGCATAGAATTAGATAATACATGTTGAAGTGCTCTGCTTCCTCTAAAACACTTTGCAAATGTGAGGTGGTACTACTTTTCCTTTATACCTACAGCACAGCTGAGACATTAAAACAACTCTGGGTGTTGAGGAGGACTTTTCTGTTACACATCAAACCAAGTTGTATGGATGCTGTCTGGGAAATCTCAGATTAGCACTTTTGTTTTAAAAAAAAAAAAATTGGTTTTTTGGCCAGGAATTTAGTTTTAGTACCAAGTGTTTTTATTTTCAGAGTAGTACTGAATTTGGAATAGATTAGGAAAACTCAAGAGGCCTTTTCATTTCTTCAACATTTTCTGTTTCACATGTCAAATCTCAGAATTTGAGGATAGCCTAAAACCCCTCATGCCTTGTTTACACCCACTCTCAGATATTCGTACCTGTGGTCTTCCAGCCTGGGTCAGGGTCCTTGGAAGATAGAAAACCTTCCTGCCATCTTAGAGATCTATTCCAGCTGCATGTAGTTCCAACCATCGGAAAGTGTTTCTCTATGCTCCAAGTTAAAATCTGCCTCCTTGAAACTATTTTAAAAATCTTATGGGATAAATTTTTTTTTCTGTTAGTAGTCTTCTACACTTATTGTAGAAAGTATAGAAAATAAAAAATTTACACATTAGCACAACACCCCAAGATAACGATCGGCTTTTCTCTGTTAGTGCTTTTTCACTCTCTCTAAACTATATCACATCACACATGCAGCATTCTATCCTGCTTTTCAATTTGACAATGTATCTGAATTTCTTCAAAAACATGGTTTTTTCCAACAAGCTTAAAAAATGTTGAAACCTACAGCAAAGTTAATTTTTGCACACCACCCAGGTTATATCATTGCTTTACTATGTTTGCTTCATCATATATCTATTCACCCCTCCAGACATTGAAGACATCACTACACATCCTCCTAAACACTTCAGTATTCATATTTTTAACTAGAGCTCAATAGTAATACTTTCTATTAAGATAAAATTTACATGCAATGAAATGCACAAATCCTAAGTACATGCACTGAGTTCTGATGAATTTGACACCTTTGTAACTCATAACCCCTATCAAGATATAGAACATTACCATCACCCCCAGAAAGCTCCTTATGTTACTTTCCTGTTAATCTCTGCTCCCCTCTTCCCCTTCCACCCATAGATTAGTTTTGCCTCATCTCTAACTTCACGTCATTGGGATCATACAGTTGGTACTCTTGTGTCTTATTTCTTCCTGCCTAATGTTTTTGAGATTTATCCATTTTGCTGTATTCATTGCTTGTTCCTTCTTACTGCTAGTTACTATTCCGTTTCATGACTATACCAACTTAACTATTTTCCTATTGATGGAAACCTTGGTCTGAGTCTCATTTTTGACTATTATGAATAAAGCTGCTATGAATATTCTTATACAAATCATTCTGAAAATATAAGTTTTTATTTTTCATGGGTAAACACCTCAAAGTGAAATTACTGGATCTAAGGTAGGTATGTGTTTAGTGTTTAAGAAAATGACAAACTTTGTCCAAACTGGCTGTACCATTTTACCCTTCTAGCAGCAATGTATGGGCATCTCAATTGTCCCACATCTTTGCCAACATTAAGCGTTATAGTCTAATTATACCCATTCTGGTGAATACCTAGTGATATTTTGCCACATACTCTAGTATATGGTATGTGCTTAATAAAAGACATCTTTGGTTATTTTTTTCCATTGCTTTTATATTTCAATATTCGTGTTTGTTCTTACCAGTTCTAAGACCAATGAAATATATCTTATAGATTTTGACTTCTTAAACTTTAAGGCTGGGCATGTGGCTCATGCCTATAATCCCAGCACTTTGGGAGGCCAAGGTGGGAGGACTGCTTGAGCCCAGGAGTTTGAGACCAGCCTGGGCAACATGGTGAAATCCCATCTCTACCAAAAAAATTTGTCTAAGAAATTAGCCAGACATGGTGGCATGCACCGGTGGTCCCAGCTACTGGGGAGGCTGAAGCTAGAGGATTACTTGAGTCCAAGAGGTCAAGGCTTTAGTGAGCCATCTTTGTGCCACTGCACTCTAGCCTAGGCAACAGCGCAAGACCATGTCTCAAAAAAAAAAAAAAAAAAAATTCATTAATCTACCCATATAATCTTCAGAAAAGATTATCTGTGTCTCTTCCACTTCCATAGTGATAATTCATTTTATGAATCATCTAGTTGATATTAGTATCTTTTGAACAAAGGGATATTCATTCAATATCACTGTGTAACAGATTATTCCAAAAACGTAACAACTTAGAACAACAAAAACTTATTATCTCTCACTTTCTGAGCCTCAGAAACTCAGGAGCAGGTAGTTTTCATCCAGATCCTCTCATGAGGTTGCAGTCAACAAGATGTTGCCTGAGGCTGACAGTAATTTGAAGGCTTGGCTGGAGAATCTGCTTCCAAGTGAGCCTCAGAAGAATTTGTGGGCATATTTAAAACCATCAGAAATGGTCATAGCATTAATATTAGACATTTTTCTGAACCATATCTTCAATAAAAATACCTCTAGAATTTTATGATTTAGTTTGAGAGGGGTGTTCTTTATTGTTAAAAAATTTTAAATTATGGGACTTCTAATAGTTCCTTTTGTGAATGGATAGTAAATTTTGTCAGATCCCTTTTGATATAACCATATTCCAGCCTGGCCAATATGGCAAAACCCTGTTTCTACAAAAAAAAAAAAAAAAAAAAAAAAAAAAAGCCGAGTATGGTGATGGGTGCCTGTAATCTCAGCTACTCAGGAGGTTGAGGTAGGATCACTTGAGCCTGGGAAATTGAGGCTTTACTGAGCTGTGATCATGCTACTGCACTACAGTCTGGGCAGCAGGGTGAAACCCTGTCTCAAGACAGACAAAATCATGTTGTTTTCCTCCTTTAATCTGCTCATGTGACAAACATTGACAGATTTCTTATTGTTAGACCATTCTTGTATTCTCAAAATAAACTGTACCCGGTTAAACAGCTCTTAATTATACTGCTAGCTTTAATTTGCTGATATTTTAGTCAGGAGTTTTGTTTTAATATGTGTATGTGAATCTATCCTATGAGTCACTGATTGTTTTGCATACATGTCTTTTAAGCAGTGTATTATTAGGACTTGATATCTGACTTGCAGGTCGCACAATCTATGCTTTAGCCATCAATATTTTCTGTGGCTTTAGGCCCAGATTTATGTTTAAAAATATTTTTGAAATATTTCTTTTTAAATGTTCTACATATTTTATTTCAGAGGATCACATTTCCGTTGATCACTTTTGTTTAAATGGTTCAGATGTTTATTGTTAGTCCTCTTATGCCACAATTTCTACTATTTTTGATTCACATTTTGTTAGTTGGAGTACACTTTCAAGTAAACATTTCAAAAAGGATGGTAGGTCTAGGTGCTGTCGCCCAGTAGCACAGCAAGTGAACTGTGGGTCAGAGGGCTCCAAAGAACCATGGTAGCTTGGGTCTTATAACCACAGGGCTCTACCTTATCAATGGGCAGTGACTATCGGGTGAGGTTTTGCAGAGTATGCAAAGCAGGCAGGCTTTAAGAGGTTAAAAATTTGCTGGTTTGGGATATTTTAATAATTGGACACATAAAAATTTGAGTTTGGTGCTAATGAATCTCAGCGTGCGGTGAAGAAATAATCTGGGACCCAATACACAAAGGCCATGTTTGGCTCATTTATATAACGATTTTTAGTGACTTTCCTGAAGTAATTTTGTCAAGTCTGTATCCTTTGTCATGTGTGGCCGCTGAAATCTCTACTCAACTGTCTTAGTGGTCAGCTAATGTTTGGACAGATAGTTCCTTAAATGTCTGGAATCAATAAGTCCCCCAGCCTTTGCTGAGGGACTCTGCATGTTGGGACCTGCCTTCAATGCTCAGGTAGGCAGTTTACAATTCGGCCTTAGCCTGCACTTCCTGCCAGAGCCTCAAGATCAGTCAGAGGTAAGAGCTTGGGGCTTCCTCAGATCTTTCCTGGGTATGTGCACAGCCCTGAACATGTGCATGGGCTTCTAGACTTCCAGGTATACAGTCGTCCCTCAGCATTCATGGGGATTGGTTCCAGGCCTACCATGAATTTAAAAAAAAAACAAAAAAACATGGATGCTCAAGTCCCTTATACATCGTGGTGTCATATTTGCAAATAACTGATGCACCTCTCTCTGCATGCATTAAATCATCTCTGTAATGTAAATGCTATGTAATTAGTTTCATATTATTTGGTTTTTTTTTTTAATACTTTAAGTTCTAGGATACATGTGCAGAATGTGCAGGTTTGTTACATGTGCCGTGGTGGTTTGCTGCACCCATCAACCCATCATCTACATTAGGTGTTTCTCCTAACGCTATCCATCCCTCCCTTAGCCCACAACCTCCCGACAGGCCCCAGTTTGTGATGTTCCTCTCCCTGTGTCCATGTGTTCTCATTGTGCAACTCCACTTATGAGTGAGAACATGTGGTGGTTGGTTTTCTGTTCCTGTGTTAGTTTGCTGAGAATGGTTTCCAGCTTCATCCATGTCTCTGCAGAGGACATGAACTTATCCTTTTTTATGGTTGCATAGTATTCCATGGTGTGTATGTGCTACATTTTCTTTATCCAGTCTATCATTGAGCATGGTTCCAAGTCTTTGCTATTGTGAACAGTGCTGCAATAAACATACATGTGCATGTGTCCTTATAGTGGGATGATTTATAATCCTTTGGGTATATACCCAGTAATGGGATTGCTGGACCAAATGGTATTTCTGGTTCTAGCTCCTTGAGGAATCACCACACTGCCTTCCACAATGGTTGAACTAATTTACACTCCCACCAACAGTGTAAAAGCTTTCCTATTTCTCCACATTCTCTCCAGCATCTGTTTCCTGACTTTTTAATGATCACCATTCTAACTGGCATGAGATGGTATCTCATTGTGGTTTTGATTTGCATTTCTCTAATGACCAGTGATGAGCTTTTTTTCGTATGTTTTTTGGCCACATAAATGTCTTCTTTTGAGAAGTGTTAACATTTTTTGGTCCACTTTTTGATGGGGTTGTTTGTTTTTCTTATAAATTTAAGTGCCTTGTAGATTCTGGATATTAGCCCTTTGTCAGACAGATAGATTGAAAAACTTTTCTCCCATTCTGTAGGTTGCCTGTTCACTCTGATGGTAGTTTCTTTTGCCGTGCAGAAGCTCTTTAGTTTAATTAGATCCCATTTGTCAATTTTGGCTTTTGTTGCCATTGCTTTTGGTGTTTGTCATGAAGTCTTGGCCCATGCCTATGTCCTGAATGGTATTGCCTAGGTTTTCTTCTAGGGATTTTATGGTGTTAGGTCTTAGGTTTAAGTCTTTAATCCATCTTGAGTTAATTTTTGTATAAGGTGGAAGGAAGGGGTTCAGTTTGTTTTCTGAATATAGCTAGCCAGTTTTCCCAACATCATTTATTAAATAGGGAATCCTTTCCCCATTGCTTTTGTCAGGTTTGTCAAAGATCAAATGGTTGTAGATGTGTGAGGCTATTTCTGAGGCCTCTGCTGTGTTCCATTGGGCTATATATCTGTTTTGGTGCCAGTGTCATGCTGTTCTGGTTACTGTAGCCTTGTAGAATAGGTAGAAGTCAGGTAGCATGATGTCTCCAGCTTTGTTCTTTTTGCTTAGGATTGTCTCGGCTATATGGGCTCTTTTTTTGGTTCCATATGAAATTTAAAGTAGTTTTTTCTAATTCTATGAAGAATGTCAGTGGTAGCTTGATGGGGATAGCATTGAATCTATAAATTACTTTGGGCAGTATGGCCATTTTCACGATACTGATTCTTCCTATCCATGAGCATGGTATGTTCTTCCATTTGTTTGTGTCCTGTCTTATTTCCTTGAGCAGTGGTTTGTAGCTCTCCTTGAAGAGGTCCTTCAAATCCCTTGTAAGTTGGATTCCTAGGTATTTTATTCTCTTTGTAGCAATTGTGAATGGGAGTTCACTCATGATTTGGCTCTGTTTTGTCTATTATTGGTGTATAGGAATGCTTGTGATTTTTGCACATCGATTTTGTATCCCGAGACTTTGCTGAAGTTGCTTATCAGCTTAAGGAGATTTTGGGCTGAGACAATGGGGTTTTCTAAATATACAATCATGTCATCTGCAAACAGACAATTTGACTTCCTCTATTCCTATTTGAATACCCTTTATTTCTTTCTCTTGCCTTATTGCCCTGGCCAGAATTTCCAATACTATGTTGAATAGGAGTGGTGAGAGAGGGCATCCCTGTCTTGTGCCGGTTTTCAAAGGGAATGCTTCCAATTTTTGCCCATTCAGTATGATATTAGCTGTGGGTTTTTCATAAATAGCTCTTATTATGTTGAGATGTTCCATCAAAACCTAGTTTATTGAGAGTTTTTAGCATGAAGGGCTGTTGAATTTTATCGAAGGTCTTTTCTGCATCTATTGAGATAATCATGTGGTTTTTGTCATTGGTTCTGTTTATGTGATGGATTGCGTTTGATTTGCGTATGTTGAACCAGCCTTGCATCCCCGGGATGAAGCCCACTTGATCATGGTGGATAAGTGGTAGATAAGCTTTTTGGTGTGCTGCTGGATTCGGTTTGCCAGTACTTTATTGAGGATTTTCACTCGATGTTCATCAGGGATATTGGCCTGAAATTTCCCCCATTTTTTTGGGGGGTGGGGAGAGGGGGGCATGGGGGTGAGTCTCTGCCAGGTTTTGGTATCAGGATGATGCTGGCCTCATAAAATGAGTTAGCAAGGATTCCCTCTTTTTCTATTGTTTGGCATAGTTTCAGAAGGAATGGTACCAGCTCCTCTTGGACCTCTGGTAGAAATCGGCTGTGAATCAGTTTGGTCCTGGGCTTTTTTTGGTTGGTAGGCTATTAATTACTGCCTCAATTTCAGAACTTGTTACTAGTCTATTCAGGGATTCAACTTCTTTCCGGTTTAGTCTTGGGAGGGTGTATTTGTCCAGGAATTTATCCATTTCTTCTAGATTTTCTAGTTTATTTGTGTAGAGGTGTTTATAGTATTCTCTGATGGTAGTTTGTATTTCTGTGGGATCAGTGGTGATATCCCCTTTGTCATTTTTTGTTGTGTCTATTTGATTCTTCTCTTCTATTAGTCTGGCTAGTGGTCTACCTACTAATCTTTTCAAAAAAACCAGCTCCTGGGTTCATTAATCTTTTGAAGGGTTTTTCGTGTATTTATCTCCTTCAGTTCTGCTCTGATCTTAGTTATTTCTTGCCTTCTGCTAACTTTTGAATGTGTTTGCTCTTGCTTCTCTAGTTCTTTTAATTGTGATGTTAGGGTGTCAATTTTAGGTCTTTCCTTCTTTCTCCTGCGATCATTTAGTTCTATAAACTTTTCTCTAAACATTGCTTTAGATGTGTCCCAGAGATTCTGGTACATTGTGTCTTTGTTCTCACTGGTTTCAAATAACTTATTTATTTCTGCCTTAATTTCGTCATTTACCCAGTAGTCATGCAGGAGCAAGTTGTTCAGTTTCCATGTAGTTGAGTGGTTTTGATTGAGTTTCTTAATCCTGAGTTCTAATTTGATTGTACTGTGTTCTGAGAAACTGTTTGATTTCCATTCTTTTGCATTTGCTGAGGAGTGTTTCACTTCCAATTATGTGGTCGATTTTTAGAGTAAGTGCAATGTGGTGCTGAGAAGAATGCATATTCTGTTTATTTGGGGTGGAGAGTTCTGTAGATGTCTGTTAGGTCTGCTTGGTCCAGAGCTGAGTTCAAGTCCTGGATATCCTTGTTGATTTTCTGTCTTGCTGATCTGTCTGATATTGACAGTGGGGAGTTAGTCTCTCACCATTATTGTGTGGAAGCCTAAGTCTCCTTGTAGGTCTCCAAGAACTTGCTTTATGAATCTGGGTTCTGTATTGGGTGCATATATGTTTAGGATAGTTAGCTCTTGTTGCATTGATCCCTTTACCATTATGTAATGCCCTTCTTTGTCTTTTTTGATCTTTGTTGGTTTAAAGTCTGTTTATCGGGATTGCAAACCGTGCTTTTTTTTCTTTCCATTTGCTTGGTAAATATTCCTCCATCCCTTTATTTTGAGCCTGTGTGTGTCTTTCCATGTGAGATGGGTCTCCTAATACAGCACACTGATGTGTCTTGACTCTTATCCAATTTGCCAGTCTGTTTCTTTTAATTGGGGCATTTAGCCCATTTACATTTTAGGTTAATATTGTTACGTGTGAATTTGATCCTGTCATTATGATGTTAGCTGGTTATTTTTCCCATTAGTTGATGTGGTTTCTTCATAGCATCGATGGTCTTTACAATTTGATATGTTTTTGCAGTGGCTGGTACCGGTTGTTCCTTTCCATATTTAGTGCTTCCTTCAGGAGCTCTTGTAAGGCAGGCCTGGTGACAAAATCCATCAGCATTTGCTCGCTTATTTGTATTTTTGTTATTCAATTATTTCTTCAAATATTTTTGCTCCTTGCTTGGTTGATTTTACAGATGTGAAACCTGTGGAAACAAAGGGCCAATTACATGTCGGAGCTCTTCAAATAACTCCATGAACATCTCATTCCCTGGCTTTCCCCTTGTTAGTTTTTTAATAAACTTCTTGTTTGCCCCAGCTTTTTTCACCACCTCAAGAAGCTGCCATGTTGAACAATTGCCAGTGATTATTTCACAAACCCTCCTGGAGAAACAACTGTTTGCACTAAACAAGATTTGAATTAGGTCAAATAAAGACAAGCCCTGTGAGTGAGAATTTCCAAGGAACTACCAGGCAGGTCAAACAACCACAGCTTTCTATTGTCTGGGAGTGAAGCTCTGAACCCATTCTTTCCCTTCCAGTGGCTGCTAGACTGCTGTTCTTACCGTAATTGTAAGGCTGTTGGTTCTCAAGGCTACCATGGAGCTGGGGACAAGGAGACAGAAATAGGGCATGTAAAACACCACAAAGGTCACTGTGATTAGATTCAGACTCTTCTTGAATGAATGTTCTTCAAACTGTTCCAAGCCTCTGGTTAATTTCTAGAGCCCTGGAAAAGTTAATTTTGACAATTTTGCCAACATTCTCATGGCTTCTGTGGAGGAGCAGTTTTTTGAAGGTCCTTACCATTCCGACTGATGTCGTTCTCATTCACTCCTGAACCCACTCCAATCAGGCTTTTGTCTTCAGCATGCCACCAAGCCACCAAAACTGCATTTGCCATATCACCAGTGACTTCCCCACTGATAAATCCCGTTCTCATCTTACTTGACCTACTAGTAACATTTCAGTTTTTCCTTCTGGAAACACTTAATTTTCTTCTGTTTTTTTTTTTAAAACTTTTTTAAAATTTTCAATTTTTATGGTACATAGTAGGTGTATATATTTATGGGGTACAGAAAATATTTTGATTCAGGCATGCAATGTGAAATAATCACATCATGGAGAATGGGGTATCCATCCCCTCAAGCATTTATCCATTGAGTTGCAAACTCTTTAAGTTATTTTAGAGTTAACTTGCTATTGACTATAGTTACCCTGTTGTGCTGTCAAACAGTAGGTGTTATTCATTTTTTCTAACTTTTTTGTTATTATACTTTAAGTTCTAGGGTACATGTGCACAACGTGCAGGTTTGTTACATATGTATACATGTGCCATGTTGGTGTGCTGCACCCATTAACTCGTCATTTACATTAGGTATATCTCCTAATGCTATCCCTCCCCCCACCCCCTCCCCACAATAGGACCCGGTGTGTGATGTTCCCCTTCCTGTGTCCAAGTGATCTCATTGTTCAATTCCCACCTGTGAGTGAGAACATGCAGTGTTTGGTTTTCTGTTCTTGTGATAGTTTGCTGAGAATGATGGTTTCCAGCTGCATCCATGTCCCTACAAAGGACATGAACTCATCCTTTTTTATGGCTGCATAGTATTCCATGGTGTATATGTGCCACATTGTCTTAATCCAGTCTGTCACTGATGGACATTTGGGTTGATTCCAAGTCTTTGCTATTGTGAATAGTGCTGCAATAAACATACGTGTGCATGTGTCTTTATACCAGCATGATTTATAATCCTTTGGGTATATCCCCAGTAATGGGATGGCTGGGTCAAATGGTATTTCTAGCTCTAGATCCTTGAGGAATCACCACACTGTTTTCCATAATGGTTGAACTAGTTTACAATCCCACCAACAGTGTAAAAGTGTTCCTATTTCTCCACATCCTCTCCAGCACTTGTTGTTTCCTGATTTTTTTAATGATTGCCATTCTAACTGGTTTGAGATGGTATCTCATTGTGGTTTTGATTTGTATTTCTCTGATGGCAAGTGACGATGAGATTTTTTTCATGTGTCTGTTGGCTGTATGAATGTCTTCTTTTGAGAAGTGTCTGTTCATATCCTTTGCCCACTTTTTATGGCATTGTTTGTTTTTTGCTTGTAAATTTGATTGAGTTCTTTATAGGTTCTGTATACTAGCCCTTTGCCAGATGAGTAGATTGCAAAAATTTTCTCCCATTCTGTAGGTTGCCTGTTCACTCTGATGGTAGTTTCTTTTGCTGTGCAGAAGCTCTTTAGTTTAATGAGATCCCATTTGTCAATTTTGGCTTTTGCTGCCGTTGCTTTTGGTGTTTTAGACATGAAGTCTTTGCCCATGCCTATGCCCTGAATGGTATTACCTAGGTTTTCTTCTAGGGTTTTTATGGTTTTAGGTCTAACATTTAAGTCTCTAATCCATCTTGAATTAATTTTCGTATAAGGAGTAAGGAAAGGATCCAGTTTCAGCTTTCTACTTATGGCTAGCTAATTTTCCCAGCACCATTTATTAAATAGGGAATCCTTTCCCCATTTCTTGTTTTTGTCAGGTTTGTGAAAGATCAGATGGCTGTAGATGTGTGGTATTATTTCTGAGGACTCTGTTCTGTTCCATTGGTCTATATCTCTGTTTTGGTACCAGCACCATGCTGTTTTGGTTACTGTGGCCTTGTAGTATAGTTTGAAGTCAGGTAGCATGATGCCTCGAGCTTTGTTCTTTTGACTTAGGATTGTCTTGGCAATGCGGGGTCTTTTTTGGTTCCATATGAACTTTAAAGCAGTTTTTTTCAATTCTGTGAAGAAAGTCATTGGTAGCTTAATGGGGATGGCATTGAATCTATAAATTACCTTGGGCAGTATGGCCATTTTCACGATATTGATTCTTCCTATTCATGAGCATGGTATGTTCTTCCATTTGTTTGTGTCCTTTTATTTCACTGAGCAGTGGTTTGTAATTCTCCTTGAAGAGGTCCTTTACATCCCATGTAAGTTGGATTCCTAGGTATTTTATTCTCTTTGAAGCAATTGTGAATGGGAGTTCATCAATGATTTGGCTCTCTGTATGTCTGTTACTGGTGTATAAGAATGCTTGTGATTTTTGCACATTGATTTTGTATCCTGAGACTTTGCTGAAGTTGCTTATCAGCTTAAGGAGATTTTGGGCTGAGACAATGGGGTTTTCTAAATATACAATCATGTCATCTGCAAAGAGGGACAATTTGACTTCCTCTTTTCCTAACTGAATACCCTTGATTTATTTCTCTTGCCTGATTGCCCTAGCCAGAACTTCCAACACTATGTTGAATAGGAGTGGTGAGAGAGGGCATCCCTGTCTTGTGCCGGTTTTCAAAGGGAATGCTTCCAGTTTGCCCATTCAGTATGATATTGGCTGTGGGTTTGTCATAAATAGCTCTTATGATTTTGAGATACGTTCCATCAATACCGAATTTGTTGAGAGTTTTTGGCATGAAGGGCTGTTGAATTTTGTGAAAGGCCTTTTCTGCATCTATTGAGATAATCATGTGGTTTTTGCCTTTGGTTCTATTTATATGCTGGATTACATTTATTGATTTGCATATGTTGAACCAGCCTTGCATCCCAGGGATGAAGCCCACTTGATCATGGTGGATAAGTTTTTTGATGTGCTGCTGGATTTGGTTAGCCAGTATTTTATTGAGGATTTTTGCATCGATGTTCATCAGGGATATTGGTCTAAAATTCTCTTTTTTTGTTGTGTCTCTGCCAGGCTTTGGTATCAGGATGATGCTGGCCTCATAAAATGAGTTAGGAAGGATTCCCTCTTTTTCTATTGATTGAAATAGTTTCAGAAGGAATGGTACCAACTCCTCCTTGTACCTCTGGTAGAATTCGGCTGTGAATCCGTCTGGTCCTGGACTTTTTTTGGTTGGTAGGCTATTAATTACTGCCTCAATTTCAGAGCCTGCTGTTGGTCTATTTAGGGATTCAACTTCTTCCTGGTTTAGTCTTGAGAGAGTGTAAGTGTCCAGGAAATTATCCATTTCTTCTAGATTTTCTAGTTTATTTGCGTAGAGGTGTTTATAGTATTCTCTGATGGTAGTTTGTATTTCTGTGGGGTCAGTGGTGATATCCCCTTTATCATTTTTTATTGCATCTATTTCATTCTTCTCTCTTATTAGTCTTGCTAGCGATCTATCAATTTTGTTGATCTTTTCAAAAAACCAGCTCCTGGATTCATTGATTTTTTGGAGGGTTTTTTGTGTCTCTATCTCCTTCAGTTCTGCTCTGATCTTAGTCATTTCCTGCCTTCTGCTAGCTTTTGAATGTGTTTGCTCTTGCTTCCTTAGTTCTTTTAATTGTGATGTTAGGGTGTCAATTTTAGATCTTTCCTACTTTCTCTTGTGGGCATTTAGTGCTATACGTTTCCCTCTACACACTGCTTTAAATATGTCCCAGAGATTCTGGTATGTTGTGTCTTTGTTCTCATTGGTTTCAAAGAACATCTTTATTTCTGCCTTCATTTAGTTATGTACCCAGTAGTCATTCAGGAGCAGGTTGTTCAGTTTCCATGTAGTTGAGCGGTTTTGAGTGAGTTTCTTAGTCCTGAGTTCTAGTTTGATTGCACTGTGGTCTGAGAGACAGTTTGTTATAACTTCTGTTCTTGTACATTTGCTGAGGAGTGCTTTACTTCCAACTACAGGGTCAATTTTGGAATAAGTGTGATGTGGTGCTGAGAAGAATGTATATTCTGTTGATTTGGGGTGGAGAGTTCTGTAGATGTCTATTAGGTCTGCTTGCTGCAGAGTTGAGTTCAATTCCTGGATATCCTTGTTAACTTTCTTTCTCGTTGATTTGTCAGATGTTGACAGTGGGGTGTTAAAGTCTCCCATGATTATTGTATGGGAGTCTAAGTCTCTTTGTAAGTCTCTAAGGACCTGCTTTATGAATCTGGGTGCTCCTGTATTGGGTGCATATATATTTAGGATAGTTAGCTCTTCCTGATGAATTGATCCCTTTACCATTATGTAATGTCCTTCTTTGTCTCTTTTGATCTTTGATGGTTTAAAGTCTGTTTAATCAGAGACTAGGATTGCAACCCCTGCTTTTTTTGCTTTCCATTTGCTTGGTAGATCTTCCTCCATCCCTTTATTTTGAGCCTATATGTGTCTCTGCATGTGAGATAGGTCTCCTGAATACAGCAAACTGATGGGTCTTGACTCTCTCCAATTTGCCAGTCTTTGTCTTTTAATTGGAGCATTTAGTCCATTTTCATTTAAGGTTAATATTGTTATGTGTGAACTTGATCCTGTCATTATGATATTAGCTGGGTATTTTGCTTGCTAGTTGATGCAGTTTCTTCCTAGCATCAATGGACTTTACTTTTTTATTTATTTATTTATTTTTTTACCTTTTTTTATACCCCTTTGTCTCTTTTGGTGATTTTCTTTTCTTTTTCTTTTTTTATACTTTAAATTCTGGGATACATGTGCAGAACATGTACATTTGTTACATAGGTATACATGTGCCATGCTGGTCTGCTGCACCCATCAACCTGTCATCTACATTAGGTATTTCTCCTAATGCTATCCTTTCCCTAGCCCCCTACCCCACAACAGGCCCCGGTGTGTGGTGGTCCCCTCCCTGTGTCCATGTGTTCTCATTGTTCAGTTCCCACTTATGAGTGAGAATATGCAGTGTTTGGTTTTGTTCTTCTGTTAGTTTGTTGAAAATGATGGTTTCCAGCTTTATTCATGTCCCTGCAAAGGACATGAACTCATCCTTTTTTTGGTGATTATGTTTCATCTCTTCAACCTCTAGGGAATAGTCCTTGGACTTCTTGTCTAACCACACTCACTTTCTTAGTGATATTCAATCTTATGGCTTCAAATCTATATTCTCCCTTCAATTTGACACTTATAAATCCAGCTGCCTACCTGACATGTCCACCAGGGTATCTAAGAAGAAATTCACACTTAATATGTATGTCTAAAACCTAACTCTTAATTTCTCCCTAACCTTTACCATTCTTGCTCCTCCCACAGTTTTCCCTGCTTCAATGAATATCAATTCTATTCTCCAGTTACTGAGACAAAATTTTGAGGTCATCCTTGATTCCTCTATTTCTTTTGTACCATGTTCAATCTGTTAGCAAATGACATTGGCTTTACCTTCAAAATTTATTCAGAATACTGTCACTTCTCACCACTTTCACAGTCACTTTCCTGGACTATTACAATAGTCCTAACTAACCTCCCTTCCTCTGCCCCTGTTTTCTCCCTCCAAAGTCTATTCCTCAATATAACAGCCAGAGCAAGGCTTTAAAAATCATATCAAGACACTCCTGTACCCCAAACTTTCCCATCTCTCTCAGAGTAAAAGTCGAAGTTCTCTGAATGGTCTAGAGTCTGCATGGTCTAGTACCCATTATGGTAACCTCATTTCTCAACTTCACCTCCCCCTACCCCCCCCACCCACCCCAAACACACGCACTCTCTATTCCAGCCACACCTACCTCCTTGCTGCTTTGCGAACATACCAGGCATGCTTCAGTTTTACATATTTGAGCTTGCTGTTCCCTCTCCCTGGAACTCTTGCCCGGATATATTCATGGTTATTTCAGCTCTGACTTTAGTATCACCTTATCAAGGAGGCTTTCCCTGGCAACCCTTTCAAAAAGTGACCTCCCCGTCTCCTTTCTAGGCATTCTTTGCCTTTCTTCTCTACTTTATTTTCTTATTGCCGTCATTTAAAAAGTACAGTTTTGATGTTTAGTAGTCTCATCAATATAAAATATAAGTTCCCAGAAAGAAGCAATCTCTATTTTGCTTACTGCTTTAACTTCATTGTCTAGAACAGTGCTTGGCACAGAATGGATACTTAATATTTGTTTTAAAGCTAGCTATGAAAACACATGTCTGCAGGAAACATGGATTATAGAATAATGAAATATCCCACCCTCCCTTAACCTACATCAGTCTTCTTCTCTTCAGCTGGCCAGGCAACACAACTTTATCCACATGCACAGGTTAGTCCTTGATTTCAGCTAAGAGCAGGTGCTCAGCCTCTATACTGATCAGTGTCTGTGATAAAGATGCAATTAGATAGCCTTAAGATAGTGCCATTTAGTACACACAGTAAGACAGGAGCCACAGCTAGAACTTGGGGTGCTTGGCTGAGCTTTGCAGGACCTAGATTACTTCAAGGCACTGTCACCCACCTCTCTCATGCACTGACTGTGGATGAACAAGAACCTGCCTTGCCCATCTCTATAAACCTAATCACTGGTTGTTACAATTAACAAAATATAGATTAATGTAAAAGCACTGTTGAATTCTTTATGGCCTTATATTCATAACAATGGTACTAGTTTGTATATATTTATATATACACATGCACATATTCATTCCTTTAAGTTTATCGGAATAAATTTCTACTTCGAACCAACACCTTAAAATAGTTTAAGCAAGAAACACTTATTTTAGGAAATTTTGAACATCAAAGAAAATATAAGAAAAAAAATTACTCCTACTATTCAAGTGAGACCACTGTTTAATATTTTGATTCTTTATGTTCTTCGGTCTACTGAGATAATTTTTTCTACATAATCTATACTGATTCTTGTATTTTTTCATTTAAAACATCAGGGATGAAGGTTACATTTTTTTTTTTCTTTCCTTTTTTTTTTTTTTTTTTTCTGACAGAGTTTCGCTCTGTCACCCAGGCTGGAGTGCAGTGGCGTGATCTTGGCTCACTGCAACCTCCACCTCCCGGGTTCAATTGATTCTCCTGCCTCAACCTCCCGAGTAGCTGGGATTACAGGCACCTGCCACCACGCCCGGGTAATTTTTTGTGTTTTTAGTAGAGATGGGGTTTCGCCATGTTGCCCAAGCTGGTTTCGAACTCCAGAGCTCAGGCAATCCACCCACTTCGGCCTCCCAAAGTGCTAGGATTACAGGCATGAGCCACCACGCCCAGCCGAAGGTTATGTTTTCTAAGTACACGTAAGTAGCTACAACAGTTTTGGGGGATTTAAAGATGGATTGGCAAACACTCCTTCAACCATTCTTTTTGAAGAAATCTGGGACTGAGAAAACTGTTTTCCCTAGGCTTTCTCTAGGAAAAGTACGTAAGCCGAAGAGGTTAATAATTACATTGGAGCCTGTACTGTATGGTTTTATAAAAGGGTATCAGGTATGCCATTAAAAATTATAATTAGCCCCATGCCTCTGGAGTTAGAGCCCTAGGGCTGACCTTCTCCCATTTCTTACCCATACCTGCTTGAGTGTGGCTTTGCTGGGATGGGGTTTTACCTCTTCAAGGTGAGTTAAGAGGGAGCTCTCCTGCTGCCGTAAGTGGAATTACCACTTTAATTACAGGTTGTCTTCAATGAGTTGGATGTTGTTGGAGTGATTTTTGTCTCTGTCATTCCTTCTGAAAGTTTGTGATTGGTTTGGTTATTTCTTAGAATATTAATAATCTCTTTCTTGATTCTAATTAAGTCACTAGTACCTAAGCAAAATAGCCATTAAGAGTTATGGAAATGTAATTGCTCCACCAACTGGTCAGCTATAATATTATAGCAATGGAAATAAAAGCACTGTCTGCCTATGGGATGATTTTTAAAAAAATAATTGTACATAAAAATAGCAGGTTTTTAAAAATAAGTTATTTTTGGGAATCCATAATAGTGAAAAAACTGCTATTTTTTTTTTTTTTGCTTTATGTCGATAGATTCTTTTAAAACTTATTTTCCTTTTCAAATTAGTCAAATCCCCATATGTTTATTAAATCCATATCTTTGTTCCTTGTGTAAGCTAATGACTGAGGTGGATTTAAAGTAGGACCTTTCCCAAGGGAGCTTAATGTTATAAGGGAGGCTGTAATTAATCTCAAAGCATACTAAATAATCTAAAAAGCGAAAAATGCCACCAAACTCTGTTAATATGTGTGGTCTCCATAGATATCACTCAATGTCCATGTCCTTGGCTTATAATTCAAAAGATTTTCTTTTTCTTTTTTCTGAGTCCAAGTCTCGCTCTGTCACCCAGGCTGGAGTGCAATGGCATGATCTCGGTTCACTGCAACCTCCTCCTTCCCAGGTTCAAGCAATTCTCCTGCCTTGGCTCCTGAGTAGCTGGGATTACAGGTACCCATCACCACGCCTGGCTAATTTTTGTATTTTTAGTAGAGATGGGGTTTTACCATGTTGGCCAGGCTGGTCTCTTTGGCCAGGTGGCTTTAAACTCCTGACCTCATGATCCACCCGCCTTGGCCTCCCAAATTGCTGGGATTACAGGCGTGAGCCACCGCGCCAGGCGCCCAAGAATATTTTTCATAATTATCTTTTTATTTTTTCCCAATCCTGGCCGTCACTAAGCCCTCTTATGTGAAAAGAAAACAGTCCATAATGTTTTTGCTTCTTTGTGAGAACTTCCCAAGACTGACTGCTCTGTGACGGTCCCCTAAAATGGATGAGCTGCTCAAAGATCTCTGGACTGAGACACAGGAATCGGGGAGTTGAGTTTCTCTTCTGCCATTGGCTTCCTGTGTAGATTTGGGAGCTCATTTCACTCTTCTAGGTCTGTCTTTTGTTATCTGTAACTTGAGTCCCTACTTGAGAATACCCTGCTTCCAGCATTAAATAATCCATGACTTTAGCTTGTCCATGAGTCACAATTAAACTTATGACAAATCAGTCAATTCTTCATGAAACATGCATGCTCTAGAGCCATGTCTGTCGATTATAAAAGTATGTCAAATATAGTGATATGAGGAATGGTTGGAGAGGTGTGTGTATGTGTATGTGGTGGGACACACATGTGAGCACACACACCCACCCACACACACTATCCTTCTTCCCTCAACCCACTTCCCACAATGCTGACAGTGGAATACATTGTCACTTTTTGGAAAGTCCTTTGCATGTAGGTCTTTAAATGTTCAAGGCCTAGCAACTAAAGGGATTTTAGAAAGTCATCTATCTCCTTGCCTCCAGGATGGAGGTTAAACCATCTTGAAAAGATTCGTGTTATCAAGAGATGATTCCTTCATTTATTCCTTGATGACATATTTGAGTACTTACTGAGGGCCAGCCTGTGTGCAAGGAACGATATTCTCAAAGAGGAAGAACAAACGAGGAAGAGAATTCCCCAGGACAAAGTAACAGGGATGGGGCAGGTTATTCTTGAGTTCATCCACTAAAATTCTGGGTGGGTGGGTTGGTTGGTTGGTTTTTTAGTTTGTTTGGTTTGTTTTGGCAGCCTTGCTCTGTTGCCGAGACTGGAGTGCAGTGGTACAAACCTAGCTCACTGCAACCTCTGCCTCCCGGGCTCAAAAGATTCTCCTGCTTCAGCCTCCTGAGTAGCTGGGATTATAGGCACCTGCCACCACGCCCGGCTAATTTTTGTATCTTTAGTAGAGATGGAGTTTCACCATGTTGGGCAGCCTGGTTTCAAACTCCTGGCCTCAAGTGATCTGCCCGCCTCTCCCTTCCAGAGTGCTGGGATTACAGGCATGAGCCACTGTGCCTGGCCCAAATTCTGGTGTTTGAAATGTGATGACTTTAAATGCTGACCCTGCCAAAAAAAAAAAAAAAAAAAAAAAAAAAAAGCATGAGAATGTCTTCTGTAAATGTTTAGTTAGAAGAGGGGGTGGTGATAAACAGAAGGTGGTGGTGGTGCTTCAGGGTGTGTAGGCTGCCACGATATTTGTCTGAAAAAGAGATGATGTCACTTAAAATGCAAGGCATTAAGTAAGTCACTGTCTGGGGAGCCAGACGGCAAGGAGAATAAATCTGGGTAAACCAGAAGTCAGAAGAAACATAAGTGCCAAAACACAAGGCAATTAGACCCTGAAAAATGTTATTTCATAACAATGGAGTATCTTAGATAGCAGGAGAGAATTCACAAAGCCTCAAGGCCCATGATATCCTTCTATTCTTTCGTTACCCAACTTATTACCCACAGATCACGAGTTCTGCCTCTTCCACCCACATTATCCCTCACACCCTCTTGTAGTTTCAATGTGCTGGCCGTGACTCATCCCACACCTCGTTTTCCTTTCAAATCACCCTACACAATACAGTCTTGCCCTACTTCAGGATACCGTTTAGCACGCATGATTCAGGCTGTTTCCGTTTTCCACGTTTATCTTTCACTATCTGGGGACTGGCGCCTCCCCTCCCTTCTGTGGCAGCTGGATCTGGGTGAATCCCAGGGCCACAGGGTGAATGGTTGCTTTTTCTCTTGCTGGATTCTGGGCCATTTCTAATGTCCTCACAGGGCACAGCTTGCCTCCCCTCTGTGCTTTTCTGCAGGGTCATATGTGAAATAGCCACATCGCATGAACTGCTTTTGTAGAAACGGGCACTGAGGAAGGCATGGAACCCACTGCAAACTGCCTCAGAGGCCGATGCCTTTTTTATTATTTATTTATTTATTTATTTATTTATTTATTTATTTATTATTATACTTTAAGTTCTAGGGTACATTTGCATAACGTTCAGGATTGTTACATATGTATACATGTGCCATGTTGGTGTGCTGCACCCATCAACTCGTCATTTACACCAGGTATAACTCCCAATGCAATCCCTCCCCCCTCCCCCCTCCCCATGATAGGCCCCGGTGTGTGATGTCCCCCTTCCCGAGTCCAAGTGATCTCATTGCTCAGTTCCCACCTATGAGTGACAACATGCGGTGTTTGGTTTTCTGTTCTTGTGATAGTTTGCTAAGAATGATGGTTTCCAGCTGCATCCATGTCCCTACAAAGGACACAAACTCATCCTTTTTGATGGCTGCATAGTATTCCATGGTGTATATGTGCCACATTGTCTTAATCCAGTCTGTCACTGATGGACATTTGGGTTGATTCCAAGTCTTTGCTATTGTGAATAGTGCCGCAATAAACATACGTGTGCATGTGTCTTTATAGCAGCATGATTTATAATCCTTTGGGTATATACCCAGTAATGGGATGGCTGGGTCATATGGTACTTCTAGTTCTAGATCCTTGAGGAATCGCCATACTGTTTTCCATAATGGTTGAACTAGTTTACAATCCCACCAACAGTGTAAAAGTGTTCCTATTTCTCCACATCCTCTCCAGCACCTGTTGTTTCCTTTTTAATGATTGCCATTCTAACTGGTGTGAGATGGTATCTCATTGTGGTTTTGATTTGCATTTCTCTGATGGCCAGTGATGAGCATTTTTTCATGTGTCTGTTGGCTGTATGAATGTCTTCTTTTGAGAAATGTCTGTTCATATCCTTTGCCCACTTTTTGATGGGGTTGTTTGTTTTTTTCTTGTAAATTTGTTTGAGTTCTTTGTAGGTTCTGGATATTAGCCCTTTGTCAGATAAGTAGATTGCAAAAATTTTCTCCCATTCTGTAGGTTGCCTGTTCACTCTGATGGTAGTTTCTTTTGCTGTGCAGAAGCTTTTTAGTTTAATGAGATCCCATTTGTCAATTTTGGCTTTTGCTGCTGTTGCTTTTGGTGTTTTAGACATGAAGTCTTTGCCCATGCCTATGTCCTGAATGGTACTACCTAGGTTTTCCTCTAGGGTTTTTATGGTATTAGGTCTAACATTTAAGTCTCTAATCCATCTTGAATTAATTTTCGTATAAGGAGTAAGGAAAGGATCCAGTTTCAGCTTTCTACTTATGGCTAGCCAATTTTCCCAGCACCATTTATTAAATAGGGAATCCTTTCCCCATTTCTTGTTTTTGTCAGGTTTGTCAAAGATCAGATGGCTGTAGATGTGTGGTATTATTTCTGAGGACTCTGTTCTGTTCCATTGGTCTATATCTCTGTTTTGGTACCAGTACCATGCTGTTTTGGTTACTGTAGCCTTGTAGTATAGTTTGAAGTCAGGTAGCGTGATGCCTCCAGCTTTGTTCTTTTGACTTAGGATTGTCTTGGCAATGCAGGCTCTTTTTTGGTTCCATATGAACTTTAAAGCAGTTTTTTCCAATTCTGTGAAGAAACTCATTGGTAGCTTGATGGGGATGGCATTGAATCTATAAATAACCTTGGGCAGTATGGCCATTTTCATGATATTGATTCTTCCTATCCATGAGCATGGTATGTTCTTCCATTTGTTTGTGTCCTCTTTTATTTCACTGAGCAGGGGTTTGTAGTTCTCCTTGAAGAGGTCCTTTACATCCCTTGTAAGTTGGATTCCTAGGTATTTTATTCTCTTTGAAGCAATTGTGAATGGAAGTTCATTCATGATTTGGCTCTCTGTTTGTCTGTTACTGGTGTATAAGAATGCTTGTGATTTTTGCACATTAATTTTGTATCCTGAGACTTTGCTGAAGTTGCTTATCAGCTTAAGGAGATTTTGGGCTGAGACAATGGGGTTTTCTAAATATACAATCATGTCATCTGCAAACAGGGACAATTTGACTTCTTCTTTTCCTAACTGAATACCCTTTCTTTCTTTCTCTTGCCTGATTGCCCTAGCCAGAACTTCCAAGACTATGTTGAATAGGAGTGGTGAGAGAGGGCATCCCTGTCTTGTGCCAGTTTTCAAGGGAATTTTTCCAGTTTTGCCCATTCAGTATGATATTGGCTGTGGGTTTTTCATAAATAGCTCTTATTATGTTGAGATGTTCCATCAAAACCTAGTTTATTGAGAGTTTTTAGCATGAAGGAGTGTTGAATTTTATCGAAGGTCTTTTCTGCATCTATTGAGATAATCATGTGGTTTTTGTCATTGGTTCTGTTTATATGCTGCATTATGTTTATTGATTTGCATATGTTGAACCAGCCTTGCATCCCAGGGATGAAGCCCACTTGATCATGGTGGATAAGCTTTTTGATGTGCTGCTGAATCCAGTTTGCCAGTATTTTACTGAGGATTTTTGCATCGATGTTCATCAGGGATATTGGTCTAAAATTCTCCTTTTTTGTTGTGTCTCTGCCAGGCTTTGGTATCAGGATGATGTTGGCCTCATAAAATGAGTTAGGGAGGATTCCCTCTTTTTCTCTTGATTGGAATAGTTCAGAAGGAATGGTACCAGCTCCTCCTTGTACCTCTGGTAGAATTCAGCTGTGCATCCATCTGGTCCTGGACTTTTTTTCATTGGTAGGCTATTAATTATTTCCTCAATTTCAGAGCCTGCTATTGGTCTATTCAGGGATTCAGCTTCTTCCTGGTTTAGTCTTGGAAGAGTGTAAGTGTCCAGGAAATTATCCATTTCTTCTAGATTTTCTAGTTTATTTGCGTAGAGGTGTTTATAGTATTCTCTGATGATAGTTTGTATTTCTGTGGGGTCGGTGGTGATATCCCCTTTATCATTTTTTATTGCATCTATTTGATTCTTCTCTTTTCTTCTTTATTAGTCTTGCTAGCGGTCTGTCAATTTTGTTGATCTTTTAGGCCGATGCTTTTCAAAACACAAAGGGGTTGTAAGCGTGAGTTACCACTGCTTCTAAGCCCACGTTGGCCAGTGGGCAGATGTGATTATGCTTCTAGGTGTGACTGTATTTTCATGTAAGCTTTGTCCTTCAAAGTAGTCACCTCAAGAGGTTATACATGTATTCTCATGACACTAAAGATATTTTTGAAATTCTTTTCTTACAGTTTTAAGAATAAATTTATATTAGGAAAATCACAGTGAGTTTACAGCTGTACTCTTTTCCAAAAACTAGTCCAACTCAAGGCAGGCCTCTGCATGAATTTCTTATTTCAGAAATCAAATCTATCTACTCTGAAGATAGTCGAAGGGAAGTTGTTGTAGGCATTGAACACCATTCCAAAAGTTTGCTAAGAATTGTAGCACTGGAGGTCTCTCAGGGATACTGTTTTAATTTATTTGGATGGATTAAGTCTAGAAATATTTATTTTAAGAAAATCAAACCACAAGATTTGGCTTCCTGGCACAGGGGTCTCTTTTCTCCCAGGAGGGTTGCAAATCTTGGCAAGACCTCCAAATTTTTCACTGTCTCAGAATACCTTTCACTGAAATTTGATCACCAAGTAAAATGACAGTTTACTTCAAATCCGGTTGGTTCCTTTACAGTTTGTTTAGGAACTTGACCTTTCAGCTTTTGCAGCTTGGACTAAACATTTATCTAGCATTTACTCTGCTGGGTATGATGAGAGAGAGAACTGAAACTGGACATTTTTCTTTCCTTGTTTTGATGCTTGGTGAACTTCTACTTACCCTTCAAGGCCCAGTTCAAATGTCACCTCTTTGAACATTTTTCATATTACATAGAAGAAAAATAACACCTTAAAAACAGATGAAAGTAATATTTGGTTAACAGGGTAGTGATTAGAAAATGTATGTCAGTCCTGTAGAAAAAGTTAAATGTTGCTTTCCTCCACCTAAAAACTGGCATTCTTTATCCATGTATGTACAATGGAAGAAAGGTAACATTTCCATAAAGAATTCCTCTATACAGAGGCTACACAAAGCTGGTGATGTTTCCTAAATATAACATTAAAAACTATCATGAGCTGCGTAATGTTGGTTTGGGTCAGTAGCCAGAATAGTTGAGATATTCCAAAATGATAGTAGTTGACTGAATGACATAAAATTATTTCAACAATTAACTATTATTTTAACTTTTAAGTTCAGGGGTACATGTCCAGGTTTGTTACATAGGTAAAACTCTGCCATGGGGGTTTGTTGTACAGATTCTTTTATCACCTACAATTTCATCATTATTCATAATTTATTATTCATAATTATGCCTGGTACTCACTAGTTATTTGTCCTTAACGCTCTCCCTTCTCCCACTCCCCCTCCCCACAGGCCCCAGTGTGTGTTGTTCCCCTCCCTGTGTCCATGTGTTCTCATTGTTCAGCTCCCACTTGTGAGAACATGCGATGTTTGATTTTCCGTTCCTGTGTTAGTTTGCTGAGGATAATGGCCTCCAGCTCCATCCACGTTCCTGCAAAGGACTTTTTTTTTTTTTTTTTTTGGAATGCGTAGTATTCCATGGTGTTTATGTACCACGTTTTCTTTATCCAGCCCACCATTGATAGGCATTCAGGTTGATTCCATGTCTTTGCTATTATGAATAATATTGCAAAGAACATAACATTTGCATGTGTCTTTGTAACAGGATGACTTATAATCCTTTGGGTATATACCCAGTAATGGAATTGCTAAGTCAAATGGTATTTCTGTCTTTATGGCTTTGAGGAATCGCCACACTGTCTTCCACAAAGGTTGAACTGATTTACACTCCCACTAACACTGTATAAGTGTTCCTTTTTTTCCACAGCCTCACCAGCATTTGTTATTTTTTGATTTTCTAATAATAGCACAACAATTATTTTTTACCAACATCTTATTCTTAAAATTTTCAAACATAAAGCAAAGTTTAAAGAATTTTACAATGGACGACACCAGTTTTCTCACCATCTAGATTTTACTATTAACATAATTGACTATACTTTCCTTATCACATACCAATTTATTACACATTCCTCTATCCATTTTACTTTTTTGAAATACTTCAAAGTAAACAACAGGCATCAGTATACTTCACTCTAAATAGTTCAACATGCATGTAATTAATTGGAGTTCAATGTTTTTTGAAGTAAACTTCATACACAATGAAATGCACAAAAAGTGTACAGTTTTCATAAATGCTTACACTTATGTAACCCAAGCCCCTATCATTGTATAGAACATTATGCTCACCCCAGACAGTTTCATCATGTTCCCTCCTAGTTCATCTGTCCTCAATCCCCACAGAATAGTTTTCAATAATTTTTTTAAAAAATTCAGTATAACTTCTATAACTTACTAGAGTTGTCTCCTTTTACTAATAAAGTAAACTATTTGGCAAGAAATACGATATGGCATACTTGGAACCTACTAAAGTAAGAGACTAAATTTTTCTTTGTATTTGTTGCTGGTGTACATCAAGAACAAGATTAGTGTAGTGCTTAATGACATATTCTTTGCAAGATTACTCAGTAAAATGCTGTCCCCATACTGCACCTCAACTATAGATTTCATTTGTAAAAATGATTCGCCATGGGTCCTTTTTCAAAAATAAATACAAGCGCATGTTTTGGAATGGTTTCGGACTAATGAAACAAAGAGGAAGAAGGTCAACTAGGCAGTGGAGAAAGCAGAAAGGAAAATGATGAATGCTGAGAGAACATTTCAGACAGATTCCCTAGTTCTCTCCTTATAAAGTTATCTTCTGGTAGCTGACTTTCAGCCCCTGAGCGCTGAGGACTGCTTGACTCTTAAGACATCTTCCAGCGAACTTTGTGTTTGTCCCCCTCACCCAGGACAAAATAACCAAGTTGGCCAGCCACGGAGGCACACCTCTGCAGACCCAGCTATTCAGGAGGCTGACGCAGGAGCATCGCATAAGCTCAGGAGTTCTAGTCCCGTCTGGATAACATGCTGAGACCTTGTCTCTTAAGAACAAGAGGCAACACACACACATACAGAGACACACACAAAATCGTCAAAGACAGCACCGGAACTCTGACCGCTCTCGCTGCTCTCAGAGGGATAGAGCCACTTGGCTATTCTAGCCAAAGAGCAGGACAGATAAATGAAGGAGCTGAAACCGCCCAGTACCATCATACTGGGATGGTTAATCATTATGGTTGCAGGAAAAATTGTTCAGAATGAGCAAAAATGTAGAATTGTTATACCTCTATTTTCTGTATCTTAGCTTTAACACATGTACCAGTTCTAATGTATATAACCAATTTCTAACTCAGCTTTGAATTGTTTGCCTTTATAACCATTCTATGTAGACAATGTCCTATATACCGACATGCATAGATAGTGTCAGTGTCTGTACAGGAAAGTTACCATTGTTTAAAGAACTTTCAATTTCTGAGTAAGTCAGCTGGTTAATTAATGTGCCAACTCTAACATCTACTTTTTACAGATGAAAGAGGCTCAGGAACAAAGGTGCTACTCAAAGTCATCAAACTTCCATGTCGGGTGAATTCAGACAGCCGCTCTTTGATTTCAATTACTGACATACCCTCTGCCTATTGAAAATACAAGATTTCTGCTCTACCTTAGGCAAAACTCTTGGAAATGAAGTCTTTCTTTCATTTGCTATTTGGCAAAAGGATCCCTGATGGGAAATGTTATACAGAGTTCAATTCTGCTTTCTCAACGAGCCTCCCCTTAACCTGTCCCTCTCCAACCCAGCTCCCCGACCACAAAAATACTTTGACTTCCCAGCAAGCTTCTCTTGTCTTTTTACCTGTCCTGTGTTTCAAACTTCTCCAGCAAGTAAATGGAAGGTGCTCACAACTATCGAAGTCCAAGTACAAAACTGGATTAGAAGGCCCCTGTGCAGGGCAGGGCTTATGAAAGCAACCAAACTTCTACGTACAGCACGAGGGTGAGCTCACTGCCTGGCACATGGAAAGTGCTGAAGGCAAGTAAGAAAAAAATAATAAAGGAATAAATGAGGTCCAGTGGGCACTTAACAAAAGGAACAAAGATAATATCTGCTCTCAAAGAGCTTCTAGTCCTTCTGGAGAGGAGTTAGAAAATTGAACAGCTGAAGAATACTTACACAGAAGAGCTTCTCAATATTTATAAACTAACTTAGTACCAACTTGGCCCAGAAAGGCCAAGGAGCAATACCACATTTAGATGAAGTCAATAATGAAAGATTGCCCGGGGCAGGGGGTTTTGAGTTGGGTTTGAAAGGAAAAAGATTCACTATTTAATCAATGGTGTTGGGAAAACTGGCTAGCTATACACAGAAAAAAGAAACTGGACCTCTTCTTTACACCTTATAGAAAAATTAACTCAAGATGGATTAAAGACTTAAACATAAGACCTAAAACCATAAAAACCCAACAAGAAAACCTAGCAGTGCATTCAGGACATAGGCATGGACAAAGACTTCCTGACTAAAACACTAAAAGCAGTGGCAACGAAAGCCAAAAATGATAAATGTGATCTAATTAAACGAAAGAGCTTCTGCACAGCAAAAGAAACTAGCATCAGAGTGAACAGGCAACCTACAGAATGGAAGAAGTTTTTCAACCTCTCCATTTGACAAAGGGCTAATATCCAGAACCTACAAGGAACTTAAACAAATTTACAAGAAAAAAGCCCATTAAAAAGTGGGTCAAGGATATGAACAGACACTTCTCAAAAGAAGACATTTATGTGGCCAACAAACATATGAAAAAAAGTTCATCACTGGTCATTAGAGAAATATAAATCAAAACCACAATGAGATACCATCTCATGGCAGTTAGAATGGTGATCATTAAAAAGTCAGGAAACAGGCTGGAGAGGATATGGAGAAATAGGAATGCTTTTACACTCTTGGTGGGAGTGTAAATTAGTTTAACCATTGTGGAAGACAGTGTGGCGATTCCTCAAGGAGCTAGAACCAGAAATACCATTTGGCCCAGCAATCCCATTGCTGGGTATATACCCAAATGATTATAAATCATTCTATAAAGACACATGCACATGTATGTTTATTGCAGCACTGTTCACAATAGCAAAGACTTGGAACCAGCCAAAATGCCCATCAATGATAGACTGGATAAAGAAAGTGTGGCACATATGCACCATAGAATACTATGCAGCCATCAAAAAGGATGAGTTCATGTCCTTTGCAGGGACATGGATGAAGCTGGAAACCATCATTCTCAGTAAACTAACACAGGATCAGAAAACCAAATACCACATGTTCTCACTCGTAAGTGGGAATTGATCAGTGAGAACACATGAACACAGGAAGGGGAACATCACACACTGGGGCTTGTCGGGTAGGGGATGGGGCCAAGGGGGAGGGATAGCTTTAGGAGAAATACCTAATGTAGATGACAGGTTGATGCGTACAGCAAACCACCATGGCACATGTATACCTAGGTAACCTGCACATTCTGCATGTGTATCCCAGAACCTAAAGTATAACAACAAAAAATAGATCGCCCTCACATCCACCATTTAACTATCTGCAACATCTGTCACCATATTGATCACCAAGGTTGACGTGGCTGCCAACCTGGCTGGCTATGCAGGTGTACCCTTCCTCTCTCACTGCCCCATGTACATCCTTCCCGAAGCTCTGTGCTTGGTTGAAGAGAACTACCTTCCCTGATAAAATGGTTAAGTGACACAAGTTTTACAGAAGTCTTCAACTTCAAATTGAAAATCACTTAATTATAAAAAGACTTATTTTCAACAATTCATGAAATAAAAATATAGCCTGTTCTGGCATAGTTGAAACATCTGACATTTTGCGAATGCTATTTTAAATTCAGTTAAAATGTTCAATATTGAAAGTAGCTATTTTTGTTGTGATAAAACAACTAGAAATTTTGGTGGAGCCCCACACCGTGGAAAAAACAATGATCTTACAAAACTTAAAAATAGAAACTATGGAGCTGAACTCTACTTGGAATTGATTGTGGTATACATGTAACTCATAGGTTGGTTAAAACAGGCTGTGATATTCTACCATTCAAAATAAAAACTATAATTATCAAACATTAAAAAAGTAGATAATTATAGTAATTGAGCAGAAGGGAAATAAAGAGGTAGAAATAAAACATTTAAGGCTTAGGAAGAGTAGATTTGCTTACTGAGAGGAGCAAAAGTTTCATTGAGGAATAATGAAAAGTGAGGGTGGTAACATGAAGGACAAAGAAAAAGGACTATATCTTGATGAATCTTGAATGTGCCTCTGTAAGTTCATAAGTTAGGAAGAATCATAAACATTGTTTGAAGAAGGATAAAATAGATAATTTTTTTTAGTTATGAGTGAGGAAAGCCTGGGGCTGGAAAACCAGACAGAAGCCATTGGGATAATGCCAGAATCAGGGATGAAGTCCTGAAGAGAGCAATGGAGATGGGAATCAAAAAGTGATTCCCTTTCTAGTCACTCAATATAGACAGAACAGACCAAGTCATATTTAAGCCAGACTTTTAAGTTTACCTCCGACGTCCAGTTTCTATCACTTCAAACCTTCAAGTTGCCAGGTGTAGATCTGAGTTTTCCTCTCTGCTCAGCAGATAGTTCTCACTCAGCAAGAAAAGGATTGCTCAGACCTTTGTCTGATACTTACCAATATATTTTCATCTTCTATAGAAATGAGCAGGAGATTTTCTTCTGGAGTCAGCCTGTTCAAATTCCTTTTGGATTTCTGTTTCTTGATCAAGATTTTCCAACTGTCATCTTAATGAACGATTTTATTTCAGATTTTAATATACTGAAATTTAATGATCATTTAAAATGTGACTATATGAATGGTTACTTAAACCACAGTGATCAAGAATGCTTGGAGTTACCTGAAAATTGATTTACTCCAATGGGCATATTTCTGTGCCATTGCTTGTGAGCTTACAAGAATTTTTCTGTGCTTGGGTATTACCTAGTAATTCTGAGTCAGCCAATCTGGATTTGATTCTGGCTACACAACTTACTGGCCATGTGATCTTAATCTCTCTAACCTCAGTTTTTGGTTTTTTTTTTTTAAAATCAGTAAAATAATAATATATACCACATATAGTAGTAACTCTCAACATGTGGTTACCAGAACAGAAGCATCTCTATCACCTGGGAAATTGTGAAAATGCACATTCTCAGACCCCACACCAGATTTACTGAATCGGAAACTCTGGGGGTGGGACCCAGAAGTTTCAACAGCCCTACAGGTAATTCTGATGCTTATTGAAGTTTGAGAACTACTGTGATAGGGTAAGCACTAGATACTTACAGGGATTATAATCAGTAAGGGAGATAACATACCTAAAGTGTTTGGTGCAGGCCTGGTACTAATGAAATGCTCCATAATTCACAGGCATACTGTTAGAGGCGATGGTGGTGACCACCTTCAGAAGCAGGTTAGGAAGATTCCATGATTAGGAATGGTGGCCATGATTAGGCCACCAAAAGGAACACCCTATTTTCAAAAAAGTGGAAACCCATCCAGGCACCTCACAGGTAACCAAGCAAATGTTTGTCCTCTAAAATTGCTCGGACATAAATCTGCCCCTAATTGCCATATGAGACACAGTCATATCAACTTATCTGTCAAGGCTTTAGCCTAGATCCCTTGAACATAAGTTCAATCCCCGAAAACAAGGTAAAAATAAGTTGCTATAACTTTTATTGGTGGTTCTAGGTTACAACTCTATCACTGACTCCCTCTAACATTTATTGTCAGTTTGGAATGGTAATTGTGGTTAGGACCTTGAAAAACCATGATTTGCCTGTTTGCATGATAGTGGAGTCAAGGTTAGCGTCTTGTTTTTGTTTTTTGCCTAACTTCCACTGGCCCATTGTGGCCACTATTCTGGCAGTGGAGGTGGGAAGCAACCCATTAAGTAAGTAGCCCAGAAGTGAGACATGTCTGATCTCTGGGTGAGGGTAGACAGAGTAGAAAATATAGCTTCCATGGCTCTTCTATTTATCTAACAAACAGTTTTGAGCTTCCACAATGTTTCAGGCCTGGTGCTATGTCAAACAAAACAGCCCCTCCATAGGACTGACAAGTAGGGAAGATTTTAGATATCTAGATCTTGATATATATATTAGTCATTTAACTATTTTTTAAACTGAAATTGTAACAAATGCTATAAAGAAGTATATGGTGTTATGTAAGCCTGAAGAATGAAATTAGATTCAATTCTTGGATTGATGAGGGCTTCTCTGAGGAAGTAAGTTGGAGTTCAGATCTGTTAAAACTTTAGCATAGATCCCTTGAACACAAGCTAATCTGTAATTCCCCCCTCCCCCGCCCACCAAAAAAAAAAAGATAAAAATAAATCAGTTGCTAGGTTCTAAGATGGTGCCATGATCTATAAAGAAAAGCCTCTACTGAAACCTTGTGGAACTTCTCTATTTAAGAGCTGGTAGAGGAGGTAGGGGCCTGGAAAATAAACCAAGAAAGAGCTGCCAAAGGAAAAGGGACGTTTCCAGGTGTGTCTCTTGGGTGGTACAAGTATCTTTGACACATGGATTTACTTGTACACTCTCCTTCCTTGATTAACCTGAAAGCATTTGGAACCTTGTTACTTCTGTCCTAACCCAATCAACTCAGTGTATGGAGCACATAGTAGGTACTGGCCAAATAGTTCTTGAATTGAGTCATTTCCTTCATATTCAAGAAAGGACAGAAAATATAGGTGTGGAGACCCAATTCCTTCAAGCACATAAACAAATGAGCAGAGTACAGGATATTGTTTCATTGGGTAAAGGTAAATATACAGCTACGTGACTAAAATAGTTCAAAAGCCTTTTCAGTAGTTTCTGTTGCTGAAATATGTCTAATCAAATGTTTAATCTCTCAGATTCAGAGAACTGATAACAAAACAGGACTTCTTGGCCCTGCACTGCAATCAGGAGTTAATTATTTTGGGGATCATCATTCAACCCACTAAAACCTCCTAACAGCCCATGATGTAAGCAAGCTCAATAATTCCCATATTAAAAGGAAAAAAAAGACTTTCCAGAATATATTAAATGTATCTAAAGTGACAGGGGCTTGACTCTGGACTTTCTGAAAAGCCTGTCCAAAAAGACGACTTCTGATGTTAGGTAAGAAGCTGTATTAGGGAGTCCCTTCTAGGATAGGATATGACACCCCCAAAAGTACATCTGACCAAAGGTCTCTTCAGGGACTTGGATGGCAACCATTAGTGTCACCCTTTGATGGCCTCTTAGAAACAGGCATGAGCTAACTAAGAAAGCACATGCCTGGGAAAGATGCCTTCAATGACTGACTCATCTGTGGAGAGTTATTTATTTGATTATCTCCCTAGATCACCTAATTCACTGCCAAATAATCTATATGTTTGGGAGAATCTAATTTATGCTATCAATACTTTTCTTTAAGGAGATATAAAGTCTAGTCAAGACTAAGTTTAGAAATTATTTATGCTGTAAGGCCTGTTCACTTTCTCCTAATCTAGGGTGTTGTCTTCCCAATAATTAGTTCTGGCCAGAGAAAGAGTCTTGTGGTTGCAGGGAGGGGTGTAGGGGGTGCACCTGTGCCTGTGACACCCAAGAAGCCAAATAACCAACCAGCCACTGAACTTGCACTAGGAGACATAGTTATCCTCCTATGTAGACCCAATGACAGCATGATGACTTACCATGCAATTTTTAAAAAATAAGCTGTGGGGTGTCGGGGGAAGGATTGGCATGAACTTGTTCTTCAGTGACTCATAACCTTTATAACAACATCACAGACCAATGTGGAACCAACAGAGCTCACAGACTATGATACCTTTATTTCCCATCTTTTTGTGAAAAAGAGATAGCAGTATGTAGATCATTGCTGAAAGCAATTAGTTACCAGAGTCAGTTGCAGCAGAGGAAAGGATACAGAATGAAACTTTCTAAAGCCATTAAGAAAGACATTGCTTGTAAACTAAACATAATTAGGTACCCTGGCTCATGCTGATTGCTCACATCAGTAGGCATTTAGCACAGAGGAGGAAGGGGGAAATAAGTCACTCTGAGCTAAGGGATAGAAGGTTAGATTATAGGAGAGCAGGGTGTAGGATTTTAAACTCGAGTCAAAGGCATAATCTTTCTCATCTTCTGTCCAATGGAATTGGTCATGCCTGGCCCCCTAATTGGAATGCTGAATGCAAAAATGGCTCTAAAGTACTGAGAGCTCCATGGAAGTGTTATGCAATTTGAACTACAAAGGCACATTAACCATGGTCTGTTTAGAGCCTGAAGAGAGTAAGGCAAGGATGGTGCTGCACACCGCCATTGCACTGAACTTTCCAAGGATCCGGCACGTGTCATGTCACTCCTTAGTCTAGAAATGCCAGTGTCTTCCACCTCACAAGTAAAGTCAAAGATCTTTTCTTGATATCAATTGCTGTTATGTTATTAACCGTAAAACTCTAAAGGCACAAAGAAAAAACAGCACCAAATCTCAGCACACAGATGACCACTGTTCCACATTACATCTTAACATGTTTTCTAGTCCTTTTGTAATGCAGACATGTGTAAACTTTAAAGCAACAAACAAACTTTTGGGTTCACTTGACATTAATTTATTCATTCCACAATATTTAATGAGCACTTCCTATATGCTAGGCACCATGAAAGACACTAAAGTGACAAAGATGCATAAGGTTGTCATTTCCTTGACATGTTCTCCAGTTTAACAAGAGAGATGAACATAGGAACAGAGGGTGATAATTTGTTCCTGTGTGTGTCTCAGGAACGAGGTGCTAAAACTAAAATTCTTATAGCCCTCCTCTTGGGACCACTCTTCCCTTGTTCACCCATCCCTCCTGTTTTCTGTTATGGCAGGTGCAAGCAAAAGCCTTGGGGCAATGGATTTAGGAGAAAGGAAGAGAAACATAACTGTCCTCAAATATTTTTCAATGTCTCTTTGTTCATTACAGAAAATTATGCCCCCTTTATAGATTAGTACCATTATTTTCTGCTGTTTAATATTATATAAGGTCATAAATATGATCCTGAGTATAAGAACAATTCTCCATGTTTGTTCCTGTAGACCCCTTGTGTGAACAGCAAAATTATGACAAGTGCCACCTTAGGTCAGAGGAAAAACTCTGCCTATGGGGCAACACCGGCCAGAGTAGGAAGCATATTTTTCTTTTAGGTGACAGCAAACAGCCTCAGAGAGTTTCCTCGGTGTAAGAACCATAGTGAAGAAAATACATTAACTGAGCACTTATGTGCTGGGCTTTACATGCACAATCTCATTTAAGTTACACAGCATACTTATGAAGTTGGTATTACAATTCTTGTTTTACAGATGAAATTGAGGCTAGAGAAGTTAATAATTTTTCTGAGATTATCCAGCGAACATGTGACAAACTAACTTGAGCCCCCAAGTCAGTGCTCTTAACCTTAGGAAACACGAATCAAGATGGCACCAGGCAAGAGAAGCTGCACAGTGTTAAGGCATAGTATGGGCTGCAGAATCACAAACAGCTTCACACTCTGGTTCTGTTCTTCCTCGGTCAATTCCCATAACTTTTTGCTGGTCAATGTTCTCGTTTCTATGTAGAGGGACGTATCTTGTTTATCACTTGTGTCGGCCGGCCTATAGCATCAGCCCTCCAATAATGTGTTGAATGAATGCCAAGTTAAAACATGACTTCAGGCAGGCTAAGAATACTTATATTTACAGGCCTTCGGTGAGGGTGGGCGGTGATATAAGTGAAGTGACTCACTTCGTGCCTGCACACAGACACCCCATAAGCGGCTGCCTCATTATGCCATAATGAAGGCACAGAAGGGGAAAGTGAATGAACTGAACCATGGACTTCTTCCCTTAGTCTGAACGCTTCGTGAATTCCTCCCCTACAGACATATTTCAGAAAGTGTGAGGCCACTCTGGGAAATAGGGAGAACTAGATAGGAACAAACCCAGCTTGGGAGCCTCGCACAGATTGTCATACTGTGATAGATTTCCTAGAATGTAAAGACCCTTGCCTTGGTGCATGTGCAGGGCGCCACCAGTTCCCAAAAGCATTTTCAGAGCTTCATGCGATGCCAGGCTCAGTGTTTGCACACCCGTATCATTCTCCTGAGGCAAAGCAAAAAGTCCTTTTGATTCCTGTTTCATCCATAGAAAAAAAATAAAAACAAAAAACATACTAGAGAAGTCCTCAGTGGAAATAGAATTGTCACCAAGCATAATAGAAACATTTTAAAGATAAATTTCTTCCAATTGCTGTGGCCTTTTATCTGGCAACTCAGAAGAGGGGTGTTAAGACTGATAAGTAGATTTTCTTCACAGTAAAGTAACATATTGGAGACTGTATAGAAAGGAGCACATTTATGTTGTCTATAATAAGATCTGGCTTTTGTAAAGTGTGAGTCTACTCAAGATATCACTGTTTATCTCCTACAAAGCTGATTTAGCTGTCTTCTTACCTTTTCACAATAATCTCATTTAAAAAACCCTCATTTTTCATTCGTATTTGACACAATCTCCTGGCAGCAGCTCAAACTGACCTTCTTCAGGGAGGAGGCCCACTGCAGCTGATGCGCCCCTTCCAAATATCCGATTGTCAGCTGCTTTACTTTAAAGCAAGAAGGTCTTTGGTAAAAACAAGTATTTTGGCCAATCTATATTGGCCAATCAAGCCCTACTCTATATAGCGATTTCCAAATAAACTGTTGTAACTTGCTTTCAAGGGATGTGGATTTCTTTTTTTAAAATTATTATTTTTTTACTTTTAAATCTTTTTTTTAAATTATACTTTAAGCTCTAGGGTACATGTGCACAATGTGCAGGTTTGTTACATATGTATACATGTGCCATGTTGGTGTGCTGCACCCATTAACTCGTCATTTACATTAGGTATATCTCCTAATGCTATCCCTCCCCCCTCCCCCTCCCCACAATAGGACCCAGGGTGTGATGCTCCCCTTCCTGTCTCCACGTGATCTCATTGTTCAATTCCCACCTATGAGTGAGAACATGCAGTATTTTGTTTTCTGTTCTTGTGATAGTTTGCTGAGAATGATGGTTTCCAGCTGCATCCATGTCCCTACAAATGACATGAACTCATCCTTTTTTATGGCTGCATAGTATTCCATGGTGTATATGTGCCACATTTTCTTAATCCAGTCTGTCACTGATGGACACTTGGGTTGATTCCAAGTCTTTGCTATTGTGAATAGTGCCGCAATAAACATACGTGTGCATGTGTCTTTATAGCAGCATGCCTTATAATCCTTTGGGTATATCCCCAGTAATGGGATGGCTGGGTCAAATGGTATTTCTAGTTCTAGCTCCTTGAGGAATCACCACACTGTTTTCCACAATGGTTGAACTAGTTTACAGTCCCACCAACAGTGTAAAAGTGTTCCTATTTCTCCATATCCTCTCCAGCACCTGTTGTTTCCTGATTTTGTAATGATTGCCATTCTAACTGGTGTGAGATGGTATCTCATTGTGGTTTTGATTTGCATTTCTCTGATGGCCAGTGATGATGAGCATTTTTTCATGTGTCTGTTGGCTGTATGAATGTCTTCTTTTGAGAAGTGGATGTGGATTTCTTCTAAGCCGAGAAGAGTATGTTCTTTTCCCTTTCTTTCCTCTTTCCTTGTCCTTCCTCTGATGACGGAGGGGAAAGGAATGGTTCTCCTCTGCTCCTGACTTAGATCTCATCAGCCAAAGTCAGACAAGTCTTCCTCCAGGAAGGGCTCTTCCCAACTCTGCTGAAAGCCGCCTCCTGTGGCAATGTCTTGGGCACCTCCACACACCACTTCTCAGGACAGACACCACCTGGAGGAGCTAAGGGCCAGGAAAAGGTCATTTCCCTTAAAGAACCAACACAATTCTTCTGATTAGTTAAGGAGGGTTCTGTAATCCACAGGGTTTCTCTCTGCCCAGCTGTTGGAAACCTCGGAGCTAGAAATTGCACTCTTTTTGCCAGGATTTCTTGATATGAATTTTTCTTCAATTACCACTTCATGTTTTTTTCTTAGCTTCTGTTAATGAATCTGTTTTATTAGAACTTTCTAACTTGTCTCAAATTCTTTTTGAGAAGTAGGTGAATTGTGAATAAACATTTTTTAAGTGGCTGCCATCACTCTAACCATGCTTTTCCTTTCACCTGAACAAAAGGAAAAGTAACCCAGGAAAGACAATTTAAAAGCATCTTTCTAATGAAGAATTCCTAGCTAGAAGCGTTTGGTTTCACACCAAGATCAAAATAACATCATTCATTCATTCATATAGAATACTTTTCATCAAGAAACATTTACTTATAGGATCAAACTGCCTTCTTTTTTTCCCTTTCCCACCCCCACTTTTTAACAATAACGTAGTCAAAAAGTCCGTTTTATAGATAGGTAAACTGAGTCACAGAATGTCAAAATAACTAGACTAAGAAATTATACTAAGTGATAGAACAGATAACAACTGGAGATGCTATAGTCTGTGGGCTCTGAAGGGACAGCACTAGCTCAAAGTCTCGACTAGACTTATAACCCCATCCCAACATGAATAATTTTGCCGGGCAACTTAAAAGGTTAGGTCTCATTTCTCTCACCTCCGATTTCTCCATGAGAATGATGGTATTTCATGCCTTTTACTTTCTTTGAGGAGAGGTGATCCATTCCTGTTTGATTTAATAAAATAATCCTAATTCAAATATTTCTGTTTAGGGGAGGGAAAGAAAAATTTGCCTTTGAAAAGCCTACTCATTAAAACCACATAATGTGATTCACTAAAAATATCCACTAAATTATGTAAACACAATACACACTTACAAAAGTGGTGAGAAAAATTTAATCAGAGCAATTGAGGCAAGGGTCAATGTCTATACAGGCTGTTTACAATCCAACCTATTCCTGTAATCAAGAAGGAATGGCAATAGAAACGCCATTTTAAAGAGATACATACATCTGTTATACTAAACTCCTGAGGAATTGGGAGAAAATTTTGAAGGAAGTAAATGGAGGCAGTTGTGGAGGCAGATGAGTAGGAGACACAGCTATACTCCTGTTCTCATGTTATTTGACCCACAGAACTATCATGATGGGCTCAACTTCCTTCAGACATTGGAATTGACATGGCCTAACATCATGATGCTTGATTTTGTCTATAGGAATCAATCTACCCCCAGAAACATGTTAACAGAAGAGAATCATGTATGTTCCTGACGTGAAGCTAGATTTCAGACAGTGTCAGCCACTAACCCAGCTGCATTCTCCCTTTATTTGTGCCTATATATTTGAAAATAAGGGGTGGGGGGCATACCCACGTTTACTTTTTTAAGACTAAATAACGTTGCTTTGTGGCACTCATATTGTATCTATTACACATTTCACTTCAAAACCTCATCTCCCCTAAACCCTCTTCAACGTGCTTGAAGTAGCACTGCCAAAGGAAAGGAATTTTCTATTTAACTAGAGCACTGACATTCTGTTACACAATTTGATCTTGTCTATTTACCTGCTCTCAAAAACACAAGACACTAAACACAAAATGCTGAATGCGTTGAGTCTGTGGTGCCATAGGTGTCTGAATGCATCTGTAGCTTCCCTCTCACTCATCAGTGTAATTGTTGCCATGTTATTCCATTTTTTGATTAGTCTAGTCCCTCAAGCTCAATGCTTTTTTCTGGCCCAACGTTCTTCTGCTGGTTGTCATGGTGACTGAATTGTTAGAGAGGAGAAAGGCTCTGTTGTCTGTCATTGTTCTGTTGTGGTTTAGGTAACGCAGGAGGCAACACAAGTGAAGTGGATGGACCTTTTTTGCTCTGCATCATTTCATAGTATTGAAAAATCTCACATAAAAAAGGAGCAAATAGGCCCAACCAAAGAAATAACCAAGCTCTTTCTGAAGGAAAGTGCCCATTATTATAAAGAGGCAAAAATGGCACTAATGATGAACTGAGTAATCTATGAAAATGCTGCTGAATATTACATTTATTACTAGAACAATTGCTGTGACTTAAACATCTCATACAATACCCACCATTTTGCAATTTAGAGTAAATACAGTTTTTAACTATACAATTGTAGCATCAACTCATTGATTCTCCAGGCTGTGCTACTTTAACCTTATGTTCTGTTTAACCTAAAGATATGTTAAAAGTTAAGATTTGAAGCAGAATTCAGAGTTGGGCAAACTTTCTTTTGGTGGTAAGATAATATGCAGGTCAATTTTTACTTTGGGAATGTAGAAATGATTTTTTTAACAAAAGATTAGAGCTAACTGCAAAGAAGAATTTCTTATTTCAAATGATAAAAAAATGTTTTTGAAGTTAACCAAAATAAATATCCCTCCTTGATTTATTTTTCAATTTTCCCAATTTTTTAAGCCAGAAAACAGGCATGTAGCATATGGATATGGTAAGTGAAAGGGTATATCATAGGCTAGGACCAAATTCATAATGGCTCTTATCAAAATTGCTCTAAGTCATCTCCCATCATTGCTTTGGTAGATGTAATCAACATCAGTACTGGGATAGTTATTTTTGGTCTAAATTTTTTATTTGATTTTTTTGATTGTGAAATGATTTAATATTTATTGAGCGGTTTCATTTATTTTATGATACAGTTTTAAGTAGGAAACATTTGGTAAAATATATTTAGAAAACAAAAAAAGATTAAAGGTTTAACTGTGAAGTTTTCCTTCCCATGCCTAAAATTCATCTGTCTAGTTCTTACTCCTCCACATATAACTACTGTTACCTAACTATTGTTTCTTTTGTAGTTTTCTGGAGTTTATGAAAATATTTTTTCAAAATACTAAGATTCTTATTTTGCCTCTTGCATGAACAAATGGTAGCATACTATTCACGGTTCTGCACATTCCACTTACCACTATATTTGGTTGTCTTTTCATATCAGAGCACAGAGATCTTCTCCCTTTTTCTTTTTACAACAGCATAGTGATCCATTGTATGGATGAACTATAATTTATTTAATCCCTATTGATAGACATTTGGTGTGTTCTCAAAATTCCGTTCTTTATAACGAATAACCTTGTGCATTTATTTCTTATGTATGTAAATAAATATAAAAGATAAAATCCCAGAAGTGAAATTTCTAGGTTAGAGTATATTTGCAATTGTAATTTTGATGCAAATTGTTAAATTCCCCTCTGTAGAGGTTATTCCAATTTTACACTCCCATTGACAGGGTAAAGTACCTGTTTTCCCAACTTTGACAACAAAAGGTAGTTTTAAACTCTTGAAATTCAGCCAATCTCATAGGTAAAAAAGAGTAGTACTCTAGAGTTTTCATTACTTTCTGTTACTAGTGATGTCAATATCTTTTTCTATGTTGTGAGACAATTGTATTTGTTTTCATGTTAATCTTCTTAAATTCTTTGTCCACATTTCTTTTGGAGTGTTAATATTTTTCTTACTGATTTCTAGGAGTTCCTTATATGTTTGGGAAACTTTCCCTTTAATTATGTCATGAGTTGCAAATATTTTTTTCCCAACTTGTTTGGGAAACTCATATCTGGAGTTTTTTCCATGCAGAAGTTCTGATTTTTATACAATCACATCCATCCTTATGGCTTCTTTCTCCACTCCAAGGTTATAAAGAAATTCTCCCATGAATTTTTATAGTGCTTGAATATTTTTTCTTTTAAATTTAATATTAACAGTTAATCCTTGAGCAGGAATGAGTTACAGATCCAACTTTAGATATTTCCAGGTGGCTATAGCTATCCTATCACCAAATATGGAAAAATTCATCTTTTCCCACCACTGACTTTTTGTGCTCCCTTTATCAGATACTAAAGTATATTATGTTTACGGCCTATTTCTGAACTTTGTATTCTGTTCCCTGTCTGCTCACACATTGAGTACTAGTACATTTAACATAATACAAACACATTGAACAAGAAATTACAAGAACTGTACAGTCATGTACCACATAATGTTTTGGTCAACAATGGACAGCATATACAATGGTGGTCCCATAAGATAAAGGAGTTGAAAAATTCCTATTATCTAGTGTTATCACAGCCATCATGATGTCCCTCATAGTATTGTAGCACCCTTTCTAAGTTTTGAGACACACATTTTTTCCTGTGTGTTACTACTGCCTACACTATTCAGTACAGTAACATGGTGCATAGGTTTGTAGCCTGGGAGCCAGTATGTCATTAGACAGTGTGAAAGAAAATCAAAATATGTTTGTTTTGCAGCAATAGGCTACACCATATAGCCTAATTGTATATAGGCTCCACCATCTATAAGCACACTCTCTGATGCTCAATGACGAAATCACCTAACAACGCATTTCTCAGAACATATCCCTGTTAAGTGATGTGTGACTGTTCTTAGCTTATAAATGAAAATGGTTATTCCTGTATCTTCACGCCAGTATTTTGTCCTATTTAGCCACTGCTCACTATAACTCACCATTGAAACATACATTCCTTTCCCTATTTCCCCAGGAAGTATATCTATTATGCTGAACCAGACGTTGACTGTCATGTAATCTGAGAAAATTCAGCTGAAGCCATCAGCAATTTTTCAATTAAAATTGTACTTTAAAAAATACACATGGCAGAAGGCTGTTTTCTCTCTCTGAATGTACCTTTAAGGGTCCAGAGTCGCGGGGTGTTCACAAATCTCAGCGTGCATTTGTTCAGCCTCTCATGGTGGTTTACAGCAACAGAAATCTGTGAAACATGCTGCTTTCGCTTTCTGAGGGTGCTCCACGATGACTTTAAAGCCTAGCCATTAAAGAGCATTTGAAAGGGCACTTACTATTTAGTACCCAGTAAACATATATTTTGATTTTCTTTCGTACTGTTTAATGGCATAATATTCAGCAAGGATCTGTGGAAACCAGCTAGCAATCACAACAGACACACTCCAGGGAGGAGTACCAGCACTTCCTAGATTGGGCTTCCCTCCCTCCCCACTGCGGAAGGGCTGCGGCCGATTTCATCACGGTGCCGAATATTCACAAGCTTGTTGTCTGTTATTGGTTTAATGTAGTACATTCACAGAGATTGAGGTTGATTTTCAGTAAAGGCCTATAACTAATGCTCCTTGGCTGTGATCTTGAGGCTTTCCAGCTCACTCTCCCTGCTTCCACCCCTCCTCCTTATTAAGCATTTCATTACTGGGGAGGGGATTTATGTCCTCACCACAAAAGATGACTTTTGGAGCAGAACCTACCCCATAATCAGAAGTGGCAAGTAAAAGAGGGTAGGTGGTGACCTCTCTCAGTGACATGAACAAGAAGAAGCTGGAAGAGCCTTTCCTTTTGCTTAGAAAGTGTCCAAACCACTCATTGCAGGAAGCGTTTGGCTACCGATCACTTCTCTGAGACCCCTTATAAAAGGTGAGCAAAATTGAAAGCTCTCCCTCCCTCCCCAATTAGTTCAGATTGCAGTCGACCTTCAAAGATATCCATTGCAGGGGTGTTTTTTCTAGTGATGATGCTGTGAAAATAATTTTCTTTTTTGAAGGGCTTTCTTTCTATTCTCTCCCCATGGCAACTTTTGAAAATTTGCTAAAACGCACACTCGCGCACAACCCTCTCAGGCTATCCACAAGCTCTCTAGGTGAGTGGGAACAAATGGCAGCCTGTCAGAGAAGTGCACCCAGGACAATTGCACAGTTGTGATCATTTGGGGATCTCACGCAGACTCTCCCTGCAGCCCCCACTGCACCATCAGGAGTTTCTAAGTACAAAATGATACAAGGTAGGTGGAGACCAGGGTGTGTGCGTGTTGGTTTAATTAAGCAAACACTAATTTGTTCCAACTGCCTTTCCAAATTGATAAAGAGATTTCTTATGATGCCAGTAACTGTATAGAAATTGAAGCAAGCAAGCTAAGGCTCTATAGCTTTGGGGCATCTGTGTACTTGTTATATGACCGAATCTAATAGACTAGAAACTGATAGGAGAGTGAGCTTGTTGGGGAGAAAGGGGAATTCATGGAATGGACCGTACCAAGGGTTTGAGGGGTGACTACAGATGACTCAGGACTTTTGGGATGCTGTGGTGACAGTTATGGCACTCAAGTCATGGAAAGACTCATTATATCAACAGAAACCTCCCCCGAATAGATGCACATCTAATTGACATGTGATAAAAGAAATCATGCACATATCCGTTTTTAGTAAGCACTTGCTTTATTTCAAGCACCTCAACTTCCCACTGACATCCCTTGTCTGGGGAACCTTATTTTAAGATGCTCTTTAAATTAGGTATACATAGGGAAGAAAGCAAAAGCTGCAGTGCTCCTCTGTGCAGCTTAATTTCTGGGAGAGAAAAAAAATGGCTGTTTCTGTTTTTCCTTTTTTTGCCTCGACACAAGAGTGTCATGCCGAGAATTATGCTGAGGCTAGGATTTAACGGCCATGCCAGGAATTGGAAGCAGCACCTGTGGACCAGAATGTAAATCCCATGGACAGTTTTACTTGATGCTTTTATTGAAGCATGAATGAGGATGTAATTTAAAAATAAGCCCTGCATCCTATTTAAAAAGATAAGAAGGGCCTGGATGTGTGTAAATGTTTGGATTAAATATGACCAAGGACTGTATCATATTTAAATGGCTTGGCACTTTGAAAATGATGGAATCAGACTTCATAATGATGCAAGCATCTACCTAATGGAACTAAATTTGCAATAAAGGTGCATAGTGGAAAAGAAGGGCAGACAAGTGGCGCTGAGAATCTAAGCGAGACAGCACCAAAGAATGGAACATATTGAGTTTAATGACTGACCTTATTGGGAGCCTTTCTGCCCTGACAATGAGGATGTGAATTATCCTATTATTATAAGCAGGTATATCATCTTATTAAAGTACCCTGGTCTTTCACATTTTTATTTAACTTTAAATTGAAAAATTTCAGGAACAACCTCCCATCCCTCAAAGGAAACAAGCTGATGCCCAGAAATATTTTCTGTGGAGCTTTATGTAATTTTTTTTTCTTTCCAGAGACACATTTTCAGCTCTGCCAAACCTATAATGCTTAGGTTTTCATTTGGATATAGCTGAGGTGTCTTGGAAGTTTCTCTGTAAATTCCTTCAAATCCAGAGGAGCTGAATGTGATTCTAAGAGGCTGTGCTCCTCTTAATGATTCCAGATGGAAGAGCATCTTTAGAATTCTGATTTGGATACTGTCAACCACTTGATAGCCCCTGCTCTAAGGGGCGGCAGATGAACCATCATCAAATGTTTTGCAAATTCATCCCTGGTACAACTTTCCCCTTAAACCAAAATTAGGCAGTAAAGTAATATTTGCTTAGAAACACTTACCAGGCACCTGCCTAATAAATGCTACCCTGGCAAAGCCTCTTACACAAAGAAAATATTTCATTGGAAGGTCAATATCTGCAACTAATGAAAGAAATGGAGCTGTTTCAAACTAACCGACAAAGGTTTCTGTCTCACCCCCCTTTCCACTCTTTTCTTTTTGGTTTTGTTTCCTTTCAGCATATTTTAGGAACTAATCAGCCTTATAAAAGGTAGCACTGTTAATCTACTGTTTGTCTTGGTCTTCATTGCAGCTCCTTAAGAGATAGAGTGCAAACAAAGCGAGAATTAAGGTCATTCCATTTAAATCCTTCAGAGAGGAAGACAAGGGCTAAGTTATTGCTGAGGACTAAGAGAGGAGGGCTAGAGGAATCCAGGATTTAAAAAAAGGAAAAAAAAGAAACCCTCATTGTTTATTATTTGCCAGCCTCAGAGCAGCCCCCATTCCCATATTTGTGAAGGGATTACTCTCCCATCCTCTGAGATTAATGGGAAGCCCAGACGATTCCCTGGCCCACCATCCACCCTGCACCAAAGAACATTTTCCAGAAAGGTGGGCCTGGGAGTACACTCACTTGGGAGATGAAAAGTGTGACACACTCATCAACCTGATATGATTCGTCCTCCAGCTGCCGGAGATGCACAAGTAAACATAACTGCAGAGGGGATTCCATGCTTGTACAGAAGCAAAACCACATATTAGGAGGTGGCTGTGCACATGAAAATCTTAGCATGTATCAGATTTAAAGGGTGGAGGGGGTCCAAATAAAACAATCCACTCAAAAGCATTTCAGCAGCATGTAATACCCCTTTCTTTTTTTCTGTAATCCTAATTATAATTCTCCCCATATTTTGAGACAGAAGTCAATTTATTTGTTGCTACCACAGTTCATTGAAGCATTACTAAAATATATTAGCCTTCAACACTAAAAAATGTGGCAATGGGGTGATCTAAGTGAGTAATACATAGGAAATTTTTTTCTTTAAAGAAGTAAGGCCAGGGGCTGGGTGCGGTGGCTCACACCTGTAATCCCTGCACTTTGGGAGGCCGAGGCGGGTGGATCATGAGGTCAGGAGATCGAGACCATCCTGGCTAACACGGTGAAACCCTGTCTCTATTAAACAAAATACAAAAAATTAGCCGGGCGTGGTTGTGAGCCCGGCTAATTTTAACTCAGCTGGTGTAGTCCCAGCTACTTGGGAGGCTGAGGCAGGCGAATGGCGTGAACCCGGGAGGCAGAGTTTGTAGTGAGCCGAGATTGTGCCGCTGCACTCCAGCCTGGGTGACAGAGCGAGACTCCGTCTCAAACAAAACAAAACAAAACGGAAAAAATAAGTAAGGCCAGGAAGCAGAAATTGCCATCTATAGCCAACAACAGAGATGCAGATTCTTATTTTGGTCACTGAATAGGGTATTTTTCAAATATTCTCTAGTATTTGGTAAGTTTGGCATATAGTAAATGCACAATAAATATTTGTTGCATGAAGAAAAGTTTTGGTATTTTTGACTGCTTATACTGATAATGACATTAATGTTTATGGAGCATTTACCAAATGCCATGCAGTGTACTAAGCACTTCACTTTCATTATCTTCCTTAATTTCAACATCAACACTATTGAGGGTATTATCTGCATTTTACAAATGAAAAAATACAAAAGCTCGTTGAAGTTAAGTCACTCACCCAAGGTCACATAAGTAATCAGTAGCAAAACCAGCCCTCAGGGCCATACCATGTTCTTAATGCTGTACTGTTGCCCCTTGAAAGCAGCATTTCTTAGCTTGAGCTTAGAAAACGCTCAGGATTGCTCCAGATTCAATGTCCATTTTATTAGATGGCCCAATTATCCTCAGAGAATCAGAGTGCTACCTTTAGCCAAGGTATAATTGGGAAGAGGCTACCTTCATGGCAACTTCAAATTTTTTCCTTAATTCCTAGAAGAATTTAGTTACTCACAAAATACAATGACAATTTGGTGGTGCTTTGTTGAAAGTAGTAGGAACAGACCTTCTGAGAGGAGTGATGCTCCTTCCCTGAGGGATATCTTACCTACTTACCTCCCTTGGTTACCCTCCTAACCCCTGCACCAGGCAGAGTGTCAAGTTTTCCCAGGCAGGATGAGATCTGTTTGTAACACCCTTGGCATATGGTGGATTCTGCCTGGCTTTCTGCAGCGTTTGATTATGATTGGCCTAGTTAATTCATTTTATTGCATGTTCACCCCTCCTTGGAAACTGAACAGGATTAAATTGCATTTATAAAGCCCTGACAAATCGCCGTGTGATTGAAATCAGAATAAAGACAAACACTGAGATCATCCTTTGAGGAAATTCTGACAGCATTTCTGGCTCAGCAGGAGTGTTTGTCCAGAGACTCACATTCTCTCCTAGTCACTGGGATGCCCAGTTGTAAGCATACTGACTACGCAGTAATAAATGTAGGATCCACAATCAAAGACTAACCAGAGTGAAAAGCCATACGTGAAATTGTTTCCTCTTGAATAATCCTAAAACCCCATTTGAGCAAATAGTCCAATTTATTCTGTCTCCAAACTCTAGCTCACAAACAAGCTCTAGCCAAAGTGGACTGAGTTATACCCATTTATTTAATTTCCCTTCCTTTGAGGAAAGTGCTGGAAAGCCTTATGGTGACCAAAAGAAAGAAGTATAACTAGCATTAAAAATTTAGAAATAACATTTTCCAAGTCAGAAATAATAAAAAGTTCCTGGACATAAAAGCAAGGCATACTTACTATTTTTAGGATATTTTGCTAAGCTATGCAATAATTTCCAGCATGATTGCTTAGCCAGTCTTAGCCACTCCCTAGTTTGTAATACTGTACTTCCAAATAAATAAATAAGTAGAAAGAATTAAAAAGGCATTCCCATTTGTGAAATCATTGTTAATCCCATATAACCCTATGAGAAAATTTTACTAATTTCAGTATGTTTTATTAAGCAATCTTTGGATGCTCACTTCATGTGGCATAATTTTTGTATTAATAGTATTTTAACATGAGAACCAAATTTTCGAGGATGAGAAACCAGAGCCCACCATCAAAACAAGAATGTCCTGTAATCCCCTTGTATTTCAAAGGTACCTATACATCTGCTATGAGTTTATGGTAAAGATGACTCAGGTTTCTATATTTCACAGTCAGCAAGAAAGTTAGTCTCAATTTTTCAGTGAAATGTATCCATCTAGTCATTAAATAAGATTTAGGGCTTTCCTGCTGCACAGGCAGTCACCCCTAGAGAGGTTAAATATAAAATAAGTACTGATATGGAAATACAATAGCTTCCTTTAATGGAAAATTTCATCTTTGAAGAAAACAGATTCTTCTACCCTTTTCCCATTCAAAAGAAAAAAATAACAAAATACAGTCAATTGAACTGCTTATGGTTTCTAGGCACCAATGTTAAACATCACATTTAGGAAATTTCTAATTGCCAGAATATGCCTAATAATTTGTTTTAAGAAATCATCCCCAAGGTGAGACAAGCACAGAGTACAAACAGACAAACAGTAATTTGAAGGGAAAACACTTTGAGAGATATTGAATCAGCACTTTAGGGTATCAACATTCACTTCTTTACAGTGAGGCCTATAAAATATATTATACATCAAACTGTTTTTGATCATTAAAAGATTTCCAGAATACAGAATGGTTACTTAACAATTAATCCCCACACAGCTGTATGTTGTTTGCTTCATAAGGTGACAACCAACTGGCCACATGTAAATTATTTTATAAGCATCCCTCTGGGGAAGTGGATCGAGTTGGCAGACAAAACACATGCATCTACTCTTGGCTCCAACCCATGAAAAGACAGATATTTTAAAAGAATAAATTTAATGAGCATATTAGAAAATTAAAATTTCATCAGCAGACAAGAGATTCTAAGGAATCCTAGAAGATAGAAAATCAAAGGGGAGAGTATTGACAAGAACAAGACCAGAGGGAAACAGCCCAGACCAGGAGCAGGAGAGAAGGAAAAAGTATTTATCCTACCAGGTATCAAACATCCTATGAAGCTCTATTTTTAAAAGCAGTGTAAACATAGTGCAGGAATAGGCAAACATACTAATGGAACAAACATAAAATCTGAAAACAGACCCTTGTATATATAGAATTTGGTATATAATAAAAGTGGTATTTCAAACCACCAGGAAAAGAGTAGATATTTAATGCATGGTATTGGCAAAATCAAGTAACTATTTCACAAGAATAAAGTTTGTGCACATAGATTTCAGATGAAACAAAATCATATGTAATAAATATTGGAATAAAATGAAAATATTTTACATTTTTATAAAGGTAAAGATTGACATACATGGTTGTGATAAAGACACCATAAACAAAGTTAAAACAACACAGCCTAGAAGAAAATGCTTTTAACATCTTCAGGTGAAAAATATTTGTAAAGAGTTCTTCCAAATCAATGAAATAGCAAACTCAATAGGAAAATGGATGAAGATTATAAACAAGACACGAATAAAGAAATATGAATAGCTCAAAATTACATATAAGATGTGCAAACCTTGTGAATAATCAGAAAGCAAATTAAAGAGTTTTTGCCATCAGACAAGAAAAAGTTGGAAGGCATGTTAATATATAGCTGTTGGGGTAGAAAACGGGATACTCCTATACAGAATTATAGAAGTGAATGAATATAACCTTTTAGGGAGAGGCAATCATATATATCTATCCACATTAAAAATGTACATGTATTTTGACCCAGCAACTCTATCTCTCTATACATATATATATACACACACACACACATAATACATATATGCATATATATATATTTTAGTTTAATCACTCATCTTACCATCACAATGTCCTTGAATATTCTGTAGCCACTTCCTCATCTCCCACTCACTCTAACTTTCAACGTGTGGCTTATCACCTTTACCCCAGCCCGATTCTATTGAAACTCCTCTGGTGGGAATCGTCAGTAACTACCTAATTGTCACATGCAAAGAAATATTTGAGGTATTTGTCCTATTTGTCCTTGAAATACTTGATGCTGTGGCCCATGCCTTCCTGGATATTATTTCTTCTTTTGGATTCTAAGGCTCTTCACTCTTGTTTTTCTTTATAACTCTGTCTCATTTGTTCACTCCTCTTTCTTTGATGGAGCCTTCAAAGCTGGTGCTCCCCAAGGATTATGGCTTGCCCTTCTCTTTCTTACTCTACATTATCTCATTAGGTGAACTCAACCTATGGCTGCTTACAGACTCAAGATTCTAAATCAATACTTTCAGCCCAGACACCTCTACTGAACTCTAGAGTCCTACGCCTCCACCAGAATATTCCACTGGCTTTCCAACAATCTCAATAACATGTTTCTTTCTATTCTTTGCCTTGATGAAAGTGCTACCATCTACCTAGTCACCATACATAATTAGAATCTTAGGAATCATCTGAGACTCTTCCATCTCTCACCTCTCATATTCAATCTGCCAACATATACCATAGATTCTTTGTTATACCTCTCATATCTGTGATATTCCCTATCTCCACTGCTAGTGCATTGATTAATGCCCTTATCATTTATTCAAAGGGTTCTTACCTGGAATTCATGGGCTTTAAGAGATCTGTGAACCATCTGATAGTATATGTGAATTATATGTGTGTATACACATATGTGATTCTATAAAGGGACCTAAGGCCCCAAAAGGTGAAGAACATTTAGCTTTGTCTAATTGTTGATACAATCTCCTAATTATATTCTTCCTACTTCTAGTCTCACCCTTCTGCCCTGTCCTTTATCCTGCTGCCTTGCCTTTCCAAATCATAAATCCAATCATGGTCCTATTATTTTAAAATGCTGTTAACACCTTACTATTTTAAGATAAAACCCAAACTTCTTTGTAAGGCCCTCTGTGATCTGGCTCCTGCCAACTTCTATGGCTTTTTCTCCCTCAGAGTGCAGGGACAGTGTCTTGCCGTTTTTGTCGCCTCCAGCAAATAATGCAATCCTTGGCTTATAAATGATGACTGAATGACTTTAAAGGAGATACCAGTCTGGTTGTTTATCACCATCAATTTCCTTTCATATATTAAAAGATAAGAGTAGAAAGAGGGTTGGAGAGAGAAAGAGCACCTCAGATAATAGAATGTGATTAGAAATTTTGCTAAGTATAAACAGAATCTTATGAATATCAAATCCCCATTGCAAAGGCCAACAATTCTAAAATAATATGAAATAAAGTGAATGGAGAAATGTTCAACTTTTGATGTGAGCTCAACGTAGCTTTCTATTGCCTCCATTGAAATATGAATATTGTAAGATTCATGTCTCCTAACCTTTGAGTAATGTTAAAAGATGTGCTAGCCTAAAATCTATGCTAGAAAGTAGAATAAAGACATCACTGTGTGGAGTCTAGAAATCAAGTAACTGAAGGTTAGAGAATAGAAAATAGGAATAAAACAACCAGTTTTTATATTTAAAGTACACAAAAATGAAACAGGTAGTTCTGATTCTGATATTTTGATATATTATAGGTAAGATAATAACTTTCACAAAATTCCTTCACATATAAATGCTAAAAAATATGGACTCTTCAAAAATGTGTCATTATGTTGCATTTGTGTGTGATCAAACGTTGAAGGCAGGAAAGGAAATGGAGAGAGATGAAAGAAAATGCCATATATGTACCTGAGAGGGGAAAAAAGAATTTCTGAAAAATATATCGAGCTCTTGAAAAGGAAGTTTCCTACTTGCTTCAGTGAAATAACCATCTAACATAAAGAAGGCATTATCATTGCGTCATGCAAATATTGACTGACTTGGCTAATCAGGACTGTATATCAACAGCCTCTTTTTCCCTGGAGTCTGCAGTGACAGCTTTGTGTACTCTGCAGTCTCTTGTGCCTGAGCCAACAACTGATAGAGTATTAGATCAAAGCCTTGATACACAGATGCCAGGCAATTTGGTATTAAACAAGCGATAAGAGTACAAAAGAAGTCTCAATGTACTTTCACCACAATTTGAACAGCAAATAGTTAATTAGGTTGATAATAGATGTCAACATTTCATATGATGTCATGGTTCTAGAAGGTGTAACTTCTCTCACCCTGAGATGGAAAACTAAATGATTTTATTTTTAAAAAAGCAAATTTAAATATCATTTCATTATTTATGAATTTTCTCATCTAAAGCATTTGGTTAAACATACTTTTAATCATTTCTTCAAGGTTTTTTTTAAATAAAGGGACAGAATGTAATTTTTATCTGCATAATTTAAGTGAGGTGTTTAAAAGATGTGATCAGCCAGTAAAGGTTTGCATTCAACGCAAATAGTCAAGGCCTGAATTCATTAAGGAATATGGAGATGTTGCTATTTCCAGATTTTTTTTAGGTTTCTTATACGTGAGTTATAAAATATCTTGCCCACTCATTCCAAATAAACAGTGATGTCATGAAATATGAAACAGATCTTCATGACTTTTTATCTAAATGAAAAGTAAAATAACCATAGACTTATTTTCAGCAACTAGATCAAATATCAGAAAAATTGAGTGCATTAGAATTTTCTTTCTGTATAAACATACAAACAGGTCAAAAGTATGAAATGTTCCCAAGAATATTTCTTTAGCTAAGAAATATATAAAATTATTAGACCTTGAATCCTCCCAGGTCTCTAATATTAACTGTAAGGTAAATAATAATTGACTTACCCGTACCAAATGAAGTACTAAACTCTTGGAGCCAAATTTATAAGTTGCATTATATGTGAGGAGTGGGGAGAAGCCAAAAGCAAAACCTCCACAGTCAAATCAGGTTAAGGGAGATGAAAAAAGTATCATAACAACTACAGACTTGATAGGACTTCACCAACATAAGTGAAGTATCACTACTTGAATTGGAACAACCACATAGTAAATCTCTGGAATACTACTTCCCTTTTCCAGATTTTATACTAAAATCAATGTATATTAACAGTGCCATCTACTGCTCTGCAGTAACACTACAGTGTCCCAAAGAGTCCCAATAATTCCAAGGTGGTTATTTTTATTTTTATTGGGACATCATGATTGCAACTGGTCCATGGTGCTATTCTGAGGGCGCTTGAAATATATTAAGCAATTTATGCCTGAGGTTGCAATTTTTTGAATTTTTCCAATCAGACATTGGTGATGACCTTGAGCAGTAGGATATAAATAACTCCCACACGCTTAGCGTTCCAATAATGGAACACTAGGCATAAGGCATATAGTCATTAACTGCCTTCTTTATTTTTTTAAAAAAGCCAGATTTGCTTCCAGATAGTGATTCATGGGAGCAACAATGTAGTGAAAAAAGTACTGGAGTAAAGGTCAGGAGAGCTGTGTTTTTGTTATTGTTCTACTATTATTTGACCCTGTTTTTCTCTTTAGCCTTCATAATCCTGCCTGGCATATTGTCAACAAGATGATCTTTAGGATTTCTTTCTTACAGAAAAAAAAATCCATCATGTTATCACATGGGATGTGAATTCTCTTCATCACGCTTTTCAAATACTTTTCAAACTTACTAAGGTTTCTTTAGTTGAGTGCAGGAATTATTAAGGCTTTCTAACACAAAATAAAAATTATTTAGATAGAAAGTAAAATATACAGGCAGTCAGTTTACTTAATCTAGAGAATTCCAGTACCTGGGTAATTTCCATTTGTTTATGGTCTTGTAGACAGACCTCAAATTCAGCGAGAATGGAAAAGGTTTCCCCCATAAAATTTACATTAACTTTTTTTTTTAACACCATGACCTATGTGCCTCTTGATGTGATGCACTGAGAAGAACACAATCTCACTTAGTGTCGTATTTCTGATAAAAAGGTATAACTGGAATCTTATGAGGAAACATCAGGCGAACTCAAATTAATAGACTTTCTACAAAAAAAAATTGCCCTGTAATTTTCAAAAATCTCAAAGTTCTGCAGGACAAAGGAGACTAAGCAGGCATGACAACTATTAATAAATGCAATGTGTAATCTTGGATTGAGTCTTGGAGCAGGGAAAAAATTAATATGGAAAACATTGGGACAACTGGCACAATTTAAATATGGGCTATTAGATAATAGTATTGAATCAGTATTTACTCTCCTGAATTTGATAAATACATCATGGTGATGTAGAAAACATCGTACTTAGGAAATACATTCTGAAGTACTTGGGAGTAAAGGGGCACAACATCTACAACTCGTAAATGTTTCAGAACAAAAATTTTGTGTGTAAGTGTGGAGAGAGAGAATGTGAGCAAATCTTAACAACTGATGAATTTGAGTGAAGATAAACAGGAGCAGTTTGTACAATTCTTTCAACTTTTCTGTAGGTTCAAAATTATTTCATAAATGAAAAGACAAAAAATCATAGATACATTTTCTTCTATTTTAAACATAAAATTTAAAGCTGGAAGAGACTAAAGAACACTATTTAGCCCAAGTATTACACTTTATGAGGACACTTTACCCTGAAGGGATTAAGAGGACTTCTTAAGGTCACATAAGCAAAGAAAGAACTCCTAGCTCCTGACTTCCTATCTAATATCCTTTCCAGCAAACCACACTGACTCTGTAAAAAGATTACAACACCGGTGCCGAAGTGCCAGTTCACTAGCAAATATGTTGCTGCCCAAATCTCCCAAGTTCCTCATAGTACAAACAATTCATCCTCAAACACTGCCCAGCTTGCTGGGCATGAAGAGATGACAATGAGAAAGACCTAGACCTCTCCTTCAAGGAACTCAGAGACCATGGAAGAGGTCACAGTGCACACATAACCCAAACTGGGGCCTTTGATCTGATTCTGAGCCTGAAATTACATGTAAAGGGGTCAACTCTTGGGTTAACAAAACAGTTACAAGTATTTTCTATAGATAGCACGCTTTGTTGGCTTATGTCTTTTGTTACATGATAAAAGATGATGGAGTCAAACGTACAAATGCTGGGGCTCTTAGGATCCAACAGTAATACCCCTTTCCAGACTTTAGGTTTTCTTATACTGCATAAAGCTCATTAGAAGACAAGATGAATGAGTCTATTTTCTACATTAAAGTGCCAGCAATTACAGAGATAGAAAAGAGAGAGGGAGAAAGAGGAAAAAAAATACATCAAGAAGTAAGGGAGACACAAAGTGAGTCTCTTTAATCCACATACTTCACTGTCTTATAAAACTTATTAAGCAGAAAATTCTAAATTGATAAAATGTTTTTAAATGTGTAAATTTTTGTCATTCTTTTTGTCGGTACCATAACTTACATGTTTATGTTAGCTATCTCAGCCTCTAGTGAGGTCTCACTTGTTACTTTCATATTAACTTATTCATTTAAAAGGCAATAATTGTTAAAGAAAAATGATTGTTTTTCATAATGCTCAAATGTCTGATTAATCTAGTCAAAATGCTACCAATCAACCAATGTCTTGTCTATATTTGCTTCAGTAGCGCTAACACACCAACTCACCTAATACTAAACAATTTGAATAACACTCTACTCTCGTGATTTTTTCCTCCTGAATTGGCAAAAACTTTAACCAACTTATAAATCAAAGAATGTAAAAGTATTAGACTGGGTCAGACCTATATTTTCGCCTGCCCAGGGCTCAGCCTACAACCAGAAAGCTTGCAATGTGTTGTGGACATGCATGTCTGTGCCCCTAGGGGTTCTCACATCCCAACTTTGTTTCTCATTCATTGAAATATTTCCATCTATAAATATATTGAAAACTGAATAATAGAGGTGACAGTGCTATGTAGAATTCCCAGAAACCTCAAGCTACAGCTTCTGAAGTATCTGCTTGTTGAAGGCAACTAGTAGTAGAAGAGATGATCTGTGGTCAAGAGAGTGGATGGTGCATCAGACCACCTTGTATTGACTCGTGGCTCTGCCATTTACTGTTTTCTATGTCTCAGTTTCCTCATCTGGAAAATGGGGTAATATGGTGACCTATATCATGAGTCTGGGGCACAGAAGCTGATGAATGAATGTCGGCTATCACTATGCAAGGTTTACTAACAACTTAGACTTTTCTTTTGCATATGTTTTACAAGGCCCTTTCATGGACATCAGTGCTTCTTAACATGCTTCTGCATCAGATGCTTGGATTTGTTAAAATGCAGACTCCAGGGCTCTACCCCAGATTGAGTCAGAATCTAAAGAGGTAAGGCCCTGGACACAGGAATTTGAGAACTAGAATATTTTTCATCTACATACAGTTCATTTATATTGCTGCTTTTTTGATTTAATTTTTAAAAAATTTCATTGTACAAACACTTAACATGAAATCTACCCTCTTAACATATGTTTAAGTATGCAATGCAACACTATAGGCACAACGTTGCACAGCAGAGCTCTAGAACTTATTTATCTTGCATTACTGAAACTTTATACCCATTGATTAGCAATTTCACATTTCCTTCTGCCCACTTCCCCTGGCAACCACCATTCTGCTCTGTTTCTATGAGTTTGACTATTTTTTTTTTCTTTTTTTTTTCTTTCTTTTTTTTTTTTTTTTTTTTGAGACGGAGTCTCGCTCTGTCGCCCAGGCTGGAGTGCAGTGGCCGGATCTCAGCTCACTGCAAGCTCCGCCTCCCTGGTTTACGCCATTCTCCTGCCTCAGCCTCCTGAGTAGCTGGGACTACAGGTGCCCGCCACCTCGCCCGGCTAGTTTTTTTTGTATTTTTTAGTAGAGACGGGGTTTCACCGTGTTAGCCAGAATGGTCTCGATCTCCTGACCTCGTGATCCGCCCATCTCGGCCTCCCAAAGTGCTGGGATTACAGGCTTGAGCCATCGCGCCCGGCCAAGTTTGACTATTTTTAGATACCGCATAGAGACTGAAGCGTACAATATTTCTCCTTCTGGCTTATTTCGCTTAGCATAAAATAGTATCCTCAGGTTCAGCCATGTGCTATTATAGCATATCATAGGATTTCCTTTGTTTATGGCTGAATAATATTCCACTGTATATACATAACATTTTCTTTATCCATTCATCCATCAAAGGACATTTACATTGTTTTCACCTCTTGGCTATTTGTGAATAGTGCTGTAATGAACATGGAAATGTTAATATCTCTTCAAGATCCTGATTTCAATTCTTTTGGATAAATACCCAGAGTGGGTTTGCTGGATCATATCGCAGTTCTACATTTAAATTTTTGAGGAATCTCCATGCTGTTTTCCATACTGACTGCACCATTTTGCGTTCTCACCAAGAGTGTACAAGGGTTCCAGTTTCTCTGTATCCTTGTCAACACTTGTTGTCTTCTGTCTCTTGATAAGAGCCATTCTAACATGTATGAAGTGATATATCATTGTCATTTGATTTGTATAAGTGACATTGAGCATGTTTCCATATAGCTTTGGCCATTTGAGTAACTTTTTTGGAACAATGTCTATTCAAGTCCTTAGCCCACTTTTAAAGCAGGTTGTTGGTTTTCTTTGTGTGTGTGTGTGTGTGTGTGTTTTGTTTTTGTTTTGCTAACGAGTTAGTTTGAGTTTGCTGTTGAGTTAGAGTTCTTTATGTATTTTAGAAATTAACCCTTTATCTGAAATATGATTTGTGAATATTTTCTCTCATTCTATAGGTTGTCTTTTTATTCTGTGGATTGTTTCCTTTGCTGTGAAGAAGCGTTTTAATTTGATATAGTCCCACTTGTCTATTTTTGCATTTTTTGTCTGTGCTTTTGGTGTGATATTCATGAAGTCATTGCCAAGACCAAGGTCATGTAACTTTCCCACTGTGTTTTCTTCTAGTTTTACATTTCATGTCTTATATTTGAGTTTTTGATTCATTTTGAGTTTGTGTACAGTGTAATATAGGGTTCAATTTCATTCTTTTGCATGTGGATATCTGGTTTTCCCAACACCATTTGTTAAACAGACCATCCTTCCCCCATTGTGTATTGTTGGGACCCTTGTCAAAGATCAATTGACTGTATAAGCATGGATTTATTTCTGGGCTTTTATTTGGTTCCATTGGTCTATATGTCTGTCTTTATGCCAGTTCCCACACTGTCTTAATTATTATTGCTTTGTAATATATTTTGAAATCAGGAATTCAGCTTTGTTTTTCCTTCTTAAGATTGTTTTGGCTATTCAGAGTCTTTTGTGGTTCCATATGAATTTTAGAATCGTTTTTTCTATTTCTATAAAAATGTCATTGGGATTTTGATAAGGATTGCTTTCAATTTATAGATCGCTTTGGGTAGTATGGACATTTTTAACTATGTTAAGTCTTCTAATCCATGAGCACAGAATGTCTTTCCATTTGTTTATGTCTTTAATTTCTTTCATCAATGTTTTATAGTTTTCAGTGTATAAGTCTGTCACTACCTTAGTCAACTTGATTCTTAAGTGTTTTATTCTGTTTGATGTTATTATAAATGGGACTGTTTTCCTTTTCAGATAGCTTGTTGCTAGCATACAGAGATGAAACTAATTTTTGTCTGTTGATTTTGTATCCTACTACTTTACTGAATTCATTCACTAATTTTAACAGTGTTTTTGGTGAAGTCTTTATGGTTTTATATATATAAGATCATGTCATCTGCAAATAAGTAAAATTTTACCTCTTCCTTTGCGACCTTGGGTGTCTTTTGTTTCTTTTTCTTATCTAATTGCTCCAACCAGAACTTCTAGTATTATGAATAGAGTGGTGAGAGTGGGCATCTTTGCCTTGCTCCTAATCTCATGGGAAAAGCTTTTTTGCCATTGAGTATAAGGATAGTTTGATTCCTAGTTTGTTGAGTTTTTAACATGAAATGGCTTTGAATTTTATCAAATACTTTTTTCTGCACTCATTGAGTTGATAATGATTTTCATCCTTCTTTCTGTTAATGTAGTGTATCATATTAATTAGTGTCGTATATTGAACCATTCTTGCATCCCAGGGATCAAACCCACTTCGTCGTGGTATATGATCCTTTTAATGTGCTGTTGAATTTGGTTTGCTAGTATTTTGTTGAGGATGTTTAAACTTGTATTTATTATTTTAGTCATTTCTCACTTAAATTTACTGCCTTGCAAACCACAATGCATAATGGTAAGAAGATGAAATGTAAATAAATTGTCTTTGCCAAGAAATATGTGTAATATGCCCAAGCCTAAAAATAATGCTCTAGCTGGCAAACATTTAGATGGTAGACTGATTAAAAGAACATCAGTTACGTCTGTTCCCTAGGTTTCTGAGAAGCCTTGCTTTAGGCTATACTAACAGCTGGTACTTACTACCAAAAATGATGTTCCTCCTCTAATAAGTTGTGTGCTGCCCACAAAGCTAGCCTAAGAAATTTGGCTGGGTGCAGTGGCTCATGCCTGTAATTCTAGCACTTTGGGAATCTGAGGTGGGTGAATAGCTTGAGCTCAGGATTTGGAGACCAGTCTGTGTAACACAGCCAAACCCCCAAAACATACAAAAATTAACCAGGTGTGGTGGCAGTGTGCCTGTAGCCCAGCTACTCAGGAGGCTGAGGTGGGAGAATCACTTGAGCTCTAGGAGGTTGAGGCTGCAGTGAGGTGTGACTGTGCCACTGCACTCCAGCCTGGGTGACAGAATGAAATCCTGTCCTCCCACCGAGAAAATGGAGGCTGCAAGTCCCTATTTGAAACAGCTTCAGAACAACATTAGGTATCAAAACCCAGAAGTTCAATATCTGGCTCCTCTGGGGCAATTTTCATGTATCTTACACATATGGTTCATTCATTCAACAAATGTTTTTTGAGCACCTCCTATATGCTAGGTACTAGTCTTGCAGATGATGGATGTCCTAAATCTATTGGTCAAGCCCCTTTCTGCCACCACATTTGTAAATTCAACTATAGTTCTATATGAAAAGTTTGTGAGAGTGGGGCCTCAAGGAGTTAAGGGTGAAGGAGAGTAGAAGAGCAGCATATTTAAGAAGAAAGCATTTGCAGAACTGAAATAAACTGATATTAAAATCTGTTGTAATAATATATGCTCTCTGGTGAGTTCTCATCCTTTCTCCCTGATCATAAAACAAAGAGAACAGAGATACCTGGTGGTGCATGGAGTTGCACCTGCAGAAACTATGATGGGATTCTGCTGACAGCATTCTTGGACAGAAATGAAGAGGAGAGAATGCCAGTGGAAATATGCAACTATGTCCTTTCTAAATTTGACTGTATTCTCCTGCTGGATTTCCCTCATTCAGAAAAACAAAAATTCATGAGACCTTCTTTATTGGTCAGAAGCAGTAGTTTATCCACTCCAAATTGTGACTGACAGTGACACCAAGAGAGATTTGGAGGAATACCTGATGTTGACCTCAAGGGTGAGGAATGAACCCCAAGTGCCCTAAGTTCTTGTTAAAAGAAAGATTTAACTTGTTTATAGAGAATAGTTTGCTTAGTCTACAAGAAATAAACAACATCAGGGTTTTGCTGTTTGCTTGTGATTTTCCCTAGATAAACTCATTTGTCTGAGTTTAGAGTGCATTGTGTTTGTTCCTTCAAAAACATGAAATTGTGGTGGTTTCATTGAAAGGATGATTTAGCTTCCATTTGCCACAAACATTAAGTACTTTTCCTATTTACTTTTTCCAGTTGTATTTTTAGCCATCACTGCAAATTACCAGTGCTGCCAAATAGACTGTATGTACCTTGAAATATAAAACAGAAACCACAGTTCAGCTAACATAAGGTTCCATGAATTTCAGAAAATACACTGAAGAGGCCCCATTTCCCTCCTATCTCAGTTTCTGAGTTCTTCTGACATATTTGTCCTGGAATTAATAACAAAATTCCAGAAGGGCATGCTGCACTACCTCTTGTTTGGAAGTAAGAGGGATGAAGACTATATAAAAGAAATGCCAATTTCATCAATGATTTACCAAATTATTCTGTCAGGTGGTATTTGTAATCCAGACCACCTCTGTGCTCTGAATTAAGCCTATAGTTTGTTTACCTCTCCAAACTCGTAGATGAGTCTTTATCTGGCATCAATTTCATGCTTTCCTCTGTACAAATTGGCAGCCAGTGCTTATCCTCATCACCACATCGTGTATCACAGAATGATTTCTTGACATATGGCAGCTTCAGCTGTATTTGTTCCCCTTGTTTCATTATTTTTCTCTAGGGGATATATTTCACCTCCATACAATCCCAGTTTGCTCATTTCTATACTAATGGCTCCAAAGTATTTAGTGGGATTTTCATTCATACATAGCACAATCTGATTTTGTGAGAAGGGTATAGGAGAAAAATAGGATCTCATTAGATAATACAATAAAATTATGAGATTGTGTTTCCACATTAAAAAGGTGTTTTCCCCTTCATATCAACAAAATGAGATATTCTAAAAGTTACATTAGAAAAATTAAAGAAGCTGGCGATTTAATAAGTCAAATGGAAAGATTTGGTTGAAACCCTTCACCAATGAACTTTGACATGGTCTTCAGATACACAACTGGCAGGATGTGGGCTAGAGACTGGTTATTAGCTGAGCATTGTCAGTGATGGTGGAGAATATAATTGACTTGCTTATGCAAGTCGCCATCTTCCCCAGTTTTTAGCAATCAAATCATACCGATTCACCTAGAGCCCAACTCTAATCCCTCTTCTCCATGATACCTTCCTCGATTACCCCAAGCAACATGATTTTTCCTTTCGTTGCATTTCAGTTTTGTTGGCATCTGTTTGTAAAGGGTCCACATACTTAGGAGATGCCTACAGGAAACCAACACCAAAGAGGTTCTGAGATATAGTGCCAGGCGGAAATATGGCTGCATGGAAGTCCCCACTCTAAGCAAAATTGCAACAGGTGCCATTATTTTTAATCCTAGGAGTTAAGCCTTCACTATGGAGAACAGAAAGCTATGGTAATGAATGTGTTTACAGGGTACAATTTTTTAATCCCAAAGAACTATAGTTTAGCTATGGATCTGCATAGCTGATTTGGTTTCTTTTCCTCTGTCCCATCAAGAATAACTCCTTTTCTGGTCTATTTAGAAATCTTACTTTCTCCCTTATCATATCCTTCCCCTATTTCATCTCCAGGGAAGAAGACTAAAGGGGGGCTATGATCATCTTCTCTTCTAATCCATAGAGCTTAGGGTTATTTTGTCAAGTCCTCATGGAGGACTAGTATACTTTTATATGTTTTTATATATTCATACTTTTATATATTTCTTTATTGGGGCCTGGATACAACAAAAGCATGCCCCCATGGATTTTGGGGGGGAAGTGGGGTGAAAATGTCTAAACACTGATAATAAACTGAGATTCCCTTGCCTGGGATGTTAAAAAATAAGAGGGTAATTTATAATAAACTTTTACATTTATACCATTGTTGTCTATCAGTATTAAGTCTGGATCAGAAAGAAATCAGCTGAAATGGTAGAATAAGAAATGGAATTCATTTATTTAATTTTAACTTTTAGATTCATGGGGTGCATGTGCAGGTTTGTTACATGGCTATATTGCATGATGCTGAGGTTTGGGGTATGAATGATCCCATCACCTAGGTAGTGAGCATATGAACCTAATATGTAGTTTTTCAACCCTTACTCCTCTCTGCCCCTCCGCCCCTCCGCCCCTCTCACTTCTAGTAGTCCCCAGTGTCTTTTGTTCCCATCTCTATGTCTATGTGTAACCAATGCTTAGCTCCCACTTACAAGTGAGAGCATGTGATATTTGGTTTTCTGTTCATGTTAGGTCACTTAGGATAATGGCATTCAGCCACATTCATGTTGCTGCAAAGGACATGATTTTCTTCTTTTTATGGTTGTGTAGTATTCCATGGTGTGAATGTACCACATTTTCTTTATCAAATCCACCATCAGTGGGCACCTAGGTTGATTGCATGTCTTTGCTATTGTGAATACTGCTACAATGAACACATGAGGGCATATTTCCTTTTGGTAGAACAATTTATTTTCTTTTGGGTATTTACCCAGGAAGGGGATAGATGGGTCAAATGGTAGTTCTGTCTTCAGTTCTTTGAGAAATCTCTAAACTGCTTTCCATGGCAGCTGAATTAATTTACATTCCCACCAACAGTGTGTAAGTGTTCACTTTTTTCTGTAGCTTTGCCAGCATCCATTGTTTTTTAAGACATTTTCAAAATAGCCATTCTAAGTGAGATGGTATGCCATTGTGGTTTTGACTTGCATTTTTCATACGTTTATTGGCCACTTGTATGTCTTCTTTTGAGAAGTGTCTCTTCATGTCTTTCGCCCACTTTTTAATGTTATTTTTTGCTTGTTCAGTTAAGTTCCTGTATAGATTCTAGATATTACACCTTTGACTGACACATAGTTTGTGAACATCTTCTCCCATTCTGTAGGTTGTCTGTGTACTCTGTTGATAGTTTATTTTGCTGTGCAGATGCTCTTTAGTTTCTTTAGGTCAGAAATTGAATTTAGATTAAAAAATTTTTTCAGAGCTGAAATAGAAACAAATTCCCCAAGAATATAGAACCTTCTTCATTATCGGTGTTCAACACAGTGGGTTTTCATTTGTTGGATATGGTTTAAATGGGGCAGAGTAATGTGTAAGACAATATTTTAAGATTAAGATCTATGAATCTGACAAACTTAATCAGAACTTTAACATCTAGTACATCATGATCACAATACTCTATCTAAAGCTGAGATTAGGAGTGAAAGCATAATAGACATAACTTCTTCCTAATCAACGTTAGTCTGTATATCAAGGCTGTGATGTTGATCTAACTGGGAGTTTCAGCTGATTCTATCTTTATCAAGTTGAACACTAGTACCTGCTATTAGTTATTACATAGCTATTTTAAAATATGCTTTCTACAAGATAGAAAGCAAAAGAGAATGCTTTTGAATACATGTATGTGAAATTCTTTTGGATACCAACCAAATACCCATTTTCCTGTAACATGAAATGTATCATAGCATGGTCATAATAAGCAAATGCAATGAGTAAATCAGAAGAGAAAAAAATGAATGATATAAGGCAAATATGCAAAAAATTTCAAATGATGGCTTTTAAATAAACTTAGCCAATAATTAGATTCAACATTTTAAAAATATATATCATTATGAATTAGCAAATACTTTGAAAAATCTTTATTATTTCCTGTGATTACAAAAGCAATAAAGTATATTGCAAAACTTTTGAAGAATAAAGTATAACAAATATAGTAAAAATCATTTATATCCCCACTATCCAAAGATATACTGTTAAGATGTTAGAATCAATTTCCTCCCAGTTTTTTCTTTTTTTCCCATGATATAAACATTCACATCATTACATTTCCTCCTTAAACATTATTTTTAATGTCTACAAAACATTCCATCAAAGAGATGCACTATAAAATATTTCTTCTTTTATTGTTGCTGGAGATTTCAGTCAAGCCTCATGAAGAGTCGGGAGACAGAAGGCCCCCTACCTAGGTTAGGCAGAAAGACATTTAATACACGGACTGAGGAGCTGATAAAATTGTATAGGTTGTTGCAAAAGTAATTGTGGTTTTTGCCGTTGAGAGTAATGGCAAAAACTACAGTCACTTTTGCACCAACCTAATAAATGGTTTGGAAGAGTAGATGCTAGGCTGCATCCCAGGAATGATTCCTGGGACACCACACAGAAGTGATAGACGTAGGGTAGCCGGAGACCCTTGACGAGACTGCTGACTTCAAGAACACACTGCCATACATAGCTATGAGCCAAGAAGCAGGGCCATTGCTACCACTGCTACGGTCTCTCTTGATACTCCCCAAAAAAGTAATGGACGCTGGACTGCTTCTTCAGAAAAACCCAGCATTGCCCACCACCACGTTTGTCATCAGGAAAATCAAACAAACAAACAAAAAAAAAACAAGAAAAACCTCGGTTAATAGGAAGATATCTCTGCTTCACTTTTACCTCCTAAATATCATATGAGTGCATCTAGTGAGGGAAATCTAATTTGCAGGTGGATCCTATATGTAGGGTGGTGTAGGTTTTAGCTTTCCAACCTCTGCAGAACAGAGGGGCCAGAAAGAACAAGGTTGGAGGATGTTGACTGAACCTGATTCACCGAGTCCACCACAACTATTGTCAATAAGGCTGTGGAGGAACGTCTTTGACATGGATCTTTGTTTGCATTACTGTTTACTTCCTTAGGATAGATTTCTGAAAGTGAAACTACTTAAGCAAAAGAATAGAAACTTTTAAAGTGCTTGATTTATTTATATATTGCCAAGCTACTTTCCTGAATAATCATATCACTATATACACAATATATAGTAAGCAAAATGTGAAAATGAAAATCTCATCCTACCCATACCAGTATTGACTGTTGAGTCTTTTAAAACAAATCTTATTGACATTAATATTTTTAAAAGTCAGTATTTCTCCATATGAGAATCAACAATAACACTGCAAGGTAAATTGTTATTTCTAAATATATTCGAAATGAAATCTACACCAACTCCTCAATGAAGGTCCCCAGATTCAAGACCACCATCAATGGTGGCATCTGATTATAACAGTCTGGTTATCCCTGTGTTAGTAAGAAAAACAAACAATCTCTCTAGGATGTCCAAGGGCCTTTTATATTATGTATGCCCCTAAAGATCCTTTACAGATGAAGTCCTCAACAACAACATAGCCAATCATATTGTTTGCCCTCAAAAGAGGCACTTGACAGAGAGCCTGTGCAGGCCCTCTGAAGTGAAAGGACCTTGGTGTGTGGTGGAAGCAGGGGCTCTGCAGTAACAGTGATGGCTGAGGCAAAAGGCTAGTGATGGGATACAGGTATTTGAAGCTGATTTTCTCACTAAAAACCAGTGGCAGTGTGAAGGTTTCCTGTCATTTCCATCAGTACTTCTAAGTCACACCTATTAGGCAAATGATTTAAATAAAACTTGTCTCTTTTTAGACAAATACAGCTTCAAGGCAAGTCCTGGTTGCTCCATATGTGTTCAGGCTGTGGCCCCTAATCCCTTCCTATATACAAATCCTGGAATTGTCACTCTTGGCACTTTTAGCACTTCTACCTCTTTTAGAGTAAAAGTTAAAAAGATTCCCTAAAGAATCTCCAGCCCTAGCTGGGTTCTAATAACTCCAACTCTATGCAGCTCATAAAGCTAACACCATTGTTCTGAAAAATGACCATAATCATTATCTCTATGTAGAGATGGTTCATTTCATTCCATGAAAGCCCCCCCCCCCCCCCCCCCCCCCCCCCCCCCCCCCCCCCCCCCCCCCCCCCCCCCCCCCCCCCCCCCCCCCCCCCCCCCCCCCCCCCCCCCCCCCCCCCCCCCCCCCCCCCCCCCCCCCCCCCCCCCCCCCCCCCCCCCCCCCCCCCCCCCCCCCCCCCCCCCCCCCCCCCCCCCCCCCCCCCCCCCCCCCCCCCCCCCCCCCCCCCCCCCCCCCCCCCCCCCCCCCCCCCCCCCCCCCCCCCCCCCCCCCCCCCCCCCCCCCCCCCCCCCCCCCCCCCCCCCCCCCCCCCCCCCCCCCCCCCCCCCCCCCCCCCCCCCCCCCCCCCCCCCCCCCCCCCCCCCCCCCCCCCCCCCCCCCCCCCCCCCCCCCCCCCCCCCCCCCCCCCCCCCCCCCCCCCCCCCCCCCCCCCCCCCCCCCCCCCCCCCCCCCCCCCCCCCCCCCCCCCCCCCCCCCCCCCCCCCCCCCCCCCCCCCCCCCCCCCCCCCCCCCCCCCCCCCCCCCCCCCCCCCCCCCCCCCCCCCCCCCCCCCCCCCCCCCCCCCCCCCCCCCCCCCCCCCCCCCCCCCCCCCCCCCCCCCCCCCCCCCCCCCCCCCCCCCCCCCCCCCCCCCCCCCCCCCCCCCCCCCCCCCCCCCCCCCCCCCCCCCCCCCCCCCCCCCCCCCCCCCCCCCCCCCCCCCCCCCCCCCCCCCCCCCCCCCCCCCCCCCCCCCCCCCCCCCCCCCCCCCCCCCCCCCCCCCCCCCCCCCCCCCCCCCCCCCCCCCCCCCCCCCCCCCCCCCCCCCCCCCCCCCCCCCCCCCCCCCCCCCCCCCCCCCCCCCCCCCCCCCCCCCCCCCCCCCCCCCCCCCCCCCCCCCCCCCCCCCCCCCCCCCCCCCCCCCCCCCCCCCCCCCCCCCCCCCCCCCCCCCCCCCCCCCCCCCCCCCCCCCCCCCCCCCCCCCCCCCCCCCCCCCCCCCCCCCCCCCCCCCCCCCCCCCCCCCCCCCCCCCCCCCCCCCCCCCCCCCCCCCCCCCCCCCCCCCCCCCCCCCCCCCCCCCCCCCCCCCCCCCCCCCCCCCCCCCCCCCCCCCCCCCCCCCCCCCCCCCCCCCCCCCCCCCCCCCCCCCCCCCCCCCTCCCCCCCCCCCCCCCCCCCCCCCCCCCCCCCCCCCCCCCCCCCCCCCCCCCCCCCCCCCCCCCCCCCCCCCCCCCCCCCCCCCCCCCCCCCCCCCCCCCCCCCCCCCCCCCCCCCCCCCCCCCCCCCCCCCCCCCCCCCCCCCCCCCCCCCCCCCCCCCCCCCCCCCCCCCCCCCCCCCCCCCCCCCCCCCCCCCCCCCCCCCCCCCCCCCCCCCCCCCCCTCAGATGTCTACTTCTGGACCAATTAGTGGTCACTCCTTTAAAAAAAAAAATGGTGTAGCATTGCTTCTGAGCTGAGGGCTTGCAGAAGGCGGGTGAGGTAGAACAGTAGTTCTCAAATTATGCCCTGATCCGGCAACCATAGCAGCATCTGAGAACTTACTAGAAAAACAAATTATCAGGCCCTACAAAAGACCTATTGAATCAGAAACTCTGGGATTGGGGCCTAATCATCTGTGCTTGAATCAGTCATCCAGGTGATTCTTAGGCACACCAAAGTTTGAGAACTTCTGAGCTAGAAGATATAGGTGTGAGTGGCACAATGATAGATACACATGGTATGGTATCCCTGGGGAAAATAATTTGGTTTGGATTCTATGATCAGGTGAGTGAGTCCAGGCAAAGACATTTTATAAGGGAAGAACAACATGCCCCAAATTATGGGACTCCATGTACTTCTGGGCAACACATTCTTCTTGTGAAAAAAAAAAAAAAAAATTTTTTTTTTTTTTTCATTCAAGGGCCAATACCAACAGCAGTGCAAAAGCCAGAACAAAGTTCAGGATAATATGCTAATGTGGAGTTCCATTTTTACAACTTGTAAAAGGATATAGTATTGGGCTTTTTCAAAGGGAGATTATAGCTATCTTTAACCCTTGAACTCCTCTCTGCCTGATATGGTAGAAAGAGTCCCAGAGTGGGAGGCAGAGGAGCTCAGCCTTGCTGTTGAGGGCAGGGCTATGTCATTATGATCTTGGGCAAATCAAGACCTCAGTTTCCTCATTTGTAAAATGAGTGATGACTTCATCTTCTCTCAGGTCACATTCAGTTCTAGAATTTCTTCATCATCTTATGTAACTTTTTGACATGGACCTAAAAACTACCTTGGTAGTTTCTGCCACCCTTCAGATTTGTGATTTTACATAGCGGATGGAGCCCTCCAAGTGGACATCAGGGCATAGGTCGTACAGAGTTCCTTTTGTGTGAAGCCATAAAGATCAGAAGAAAAAGAAAAGCAGGACAAAGTGGTATCAGGAAAAGAATGACTAGATGGTAATTTGAGTCTGGGGTAGGGACCAGAGGAGAGAGAAAAAAGAAATTGCAAACATAAGAACTCTGAATCTGGGCTTTAGAGGTAGAGTACCAACTCCCCAGTAAATGAGCCTGGTTGGAGATTCCTTTGGGCAAAGCCTGGAGACACCAACAGAACATGGAAGGAAGGAGCCTGCAGGAGAGGAGCAACATAATGGAGTGAAAAACACATACAAATCAAGCATTGACTATTTCTGTCCTAGCAAAGCAAATGGTTGATTGAGAAGTTCCTTGAGACTGTGCCTCCTTTCAGAAAATGAGAAGTCAAGGTTAAAATGAAGGCAAGTGATGTTTCTAGCACTGTTCCTTGCACAAAGTATCCTCTTTCTCCTCCCAACCCCACAAAACAGCAACTTGTCCAAGGCCACAAGACTGAACGAGGATCCAGTGCCAGCTTCAGGACTCTCAGAACTTCTTTCCAACAGCACCAGCCTATACCCATTTTACTTTCCATGCTATTATCCACTTGACTCAAAACATCCTGATTTAACCCTGTTTTGGTTTAAAACACACACAAATTCAACCTTACCGGTACAATCTAAAGCAGTAATGCAAATACTGGCTTCCTAAGGAAAAAACAAATCATATATCTATCTCATTGTCATAACTGTCCATTGTAGGAAGAAGTACATTAGTGTTTGTTTATATCAAGGTTTAAGATGACTTCTTCAAAGGCTGAATTTTCTCTGAGAAATTTACTTGGATTAGCAATTCTAAAAAGTTGTTATGCATTTATTTTAATCTCTTGCCTGAGAGAATAATTTTTGCACAGATAAAAGCATAAGTGAAAAGCAGCTATTGTGTATTCACAGTAGCATATTTTTAAACCTTATCCTATTAAGAAAGAAAAAATAACAAAATGTGCCCTAAGAATCAAGGTCCCTACTTTATATTACCAGAAGTTATGCCGTTAAATCAAGACATGCTGGGTGGCAACTTTTCTCCTAATGTATGTACAATTTTATAGGTTCCTTCACTACAGAGCAAAAATGCACAAGTACAGTGTGGCTTCTGAAGTCTATAATTCTTTAATAGCTTTTGTTTTTCATGTTTCTCTCCCTGTTCAGTAAATGGTTCATTTTAGATTGAAAGTCAGAGATAATTGAGCATGAAAGCACTGACTCGGTGTTCCTTCTTAAAGGGTTAAATGGCCAATAAATAGGCAGCAAGTCAAAATTTGTGAGATAGAGGGGAAGGAGATGCTGGCCTGTATCTTAACATTTTCCATTTTAGGGGAAATTGACTGTACATCTGGTGACCTCTGAACCAAAAGCATTGCTAATATGTGATGTTGAAAACCAGACCCTGACAAAGGAGGCACGATCTCTTTCTAGTCTCTTTCTCTTAAGGTGGTCATGGGGAACTGAGATAGGTTCGATACTGAAAAACAAGGATGATTAAAGGATGAATAAACAAAAAAGGCCAAAAGGGCTTTCAGATGAAGACAGAGATCCAATATGTCTATTTCTGCTTGGAAATAGCACGGCCCAGAGCTCACGTGATATTTCCTAAACTTAGTTGGAAAAACTGGCTAAATTAAAAGAATAAAGAGGTATAAATTTGATACAAGAGCAGGAAAGAGTAGTGTAGGTAGGAAAAATGACAGAGAATGAAGTAAGAGAAAAGAGCTAGAGATTCCTACTGAAGAAGAGGAATTGCCAAGGTTTTCAAATGAGTGAGATCACATTTATCTTTAAACTTCCCCACCTGTCAAATGAAATTTGAAGAATCGTGGCAAACATTTCCAAAGATGGCCTCTAAAACAGCAGATTTGAAAAACGACTTCCTATCAAAACCAAACACCTAATGGGGTTTCTCCTGTCTAAGATCTAGAGATCATTCTTCTGGGTGGAATGTTCAGCTCTAACCAGCCCAGAGCTACAGATGTCTGAGAGCTGAAGAGGCTCCAAGAAGCAAGCTGACAGCCAGCCTTAGCAAACGCAGCAGTGTTGATGTCCAACCTTCAGCGGGACAGGTTACCCGCCAGGGCAGACCAGTTCTTAAAGAGATACAGGTGTTCAGTGCAGGAGGAAGGAGAAAAAAATCACTGAAGGCAGAAATGGGGAGTTTGGGCTTTATGTTTAATTATTTATCCGTAAAGCCCCAAGAACTGACATGAGAATGCTTTTGCTTTGCTCTCTTTATATATTAACAGTACTCTTTACTCTTTTAGCCACATTCTTTAATGAAAAAAGAAATAGGAACTAGAGAATTCAAGAGAAGAATTTTGACTGTCAACATTTTTCAAACGTAGTGCTGTTTTTTCACCTGTGCCCAGCTGAATCCTGTCTGTGTTCTGAGAATGAATGAACAACCAGGCTTGGGTACTGTAACACACAAAGGGAAGTTATGAGCCCTGGGATCCTCTTTAGTTCCATTCTTGTCTTTGGTTCTGTTCTTTGTACCTATCATTATATTAAAGATTCTATCCCTTAATTTCTCCACTGGAAAAAAATATGGTGTCATTCCCTACCCTGCCTAACTTACAGAGATGTGAGATTTAGGGAGCCATCACTCACAAATGCCTTGGAGTTCTTGGTAAAAAGGTACTGAATAAATTCAATATTACTGTTAGAATTTTCATTGTTCACATTCTTCCTCTGAGCCTATGGATAACATATATTTATTGTTACTTTAGGTTAATAGCAGCTTTGTCCTTTTTTCCCTCCCTCCTAGCACCCATTACAGTAATAAAATGCCTGCGTATTTTCAATCTTTTTCCTACCAGTTGCCATTAGGCTATGCAGGCCTATAAAAGTATCAGAATTAGATAGAACTATCAAATACATTAACCCATTAATGAAAATAAATAAGATTATAGCAATCAGCTTTTTCATCTCTGACCCATAAAACAGTTTTTGAGAATATGCTGATTGTAGATACCTGAAAAATACGGATTTTTTTTGGCACAGTTTCCTGAAATATCTGTCTTTTGGAATTTGGTTCAGAAAATCTAGATTCTTTTGTTCTACATGAGACAATATATTCATCCCTGAAGTCTCCAATTTTTGAAGATTACGTTAGCCATAAAGGTTTTATTAAGCATGAAAAGTACCCATGCACCTCCATTGGAAGAAATTGGACCAATTCTAGTTGCCAGGTAAAAGTGAATGCACACGGATATCAAATATCAGTTTGCAACCCCCAGAGGGCAAGTTTCTCAGGGCTGGTCTATTGAAACACATTCAGCAGAATCTCCAGGGGAGCTAGTTAAGAGGCAGGTACCTGTTGCCCCCCACTCCACCAGACCTTCTGAATTCAAAACTGTGTTGCGGTTTAGGTTACCAACTTTAACAAATAAAAATATAACACAAATATTAATAAACACACAAACAAGCTCTAGTTGGGGCCTAGGAGTCTATACTTTGACAAGCACCCCAGGTGACAAGCACACCAAAATTGGAAAACCACTGACCTAGAAAATGTAGATGCAAATCACAATGAACCATCACAACACACTGTCCAGGATGGCTAAAATTAAAAAGGACCAATTACACTAAATGCTGGTGAGGATGTAGAATCACTGGAATTCTCATACATAGGGAGGGAGTGTGTGAAATGGTATAAGCACTTTGAAAAAAGGGCTGCAGAGTTCTTATAAAACTAATATACGCTTACCCTATAACTCAACAATTCCACTCCCAAGTAATGACCCAAGAGAAATGAAAACATTTCATTCACACAAAGATGTGTACAAGAACATCTATAGCAGCTTTATTCACAATAGCCCCAAACTGAAAACTCCTGTATTTGCCAGTAGCAGAATGGATCAACAAACTGTCATATATTTATTCAAAGGAATACTTGCAATAAAAAGGAATGAATTATTGATTATGCAACAACAGGGATGAATCTCAAAAACATACTGAGAGAAAAAAGCCTTATTTGAGAGTATATATTATATGATTCCATTTGTGTGAAGTTCTAGAACAAGCAGAACTGTTCTATGGTGGAAAAAAATTAGAATAGTAGTTTCCTCTGGTGGGGAGGAGGTGGGAATTAACTGGGAAGAGGTATAAGATACCTTCATTGGGTTTTGGTAATGGTCTGTATCTATTTTTTTTTTTTTTTGAAACAGGGTCTCACTCTGTTACCCAGGCTGGAGCTCAGTGGCTCAATCTCAGCTCACTGCAACCTCCGCCTCCCAGGCTCAAGCAGTTCTCCTGCCTCAGCCTCCTGAGTAGCTAGAACCACAGGCACGTGCCACCATACCTGGCTAATTTTTTTGTATTTTTCATAGAGATGGGATTTTCACCATGTTGCCCAGGCTGGTCTCAAATTCCTAAGTTCAAGCGACTCACTTCGTTCTTTGAAAATTTTACTTTAAAAGAAAAAAGTAAATCAATATTCGACTCTATGATGTACGTACTGAGCTCTTTAAGAAATGCACTGATGTCTAAAACCTACTTTTGTTTGTTTTGTTTTTAACTTTTTATTGTGATAATATGACAGAATTTACTATATTAATCATTTTTAAATGTACAGTTCAGTGGCATTAAGTACATTCATATTGTTGTACAGCCATCACCACCTATCTCTGGAACATTTTCATCTTCTAAACTACAATTTCATGCCTGTTAAACAACAACTACTCCTCGTTTTCTCCTCCCCATGGCAACCTTCTATTTTCTTTTTTTTCCTAAATCTTTCATTTTAGGTTGAGGGATAATGTGCACGTTTGTTATAGAGGTAAATTGCATGTCATGGGGGTTTGGTGTATAGATTATTTTGCCACCCAGGTAATAAGCACAGTTACTCAACAGGTAGTTTTTCTGTCTTCACCCTCCTCCCTCCAACCTCAAGCAGGTCCCTTTTTCTGTTTTTCCTCCTGTGTCCATATGTATTCAATGTGAAAACCTACTTTGAAATGCATAAAAAATAAGATGGATGGGGGTTGGAGATTTTTACACACACACACTAAAATGTTAATGGTAGGACCTAGGTGGTGATTATATGACAGTTTACCACAATTTTTTAACCTTCTATATATTTGAAGTTTTCAAAATTAAATGCTGGGGTGGGGGTGGGGGAATCAGTGACATAGAGGAACAAGAATTTTCTGACTGAGTACACTCATTTTGAAGAGGCTGCTTCTCTCTGTACCTTTAGGCATCTCTCACCAACACTGCCCAGGAGAAGGAATCATTCTGATCCCCCTCAGCACCTCAAGGCACCTACACAAATCAGGGAAGCTCAGACTTACCCTCTAAGGGAAGACTTCTCCTCACCACTCTCTCCTGAACACTAACTTCCAGTCTCCTTTGTCTCATTGACTTGAACTTACAGCACTTCCTTTTGTCTTCTACTGAGGAACTCTTTTTTTCGTTTTTTTTCTTTCCACTTTGTAAGTCATAAGATATGTGTTCCTCAAACACTAGAGCCGTTAGCTTTAGCACAGTGACCAGCTTGCTTTTAACACATATATGAACGGTGCCTGCTCCAGGAGAGATGGCAAACTGCACACTGCAGCTTGGGCTTCCATGGCACTTAACTCTTGATCTCCAAGTAGGATCACAGCCTTGGAGGTGGCTTGCTCGTTCTCTCAGACAATCACTCAGAAAATTGTTTTGACTAATCACCTTCATACTGGCTCTGACTGACCAACCAACCACCCTTTGTACTGGTCACACTGATAAACCCATGGAGGGGATGAGACTTTAAATTCCGTTTGAGAATTGTCTTTCCTGGTCTCTCTCTTTAAGATTATGGTTAAGGTCGGGTGCGGTGCCTCACACCTATAATCCAGGACTTTGGGAGGCTAAGGTGGGTGGATCACTTGAGGTCAGGAGTTTGAGACCAGCCTGGCCAACATGGTGAAACCCCGTCCCTACTAAAAATACAAAAATTGGCCTGGTGTGGTGATGCACACCTGTGGTCCCAGCTACTCAGGTGGCTGAGGAAGAATAGCTTGAACCGAGGAGGAGGTTGCAGTGAGCTGAGATCACACGACTGCACTCCGGACTCCAGCCTGGGCGACAGAGTGAGTGAGACTCTGTCTCAAAAAAAAAAAAAATTTAAAAAGAGGCTAAATTAGCTGGCAATTGCCAGCAAAGCACAATACAGCCTCACTCTAACGGCCATACCATGGTGACTTATTAAGCAAAGAGGATTCCTGGATTCTTCCTGAATCAGACCCAGCCAGGTCTGTTTGTTTACCTGAGGTTCTAATCTCTCATTGTGAGCTGAAAGATTATTTTAGCAGGTAGGAGCTAGAAAAAGTGTAACTGTACAACAAGGGCTGCTGAAGGTCAAGTTAATGCTTTTATATTTTTGGAGGATGTAGCCCTGGTTAAGAGAGGTTAGCACAGAGAAGAGGATAGTCTTATTTGAAAGCTTTCTCATTTTCTGCTTGCATTTGCAACATTTACACTCTAGCTTTCCAGCTAATTGCAAAAGCATTACATGCCTGATACAGAATACTGGGAAAACACAGAAAAACACAAAGCAAAAATAATAAAATTCCCCTATCATACCACCACTAAAGATAAGCATGTCTTTGACATATGTCATTTTGCCTTTATTTGGACTATTTTGATTACTGCTATGCACTACCCAGTTCTTTTTTTTTATTATTATTATACTTTAAGTTCTAGGGTACATGTGCACAACGTGGAGGTTTGTTACATATGTATACATGTGCCATGTTGGTGTGCTGCACCCATTAACTAGTCATTTACACTAGGTATATCTCCTAATGCTATCCCTCCCCTGCAACCCCCTCCCCAAAATAGGACCCGGTGTGTGATGCTCCCCTTCCTGTGTCCAAGTGATCTCATTGTTCAATTCCCACCTATGAGTGAGAACATGCGCTGTTTGGTTTTCTGTTCTTGGGATAGTTTGCTGAGAATGATGGTTTCCAGCTGCATCCATGTCCCTACAAACGACATGAACTCATCCTTTTCTTATGGCTGCATAGTATTCCATGGTGTATATGTACCACATATTCTTAATCCAGTCTGTCACTGATGGACATTTGGGTTGATTCCAAGTCTTTGCTATAGTGAATAGTGCCGCAATAAACATAAGTGTGCATGTGTCTTTATAGCAGCATGACTTATAATCCTTTGGGTATATCCCCAGTAACGGGATGGCTGGGTCAAATGGTATTTCTAGTTCTAGATCCTTGAGGAATCGCCATACTGTTTTCCACAATGGTTGAACTAGTTTACAGTCCCACCAACAGTGTAAAAGTGTTCCTATTTCTCCACATCCTCTCCAGCATCTGTTGTTTCCTGAGTTTTTAATGATTGCCATTCTAACTGGTATGAGATGGTATCTCATTGTGGTTTTGATTTGCACTTCTCTGATGGCCAGTGATGATGAGCATTTTTTCATGTGTCTGTTGGCTGTATGAATGTCTTCTTTTGAGAAGTGTCTGTTCATATCCTTTGCCCACTATTTGATGGGGTTGTTTTTTTCTTGTAAATTTGATTGAGTTCTTTATAGGTTCTGGATATTAGCCCTTTGTCAGATGAGCAGATTGCAAAAATTTTCTCCCATTCTGTAGGTTGCCTGTTCACTCTGATGGTAGTTTCTTTTGCTGTGCAGAAGCTCTTTAGTTTAATTAGATCCCATTTGTCAATTTTGGCTTTTGTTGCCGTTGCTTTTGGTGTTTTAGACATGAAGTCCTTGCCCATGCCTATGTCCTGAATGGTATTACCTAGGTTTTCTTCTAGGGTTTTTATGGTTTTAGGTCTAACATTTAAGTCTCTAATCCATCTTGAATTAATTTTTGTATAAGGAGTAAGGAAAGGATCCAGTTTCAGCTTTCTACATATGGCTAGCCAATTTTCCCAGCACCATTTATTAAATAGGGAATCCTTTCCCCATTTCTTGTTTTTCTCAAGTTTGTCAAAGATCAGATGGCTATAGATGTGTGGTATTATTTCTGAGGCCTCTGTTCTGTTCCATTGGTCTATATGTCTGTTTTGGTACCAGTACCATGCTGTTTTGGTTACTGTAGCCTTGTAGTACAGTTTGAAGTCAGGTAGTGTGATGCCTCGAGCTTTGTTCTTTTGACTTTGGATTGTCTTGGCAATGCGGGCTCTTTTGTGGTTCCATATGAACTTTAAAGCAGTTTTTTCCAATTCTGTGAAGAAAGTCATTGGTAGCTTAATGGGGATGGCATTGAATCTATAAATTACCTTGGGCAGTATGGCCATTTTCACGATATTGATTCTTCCTATCCATGAGCATGGTATGTTCTTCCATTTGTTTGTGTCCTCTTCTATTTCACTGAGCAGTGGTTTGTAGTTCTCCTTGAAGAGGTCCTTTATATCCCTTGTAAGTTGGATTCCTAGGTATTTTATTCTCTTTGAAGTAATTGTGAATGGGAGTTCATTCATGATTTGGCTCTCTGTCTGTCTGTTACTGGTGTATAAGAATGCTTGTGATTTTTGCACATTGATTTTGTATCCTGAGACTTTGCTGAAGTTGCTTATCAGCTTAAGGAGATTTTGGGCTGAGACAATGGGGTTTTCTAAATATACAATCATGTCATCTGTAAACAGGGACAATTTGACTTCTTCTTTTCCTAACTGAATACACTTGATTTCTTTCTCTTGCCTGATTGCCCTAGCCAGAACTTCCAAGACTGTGTTGAATAGGAGTGGTGAGAGAGGGCATCCCTGTCTTGTGCACTACCCAGTTCTACACATAAGAATGAACTATTTCCCTGTCTCTACTAAAAATAAAAAAAAAATTAGCTGGGTGTGGTGGTGGGCGCCTGTAGTCCCAGCAACTTGGGAGGCTGAGGCAGGAGAATGGCGTGAACCTGGGAGGCGGAGCTTGCAGTGAGCCAAGATTGCGCCACTGCACTCCAGCCTGGGTGACAGAGAGAGACTCCATCTCAAAAAAAAAAAAAAAAAATGAACTATTTGCTTTTATTATTTCCTGTTTAGAAAATAGTCAAGGCAATTTAAGTTCCCAAACTGAGTATGTGCATGATTTTTATTGATTATAAAAGGTATAAAACTTTGTAAAAGATTCAAATAATTGAAAAATATACTGGCAGAAAAGCATATCTTGCACAGTCCCACTCTATAGTGACATCATTAACAGATTGACAAATAGCTTTTCAGTTATTTCTGTTTATAAAACTACATGATTTTTATAAAAATGAGATTGTGATGTATATATGGTTCTGTAATGAGCCTGTGAATGGACATTAGATTATTTTAAATTCCCAGCTATTATAAATCTGCAATGGCTATCTTTCAACCAAATTAAATTGCAAGTTACAAATACATTATTAGTCAGAATCCTATGGGTTCTCCAGAGAGTCACAACCAATAGGATATAGATATAAAAGAAGGAATTTACTAGAGGAATTGGCTCACATAATTATGGAGACTGTGAAGTCCCACAATAGTCCATTTGCAGGCTAGAGAACCAGGAAGTCTGTTAGCCCGGCTCAGTCCAAGTCTGGAGGCCTGAGAACCAGAGAAGTTGATGGTGTAACTCTGGGTCTCAGACCAAAGGCCTGTGAACCTGCGGGGCCACTGGTGCCAGTCCCAGAGTCTAAAAGCTGGAGAATGTAGAGTTCTAGTGTCCATGGCAAGGAGAAGAATGGTATTCTAGCTCCAGAAGAGAGAATAAATTTGCCTTTTTTCTGCCTTTTCATTCTAAGTGGGTCTTTAGCCAACTGGATGGTGGGTGCCCACATTGGGTGAGAGTGGATCTTCCTTACTCAAGCCACTGGTTCAAACATCAGTCTCATCTAGAAACACTCTTGCAGTCACATCCAGAAATAATTCTTTACTGACTATCTAGCCATCCTTTAATCCAGTCCGGTGGGCACCTACAATTAACCATTGCAACCAGTCTGAGTAGATACATCTGCACATATATCAGATCTGCTATAACAATCAACCTTGACATCTCAGTTTCCTAAGACAAAATAGTTTAGAGCTTGGTCACATCACAGTCTGATACAGGTTTCAAGCAATGATGATGGTGGGCTCTGATACACATATTCATTCAGGGACTCTCTCATCTCATGACTCCATTCTCCTTTTGGTCCTTGCCTTCCTCTGCCTTCTACCTGGGGAAAATCAAAAGGGCACAGAGAAGTCCCACACATGCACTCACAGTCACCTCAGCCTGGAGATGACCTGCATCACTTCCATTCACATTCCACGGTAATAATTGGTCACATGGCTTTATCTATATACAAGTCCAGATACACACCCAGAAAAGAGCACAGGCACTGGACAACACTAGCAGCTTTAGTACTTTAATGGCTTTATTTTCTACACTTGAAACTTATCAATGTTCAATGTAAAAACTTGGAAAACAATAGAAAAAAGGAAAATCTCTGGCAATCTCACATTCAAAGATATCACTGTAAATATTTGGTGTATGCATGTTCTTATAAGTGGGAGTTGAACAATGAGAACACGTGGACACAGGGATGGGAACATCACACACTGGGGCCTGTCGGGGGGTGGGGGGCTAAGGGAGGGATGGATAGCGTTAGGAGAAATACCTAATGTAGATGACAGGTTGATGGGTGCAGCAAAGCACCATGGCATGTGTATACCTATACAGCCTGCACGTTCTGCACATGTATCCCAGAACTTAAAGTATAATAAAAGTAATGAAAAAATATATGCTATCTTTGTACATGTGATTTAATTAAAATTTACATATTTAAAAGCAACAAATCTGCAGCTGCTTCTTGATTTAAAAAATTTGATGTATATCTCTTTGCCTATTTTTTACCACTATCCTGCAAGACTACCCTGCTGAAAAGACGTACACTGTTATCCATCCACCATTTTACATTGCTACATGTCCCAGAAGAGTCTTAAAGCAATTAGACTAAGTATATGCTATGAATAGATTTTTTTAAATTTTAACAGCTTTAAATGACTTTTTTCTAAACCTAAAAAATATTTATCACATTGTGGAAATATACAGAAAAATAATCCAACTAACAATGTATAGGAAAGTAAAGTTGTAAGTAGAAATGTTTGTTATTTGGTGATATTGTAAGAACTGGGAGAAAGTAAATCCAAAACAAGACATGTGCATGTGACTTCACTATATTGAACAACTTATCCTCAGTAGGACAAAAGTTTTTCTTTATTCTGACTCCAGAAACCTTATTACAAGCCGTTTATTGTTAAGTACTATTTCATATCTATTTTTAAATGATACAATGTATACAAACACAAATAGATATCTAATAAGGCTATGTTGACATTTATTAGGTGATTATATCTAAAAGTAGTCATACATTCTTTATATATATTTGTAATACATGCCTTGTGTCTGTATCCTTGCAAATTTTTATACTATCTCCAGGTATTTTATTTTATGGAATATTGCCATATATTTCCCTTTCTCAGTGTCCTCAGGAACCCCTGAAATACAAAAGCACTCTTAACACAGTTTTTTTAATTGGCAAGATAATGGAACTTAGAATATTAGAATATTGTAATATCGGAAGTTCCATTTATTACACTGATTAAACAGTGTAGAATAACACTGAGGATGTAGATGTCATGCAGTCAAGTCTCAGTCTGCAAAGCCCATTCCCCTCCCTCCCAGGGCCATCATGGTCCTGAGTGGAATCCTAAGGTGATACCTGGAATGTGCTTGCCTCTGAGAACAGCCTTTTGGCTCCCCAGGCCTCAGCTGCATTCCTGGAATATGAGAAGTTGCTTGGAATTCCTTCTCCATAGCCTCAGTTGAACTTGTGTCTCTCTCTGTGGATTATGGCTCTGCTCCTAGGTTACTTCACTTTAGAATAGCTTGCTTTTCTAGGTTTTTGTTTTTTGTTTTTTGTTTTTTTTGGGAGGGGGTCTTGTTCTGTCGTCCAGGCTGGAGTGCAATAGTGCGATCACGACTCAACCTCCCAGGCTCAGGTGATCCTCCCACCTCAGCCTCTGGAGTAGTTGGGACTACAGGTATGCACCACCATCCTGGCCAATTTCTTATTTTTAGTAGAGAGAGGGTCTCTCGATGTTACCCAGCCTTGTCTTGAACTTCTGGCCTCAAGTGATCCTCCTGCCTTGGCCTCCCAAAGGACAGGGTTATAGGTGTGAGCCACCAGACCTTGCTTATTTTCCAGGTTTTGAGAAGCTGCAAGTTAGATAATTATTGCTGCCTGTCTAACCTACTCTCTTCCACACATTGCTGAGGTCACTGGAAGAAACAGAAATCACAAACTCTTTTTCTTCTATCCCTAACTTTTCCTGCCTCATCTAGAATCACCACTCTTGATAACAGGGCCCTCCATTTTTGTCCATCACCTTATTAAATCTTCTGTCAAATCACTTTATTTAAAACTTAGAGAAACTATGGTTACAACTAAAAATTGTAAGCTGACAGTCATTTTAGCTGTTGCTCTACGAGGGTGGCAGAATTCCTCTTAAAGAGCAAACTGCTTCTTTGTTGAGAAAGCATCCAGTGGGTTTTTCTTGATGTGGGGGTGAGCCCCAGGAGAGTCTAGGCAGGAGAGGGTCAGCCTGAAAAAGAGCCAAGTTTCTCTACACCATCAAGTTACAGGAATTTTGAAGTGGGTTCCACCCACCACTGCAGGGCTGAGGAAGGTCAGACCGTGAGAGAGAGACATTGAAAACAAAAAACTTTCTTAGAGTCCAGAGAGCAGGCCCCAGAAATACCCAGTGAGAGTGCCACCAGTAAGGACTCCTCAAGGGGGAGACTTCAGAAAACTTTAGCAAGAGTGTGACCAGGATTCAATTTTAAGTCAGTCCCTGTTTTGTGCTATCATTCCTCTACATTACTCATATAAAACAAGAAAATACAATAACACACTGCTAATCACAAGAGTACTGTTATGAAGAAAAAGGTGGTGAGTCCATATTTTGAAGCAAAGCAAACTAGAATGGGCCGGGGCAGCCTGGAGAGAGGCAGTGGGAAGATGGAGGGAAGAAATTGAAAAAGTCAGGAGCAAGAGAAAAATGGGAAGAACCAAGTCTCAACTCTAGAATCTGCTGGAAAATCGAAGAACACGTTAGACTTCCCACAATTTAGAGGATGGCTGTTAAAGAAAACGATGGCCTCAGAAGAGTTAAGGACTTTGGGGTTTTATGGATAATCCTCATGTGAAACATTACATGTTTTATTCACTGCTTAAACAACAGACTTCAGCAATGATGGATGTTGGAGAAATGGGCACAGAAAGTGAGGAAGGAATGTGTGCCTGCAGTTTGTCTCATTGTGGCAATGAAGGCAGGAGCCTCATGTATATTCACACATAATAGTAATAAGAAAAAGATCAACAAAAAGTGATTATGCAACATTCAACATTTTTGCAGTACCCAAAGACTTCATGGAGTTGATTCATCTTAATATTGTCATTTTGATACAAAATATCTTTGCAGGATATTTGTAGGCATGGCTACCCCAAATCCCATTTGCATTAATCTAAAACAGCCTTGCAGGCCCAGTGCCAGAAATTCCTTGGGCAAGCCCATAATGTGCATTCACCTTGAAGCATGAAGGTACAGCTTATCCAGCAGAAATATCAGAGGCCAGGCTCCCAATACAAACTCCTTCAGACTTCTCAGTACTCAAGACATCTCAAGGTTTTGAACAGTAAAGTATAAAATACTGGCAGAGGTGGGTAGGGCGAACAAGAAAAACTGGTGACAGCCCAGAAAAAAATCCAAGGGGATTGCATTTTTCTTCTCCAAAGCAAAACAGAATTCATAACTAAAAGAGGAATAGAGAAAGAGGAAAAAAGTGATCTGGGACCTGTTGTTTTTCTTTTATCCCATTTCTACTCTGCCTGTGAGTGAAGACTGTTGTGGAAAAGTCAACTGGAGAGACCAGGTCAAAGGCCAAGCAGAAGAGGAATTAGGCTTAAGACTGCACTGAGAGGGAACACTAGACCACGGTGGTAAGTGTTCTTGTTGCATCTGTTGGTCTTTCATTAAATAATGGCATTTCAGCTGGGTTGTAGCCTCCTTAGCTCTCACTCATTGCATCTTTGATGTTTCGCCCAAGGGTATACCTATATTACATCAGTATACTGTTTTGGCCCATGGAAACCTTAATATTGCTCTCTGGAGAAAGGACAGTTTAATCACTCACATGACATTATGTACATATGTATGTATTTGTATCGTTTTCTTAACTGAAAGTCCTTCTCCCACCTCCTTGACACTCCCAAACTGCTATTTGCTACCCACACTTTTCTTCTGTTGTTGGTTCTTTTCTTTCTAAATGAATTTAATACAGTTATGGGAATAAAGCTCTTTCTGAAATTGGGAGAAGCCCTCCCAAGTTGTCATCCCAGTTGCCAACTTTGAAACCTGTTTAATTCTGGATGAAAACCACAACAATGATGTCTCATTTTGGAAAGTATCTTTCAGATGATATAATCAAAGCAAATTACAAATATAAATTTCCAACTAGGTTTTCTTCATGTTCAATGAAGTTACTCCAGTGATCCCAAACAAAGACATGTTAAATATAGTTGTAGGCCTAAGATCATAGAGTTAATTGGTAGATAAGTCCTAACTCTAAGGAGTGGGTTCTTCCTCCTTTTTTTCTGCTGTATCCAGCAAATGATTTAATAATTTATTTTTTTATTTTTTTAAAATTATTTATTTATTTATTTATTTTTTGAGACGGAGTCTCGCTCTGTCACCCAGGCTGGATTTAATAATTTATAAAAATACATGCTTGTGTCAGGCATATCGGGCATTTTGCTAGGCATAGCCTACATGATTTTAAGCCACATGAACTTTTGAGTTTTTGCAACTGGCTGGGACTTACTTGATGACATTTCATAGAAAGTGCTGTGGTTCCTGTTGTTCCCAATGTGGAAATGTGACTTCAGGTAGGGTTGAAATCAAGATGTGACTCCTGAACTTCCATCTCTAACCATAATGGGATGACTACTGTACTAGCCCAAAACTACTCTAAAACTGGACAGAATTTGTGAAGCATTCGATTTCAGGCAGTGGATAACAAGCAATGTAAGGCTGTGATCCTTAAGAGAAGGGAAGCGCATGAGGTGAGCTACGTGATTGCCTCAGCTCTGTGGCTGGAGACAGTGTCCTGACCATGGCACAGAGACCTGGAGTCTGAGCAGAGCATGGTAGTCCTGTTGAGCAGAGGAGGCAGACATCAGGGTTCAGGGCAACTAAACAAGTGGAAACTGTGGAGCCTGAATGGAGGGAGCTATGTAGAGAGAGAGGACCCCAAAACCCAGCAGGGATCTCCTGCAAATCGGTGGCTGAGAGTTGGATTGTAAATGTGCAGGGTGAGGCAACCTGAGCCTTACTAGATATCAGATATTATGCAATTGAAAGTGGGACCAAGATTGTAGAGGTTGAGCAGTGCTTGGGGAAAAGCAGTGGCAGAGAATGTCAGAGTTCCAGCCCTGCCAGAGAGGAGAGATTTATTAACATCTTGTTAAAACTCCTGACATCCGGCTGAGACACCACAAAGTGCACATATTAGGAATAAGGAATATGCCCCTAGAGAAAGACCAACTCTAGACTCACCCTAACAAAGCCTAAAACCAAACCTAGACAAGATTTATACGGGAGACACAGTTTGGAAAATGACTACTGAAAGGTTAGAAGAGCTTGAAAACACCTTGGACTGTCCACAGATCTATACTAGCAATGCAAAACACTAAGTCTATACATGTTAAAGTAATGAGTTATTAAATGAACTGCCTCCTTAATATGAATCCAACCATTTTTAGAGGAAGACTACAGAATCTAGACTCTCTACAGTGTGTTGTTCACAATGTTCACTATGTAATCACTAGACATACAAATAAAATCACAGAAGACTCAAAAATATCTTAATGAGTAATCAAATGGAAAACAGCAGATAAATGGAAACTACAAATACAACTATATGAACATTCCAGAACTGAAAAATATAGTAACTGAAATAAAAATTGAGCTTAACAGCAGATTAGACTTAACATACAGAATCAATGAACTTAGATACAAACCAACAGACATGCCTGAATCTGGAGAGTGGAGAGAAGAAAAATAAGCAGAGTTTCAAGGAGATAATATCAAGCAGCCTAGCATACAGGTAATTGAGTCCCAGTAGAAGAAAATAATGTGAGGTAAAAATAATTGAAAGAAATCATGGCCCCAAACTCCCCACATTTGAAGAGAAACACTGACTTCCACATACAAGAATTTCAATGAACCCACACGGGACACACATAAGGAAATCTGCACGTAGGCACATTAGAGCCAAACTGCTGAAAACCAAAGATAAAGAAAAAAAATCTTAAAAGCAGCCAAAGAGGAAAAAAAAGGCACTTTATATACCATGGGACAAAAATAAGAATGATCACTGACTTCTCATCAGAAACAATGGGGTCCAGAAAACAATGAAATGACTTTTTTAAAGTACTGAAAGAAAAGGAAAACTGTCATCTCAGTTTTACATCCAGCAGAAAGAGCCTCCATAAACAAGAGTTAAACAAAGACATTTGCTGAAGAACAACAGCTGAGAGAATTCGTTTCCAGCCTGCCTGCCCTGCCTGAAGGATGTCTTTCAGGTCAAAGAGAAATTTAAATCTCCAAGATCAAAGGGCACCAGGAATGTTAAATAAGAGAAGATGGGCATCTTCTTCATCAGAAACATGAACAGTTTTAGACAAATGTCTTCAGGACCATGCTGAAGATAGATACCATTATAGAACTGAAGTTCCTATAGACTTAATTTCAAGTTTCTTCTACCTAAGAGTTAACTGTCTTAATATTCGGCCCTTGTAATCAGAATGGTGCTGAGAGTTAGCTGAAAAGTTTTTTAAATTAAAGCATTCTTTTCCAAGGTTGTCTGGAAATTTGACATTTAATTCAGCATTGAATGTGAACAGCTCAGAGTCTAGTCTCAGAGCTCCCAGCTACTTTTCCTTTGTCCAACAGAAGAGGGCTATGATTCAGAGTTACATTGTTGATTGCCTCTACCAGTACTTAGTGAAAGGGTCTGACTCATCTAATATGTGTAGAGTTTTACACTACCCATCTCCCTACATTTTTAAACATTCCTCTATATACTTGAAATAGTCATGAGATGTTTTAACTCATAAAAAACAAATGTAGGGGGGTGCGAGCAAGATGGTCAAATAGGAACAGCTCCAGCCTCCAGCTCTCAGCGCAAGCAACACAGAAGATGGGTGATTTCTGCATTTTCAACTGAAGTACTGGGTTCATCTCACTGGGGAGCGCTGGACACTCGGTGCTGGTCAGCTGGTACAGCCCAACCAGCGAGAGCTGAAGCAGGGCGAGGCATCAACTCACCTGGGAAGCACAAGGGGGAAGGGAATCCCTTTAGAAACTGAGACACACAACACCTGGAAAATCGGGTAACTCCCACCCTAATACTGCACTTTACCAAGGGTCTTAGCAAACGGCACACCAGGAGATTATATCCCACACCTGGCCAGGAGGGTCCCACGAACATGAAGCCCCTCTCATTGCTAGCACAGCAGTCTGAGATCTAAGTGCAAGGCAGCAGCGAGGCTGGGGGAGGGGCACCTGCCATTGCTGAGACTTAAGTAGGTAAACAAAGCCTCCCAGAAGCTCAAACTGGGTGGAGCCCACCGCAGCTCAAGGAGACCTGCCTGTCTCTGTAGACTCCACCTGTGGGGACAGGGAATAGCAACAAAAAGAGCAGCAGAAACCTCTGCAGACATTAATGACCCTCTGTGACAGCTTTGAAGAGAGCAGTGGATCTCCCAGCACGGAGGTTGAGATCTGAGAATGGACAGTCTACCTGCTCAAGTGGGTCCCTGACCCCTGAGTAGCCTAACTGCGGGACATCCCCCACTAGGTGCAGACCGACACCTCACACTTCATATGGCAGGGTACACCCCTGAGACGAAGCTTCCAGGGTAAGAATCAGACAGCAGCACTCGCTGTTCAGCAATATTCTATCTTCTGCAGCCTCCACTGCTGATACCCAGGCAAACAGGGTCTGCAGTGGACCTCAAACAATCTCCAACAGACCTAGAGCTGAGGGTCCTGACTATTAGAAGGAAAACTAACAAACAGAAAGGACACCCACACCAAAACACCATCAGTACATCACCAGCATCAAAGACCAAAGGCAGATAAAACTACAAAGATGGGGAAAAAGCAGGGCAGAAAAGCTGGAAATTCAAAAACTTCAAAAAATCAGAGCACATCTCCCCCTCTAAAGGAGCGCAGCTCATCGCCAGCAACGGATCAAAGCTGGACAGAGAATGAGTCTGACGAGTTGAGAGAAGAAGGCTTCAGTCCATCAAACTTCTCAGAGCTAAAGGAGGAACTACGCACCCAGCACAAAAAACTAAAAATCTTGAAAAAAGAATGGAAGAATGAATAACTAGAATAATCAATGCAGAGAAGGCCATAAACAAACTCACAGAGATAAAAACCATGACATGAGAAAAACGTGAGAAATGCACAAGCTTCAGTAACCAACTCGATCAACTGGAAGAGAGTATCAATGATTGAAGATCAAATGAATGAAATGAAGAGAGAAGAGAAGTCTAGAGAAAAAAAAGGAAAAAGAAATGAACAAAGCCTCCAAGAAATATGGGATTATGGGATTATGTGTAAAGACCAAATCTACATTTGATTGGTGTGCCTGAAAGTGAGGGGGAAAATGGAACCAAGTTGGAAAACACTCTTCAGGATACCATCCAGGAGAACTTCCCCAACCTAGTAAGGCAGGACAACATTCAAATTCAAGAAACACAAAGAACACGACAAAGATACTCCTCGAGAAGAGTAACTCCAAGACACATAATTGTCAGATTCACCAAACTTGAAATGAAGGAAAAACTGTTAAGGGCAGCCAGAGAGAAAGGTCGGGTTACCCACAAAGGGAAGCCCATCAGACTAACAGCAGATCTCTCAGTAGAAACTCTACAAGCCAGAAGAGAGTGGGGGCCAATATTCAAAATCCTTTTTTTTTTTTTAAATTTAAGTTCTAGGGTACATGTGCATAACGTGCAGGTTTGTTACGTATGTATACTTGTGCCATGTTGGTGTGCTGCACCCATCAACTCGTCAGCACCCATCAACTCGTCATTTACATCAGGTATAACTCCCAATGCCATCCCTCCCCCCTCCTCCCTCCCTGTGATAGGCCCCAGTGTGTGATGTTCCCCTTCCAGAGTCCAAGTGATCTCATTGTTCAGTTCCCAACTGTGAGTGAGAACATGTGGTGTTTGGTTTTCTGTTCTTGTGATAGTTTCCTGAGAATGATGGTTTCCAGCTGCATCCATGTCCCTACAAAGGACACAAACTCATCCTTTTTTATGGCTGCATAGTATTCCATGGTGTCTATGTGCCATATTTTCTTAATCCAGTCTGTCACTGATGGACATTTGGGTTGATTCCAAGTCTTTGCTATTGTGAATAGTGCCACAATAAACATACGTGTGCTTGTGTCTTTATAGCAGCATGATTTATAATCCTTTGGGTATATACCCAGTAATGGGATGGCTGGGTCATATGGTACTTCTAGTTCTAGATCCTTGAGGAATCGCCATACTGTTTTCCATAATGGTTGAACTAGTTTACAATCCCACCAACAGTGTAAAAGTGTTCCTATTTCTCCACATCCTCTCCAGCATCTGTTGTTTCCTGACATTTTAATGATTGCCATTCTAACTGGTATGAGATGGTATCTCATTGTGGTTTTGATTTGCATTTCTCTGATGGCCAGTGATGACAAGCATTTTTTCATGTGTCTGTTGGCTGTATGAATGTCCTCTTTTGAGAAATGTCTGTTCATATCCTTTGCCCAGTTTTGATGGGGTTATTTGTTTTTTTTTTGTAAATTTGTTTGAGTTCTTTGTAGGTTTTGGATATTAGCTCTTTGTCAGATGAGTAGATTGCAAAAATTTTCTCCCATTCTGTAGGTTGCCTGTTCACTCTGATGGTAGTTTCTTTTGCTGTGCAGAAGCTCTTTAGTTTAATTAGATCCCATTTGTCAATTTTGGCTTTTGTTGCCGTTGCTTTTGGTGTTTTAGACATGAAGTCCTTGCCCATGCCTATGTCCTGAATGGTATTACCTAGGTTTTCTTCTAGGGTTTTTATGGTATTAGGTCTAACATTTAAGTCTCTAATCCATCTTGAATTAATTTTCGTATAAGGAGTAAGGAAAGGATCCAGTTTCAGCTTTCTACATATGGCTAGCCAATTTTCCCAGCACCATTTATTAAATAGGGAATCCTTTCCCCATTTCTTGTTTTTGTCAGGTTTATCAAAGATCAGATGGCTGTAGATGTGTGGTATTATTTCTGAGGACTCTGTTCTGTTCCATTGGTCTATATCTCTGTTTTGGTACCAGTACCATGCTGTTTTGGTTACTGTAGCCTTGTAGTATAGTTTGAAGTCAGGTAGCATGATGCCTCCAGCTTTGTTCTTTTGACGTAGGATTGTCTTGGAGATGTGGTGTCTTTTTTGGTTCCATATGAACTTTTAAAGCAGTTTTTTCCAATTCTGTGAAGAAAGTCATTGGTAGCTTAATAGGGATGGCATTGAAGTTCTCCTTGAAGAGGTCCTTTACATCCCTTGTAAGTTGGATTCCTAGGTATTTTATTCTCTTTGAAGCAATTGTGAATGGAAGTTCATGATTTGGCTCTCTGTTTGTCTGTTACTGGTGTATAAGAATGCTTGTGATTTATGCACATTAATTTTGTATCCTGAGACTTTGCTGAAGTTGCTTATCAGCTTAAGGAGATTTTGGGCTGAGACAATGGGGTTTTCTAAATATACAATCATGTCATCTGCAAACAGGGACAATTTGACTTCTTCTTTTCCTAACTGAATACCCTTGATTTATTTCTCTTGCCTGATTGCCCTAGCCAGAACTTCCAACACTATGTTGAATAGGAGTGGTGAGAGAGGGCATCCCTGTCTTGTGCCAGTTTTCAAAGGGAATTTTTCCAGTTTTGCCCATTCATTTGTCACGTATTTCTCATGTCATGGTTTTCATCTCTGTCTGTTCATTTATGGCCTTCTCTGCATTAATTATTCTGGTTATCAATGTTTCCACTCTTTTTTCAAGATTTTTAGTTTCTTTACGCTGGGTATGTAATTCCTCCTTTAGCTCTGAGAGGTTTGATGGACTGAAGCCTTCTTCTCTCATCTCGTCAAAGTCATTCTCCGTCCCGCTTTGATCCATTGCTGGCGATGAGCTGTGTTCCTGTCTTCTGTGTCGCTCGCGCTGGGAGCTGGAGACTGGAGCTCTTCCTATTCGGCCATCTTGCTCCGCCTCAACATTCTTAAAGAAAAGAAATTTTAACCCAGAATTTTATATCCAGCCAAACTAAGTTTCATAAGGGAAGGAGAAATAAATTCCTTTACAGATAAGCAAATGCTGAGAGATTTTGTCACCACCAGGCCTGCCCCTACAAGAGGTCCTGAAGGAAGCACTAAACATGGAAAGGAACAACTGGTACCAGCCATTGCAAAAACATGCCAAAATGTAAAGACATCGAGGCTAGGAAGAAACTGCATCAACTAACGAGCAAAATAATCAGCTAATATCACAATGACAGGATCAAGTTTACACATAACAATATTAACCTTAAATGTAAATGGGCTAAATGGTCCAATTAAAAGACACAGACTGGCAAATTGGATAGAGAGTCAAGACCCATCAGTTTGCTGTATTCAGGAGACCCATCTCACAGGCAGAGACATACATAGGCTCAAAATAAAGGGATGGAGGAAGATCTACCAAGCAAATGGAGAACAAAAAAAAGTAGGGGCTGCAATCCTAGGCTCTGATAAAACAGAATTTAAACCATCAAAGATCAAAAGACACAAAGAAGGCCATTACATAATGGTAAAGGGATCAATTCAACAGGAAGAGCTAACTATGCTAAATATATATGCACCCAATACAGGAGCACCCAGATTCATAAAACAAGTCCTTAGAGACTTACAAAGAGACTTAGACTCCCATACAATAATCATGGGAGACTTCAACACCCCACTGTCAACATTAGACAGATCAACGAGAAAAAAAGTTAACAAGGATATCCAGGAACTGAACTCAACTCTGCACCAAGCGGACCTAATAGACATCTACAGAACTCTCCACTCCAAATCAACAGAATATACATTCTTCTCAGCACCACATCACACTTATTCCAAAATTGACCACATAGTTGGAAGTAAAGCACTCCTCAGCAAATGTACAAGAACAGAAATTATAACTAACTGTCTCTCTGACCACAGTGCAATCAAACTAGAACTCAGGACTAAGAAAATCAATCAAAACTGCTCAACTACATGGAAACTGAACTACCTGCTCCTGAATGACTACTGGGTACATAATGAAGTGAAGGCACGAATAAAGATGTTCCTTGAAACTAATGAGAACAACGATACAACATACCAGAATCTCTGGGACACATTTAAAGCAGTGTGTAGAGGGAAATTTATAGCACTAAATGCCCACAAGAGAAAGCTGGAAAGATCCAAAATTGATACCCTAACATCACAATTAAAAGAGCTAGAGAAGCAAGAGCAAACACATTCAAAAGCTAGCAGAAGGCAAGAAATAACTAAGATCAGAGCAGAACTGAAGGAGATAGAGACACAAAAAACCCTCCAAAATATCAATGAATCCAGGAGCTGGTTTTTTGAAAAGATCAACAAAATTGATAGACTGCTAGCAAGATTAATAAAGAAGAAAAGAGAAAAGAATCAAATAGATGCAATATAAAATGATAAAAGGGATATCACCACCAACCCCACATAAATACAAACTACCATCAGAGAATGCTATAAACACCTCTACGCAAATAAACTAGAACACCTAGAAGAAATGGATAATTTCCTGGACACTTACACTCTCCCAAGACTAAACCAGAAAGAAGTTGAATCCCTGAATAGACCAATAGCAGGCTCTGAAATTGAGGCAATAATTAATAGCCTACCAATGAAAAAAAGTCCAGGACCAGATGGATTCACAGCTGAATTCTACCAGAGGTACAAGGAGGAGCTGGTACCATTCCTTCTGAAACTATTCCAATCAATAGAAAAAGAGGGAATCCTCCCTAACTCATTTTATGAGGCCAACATCATCCTGATACCAAAGCCTGGCAGAGACACAACAAAAAAAGAGAATTTTAGACCAATATCCCTGATGAACATCGATGCAAAAACCTTCAATAAACTACTGGCAAACCGAATCCAGCAGCACATCAAAAAGCTTATCCACCATGGTCAAGTGGGCTTCATCCCTGGGATGCAAGGCTGGTTCAACATATGCAAATCAATAAACGTAATCTAGCATATAAACAGAACCAAAGACAAAAACCACATGATTATCTCAATAGATGCAGAAAAGGCCTTTGACAAAATTCAACAGCCCTTCATGCTAAAAACTCTCAATAAATTCAGCATTGATGGAACGTATCTCAAAATAATAAGAGCTATTTATGACAAACCCACAGCCAATATCATACTGAATGGGCAAAAACTGGAAGCATTCCCTTTGAAAACTGGCACAAGACAGGGATGCCCTCTCTCACCACTTCCTATTCAACATAGTGTTGGAAGTTCTGGCTAGGGCAATCAGGCAAGAGAAAGAAATCAAGGGTATTCAGTTAGGAAAAGAAGAACTCAAATTGTCTCTGTTTGCAGATGACATGATTGTATATTTAGAAAACCCCATTGTCTCAGCCCAAAATCTCCTTAAGCTGATAAGCAACTTCAGCAAAGTCTCAGGATACAAAATCAATGTGCAAAAATCACAAGCATTCCTATACACCAGTAACAAACAGAGAGCCAAATCATGAAAGAACTTCCATTCACAATTGCTTCAAAGGGAGTAAAATATCTAGGAATCCAACTTACAAGGGATGTAAAGGACCTCTTCAAGGAGAACTACAAACCACTGCTCAGTGAAATAAAAGAGGACACAAACAAATGAAAGAACATACCATGTCATGGATAGGAAGAATCAATATCGTGAAAATGGCCATACTGCCCAAGGTAATCCATAGATTCAATGCCATCCCTATTAAGCTACCAATGACTTTCTTCACAGAATTGGAAAGCTGCTTTAAAGTTCATATGGAACCATAAAAGACCCCGCATTGCCAAGACAATCCTAAGTCAAAAGAATAAAGCTCGAGGCATCACACTACCTGACTTCAAACTGTACTACAAGGCTACAGTAACCAAAACAGGATGGTGCTGGTACCATAACAGAGATATAGACCAATGGAACAGAACAGAGTCCTCAGAAATAATACCACACATCTACAGCCATCTGATCTTTGACAAACTTGAGAAAAACAAGAAATGGGGAAAGGATTCCCTGTTTAATAAATGGTTCTGGGAAAATTGGCTAGCCATAAGTAGAAAGCTGAAACTGGATCCTTTCCTTACTCCTTATATGAAAATTAATTCAAGATGGATTAGAGACTTAGATGTTAGACCTAATACCATAAAAACCCTAGAAGAAAACCTAGGTAATACCATTCAGGACATAGGCATGGGCAAGGACTTCATGTCTAAAACACCAAAAGCAACGGCAACAAAAGCCAAAATTGACAAATGGGATCTAATTAAACTAAAGAGCTTCTGCACAGCAAAAGAAACTACCATCAGAGTGAACAGGCAACCTACAGAATGGGAGAAAATGTTTGCAATCTACGCATCTGACAAAGGGCTAATATCCAGAACCTACAAAGAACTCAAACAAATTTACAAGAAAAAAACAAACAACCCCATCAAAAAGTGGGCAAAGGATATGAATAGACATTTCTCAAAAGAAGACATGCATAGGGCCAACAGGCACATGAAAAAATGCTTGTCATCACTGGCCATCAGAGAAATGCAAATCAAAACCACAATGAGATACCATCTCATACCAGTTAGAATGGCAATCATTAAAATGTAAGGAAACAACAGATGCTGGAGAGGATGTGGAGAAATAGGAACACTTTTACACTGTTGGTGGGATTGTAAACTAGTTCAACCATTATGGAAAACAGTATGGCGATTCCTCAAGGATCTAGAACTAGAAGTACCATATGACCCAGCCATCCCATTACTGGGTATATACCCAAAGGATTATAAATCATGCTGCTATAAAGACAAAAGCACACGTATGTTTATTGTGGCACTATTCACAATAGCAAAGACTTGGAATCAACCCAAATGTCCATCAGTGACAGACTGGATTAAGAAAATATGGCACATAGACACCATGGAATACTATGCAGCCATAAAAAAGGATGAGTTTGTGTCCTTTGTAGGGACATGGATGCAGCTGGAAACCATCATTCTCAGCAAACTATCGCAAGAACCGAAAACCAAACACCGCATGTTCTCACTCACAGTTGGGAACTGAACAATGAGATCTCTTAGACTCTGGAAGGGGAACATCACACACTAGGGCCTATTATGGGGGGGGAGGGATGGCATTGGGAGTTATACCTGATGTAAATGACGAGTTGATGGGTGCTGACGAGTTGATGTGTGCTGCACACCAACATGGCACAAGTATACATATGTAACCTGCACGTTGTACCCTAGAACTTAAAGTATTAAAAAAAAAACCCTAAAAAAATTGGGTATAGAAGGAACATACCTCAGTACAACAAAAGCCATGTGACAGACCCCCCCCCCCAAAAAAAAAAAAAACTAGGAACTACTACAGAAATAGATTTTCCTGTAATATGCATTCAGAGTTGAGTTACTGCCTTTAAATACCTAATTTTTCTATAAATAGATAGCACAAGACTAATTAAAATTTATCAGTGGAATCTGATAAAAGGGCCTACTATTTCTTTTGTTGCATTTATTCTGGTAATTCCATAATAATTTTTTCTATTCTGGTAGATAAAGATAGGTGAGAACCTAAGAACTACTTTATTAAGTATATAACCAATACTTTTTTTTTTTAAAGCAAGTTTAAAGTTTTTATGTTAACAAGAGCCAATTAGTTTATGATCACAGAGGTATTTTGCAGCAAAAACAAATCAAAACCAAATGTCATAAATTCAGAAGGCTGGGAGGCTCTTTGAGATGGGAGAATGTAATAATTGACAGCAATCCTAAATTATTGGGATTCTGTGCTTGGGGAAAGTGAGGAGGAGACTGCATTAGACCAATCAGACAATGAGGCTTGAAAAACTGAGCACTGGAAATGGATGGGATACATGGGTCATAAATGAGGAAATCAAAATGCATAGTTTATGAGACACTATAAATGCAGTATTTAAAACGTAGTACTTAAAATTGGAAGGCTATGGGGTGATCATTTGAAAACAAGGAACGTTAAGCAAATGTTCGGAATTGGGGAGGGAGGATAAGAATCCTCTTCAGATATTACCATAATTTTCTATAAATTTCTAGTGGCTCTGGTAGTTACAGAGTTATTTACATATTTTTATGCTCTGGAAATTAAATGATACCATTTTTTATTTTCCTGTTAATTTAAGAAAAGAACTAATCAAAGATCATTAGAAAATTTTTGAGCTAGACACTGATACAAATTTTTAAATTCTAATTACTAAAGATCAAAATCAAAATCCTATATTTTTAGTTGGCAGAGTAGATGAGCACAATAAATAGCTAATACATTTTCATGGGCTTTTACATTAACTAAAAATACTAAAAACTGTCTAACCATCTATAGTTTTTAATATATTTACATGTCCAACCCAACCCCTGGAAGCCCACTAAAACACAAATTCAGATTGCAATCCAGCTACAATGCAAGCCAGGCACAAAAGCCTTCTAATGATCTTTGATTAGTTCTTTATTAAATTCATCAAGGGAGCAAAGAAAATTTAATAATCTTCACTAGTTGTCATCTTTCTGATTAGAGTTTTGATTAGAACTTTCAGCTTTTATTTTTCTCCTTCTAGCCTTCGCCATAGCTTTGCTATTGCTTCTAGTTGGAGAGAAAGAACAAGGCAGATGGGAAAGGTTAAATAACCTATGTTTGCAGAACATGCTAAATACACCCCACATTTGCTAATATTCCCTGGATTTCGTCATCTATGTCAAGAGCTTATTGAGGGAGAAGGTCAGTAGATCTCTGAGTATCCCCTCCCACCACCTAGCCAGCCTCTTCATGTGGCAAAACATTTCTTAAACAGCAGACCTTCTGCTTTTACAAGCTTCCTGTCCAGGAATGCATCTTGCTTGCCTTTGATAGTTACTTTCCCCCGGGGTGGAAACTGATTTTTTCCCTATTTTGTTAAATTTACAAATAAAAATTGTATTGGGGGTTGGTTAGTGATACTGTACACATTTCACACATGAAAGCAATAGGATTATAGAAGCCACCATCCATAGGTATTTGAGAAATGCCCAATTAGATTGTTCAGAATAAAGGGCTCTGAAAGGTCACTCAGTCTCGAATGAAAGGAGTGAGAAGAACAATAATGATGTTTACATTTTTCTTCCTCATACAGCATATGGGAGAATAATGACATTCAGATTTCAATATAGCACATTTCTTCCTAGTATTCACAAATGTCGCCTCAATTATTTTTCTGCCACTGCTGAAAAGTAGGAAATGTGTAGCTATTATCTCCATTTCCCATTATATTATATCATGCTATTTTAGTATCTGCTACCTCAAAAGAAGGGCAGCTAGATAGTGTGTTTATAATCACACTCGATCACCATTAGACCTCAGCATTGGAAAGAGATAATAGGAAAGAAGGTAAAAAGAAATAATAATGCAAACATGGGAAATTCTTAACCTACAGAAAGATTATGTTCCAAAAGTTCATTTATCAGGCTATTGTTTAGAACTCAAAAATCTGTATTTCCATGGAAACAATATTATAATTGGTAGTTAGGTTCCTAGGATAGCCCATCACAGCCAATTTATTTATGTAGTTGAAAAAAAAGTGCTACAAAAATTACAGTAGCAGAAAGCTATTAAGTTAGAAATATATGGTATTTTAACTACATACAAGGTTAAATCGCTTTTTTCAAACTAACCTAGTAGGCAAATGTATCTACATAGCCCCAAGTCAGTACTTCACACACTGGCAATACTGATGCTGTGCCAACCACTCAGAATCTGGGACTCTTGCAACCACAGGATCCTCAGAAGGAACTGTCTAACAGTCCGTCAGATAGGTCACTTTCCCCTTTATTTCCTAGACCACACTAGACATTGGCAACCTGGGAAAGGGCAACTTGGTGTTAAAAAGTTTTTGAGTCCAGGATCCCAAGGGAAGTTCTCCTTCTCACTTCAAGTATGGTACAGGTTGCTGATTCAAATGGCGCTTTCTGGTGAATTAAACTCTAGGTTATTTTCAAACTATGCTGGGCACATACAACATGCCAGGTACCACAATGCTGAATAGAATACTAAAAACATTAATTTTGAGCTCTGGCATGCTTATAGTAATATAAAGAACATGTGAAAAAATATGGTATATAGTATATTAGGAGTAGGGTATATTTAAGGAATGTCAAAGCCAATGTTTAGTTTCAATGCCAATGAGCAAATGAAAATCTTAAAGGAATTGGTTGATTCAATTGTTAAACTAATTGGAGTTCTTGTTCAGAATACTGAATTGAGGTTATTCTTTCCTTATTGCTACTGAGAAATCGGTTTGAACTCATTCATCCTCTTTCATAGGAAAGAAGGTAAAAAGAAATAATAAAAATGCAAACATGGGAAATTCTTAACCTACAGAAGAATATTTATTAATATTTATAAATATTTTATACACTTTATATATATTTAAAATATATACATATTTTAAATACTTTCTATTTGCAAGCAAGAACATAGATATACATTTCCAAAATGAAACAAACATAGATGATACCCTCTCCCAGCATCAGAAAATGTCTAGCCTTTTGAAAACACAAACATAAAGCTGAACATCTCAAAGAACACTGCCCATTTCCCAGGACACACATTGTTATTTCCAGACACAGTTCAGCGTTCTAGAGCTTATGGTCCTAGATTTTTTGCATGTCTCTATTACAGCACTTAATGTATAGTACCATAAGTATTTATTATAAATCTAATTCATCCACTTTCCTTTGAGCTCTTAAAAGGCAAGGATTGTTGTATCTTCTGAACCTTGCATAGTGCTTGGACCACAGCAGGAGGTCAATATGTGTAAGAAAAGTGGCAATGTTCTTCCCTAACTCCTTGTTTCCTTCCATGGGCATAGAGCTCTACCGGGTGCTTTTCCTCTCCTACCTGGCTCTTCTATTTCCTTTCTCATTTTGTACAGAAACTGGGAGGACAAAGAAGTACTGTTTATTGTTCCCCCAAACACAACCAGATTGGTAGGTAGATGAATTGCAACAAATAAATTAACCTGCCCTACATCCCTATCTCCCATTTAAATTGCCATTGAATAATCAACAACTAGAGAAAGACAGCAAACACTACTAAACTTCAAAAAGACAGTTTGGGAGATTTTGATTGTACCTGAATCCATTTGCTCCATTGTCTCTCAAAGGTATTTGTGTACTTACACAGATATGCACACAACCATACTCATCAGAGATCTGAGACACCATGAATAATGGTAATGCATATTCATAAATGATTTTTAGAGTGTATAATTTATGTAATCGACATAAATAGAACTTTGAGTGCTATTCTTAATATTACAATTATATATTTAGGGCACATTTTCCATAGATTTCAAAATTTTAAAAAAATTTAAGGCAGTATGTCCCACAGCAGAGTTTTAACATTTTGCCTCCCATATTGAACATCTAAATTTGAAAGATCTCTGACTGAATCAAGTAGCGGGTGTGGTCCCCTCTAATATCCAGTTATGGGATTTAAGAGAGTTTTTTTAGTGTCTCTATAATTTCTCTTAACGGGTAAAATAAAGGGGTCAACTAGATAGTCTCTTAGATCTCTGTTTTAACTCTGAAGTTTTAAATTCTAATAATTGCATTTTTTAGTGCTCTTCTAAGCTATTCTTAAAATCTTTCTAGCCAGGCACAGTGGTTCATCCCTGTAATCCTAACTACTCAGGAAGCCAAGGAGAAAGGATGGCTTGAGGCCAGGAGTTTGAGACCAGCTTGGGAACACAGCAAGATCCCCATCTCTAAACAAAGTTATTTTTTAAGTTAGCCAGGCATAGTGTCATGTACTTGCAGTCCTAGCTGCTTGGGAGGCTGAGGTGGGAGGATTACTTAAGCCCAGGAGTTTGAGGCTGCAGTGAGCTGTGATCATGCCACTGAACTACAGCCAGGGTGACAGGGCAAGACCCTGTCTCTAAATAAATAAACTTTTATTAAAAACCTTTCTCTCTTTCCTTTCTTTTAAAATCTGAGTTTCTGCTTCTATTATTTCACTCCGGTGGACAGTACTCTAGTTATGCTACAAAGAAGAATACAGTAGACAACATAACTAGAATCCTTCCAACCTTAACTAGCTGGAAGGATTCTAACTCCAGCATATAATTAGAGTAACAGCAAAGTGTTTCTGCAGCCACACAAAAAGTAGAATATATATATATTATCAGAATCAATAGTTTAAACTTCCAATAATAGGGTTTAATGGAATGCAAAGGCATAATGTTTTATTAAAGAGAGGGTGTTCTTTTGTTTAGGCAAAGATCATGGAAATGGAACTAGAAAGTGGTAGTTAATTCCATTTTCTAGAACACAGACAACACACATGAAACTAGCTTGACGAAAAAGTGGCCTATTCAGCCAAAGTCATATAGAGAAAATATCAAGATAGAAAATAAGCCATTCAGCAGCAACAGTTCTGAGCATCGGGAACAACAATATTACTGGCAAGAGCTTTCCCTTCAAGCTACCAGCATCCCTGGACTTCAAAAGGATACTTATTCACATGATCTGGGAACATGCAGGCCAACAGCAGGGGAGGGAGGGGGTGTCCTTCTGTGAGAAAGCATGAAATTTTTCTAAGGTACATTATAAAATGGCTTGGCAGAAGCTTGGTGTGTAAATACTAAGGTTAGCATATTCTTTGTTGTAGCTCTACAGAACGTTAAGCACTGTATTTTTAAAATCTTAACATTTTAGAGTGCTTAAAATGAGTACTCTTCCCATTTAATTGGAGCGTTTTCTCCCCTCTGATGGGCAGACTATGAGGTTTCGTGAGTGCTTTCCCTAAGTCTCAGAATCAAAGAGATTTGATTGGTTCTTTCCTTCACCAGCTTATTTTATTGTGTTGGATGATGACTTGGCTTTTCATGTAACCCTGAGAAAGAGGGATTTGTTTACGCTCCCCTGGGCTTTGGGAGGAGACTGAGATCTTTGAGGAAGAAGGCAGCTTTGGACAACACCGAGAACTAGGATTTGGTGGTGAAGTTGTGTAATGAGACCACATTCTACCCAGGACTGAACACAACTATTGAAGTCAACCTACCTGGAGGATTTGATACAGAAGTTAAAATGGGTTCAGTCTTCTTTGTAAATAAAACTGTATGTTTTTCCCTGTGGTTGTGGGATCCCAGTTAGAGTAAGCTGTTTATAATGACATAGTAAGCATGGCATCTCTAGATGTTATGCATCAACGTCTTTTCACCAGTGTGCAAAGAAGGGGAAAAAATAAACCTAACAGAGGACATGGGCCAGCTAGCTTCCTCTATTCCCAGTCATTTATTAGAAAATAATTAAGATTTCAAGATAAAATAAGTTGGTGAAACAGAAATAGGATTAATCATCTGCAAAGAGGAGAAAAAGTATTGAAATAACTTTGCACTCACTATTGCTGGGTTTAAAATGATTTCTCTTTTACAAATGTGCTTGCTCTAACAGCCAGGAAATTGACCTTCTTGGCCATAGATCTAATTAGCCATGAAAGTCATTATATCACAGAGAGAGAAAGATTATGGTATAGCCTCTATCATCCACCTTAGAATTCATGGCTAGAGTGCCTGAACTGCCTGTTCTCACCTGATTTGTTGGTCACTATAAAGTTCAGATGATGTTTTCCTTAGTGATCATAAGAACTCTATTAGGAGAACTGTACTTTTAACCTTCCAGTGCAGGCCAACTATATTTAGACTTTTGTCTGCTAACACTTCAACCCTTTAATAGAAGTGAGCAAAAATTTAGAAACCCACCAAAAATTGGCAATCCCTGCACAGTTATTTCATAATATTCACTATTAGGCAAGGTCTATATTATCATACCTTCTGTTTCTGCCTGACACATGAATATGACGGTTAAAACCAAAGATAAAGGTACATTCCCTAGGAACCACAGAGATTTTTGAGACAACTGCAATGATAAATACCTCCCAGACGTATTAAGTGCAAAAAGCTGGATGTAGCACAACACATATGATGTGAGTCTATTGATTTAAAAACCAAGTATATGTATGTATTTCAGTCTGGAAGGACACACATCAAACACATTGCTTAGAAAGGATATTTTTGCTTTGTCTGGAATATCTGAACTTTTATAAAGGAAATCAGTGTGTTGTTTTCACTTAAAACAATTTAAAACACATAGCACTAAAAATTCAGACACAGTTCAGCCTTAATGACTTACACATATTTTACTTTGCTTTGTCAGGAACATGTTTTGTCCTTATATTCTCTGTAGCATATTTTATTAAAAAGTCATCGGCCGGGCGCAGTGGCTCACGCCTGTAATCCCAGCACTTTGGGAGGCCGAGGAGGGCAGATCACGAAGTCAGGAGATCGAGACCATTCTGGCTAACACAGGGAAACCCTGTCTCTACTAAAAATACAAAAAACTAGCCGGTCGTGGTGGCGGGCGCCTGTAGTCCCAGCTACTCGGGAGGCTGAGGCAGGAGAATGGCGTGAACCCGGGAGGCGGAGCTTGCAGTGAGCCGAGATCGCGCCACTGGACTTCAGCCTGGGCGACACAGTGAGACTCCGTCTAAAAAAATAAAAAAAGTCATGAAGCACTTAGGACTTGTCTGAAGACAGAGGAAGCTTGTGAGCAAGCTGCTGCTGTAGGCTGCCTAGAATACTTTCACATATTACCTAGCATTAAATCCAGCACACAATAACCGTTGAGTGGATGGATGGACAGACAGGTGGAAAGATGGATGGACAAAGCAACAATATGAAGACCTTTTGAACTTACCATTAATCTTGGCTGACTGATAAGAGGAGCATGTAAGCACTCTAGAATGACAGTTCTTTTGGGCAATTTTTATTTTGCAGTAGGTTTAGAATTGCTAGTTTTTATAGTGCCTCTGACTATTTAAAAGAGAACTTCTCATCCTGTTTACTGACAGCTTTTCAATATTTGATATACACCACAAATCACAAAACCACTAAGCAAGTTTTCAAATGCAGTTCCAAAAAGCCCTAACAAAATTGTACTTGCCTCACCAAATGTGAAAGTTCCTCCCATGGCTTCTTCTGCCCTAAATCATTAGTTTCATTATCATCCTGAAGCAGATATTCCAAGACACCATCAATTCCTACAAAAAAAGAAGAAAAAGAAATAGATCAGGAAACACCCATCTAACTGTTTCATTAACTTCCTCAGCTGAAACTACAGTTGAGTTAAAGGTGATCAGTAAAATACCTAAAACGTTAATTTAAAAAATACTTGTGATATCATTTCTCTTTTTGACCCATCCTTAAATTTAAGTTCTTTTTTAATAGATTGGAAACAAGGGATTTATTTTTAACTCTCAATCTGTTGTCATTATGCTGAGGGTAAGTAAATGAGGGCAATGGTCAAAGTGAAAATAATCTCATAGAGAAAGGGACAGAGATGGAGAGAGAATGTGCCTTTAAATCACCAGAGAGGCCATAGAGGTAGAAAGAATATCAGACAAACATATAGCCAGGTCCTAACCTTAGGGGAGGGACAGCTATGCGTGGCTTGATGGGGCAAGCACACTTACCTGCTCTAAGAGTCACATATTGCTTTTTTACTGCTTCCTCTAAACTGCTCACCCCTTCACTTCTAGTCTTCTGACTGCCTGCGGGGAGAGAGCAAAAATGACTTGGGATGGGAGAGATGGGCCGAGAATGATGGAATCCTGGAGAATAGTCACTCATCAGCTGTGAGAAGAAGTCAGTGGACCGCTGCAGCTCTTTATTTGCATAATGAGGTTATTCCCCTGGATACCCCAAGGTTACTTCCAGGTCTAACATTTGATATTTTCATCCCTTTTGGTCAAAGATATGACACTGCCTGGAAAAATTAAGTGTCCTATGACATTAACTTAACATTAAGTAGTAGGAATTAACAAAGATATCACTGTTACAAAGATATATTACATTGTTACAAATATATATCTAGCAAAGATATATTAATAAAGATATCATTCTCTGTTAATGTTCTACAGGAATCTCTTCCTTCCAGTGTATTTATATTGTAAAAATGGTTCTGATGTCTCCTGGCAGCAATGCAGAACTACAATGTAAAGGAATGGGGATGTGGAGGTCAGTGGGGAAATGTATAGATTGTAGTATCCAGTGTTTTCAAATCATCTGTCTATATATGAAAACTGAGAATCTGTAAATGTTCAAGTATGGACATTTACATACTTGGTTTGTAATGTATGTAATGGATACATACATACATTATGGTTGGTTATATTAACCAACCATATGGATGGTGGTTTTATATTATGGATGGTTGTTTTATATTAAAAAAATAGTTCTAACTTTAATACACTTAAGATGTTTTCCTGGAAAATTTTCTAATTTAGCATGATGAAAAGAATGACTGGTTTTTAAAGTGCAGTTGAACAGGCAAATTTCCTTTATAAGAAAATAACACATAAATGCAAGGATTACAACTTTGAAATTGCTTGAAATCTTTTCTACCAGCAAACACTTAAATTTATATCTATTTATATTACCTTCTTTCAACAAATGCTTTAACCTTAGCATTTTATAGCCCCTTCCTTTATATCCTCCTAAGCAAAAACTAATTTTGTGGCAAACGTTTAGTGAAATATGATTCATCTCACCTATTTCATTCTATCCATATGGCTTCTAAGTCTTGAGAGTACAGGTGGAAATTGTCCATAGCATATTGTTCTTGTCATTGTTTCCTGAATATTTCAATATTCAATTAACCATAGTTTAAATTAGTCAGAACATCCAGGAAATGAACACTGGTGAGATTGAATGAGGCAGAAAATTTGATTGTGTTATACATGAAATTCAGCTATTCAGTGAAATTCTCCAATTGTGGTAATTCTGCTGTCCTGATTACAATTATTTCATCTATGTGGTGCATATATATTTTAATCTTCTCCTGACACCGTCTGTTGTTATAAATGAATTTGTCTTCCCAGCTATTCACAAACGCATTTGCATTATTGAGGTCATGTCTGACTATAGGTCTTGGTTCCATGATTTAAACAATACTTAATCTTACCTCCTGGGATTATTTTTGCATCAGATGATAATTGATTGGAAATCCACTGACAAATAATAAAGATATCATTTTCTGTTAATGAGCTTGACAAAGGAGGGTTCGTGCCCTTTATTTTAAAAAGAAACATTTCTTGACCTTGAATACAGGACTAAAATTACCTTATATCACGAAACATTCACAATAGAATGTTAGTTAAGCTTAACAGTTTTCTGGCAAAAGCCCTTCTAGATACTTGCAGAATTCCTGTAAAATCGGGTTCTAAACATGTTTTCAGCCCATGTGGCCCTGACCTCTGGAAGTTAGTCCACTTACAGTCTACATCCAGATTTTCTTTTATATTTTCCTTCCTTCCTTTCTTCCTCCCTCCCTCTCTCCTTCCTTTCTCCTTCCTTTCTTTAGTTCCTTAATGTACTTCTTTGTTCTTTTTTTTCCTCCATGGTGTCTAGTTGCTTTTTTCAATTTCCATTGTTAAGGCTGGGATTCCATAGGAAATAAAGGTGAAAAGAAGTAAAAAATTGCGCCTTGGGGGAGTGCAGAGAAGATGTGGGAGCAGTGACATATTTTTTAGTGTCTCCTTTTAATTTCTCCCCATTTATGCTTATTTTATTCTTTTCAAATTTTTTTAAGTTTATTATTATTTTTAGAGATGGACTCTCACTATATTGACCCAGCTGGCTTCAGACTCCTAGGCTCAAGTGATCCTCCTGCCTCAGCCTTCTCTGTAGGTGCGCACCACCTCGCCTGGCTATTTTTGTTGTCTATTTCACTCAATTTATACAACAAAACATGAGACAAGTAGTCTTGCTTTATTTTTCAGTTCTTAAGCAGCTATTATGTAAAGATAGCTAAAATTTTCTTCAAAAAGAAAAAATTGCCATCCATTTTTATTTTTATGGAAATTTTGGAAAGCTTAAAAACACTTCTGTTGAAGAGAACTGACATCCTATAAGCATGCAGTCTCAAGTCAATACCTAGAGGTTCCCAGTACTAGTCCAAACTCCATTACTGATGGCATCATGGCAAGATTTTGAAAATCACTTATTTTCTTAGCATTTTCCCCTAAATCAGGGACAATGATAACATCCTCTCCACAAAAGTACAAGGTAATCTATCAAGGATTGACTCTCTCAAAACATAAATTCCAGAAGGCAGGCAAGATGGCCGCATGGAAACAGCTCCAGTCTACAGCTCCCAGCGAGATTAATGCAAAAGGCAGGCGATTTCTGCATTTCCATCTGAGGTACCCAGTTAATCTCATTGGGACTGGTTAGACAGTGGGTGTAGCCCACGGAGGGCGAGCCGAAGCAGGGTGGGGCATTGCCTCACCCAGGAAGCGCATGGGGTCAGGGAACTCCCTCCCCTAGCCAAGGGAAGCTCTGAGGGACTGTGCCATGAGGAACGGTGCACTTTGACCCAGAGACTATGCTTTTCCACAGTCTTTCCAACCCGTAGACCAGGAGATTCCCTCCGGTACCTACACCACAAGGGACCTAGGTTTCAAGTGCAAAACCGGGCGGCCACTTGGGCAGACACTGAGCTAGCTGCAGGGTTGTTTGTTTGTTTATTTGTTTTCCATACCCCAGTGGCACCTGGAATGTCAGTGAGAGAACTGTTCACTCCCCTGGAAAGGGGGCTGAAGCCAGGGAGCCAAGTGGCCTCGCTCAGCGGATACCACCCCCACAGAGCCCAGCAAGTTAAGATCCATTGGCTTGAAACTCTCATTGCCAGCACAGCAGTCTGAAGTTGACCTGGGACACTCGAGCTTGGTTGGGGGAGGGGCATCTGCCATTACTGAGGTGTGAGTAGGCGGTTTTACCCTCACAGTGTAAACAAAGCTGCCAGGAAGTTCGAACTTGGAGAGGCCCACCGCAGCTCTGCAAAGCTGCTTTAGTCCCTCTCGATTCCTCCTCTCTGGGCAGGGCATCGCTGAAAGAAAGGCAGCAGCCCAAATCAGGGGCTTATAGATAAAACCCTCATAACCCTGGGACAGAGCACCTGGGGGAAGGGGCGTCTGTGGGTACAGCTTCAGCGTACTTAAATGCCCCTGCCTGATGGCTCTGAAGAGAGCAGCAGATCTTCCAGCACAGTGTAGAAGTTCTGCTAAGGGTCAGACTGCCTCCTCAAATGGGTCCCTGACCCCATGTCTCCTGACTGGGAGATACCTCCCAGCAGGGGCTGATAGACACCTCATACAGGAAAGCTCCAGCTGGCATCTGGTGGATGCCCCTCTGGGACGAAGCTTCCAGAGGAAGGAACAGACAGCAATCTTTACTGTTCTGCAGCCTCTACTGGAGATACCTAGGCAAACTCCAGCAGAATTGCAGCAGAGTGACCTATTAGAAGGAAAACTAACGAATAGAAAGAAATAGCATCATCAACACAAAGGACGTCCAGACACGGAAAACCCCATCCAAAGGTCACCAGCATCAAAGACCAAATGTAGATAAATCCACAAAGATGAGGAAAAACCAGCGCAAAAAGTCTGAAAATTTCTAACACCAGAATGCCTCATCTCCTCCAAAGGATCACAACTCCTCACCAGCAAGGGAACAAAACCAGACAGAGAATGAGTTTGACAAATTGACAGAAATAGGCTTCAGAAGGTGGGTAATAACAAACTCCTCCAAACTAAAGGAGCATGTTCTAACCCAATGCAAGGAAGCTAAGAACCTTGAAAAGAGGTTAGACGAATTGCTAACTAGAATAACCAGTTTAGAGAAGAACATAAATGACCTGATGGAGCTGAAAAACACAGCACGAGAACTTCATGAAGCATACTCAAGTATCAATAGCTGAATCAATCAAGTAGAAGAAAGATATCAGAGATTGAAGATCAACTTAATGAAATAAAGCATGAAGACAAAATTAGAGAAAAAATAAAAAGAAATGAACAAAGCCTCCAAGAAATATGGGACTATGTGAAAAGACCAAATCTACATTTGATTGGTGTACATGAAAGTGACGGGGTGAATGAAACCAAGTTGGAACACACGCTTCAGGATATTATCCAGGAGAACTCCCCCAACCTAGCAAGATAAGCCAACATTCAAATTCAGGAAATACAGAGAACACCACAAAGATACTCTTCAAGAAGAGCAGTCCCAAGACACATAATTGGCAGATTCACCAATGTTGAAATGGAGGAAAAAATGTTAAGGGCAGCCAGAGAGAAAGGTCGGGTTACCCATAAAGGGAAGCCCATCAGACTAAAAGCGGATCTCTTGGCAGAAACCCTACAAACCAGAAGAGAGTGGGGGCCAATATTCAACATTCTTAACATAATTTTCAACCCAGAATTTCATATCCAGACAAACTAAGCTTCATAAATAAAGGAGAAATAAAATCCTTTACAGACAAGCAAATGCTGAGAGATTTTGTCACCACCAGGTCTGCCTTATAAGAGCTCCTGAAGGAAGCACAAAACAAGATAAGGAACAACAGATACCAGCCACTGCAAAAACATACCAAATTGTAAAGACCATCAACACTGTGAAGAAACTGCATCAATTAATGGGCAAAATAACCAGCTAGCATCATAATGACAGGATCAGATTCACATATAACAATATTAACCTTAAATGTAAATGGGCTAAATGCCCGAACTAAAAGACACAGACTGGCAAATTGGATAAAGAGTCAAGACCCATCAGTGTGCTGTATTCAGGAGACCCATCACATGTGCAAAGACACACATAGGCTCAAAATAAAGGGATGGACTAATGTTTACCAAGCAAATGGAAAGCAAAAAAAAAAAAAAAAAAAAAAAAAAAAACAGGGCTTGCAATCCTAGTCTCTGATAAAACAGACTTTAAACCAACAAAGATAAGATCAAAAGAGACAAAGAAGAGCATTATATAATGGTAAAGGGATGAATTCAACAAGAAGAGCTAACTATCCTAAATATACATGCACCCAATACAGGAGCACCCAGATTCATAAAGCAAGTCCTGAGAAACCTACAAGAAGACTTAGACACCCACACAATAATAGTGGGAGACTAACACTGTCAATATTAGACAGATCAATGAGACAGAAAATTAACAAGGATATTCAGGACTTTAACTCAACTCTGGACTAAGCAGAACTAACAGACATCTACAGAACTCTCCACCCCAAATCAACAGAACATACATTCTTCTCAGCACCACAGTGCACTTACTCTAAAACTGACCACATAATTGGAAGTAAAACACTCCTCAGCAAATGCAAAAGAATGGAAATCATAACAAATAGAGTCTCAGACCACAGTGTAATCAAATTAGAGCTCAGGATTAAACTCAAAACCGCACAACTACATGGAAACTGAACAAACTGCTCCTGAATGACTACTGGGTAAATGAGGAAATTAAGGCAGAAATAAATAAGTTATTTGAAACCAATAAGAACAAAGACACAACGTACCAGAATCTCTGGGACACAGCTAATCAGTGTTTAGAGGGAAATTTTTAGCACTAAATGCCCACAAGAGAAAGCAGGAAAGATCCAAAATCAACACCCTAACATCACAATTAAAAGAACTAAAGAAGCAAAAGCAAACAAATTCAAAAGCTAGCAGAAGACAAGAAATAATAAAATCAGAGCAGAACTGAAGGGGATAGAGACACAAAAAAACCCTTCAAAAAAAGAATCCAGGAGCTGGTTTTTTGAAAAGATCAACAAAATAGACCACTAACCACACTAATAAAAGAAGAATCAAATAGATGCAATAAAAAATGATAAAGGGGATATCACCACCGATCCCACAGAAAAAGAAACTACCATCAGAGAATACTATAAACACCTCTATGCAAATAAACTAGAAAACCTGTAATAAATGGATAAATTCCTGGACAAATACACCCTCCCAAGTCTAAACCAGGAAGAAGTTGAATCCCTGAATAGACCAATAACAAGTTCTGAAATTGAGGCAGTAATTAATATCCTACCAACCAAAAAACTTCGAGGACTAGATGGATTCACAGCCAAATTCTACCAGAGGAACAAGGAGATGCTGTTACCATTCCTTCTGAAACTATTCCAAACAAAAGAAAAAGAGGGAATCCTTTCTAACTCATTTTATGAGGCCAGCACCCTGATACCAAAACCTGGCAGAGACACAACCAAAAACGAAAATTTCAGTCCAATATCCCTGATGAACATCGATGCAAAAATCCTCAATAAAACCCTGGCAAACCGAATCCAGCAGCACATCAAAAAGCTTTTCCATGATCAAGTCAGCTTCATGACTTGGAATGCAAGGCTGGTTCAACATATGCAAATCAATAAACGTAATCCATCACATAAATAGAACCAATGACAAAAATCACATGATTATCTCAATAGATGCAGAAAAGACCTTCGATAGAATTCAATACCCCTTCATGCTAAAAACTCTCAATGAACTAGGTATTGATGGAATGTATCTCAAAATAATAAGAGCTTTTATGAAAAACCCACAGCCAATATCATACTGAATGGGTAAAAACTGGAAGCATTCCCTTTGAAAACTGACACAAGACAAGGATGCCCTCTCTCACCACTCCTATTCAACGTAGTATTGGAAATTCTGGCCAGGGCAATCAGGCAAGAAAAAGAAATAAAGCGTATTCAAATAGGAAAAGAGGAAGTCAAATTGTCTCTGTTTGCAGATGACATGATTGTATATTTAGAAAACCCCATCATCTCAGCCGAAAATCTCCTTAAGCTGATAAGCAACTTCAGCAAAGTCTCAGGATACAAAATCAATGTGCAAAAATTACAAGCATTTCTATACACCAATAGAAAAGCCAAATCATGAGTGAACTCCCATTCACAATTGCTACAAAGAGAATAAAACACCTAGGAATTCAACTTACAAGGGATGTGAAGGACCTCTTCAAGGAGAGCTACAAACCCCTGCTCAAGGAAATCAGGACACAAACGAATGGAAAAACATTCCATGCTCATGGATAAGAAGAATCAATATCATGAAAATGGCCATACTGCCCAAAGTAATTTATAGATTGATGCTATCCCCATCAAGCTACCATTGACATTCTTCACAGAATTAGAAAAAACTACTTTAAATTTCAAAAAAAGAGCTCACATAGCCAAGACAATCCTAAGCAAAAAGAACAAAGCTGGAGGCATCACGCTACCTGACTTCAAACTATACTACAAGGTTACAGTAACCAAAACAGCATCATACTGGTACCAAAACAGATATATAGACCAATGGAACAGAACAGAGGCCTCAGAAATAATACCATACATCTACAACCATCTGATCTTTGACAAACCTGACAAAAACAAGCAATGGGGAAAGGATTCTCTATTTAATAAATGGTGTTGGGGAAATTGGCTAGCCATATGCAGAAAACTGAAACTGAACTCCTTCCTTCCACCTTATGCAAAAATTAACTCAAGATGAATTAAAGATGTAAACTTAGGACCTAAAACCATAAAAATGCTAGAAGAAAACCTAGGCAATACCATTCAGGACATAGGCATGAGCAAAGACTTCATGACTAAAACACCAAAAGCAATGGCAACAAAAGCCAAAATTGACAAATGGGATCTAATTAAAGAGCTTCTGCACAGCAAAAGAAACTATCATCAATCTATCCATCCGACATAGGGCTAATATTCAGAATCTACAAAGAACTTAAATTTACAAGAAAAAACAACCCTATCAAAAAGTGGGTTAGGGATATAAAAGCTCTCAAAAGAAGACATTTATGCAACCAACAAACATGAAAAAGAGCTCATCATCACTGGTCATTAGAGAAATGCAAATCAAAACCACAATGAGATACCATCTTCAGTTAGAATGGCAATCATTAAAAAATCAGGAAACAACAGATGCTGGAGAGGATGTGGAGAAATAGGAATGTTTTTACACCATTGGTGGGAGTGTCAATTAGTTCAACCATTGTGGGAGACAGTGTGGTGATTCCTCAAGGAGCTAGAACCAGAAATACCATTTGACCCAGCAATCCTATTACTGGGTTTATACCAAAAGGATTATAAATCATTCTACTATAAAGACATATGTACACGTATGTTTATTGCGGCATTGTTCACAATAGCAAAGACTTGGAACCAACCCAAATGCCCATCAATGATAGACTGGATAAAGAAAATGTGGCACATATACACCATGGACTACTATGCAGCAATAAAAAAGAATAAGTTCGTGTCCTTTGCAGGGCCATGGATGAAGCTGGAAACCATCATTCTCAGCAAACTAACACAGGAACAGAAAGCCAAACACCACATGTTCCCACTCATAAGTGGGAGTTGAACAATGAGAACACATGGACACAGGGAGGGGAACATCACACACTGGGGCCTGTCAAGGGGTGGGGGGCTAGGGGAGAGATATCATTAGGAGAAATACCTAATATAGCTGACGGGTTGATGGGTGCAACAAACCTGCACATTCTGCACATGTATCCCAGAACTTAAAGTATAATTAGAAAAAGAAAAAAGAATGAATGAAGATGAATGATAAGTAACAATGTCAACAGATTTTATTCTTTTTGGTGATAAAGTAAATGTACCCATGCTCTCTAAGACACACCGTTTGATCAGGAGGAAGGCAAAAAGCATTCTAATCTTTCATCACAATGCCCTTCAGAAACATCAGTGTGTGTGCATGCATATATTGTTATCTTTTGAAACTAATAAAAATCAGTCACTGAGGAAACATACAAACATCCATCAAAAGTAGAGCCGTTCTCAGTCTGCAATGCTCACCAAGAGCAGAGACATACGGTGATGTACAGAAACTTACCAGGCAGAACCCATAGACCATATAGTCTTCACAAAAGCTAGAAAAACCAGTTTTGGATAATGTGACATTTTACAGAACACATTCAAGTTGGTACTTTCATTAGGGGAAATGCCCATAAACCAAAAGTTTCATGCAGAGCATGATTTGGAAAGAACAGAGAATAGTAAGATATGATCTATTGGATGCAGTAACATTTCTGCTAACGTGAAAGTCCAGTCTATATTATTGAATGAACAATAATCCAAAGGAGAGCTGCATTTTGTTAGGTTAAGAAAATGGAAATGACTTTGTGCTTTTCTCAATAAAATGTGAATTTTATATATATAAAAAAATCCCTTTCACCAACAATTTGGTTATATTATCAAACTTAACTAACCACTAAAAGATACTGCCAGCACAGCACAGGAGCATCCAAATCTTAGGATTATTTTGTGAAACTGTATAGGACACAGAGAAAGAGAGGAAGAAATGTTCAATCAAGCAAATTTAGCAAGATTTGGCAGACTCAATTGTGCAGATGGGCTGAAATTTGGTCTTCCATTATTACTATATCATTTACTCCTGCGTCATCTAAGGACAACCTTCTAATTAAGACTCTCTTATGCTACAAATGATTATAATTTAAAGGCTAGTGTGTGTGTATAAAATAAGCTATTATATATGTGTATATATATATAATATACTCTAATAAGTACAAAATAAAGAGTGTATGCGTTAAAGAACCACTTGTGAACTCTTGGGGTGTTGGGGTAGCAACCAGCTACTTATACACCTATAGTAGTTTGTATATCATCATCTAACTAGGTTTTTTTGATAAAGTTTTTACTGTGGAACCTCAAAATTGTTATTAAGGCTTTTTTCTGTCTCGATTTCTTTTCCCTGATTTACATTAGGTATACATTAAGGAAGAAAAATAATTCTCAGTCACTTAACTACCTTGGAGTTTCAATAGTGAATTCTTTGGGTTTTGAATGTTAGAATCTTTAATAATTAGGTAATTATAGCTCTTTGGCCATTTAATCTTCATCTTCTAAAGTTTAGTCATTGTCTTGCAAGAAGTTGTGCCTTTTTCCTGAGGTGTAATTTGTGCCATGAAAACTCACCTTAAAGGACAAAAAGCTCCAGCAGAGAATATAATACTCATCAGGGCACTGTTTTCTCATTTATATGATATACAAAACTAATTTGTGAATGCATGGGGCCAAGAAGGGAAGGTGTCACAGAAAAAAATTCCTTAATTTGGTGACTCAATGTATTCAGATTGGGTCATCAAATGGTAGTGTTGAAATTAGACATTTTACATAATAATTAAAATTATTTACAGACATCTCTACTTGGATAAAAGGGAACCCAATCCTAACATGTTTAAAATTGAACTTCCAAAGCTCCCTGCCCCTCCCCCAGAGAGAGAAAGAGGAAAGAGAGGCCTCTACTCCTCCTGTGCTCCTGATTTCAACATAATGCACCACCTCCCTGACCACACAACCCCAGTCAGACCCTCATCACCTCTCACGTGGCTGTTACCAATGCCTCCTGACATTCTTGTCTTACCTCTCCCCAACCCATCTTTCACACAGTTCCTAGAGTGATCTTTACTGTAATATTTAATGATATTTTCTTTTCTTATCTTTTTTTTTTTTTTTTTTTTTTTTGAGACGGAGTCTCGCTCTGTCACCCAGGCTGGAGTGCAGTGGCCGGATCTCAGCTCACTGCAAGCTCCGCCTCCCGGGTTTATGCCATTCTCCTGCCTCAGCCTCCCGCGTAGCTGGGACTACAGGCGGCCACCACCTCGCCCGGCTAGTTTTTTGTATTTTTTAGTAGAGACGGGGTTTCACCGGGTTAGCCAGGATGGTCTCGATCTCCTGACCTCGTGATCCGCCCGTCTCAGCCTCCCAAAGTGCTGGGATTACAGGCTTGAGCCACCGCGCCCGGCCTAATGATATTTTCTAATCACAACAGTAATTTGGTTCATTGAAGTAAATTTGAAAAATACAACAAAATCACAAAAATGAAAATCTCACTACTCATTGATATTCACTGTTAACGTTTTGGTATCTTTTCAGCATGTTTGTGATATTGCCTGTATAATTTTGGAGAGTATGTATTATATAACCTGTTTTTTAAAGTAAGTTTCATATTGAAGTAACAACGTACATAAGTTAACAGCTTCATTAATTTTTTCAAAGTGAACACCTCTATGTAACTACCACCCAGATCACTCAGCAGAAGCCCTCATTGTGTCCCCTCTCACTTATTATCTCCTTGAAGGTAACCACTATTCTAATGGCATTGACTATTTGTGCCTGTGTTTTAATTTTACATAAACAGAATCATACACATTTTCTTTAGATTCTGTCTCCTTTCACTTAATATTGTAGCAGTAGTTTATTTATCTATTTATTTTTTGAGACGGTATGACTGTGTCACCCAGGCTGGAGTGCAGTGGCACCAACTCAACTCACTTGCAGGCTCGACCTCCCAGGCTCAGGTGACCATCCCACCTCAGCTTCCCAAGTAGCTGGGACCACAGGCATACACCATCACAACTGGCTAATTTTTGTATTTTTTTGTAGAGACAGAGTCTCGACATGTTGCCCAGGCTGTTCAAACTCCAGGGTTCAAGCAATCTTCCCACCTTGGCCTCCCAAGGCACTGGAATTACAGGTGAGGCACCATGCCTGGCTTGTTTATTTTTATCATATAGTATTCCATGTACAAATGTAAGAAGATTTGTTTATCCATTCCACTCTTATTAGAATCTGAATGTTTCTACTATTATAAATTATACTGCTATGGACATTCTCGAATGTGTCTTCTGGTGCACATATAGATGCGTTTCTGTTGGGTGTAAACCTAGGAGTGAATTTTGGGGGCCAAAGAATACATGTTTTAGTTTTAATAGACACTGCCAAAGAATGTTCCAAAGTAGTTGTACAGATAATCTCCTATTAGTAGTATGTGAGAGTTTCTATTGCTTAACACTGTGGGTGTCAACATCGTGTCAACAGTATAGGTTTTTATTGTTTTGATTTCTAAATTTGCCATTCGGATGGATGCGTAGAGTTATGATTCGAATTTGTGATTCCCTCACGGCTAATGTTTTCATAGACTCAATGGCTATTTGGATATTGTTATAAACTAAATATTTGTGCCCCTGCCAAAATTTATATGTTGAAATCCTAACCTCCAATGTGACAGTATTAGGAGATAGAACTTTTGGGAGTAATTAGGTCAGGAGAGTGGAACCGTCATGAATGGGGTTAGTGCCTTTATAAGACGAGATGAGAGATTATTTCTCTCTCTGCCATGTGAGGATACAATGAGGAGACAGCCATCTGCAAATCAAAGAGGACCACCACCAAGAACATAATCATGCTGGAATCCTAATCTCAGACTTCCAGCCTACAGAGCTGTGAGAAGTAAATGTGTATTGTTTGACCAACTAGTCTATGGTATGCTGCTATAGCAGTCCAAGCTGACTGAAACAGATGTCCTCTTTTGGAAGCACCTGCTAAAAACTTGGGTTGTCTTTTTTCTTTTTATTTCTTTTTTTTTTTTTTTTTTTCCTTTCCATTTGAGACAGAGTCTTGCTCTGTTGCCCAGGCTGGAGTGCAGTGGCGCCATCTCAGCTCACTGCAACCTCCACCTCCTGGATTCAAGTGATTCTCCTGCCTCAGCCTCCCAAGTAGCTGGAATTACAGGTGCCCACCACCATTAGTAGAGAAAGGGTTTCACCATGTTGGCCAGGCTGGTCTCAAACTCCTGAACCTCAGGTGATCTGCCTGCCTCGACCTCCCAAAGTGCTGAGATTACAGGTGAGAGCCACTGCGCCTTGCAATTTTTTTTTTTTTTTTTTTTTTAGTTCTCATATTCTGAATACAAGCCCTTTGACATAGGAGATCTTTTAAAATACTGAATATTAAGTTCTTATTTGTATTGTGAATTTCTTTACCTACTCTGTGGTTGTACTTCCACTATTTTGATGTCTTTTTTTGATCTGATCTCATTATGTTGCCCAGGCTAGAGTGCAGTGGCTATTCACAAGTACAATTGTAGCACACAATAGCCTCAAATTCCTGGGCTCAAGCAATCCTCCCACCTCAGCCTCCTGAGTAGCTAGGACTAAAGGTGTGTGCTGCCATTCCTGGCTTCTCTTGATGTCTTTTGATGAACATAAGTTGTTTTTTTTTAATTTTAATAAAGTCCAATGTATTCATTTTTTAGCATTTTTTTACCTTCAAATAACTTGTCTATCTCAAATCATGAAGATATAGTTGTATGTAATATTGTAGAAATTCCATTATTTTACCTTTTATATTTATATCTAAAATCCACATAGAAGACTTATGGTTTCCACTCTGACATGTAAAGAGTTTGCAAGTCATCATTCCTGTCCTCACAACAAGAAGGCTGAAAATTTGAAAATCAACAATTCTTCTTAGATCCATCAGAGCATTGCAGTCATAAATCACAATGAAATGAAAAATCAATTTCTTGAGTTTTCCCTCGAAGAGACCCACCAGATTATAACAGTGAATGTCTGAGAAAAATTCCCTCTTGCTTCCAGCAAAGACAGTTATAAAGCAATAATAATAAAGACAAGGCAAAAGTACCCACTTTGAAATATGCCCAGAGCATTCTGGTCTTCATTCTGTCCTCTGTAACAAAGGCCGTCTCTCAGGGAAACTACTACAGCCCTTCTATCTGACCTGATGGAAGGTCAATTAGCTAACTCCAGCCTCGGTTTCAGTCTCACATAAGCATAGGGGGGAAAAAGGCTAAGAAACTCTTCTAAAAGTCACAACCCAGGGAATATAGCCCACCAAAGAGAAGAGAAAGGTGAGAGATATTTTAATCACAAAATAATATAAGATTAAAATAAGATAATATGCCAGAACATCCAAGAACTGTGGGATATGACAAAAGGTACAACATACATATAATGGGAATACCAGGAGAAGAATGAGAGCAAGAGGCAAAAGAAATATTAGAAGTAATAACTTATCATAAATTTCCACAATTAATAAGAAACACCAAGCCAAAGATCAAGAAAGCTCAGAGAATACCAAGGAGAACAAATACCCAAAATTTAGGCATATGATATCCAAACTAGGAAACCAAAAACAAAACATCTTGAAAAAGCCAGAGGGTGGGTGGGTAATACCTTATCTACAGAGGAACAAGGATAGAGTTATATTGGAACTCTCTTCAGAAACCATGCAAGCAAGAGGAGAGTGGAATGAAGTATTTAAAGTGTTGAAAGAAAAAGACCACCAACAGAGATTTCTATATCCAGTGAAAATATCCTTCAAAAGTGAAAAAATTATAAAGGCTTTTTCACACAAACAAAAACTGATGAAATTTGTCAGCAATAGATTTATTTGCCTTGCAAGAAATGTGAAAAGTTCTTCAGGGAGAAGAAAAATGATATAGGTGAGAAACTTGGATTTACATAAAGAAAGAAAGAGTGTTAAGGTATAAAGGAAGGTTTTTTTGTTTTTTTTTTAACTGTCTTATTCATATCTTATGTAATATATAATTGTTCAAAATAATAATAGCAACAACATATATAGCTTCCCAATAAATAGAATAAATGCACTAATGTTATAAGGAATGAGAAGAAATTGGGAAGATTCTGTTATAAGGTATTTGCACTTCCCATGAAGCTACATACTACTATTTGATAGTGTACTTAGATTATTTGTAAATGTATATTGAAAACTCTAGATCAAGGCCTAAAATTTTTTTAACTGATTTCTAAGAAAGGAGGGAATTTGGAATCATATAAAATGCTCAATTAAAATCAAAGAAGTTAGAAAATGGGAAGATTTTTCAAAAGTGAAACAAATAGAAAACAATTTAAAATGTGGCAGATATTAATTCAACTGTATCAATAATCACTTTAGATGTCTGTCCCTTCAGGCTGCTATAACAAAATACCATAAACTGAGTAGCTCATAAAACAGAAGTTTATTTCTTACTGTTCTGGAGTCTGGGAAGTCCACAATCAAGTCATCAGCAGATTCATTATCTGGTGAGAGCACACTTTTTGGTTCATAGATGGTACCTTCTTTCAGGGTCCTCATGTGGTGAAAGTTGTGAACAAGCTTCCTTGGGCCTCTTTATAAAGGCACTAATACCATTCATGAGGGCTCTACCCTCATAACTTAACAACCTTCCAAAAGTCCCAATTCCTAATACCATCATCTTGGAGGGTAGGATTTCAAAACATGAATATTGAGGGGACATAAATATTCAGACCATAGTAGATCTAAATGGTGTAAATATACCAATTAAAAGAAGTTATCAGAGTGGATCAAAAACAAGACCCAACAATAATCCCACTTTAGACACAGGTTGAGCATCCCTAATTTGAAAATCCAAAATCAAAAGTGTGCCAAAATCCAAAGTCTTTTGAGCACTGACATGTTGCTCAAAGAAAATGCTCATTGGAGCATTTCAGATTTTCAGATTAGGAATGTTCAACCTGTAAATATAATGCAAATATTCCAAAGTCCAAATAAGTCTGAAATCTGAAAAATTTTTGTCCTAAGCATTTTGGATACGGGATACACAGCTTGTGTAGAAACTTAGGTTAAAAGTAAAGGGATAGAGAAAAATGTACCATGTTAACACCAGTCAAAAGAAAGCTAAAGAAGCTATGTTGATTTCAGATAAAGCAGAATCAGGGCAAGGAAATTTATCAGGGATGAAGAAGAGTGTTACATATTAATAAAAGTGTCAATTCTCCAAAAAGACATAATAATCATTAATGTGTATTCAGAGAACCAAAATACATTATGCAAAACTTACAGAACTATAAGGCAAAGTAGATGAATCCACAATTATAGTTGGAGATTTTATCTGTAATGGACAGATCCAGCAAGCAGAAAATCAGTATAAGAATATAGTTTAACTGAACAGCACTGTCGGTCAACTGGATTTAATTGACATTTTTAGAACACTTCCCCAACCACGGCAGAATAAACTGTCTTATCAAACCCACAGGGAATGTTCACCAAGAGAGACCACATTGTGGGCCATAAAACACATATTTAAATATAAAACACATATTTAAATATAAACACATAAACACTAATTTAAAGAATAGAAATCATACAAAGTATGCTCTTAGACCACAATTGAATTAAAATAGAAATCAATAAAAAAATACCTAGATCTCAAATATTTGGAGATTAAACAACACACTTTTAAATAACACATGGGTCAAAGAAGAAGTTTCAAGAAAATTACAAAGTAAATGAAAATTAAAATACAATTTATCAAAATGTGCAGAATGCAGGAAGAACAATGTCTAGAGGGAAATTTGTAATACTGAACTTATATATTAGAAAAGAAGAAAGACCTAAAATCAGTAACCTAAGCCTTCACATTAGATAACTAGAGAAAGAAGAGTGATATAACCCTAAATCAAGCAGAAGAAAAGAACTAATAAAAATTAGAGTGGAAATTAACAAAATTGAAATTGGGGAAGAAATAAGAAAATCAACAAAACCAAAAATAGAGCAATCTAATCCCCTTAGCCAGGTTAACCCAGAAAAATGTAAAAATAAATTATTAATATCAGAAATGAAAGAGGAGACATTACTACTGACCCCATGGCCAATAAAAGGATAATAAAGACTATTTTGAACAACTCTATGCCCACAATGTGGTAATATTTAGATAAAATGGACTAATTCCTCAAAAGATCTATAAAAACTCATACAAGGAGAAAGAGACCATCTGAATAGGCCTGAATCTATTAAAGAAATTGAATGAGCAATTAATAACCTTCCAAAACAAAAAGCACCAGGCCCAGATAGTCTCACTGGTGAATTCTACCAAACATTTAAGAAAGAAATGATAGCAATTCTTCACAATCTCTTCCAGAAAACAGAAGCAGAGGGAACACTTCTTAATTTATTCTAATAGACCAGTATCACCTTAATACCAAAACCAGATGAAGATATTACAAGAAAGAAAAATCCTGTGCCAATGTATCTCATGAATACAGGTGTTAAAATTTCCAACAAAATATCAGCAAATCAAACTATCACAACCAGATGGCAGGTATGCGAGGCTGATTCAATGTTCAAACATTTATTAATATAATCTATAAAACCAACAGGTTAAAGAAGAAAAATCACATGATCATATCAATAAATGCAGAAAAAGCATTTGAAAAATCCAACATTTATTCATGATCAAAACTCTCAGCAAACTAAAAATTTAAGAAAATTTTTTCAGTTTGATAAAGAATAGCTACTAAAAACCTCCAGCTAACATCATACTTAATGGTGGGAAACTAGTTGCTTTCTGCCTAAGATAAGGAATGAGACTAGGATGTCCTTCTCACCACACCTATTCAACATTACACTGAAGTCCTAGCCAATGCAGTAAGACCAGAAAAGAAGACAAAAGGCATACAGGTTGGGAAGAAACAAATAAAACTGTCTTTGTTCACATATGACATGATTGTCTATGTGGAAAATTAAAAACAAATTCCTGGAACTAATAAGCAATTATGGCAAATAACAAGATTGCATGACACAATGTTAATATACTAAAGTCAATAACTTTCCTACATACCATCAATGAACAATTGGAATTTGAAATTCAAAGCATATCTTTCACATTAGCACCAAAAGCACCCAAAATAACTAGGTGTAAATCTGATAAAATATATACATATAAATATAAATTAATCTGGCATGATAAAATATATACATATATATGAGAAAAATATTTTTAGATAGATAAACTATATACATATATAGATAAAATATATAAATCTGGCCAGGCACAGTGGCTCAAGCCTGTAATCCCAGCACTGTGGGAGGCCAAGGCAGGTGGACCACCTGATGTTAGGAGTTCGAGACCAGCCTGGCCAACATGGTGAAACCCTGTCTCTACTAAAAATACAAAAATTAGCCAGGTGTGATGGCACATGCCTGTAATTCCAGCTACTTGGGATATTTATAGATATATATATCTATATATCTGACAAAATATATATGAGGAAAACTATAAGACTGAAAAACATCAAAGAAAATCTAAATAAATGGAAAGATATTTCATGTTCAGGCATTAAAAAAACATCAATATTGTCAAGATGTCAGTTATCCCCAACTTGATCTATAGATTCAATGCAATCCAAATCAAATTCCTAGCAAGCTGTTTTGTGAATATCAACAAATTGATTCTAAAGTTTATTTGGAAAAACAAAGCACTCAGAAGAGCCAATACAATATCAAAGAATAAAAACAATCAGAAAACTGACACTACCTTATTTCAAGACTTATTTTTAAACTACGATTATTAAGATGATGTGGTATTAATTTTAAAAATAGACAAACTGATTTACACTTATGAACAAAATAAAGAGTCCAGAAATAGACTCATACAAATACAGTCAACTGACCTCTGACAGAGGAGTAGAGGCAATCCAGCAGAGAAAAGATAGTCTTTTCAACAAATGGTACTAGAAAAACTGGACATTTGCATTATCCACCCCCCCAAAAAAATCAAGACACAGACCTTACACCTTTCACAAAAACCAACTCAAAATGAATCATAGACCTAAATTTAAAATTCAAAATGTTAACTTCTAGAAGATAACACGAGAAGAAAATCTAAATGATCCAAGGTTTGATAATGAGTTTTTAGAATATCAAAGGTACAATCCATAAAAGAAAAAAGTCAAGTTGGACTTCATTAAAATTAAAATTTTCTGCTCTGTGAAAAAAAAAACTCTTAAGAGAATGAAAAGACAAGCCACAAAAAAAGATAACCCAATTAAAAAATGGAAGAACTATCTGAACAGACACTTCATCAAAGAAGATATACAGGTGGCAAACGATCATATGAAAATATGTTCAGCATCACATGTCATTAGGGAATTGAAAATTGAGATACTACCACACATGGATTAGAATGACTAAAATAAAAAACCTAACAATATCAAAGGCTGGCAAGAATGTGGACCAACAGGACCTCTCATCTATTATGGGTGGAAAGTGCAAAATGGCACAGCTCCTTTAGAACACAATCTGGCAGTTTCTGACGAAGGTAAACATGGACTTAATACAAATACCAATATGCTCCTAAGTGTTTAACCCAGATGAGTTAAAATGTGTTTTGGTGGTACGGCCACATAAAAACCTACACACAATGTTTATAACAGCTTTATTCATAATTGCTCCAAATGGAAAGCAACTAAGATGTCCCTCAATAGATAAATGAATAATCCAAACTGTGATACATCCATACAATGGAACATTATTTAGCACTAAAAATAAATGCACTACCAAGCCATTAAAAGACACCAAGGAAACAAATGCATACTGCAAAGTGAAAGATTCCAGTCTGAAAAGTTTACATACTCTGTCATTCCAACTACATGACATCTTAGAAAATGTAAAACAATAGAGGCAATAAAAAGGTCCATGGTTGTGTGGATTCTTGGAGGGTGATGGAAGGGATGGATAGGTGAAGCACAGAGGATGTTTGGGACAGTGAAACTATTCTGTATGGTATTGTAATGGTGGATACCTGATATTATGCATTTGTCAAAACCCACAGAACTGTACAACACAAAGAGAACCCTAATGTAAACTATGGACTTTAGTTAATAATAGTCTATCAATATTGGTTTACTAATTATAGCAAATATACCACACTAATGCAAGATGCTGAAACCAGGGGAAACTGTGGGGAAGGGGGGGTATATAAGAACACTTCATGATCCATTCAGTTTTTCTATAGTTTTAAGTTTTAGCTCTAAAATATAGCCTATTAATTTTTAACCCACGTAAAATTGATTTTTGTGTATGTTCTAAACTAAGGACCATAATTGCATATAGAATCTAGATTCACATATACACATGTTGTGTGTGTATACTGGGGGGTAGCGAATAATGGAGGAAGCTGGGAGGCTCTCATAATTATCCAGTTGCAGGATGATGGTGACTCAGATCTGGGTGGTAAAAGCAGTATAATGTGACATGCATGGATTCTGTATGTATTTTAAAACTAGAGCCCAGTTATTATTTTCTGTTATTACAGATTATTTTAGTCTGTATTACAATTTTCCAGAAATGCAGTTGTGCACTATATACTGTTTTACATCTGGCTTTGTTCTTTCAACATGTTTTTGGAGCTTATCCATGTTGTTTCATATGTCAGTAGTTTGGTCTTATTTAATTGCTTAGTATTACATTGCATGGATATTCCACAATTACCTTGAATTGTTTTCAGTTCAAGGCTGTTATTAATAAAGCTTCTATGATCATCCATGTGCAGTCTTTGTATGGACATATATGCATTTCTTTTGGGTAAATGTCCACAAGTGGATTTGCTAGACTGTACAGAAAGAGAATGTTTATACTAAACTGCCAAATTGTTTTTCAAAGTACTTGTATAATTTTACATTCCCATAAGTAATGTATAAGAGTTCCATATTCTCACCAATACTTGGTTATGTCAATCTTTTAAATTTTAGCTATTCTAGTGGGTATGTAGTGGTAGCTCATTGCTATTTTAATTTGCATATCCTTAATGATTAATGATGTTGAGCATCTTTTCATGTGTTTCTTGGTCATTCACATATCTTCTTTTGTGAAGTGCCTAAAATTTTGCCAAATTTTTTAGTGAGTTGTCTGTCTCTTATTGAGTTATAACTGACAAAGGTTTTATATCCAAAATATATAAAGAAATGTTATATGTGCAGCAAATAATTTCTGACAGTCTGTAGCTTGCCTTTTCATTTTCTTAACAGTATATTTGAAGAGTAGAAGTTTTGAAATTTTGAAGTCCAATTTATTTTCTTTTATGACTTTGTGTTCTAAGAAATCTTTGCCTATACCAAGGATATATTCTTCTGTTTTCTTCTAGAAGCTTTATCTCATTTCAGATCTGATGCTTAGGTCTATTTTGAGTTAATTTTGTATATAGAGTGAGTTAAGGGCTAAGATTCATTTTTTCCCCACATGGATATTCAGTTTGTCCAGCACCATTTATTAGAAAAACTGTCCTTTTCTCCATTTGAATTACCTTGGTTTTTCTAATTTGGCAGCCACTTCTTCCTGTTCTCTCCTTTACTGTTTCTTCCTCATCACCCCAGATGTTAAATGTCAGAGTGATCCAGGGTTCACATTTAAGCCTCTTCTCTGTCTTCACTCACTCCTTAGGAAATCTCATCCAGTCCCAGGACTTTATTGCTATCAACATGTAGATAATTCTCAAATGCATTTCTGATTCTTCCCCTGAGCTCCAGGTTCATATGGCCAATAATCTACTCATCATCTCCACTTGTACGCCTAACAAATAAACATCTAAAATTTCACATATTAAGATATAAGTATTAATTCCCCATACCTCACCCACCATACCTGCTCCTTTTGCAGCCTTCAATGTGTTAGTTGCTCCACATTATGTAAGATCGCATGTCTATCTTATAGCTGCTTCATCTCCATGTCAGAAACCTTGGAGTTATCCTTGACTCCTCTCTTTTTCTCACAGAATATATCCAATCCAATAGCAAATCTCTTGGGCTCCAAGTTTAAAATACACACAGAATCCAACCATTTCTCATTATGCCTCTCCTACCACTCAGATCTGAGCCATCATCACCCTGCAACTGGATTGTTGTGAGAGCCTCCCAGCTTCCTTCCTTATTTGACCCCCTCTCCAATGGACACATAATCTGTTAATTATACCCAGCACCATAATCATCATCTACTCAAAACCTTCCAGTATTGCCCATCTCATTCAGAGTATAATCTAAAGTTCTTACCTAAGCTGCAAGACCCTCCAGAATATGGTCCCCTTGATATCTCTATGATCTCATATTTTATTGTTCTTCCCTTGCATGCTGTGCTCCAGCCACACTGGCCTCCTTGTCGTACCTCAAACATGTCAAGCTGCTCCCATTTCAGGGCCTTTGTGCTTGTTTTCGCCTCTGCCTGCAGTGCGCCCACCCTAGATATCTGCATGCTCTACTCCTTCCTCCCTTTGTGTTTCTGCTCAAATGTTATCTTCTTTGTAAAGCCATCCTCATCCACCCTAATAAAATAGCACCATCCATTATTTTCTACCTTGTTACTCTTCTTTCTATAATACTTACAAAGAAAAAAAGAAACACTGCATGTAACTTTCTTGTCTTCCCCTTCCAGAATGAAAGCTCCTCAAAAATAAGGACTTTGTGTTGTTTAATGCTGTATTCTCAAGAGCAAGAATAAAGTCTGCCACATAATAGGTGCTCATTAAGTATTTGTTGTCAAATGAAAAAACTCCTACCCATTCAATATCTCTTTCCTGGAGACTTTCCTGACCTACTTAAGAATAACAACTTTCTTTTCTCTCTAGACTCCCAAATAATTTTGTATCTCTTCTATAAGCCTGTGAAGATCTCTCTTCACTATTTGATGATATCCTATTTGCATTTTATTCCCTGGCACCTAGCATAACATCAATTAACAAGTATTTGTTAAATAAATAAATAAATAAATGAGTTGATAAGGGGCCTCTATTAATTATAAGCATAATTACTGGGTAAATAGAATAAATCCTGCCCTATCTCCCTTCCTCATACTTGCATTCTTACTCTTATCCTTTTTCCAACCACCCCACTGATACTGGCTACCCTCTCTCTTATCCATGCCTCCTCATAATCATATCTTCTTACTCTTACCTCTTATTAATCCTAGATAAGCAATCTTAGAAACTTACTTCTAAAGTATAAATAGAAAATTTAAAACACCACCAAAATTAAATGTCTAATGGTTAATCCTCATCCTGTCCTTTCTTTACAGAGAGTGCTCGGCAGGGAGTGTACCACTGTGATGGTTAATACTGAGGGTCAGCTTAACTGGATTGAAGGATGCAAAGTATTGTTCCTGGGTGTGTCTGTGAGGACGTTGCCAAAGGAGATAAACATTTGAGTCAGTGGGCTGGGAAAGGTAGACCCAGTTGTAATCTAGGTGGGCACCATCTAATCAGCTGCCAGCACAGCTAGAAGATAAAGCAGGCAGAAAAACATGAAAAGATTAAACTGGCCTAGCCTCTGAGCCTACATCTTTCTCCCATGCTGGATGCTTCCTGCCCTTGAACATCAGACTCCAAGTTCTTCAGTTTTGGGACTCAGACTCACTCTCCTTGCTCCTCAGCTTGCAGACAGCCTATTGTGGGACCTTATGATCATGTGAGTTAATACTTAATAAACTCATTTTATATATATAAAATATATTCTGTCCCCCTAGAGAAACCTGACTAATACAACCACTAATAAAAATTAGGGGCAAAAGACATTGATTGGGTATTGTAAGTAGGTTATGCTCACAGTAGCAATATCTCTTAAGGCTTTTTAGAAGACTTCCTAATAAAAGAGATTTAAAATACAACAAATATCAAGTTTGTGCATTTTCAATTTCATTATCAGTGCCACCTTCATTATCCAAAATTATTACTAAAGCTTATGACACATACAGCATGAGCAGCAGACAGAAAATTTTGAAGTCAGTGCCTCTGTGGATCACAGGTGCAGAGGCAGACATCACAGCTGTCAAGCAGTTATTTACAAGTGAGACACTTCTCCAGTAGAAATTGACTACCTTCTTTAAGGGAAAAGAGGTTGCAAAACTGTGGAATATTAGAACATGAAGCCAAAGAGGAAAACTGACTTGCCTAAGGCCACTCAACAAATTATTCAGCCAGAATGGGAGCTCATACTTGACTCCAACTACTTCTTCTTCCTACAAGTTTTCTACTACTCAGGGGCTCTTTAGGGTAAATTACCCATGAACACACACACACACACAAACTAAATTCCATTCATATTAAGATATGCTTCCTTTTTTCTCCCCTCATCCGTGGTAGTAATAACAAGAAGTAAAAGCTTTTTCATTATAAAGTAAACTTCCATTTTTCTTTCTTGATAGGTTTTCAGGTTTTCCTCTAAAAGTAATTAAAAATACTACTCAAGTTGTTCCTAGTTGTCTAGAATGGTTTATGCTGCCATTAGCTTCTACAGCTCTATCATTAGAGAAATGGACTGTACTTCTTCTTAACCTTTCACAGGCAGCCACAATTGGGTGACTTTAAAAGGCCAGATGTCAAAAGCAGGTAAATCCTTTGTACTGTAATGAGCATAATGATGAATAATGGCACTTATGTTCAATAAATGATGTCCTGCCCATAAACAGCCTTTCCTCTCAGATATTCTATTTAATTCAATGATATATTCCAGGTAATTTGTGGAACAGAATGAGAAATTACCTTAAACAAGAAGACTTTGGAATTTACTAAAATACATCTTGTTGAAAATAATTAATGGAAGCAGAGTTTGCAGAAGTAAAATTACGGCATTAAAATCCCTCATTGCATGAATTCATCTTCCAAGTGGCCTGCCTTGGAGCAGGTGTAGAGATAAGGGCATTGTGGCATGAACAATGTTGGTAATAAAAGGCATGCTATTGATATCAATGCGCCATGGTATGTGGTGCTTTTTGTGTGTTTTAAGAACAGAGATGGTAATCCATATAGTGTTCATCATCTCCCACTTAAACTACTGATCTTGCTACCTATATTCCTTGGAACTATCCTAGTAATCTTTGGAAAACATAAATCACATCACACTACCCACCCACATTCAAACTACTAATGGTTTCCCACCATAGTTGAAATAAAAATCCAAATTGCTTTCCATGCTCTATAATACTCTAAAAAGACCTATCTCTAGCCTGCCTCTCTGACATTATATCTTCTACTATTTTTCCCCCTTGGTACTCCATACTAGTTACACTTGTGGTATTGATAGTTCTTAAATATTCAAAGATATTCCTTCCCCCAGGGACCCTGCATTTTTTTCTCCCCTGTATCTCATTTTTGCGTGAATTCCTTCCTCGTCCCATTCAAGAATCTGCTTATATATCATCTACAACTTCTATTCCCAGCAACACAGCAAACTACATACCTTGAAAAAAAAACTTTCCCAGCAGAGAACAGCTAAAATTGCTTTAAAAATACATTTTTAGATATTTTAATAGTTTGAGAAGATTTTTAAAAAAATCATAGAAACCAAAAAGTTAAAGCAAAAACATTAATCTCAAAAGGTAAGAGAATACTGAAAACAATGCCTGTCCTGGGACAATGGCTGATCCCTGATAGTCCAGAGCTGCACTGTTCGATACAGTAGCTACTTGCCACCTGTGACTATTTAAATTTTTAAAAATAATTAAAAATTTAATTTCTCAATTACATAAGCCACATTTCAAGTGTTCAATAATCACATTGGCTGATGGATACCATGTTGAACAACACAAATACAGAACGTTTCCATCATTATAGAAAGTTGAATTGGACGCTCTGATCTCAATTTTTAAACAAAACCTAGAGCCCATTGAAAGAGAAAGTTAGATTGGAGACCTCCTCCTCTTTCAGGTACACAGATCCCCCTAAAGAAAAAAACAGTACACCTACAGGGAACATCTGAGCTAGAAAGAAAATCTTTCCTCCTAAAAGTAAAACAGGAAAAACAATGCGGGTCTAAGCCTTGACCCCAAATTGAAGAAAAAATGTTCTTTTAGAATACATAACAATCTGTTCTTCATGTATGTATGGAGCCAGAATTTTTTCTACCTCTCTGATCCCATTAATTTGAAGCTGAGAAATTTCTTTAAGGCTGGAATGGGAGTTCACCATGTTCCCAACAGAAGTAAATGCAAACCATCTATTAAGGAACCTACCCTAAATCCCAGGCTTCAACAAAATCCCTGCAAAATGTATAAAAATATATATGCTCACAAAAAAAGATAAAATACAAGAGTAAATAAGATACTAAAAGTGATCAGAAATCACTGAAAGAGTAACTCTCTCAAATACTGTAGATATTAGAATTATTATATATAGAATATAATGGTTATGTAATAAATACCATTAAAATAAGAGTATCAATACTACAATTAATAACAATTAATAAATGATTCACTACATACAGCCATTATGGAAAACAATACAGAGCTTCCTCAAAAAACTAAAAACAGAACTGCCATATGACCCAGCAATCCCACTGCTGGGCATATGTCCCAAAGAAAGGAAATCAGTATGTCGATGAGATATCTGTACTACCATGGTTATTGTAGCACTATTCACACTAGCCAAAATATGGAATCAATCTGAGTGTCCATCAATAGATGAGTAGTTTTTTTTTAATGTGGTTTCTATAACAATGAAGTATTTTTCAGCCATAAAAAATGAAATCCTGTCATTTGCAGCAACATGGATGGAATGGGAGGTCATTATGTTAGTGAAATGAGCCAATCACAGAAAGACAAACATCACATATTCTCACTTATATGTGGAAGCTAAAAAACTGAATCTCATGGAGGTAGAGAACAGAATGATGGTTACAAAGGCTGGGAAAGGAAGTGGGTATGGGGACTGAAGAAGAGTTGGTTAAAGGGTACAAAAATACAGTTAGAAGGAATAAGTTCTAGTATGTGATGGTATAGTACAGAAATTATAGTTAACAATAATTTATTATATATTTCAAAATAGCTAAAAAAGAATTTTAATGTTCCCAACATAAAAAAAATGAGGTGATGATATCCCAATTACTCTGATTTGATCATATATTGCATGCATCCGTCAAATTATCACATGTATCCAAAAAAAATGTACAACTATGATATATCAATGAAAATATAAGACACTACAAAAATGATTAGGTATTTTTTTAAAAATTAAATATCTAGAAATTTAAAATATAGTAAATAATATTAAACAGATTTGAAATGATTAAAGAGAAAATAACTGGAAAATAAATCTGAAGAAATTACACAGATTACAGCATAAGATTAAAAAGTGATTAAGTGACAGGAGACTAGAGTAATAAATCTAATTGAAGTTTGGAAATAAGGTAATAGAAATAGACAATATTTGAAAAGTAAATGGCTGACAATTTTCCCAAATTATGAAAGTCATAAATTCTCAGGTTCCAGAAGCCAAACAAATGCTAGAAGGGTAAATAAAAAGAAACATATATGTAGAGATATTGTAATGAACCTGCAGAATACCAAAGATAAAAATATTTTTAAATACACAGTAAAAAGGCAAACCAGCAACAAAGTAATATCAATTAGACTGATGCCCGACTTCTCAAAAGCAACAATGAAGCTAGAAGTAAATGGAATAACAACTTCAAGATTAGATAGTTATGACCTAGAATTATATATCAAGTGAAACTGTTGTTTCAAGAATCAAGGCTGTGTCAATCAAACTCTATCTTAGATCAGGGTCTCTAGAAACACAGCTTGAAACAGGAATCTCTATACAAGTGATTAACTGAGAGACTTTTCTCCTGAGTAAATTATAATAATGTAAGGGGAACAGGATAAGGCAGGGAAAGAAACTCAAGATGTGATTTCAGCTATAGTCTAGCCCCAGCCTGACCCCAAGGGAGTTCTGGAGTATGATTATCACCACGTGGTTGTCCCACCTTGAGGCAAAAGGCTTAGGCTTTTTTCAAAGACCCAGGCGGTGTTTATTAATTCCTTACATCAAGTATCTTCTCCATCAACAAGACTTTAACTGGTGTTTTAGAGCCATGTTAAGACAAACAACTTAGGCATTATTTATAAGCTTTACTATTTTCATTGTTCATTTAAATTTTTTTATATATCATGGCCTTAATATCTAGTCTTTTTAAAGTTATGTTACATTTACACTCAGGGAACATGATATTAATATATTCACCACTGAGATTGTCTGTACTAATATTTTGCTACATTCCCTTTAGATTGTCCTTATTTTCAAAGAAAAAAAACATTACAAATACAGTTACAGTCCCACTTTCCATCTCTTCCTCATTCCTGTCTACTCAGAAGTAACCCTTTTCCTGAAATAAGTATTATCATACTCATATATGTTTATTTCTTTCCTTTGGATAAACTTCCTAAATGTTTGATACTCTATATTCAACGTTGCCTTTTTTTTTTAGCCACAACATTATGTCTCTGAGACTTGCTATGTTGATACATTCAAATCCAATTAATTCATTTCATTCTTAGGCATTCTACTGGACCAACAAACAACAGTGTATATTTTTCATCCCCCTGCTGTTTGACAATAAAATTTTCTTAGCCTGTAACAATTAACAACTCAGAAATATACATCTTTGTATATGTCTCCTTGAACAAGAGTGTCTCCCTGATAAGCTCCCAGAAGTAGAACTGTTGGGCTATGGAGAATATGCATTGTCAACCTTACTTGGTAGTTCCAACATAGCTTTCCAAAGTGTTTATACTTATTTTCCCTCCCTCCAGCCATGCCTTGGAGTTCTTGTTTTGTTAGCATTATCACCAACGTTGGATATTATCAAACTTAATAAATTTGTAAATATAAAATGTTATGTCCTTGTTTTAATTTACATTTCCTAAGAAAAGAAGTTGGACATCTTTAATATATTTATTGGCCATTGTTTTAGTTCATTTTCACACTGCTAATAAAGACAGGCCTGAGACTGAGTAATTTATAAAGAAAAAGAGGTTTAATGGATTCATATTTCCACATGGCTAGGGAGGCCTCACAATCATGGCGGAAGGCGAAGGAGGAGAAAGGCACATCTTATACGGCAGCAGGCAAGAGACAGCATGTGAGAGGAACTGCTGTTTATCAAATCATCAGACTTCATGAGACTTATTCACTATCATGGGAATAGCATGGGAAAAATCTGCCCCATGATTTAATTACCTCCCACAGGGTCCTTCCCATGACACATGGGGATTATTAGAATTCAAGGTGAGATTTAGGTGGGGATGCAGCCAAACCATATCAGCCATCTATCTTCCTCTGTCAGTTTACCATTATATATTTTAACAATATTTCTCTCTGAGAGTATTGATTTCTAAGAGCATTTTATATATTCTGCATATTAATATTTCATTGGTAATATGAGTTGCAATGTCTTTTCTCAGTCTACGACTTTTATTTTCATCTCCTACCTTTTATACAGAAGTTTTATGTTTCAGTGTGTCAGAATGTATTAATTTTTCCTTTTGCGCTTTCTCTGTTTAAAAATTAATCTTAGGAATAAGTTCAAGAGAGCTATTGTACAACATGGTTGTATAGTTAATAACATATTTTGAAAATCACTGGGTAGATTGTTTTTACCACAAAAAATGATAAGTACGTAATGTAATGTGCATGTTAATTAGCTCAATTGAGCCATTCCACAGTGTATACATATTTCAAAACAATGTTGTATACAATAAATACAAATATATACAATTTCTATGGGTCAATTAAAAATTTTTTTTTCTAAAGGCATAAAAATATTCTCCCATTTTTTGATTGAAAGTTTTAGAGCTTTGCTGATCACATTTAGGTTTTAAGCTATCTCGAATGTATTTTTGTGAATGATGTGGTATAGCGATCTAATTTTATCTTGTACTATATAATGGCCAAGTACCTCAGCATCATTTATTGATGATTTTATCCCCTTTCTCACATATGAAACTCCCAAGTATATGGTCTGTCTTCTCTCTCTTCTTTATCGTCAATTTATCTAGCTGGGAAAGTATCTCACAGTTTTAAATAGTGAGGTTTCATATTACTGCCAAGAATTTGTAAAATGATTCATCACATGATGTTCTTTTGTCAAGTTACCTTAGCTAAGGGCTTAGGTTTTTGTATCCTGGTCCCTCCAATCAGTCAGCATTGACTGCAGACTGCCCCCAGGGTAGGAGGGCCTAACTTCCCAGGCATTTCTGAGCAAGGTGACTCCCAGGGGCCAAAGGCAATTCTCTGGAGAAGACTGCAACTATAAGCCATATGCAGTTAATAGTCACAGTAGCAGGAAGACAGTTATACCAGCCAGGTAGAAGGGATCTGGTGGGGCACCAACAGGTTCTAGTACAGGGCCCAAAAGGAAAACAGATGGCACACTCAAATTAGGATAATTTAAAGGTAGTATATTTGCAAAGGACTAGTGATAAAGGTGTGCTTGGGGTTAGGTAAACTACAAGAGATAAAACTGTTACTATTTCTAGAGCTGGGGTATGAAGGGATAGCGTGGCTGCTGGAACCAATAATTAGAGGATCATGTAGAGAGAGCTGCCTTGGGAGAAGCAATGACCTTCAGCCAAGGACTACAATCAGTCAAGGTGACCACTGAGGAGAGTGAAGCAGAGAAAGAAATATCCTAAGAGGTTCTGCACAGCAAAAGAAACTACCATCAGAGTGAACAGGCAACCTACAGAATGGGAGAAAATTTTTGCAATCTACTCATCTGACAAAGGGCTAATATCCAGAACCTACAAAGAACTCAATCAAATTTACAAGAAAAAAACAACCCCATCCAAAAGTGGGCAAAGGATATGAACAGACACTTCTCAAAAGAAGACATTTATACAGCCAACAGACTCATGAAAAAATGCTCATTGTCACTCGCCATCAGAGAAATGCAAATCAAAACCACAATGAGATACCATCTCACACCAGTTAGAATGGCAATCATTACAAAATCAGGAAACAACAGGTGCTGGAGAGGATGTGGAGAAATAGGAACACTTTTACACTGTTGGTGGGACTGTAAACTAGTTCAACCATTGTGGAAAACAGTGTGGTGATTCCTCAAGGATCTAGAGTTAGAAATACCATTTGACCCAGTCATCCCATTACTGGGGATATACCAAAAGGATTATAAGGCATGCTGCTATAAAGGCACATGCACACGTATGTTTATTGCAGCACTATTCACAATAGCAAAGACTTGGAATCAACCCAAATGTCCATCAGTGACAGACTGGATTAAGAAAATGTGGCACATATACACCATGGAATACTATGCAGCCATAAAAAAGGATGAGTTTGTGTCCTTTGTAGGGACATGGATGCAGCTGGAAACCATCATTCTCAGCAAACTATCGCAAAAACAGAAAACCAAATACCACATGTTCTCACTCATAGGTGGGAATTGAACAATGAGATCACTTGGACACAGGAAGGGGAACATCACACACCGGGTCCTATTGTGGGGAGAGGGGAGGGATAACATTAAGAGATATACCTAATGTAAATGACGAGTTAATGGGTGCAGCACACCAACATGGCACATGTATACATATGTAACAAACCTGCACGTTGTACACATGTACCCTAGAACTTAAAGTATAAAAAAAAAATAGAGAAAGAAAAGAAATATCCCATTCTCACTCTTCTTCCACCCTCTAATCTCCTGCTGGGCTCCTCATTTGCTAAACCCAATGAGAAGCCAGAGGAAGTGTTTGTCACAGTGTCCACGGGCCAGCCTCCCAGAGAGGAGCTCTGTGGGAAGGGCAGAGAGTGAACCTAGAAGGACAAATGCACAATCTCCTGCATGAAGGCAAATAAAAGGTGTTTCCAACAAACAAATGTCACCTCCTCTGAGCAGTCTTACCAACCACGCTGTCTAAAATAATGTGCCCGCAACCCCTGTCCTTTGTTGGTTCTCCAAACTCTTACCCTGCTATTTGGCTTCAAAGCACTATATTCACATGAAATCATATAAAAAACTTCCACACAGTAATGAAGAAAGTCAAGCATATGAATAGAAAGATGAGCAAAGATGAACAAAAATAAGCAATTCGCCAAAGAAAAATGTAATGTTTAACTACATTTGTAGTCAAAAACATAAAATGTATTATAAAATACATGATATAGTTTTCACCCATCAAACTGACAAATGTTTTAAAATAATTTCCAGTGTTAGGGTTTGAGGAAAACACACTAAGGTAGAAATATAAAATTGGTGTAATGTTTCTGAAGAGTAATCTGAGAATTTATATAAAATATTTACACTATTTTACCCAGCCATTTTACTTTTAGGGATGTATTCTAGGAAATGGTTCAAGATGTTCTCTAAGATGAGCATTATTTATAAAGGCTAAAAACTGCCAACAATTTATATGTCCAACAACAGAAAATAGCTTACCAATGTTTCCCCAACTGTGTTCCTTAGAGCACTAGTCTCATGAAATTCTGCTTGAAAAAGTGTTCCACAGTCAACTAAATGTGGAAATACCCTTGGAATGAAAGGCAAAATTTATAATGTAGCCCAATATGGTGTAACCTGTGATCAGGACAAAAGTTAAGCAACTACTTGGGTTCAGAAGTGGGTCAAAAATTATAAACTTAGCCTCATTAGCCCTGTGTTCCAACCACCAGAACTCATTAGTCTGAGTTCAGTTTAATTATTGTTTTAACTTAAATATATTGTTGTTATAAATGAGGTAGTTCATTGTTTATCATTCGTTGTGTAACAACATTTGGAAGCTGAAAACAATGAAAATTTATTATCTCACATTTTCTGTGGGTCAGGAACCTGGGCATAGCTTAGCTGGATGTCTCCGGCTCAAGGTCTCTCATGAAATTCCAGGGAAGCTGTCATCTAGGTCTGTGTTCTCATCTGAAGGTTTAACACAGGAGGATCACCTTCTAAGGTTAGTCATGTCATTAGCAGGCTTCGGCTTCTCACTGGCTGTTGGTCAAAGGCTTCCTTCTGTTCCCTCCCATAGGACAGCTCAAAATGACACCAGCCTCCTTCAGACAGAGCAAGCCAGTGAAAGAGTGAGAGCCTAAAAAAGAAACCATAGTATTTTTGCAACCTAATCTCAGAAGTGGTATCTCATGATGTTTGTCATATTCTATTTGTTAGAAGCAAGTCACTAGTTCCAGCCACTCTCAAGCGGAAGAAATGACACACAGGGACAAACACCAGGAAGCAGGGATCACCAGGGGCCATATTAGCAGTTGCTGACCACAGTCACAGTATGAAGGCCCTTGAAATTCTCAAGTGACAAAGGCTTGCTAAGTAAGAGCTTCTCTAATCACAATGGAGGTCTGACAGAAGGGATGTGCCAAAATGAGAAGCTGAAATTGTAAAATACATGGGTAAATATCCAACATCAGTTTCTTTCCAATTTAGTTTGGTGAATATTCTGGCTGACTAGGTGGGGTTCTTGGGTCCCAGGGTGGAAAAGCAGGGGTAAGTGGGGACTAACAGGAGAGAGAAAGGGTGGAGAAAATGATGGAAATGTCTTCAAAACCAGGAGAAGCGACAACCAGGACTGCTCCACAATTTTGCCAAGGGCGAATTCAGCTTTATTACTACAATGTCACTTCAACCTTTGATGGATAAGGGGTTCATTTCTGATGTAAATTATCTAGCCCTCTTATGTCTCATCAGCTTCTTCCTGATTTTATGTACATTTTTGCCATTTCTTGTTCTTCTCATGGCCTCTGGAAAATTTAGGAAGGAAAGGAGAAGTAGTAAAATTCAAACCAAGCCATTGTTATAGTACATTTTATCTCCAAAGAGAATATCATTTTCCTCTCAATGCTTATGTACTGACCCACATAACTGGATACATTAGTAGGAAAACCCTACTTGATTGCATAATTCAGCACAATCAATTTAGGAAATGTTACAGATTTCTTTTGATCTTAAAGTCCTCAAACGTGGGACCTCAGTCAATAAATTTGTCAATAAATTGCTACCCCTCTTTTTCAACATCTGTAGAAATACTGTTTTACCTCCTGAATTGACACAAACAATCTCATCCTGCCTCCAAGAAATTACTCCATGAGACGTGTGAAGACTGTGGTCTAACTTGGACTCCCCAAGAAAAGCTGCATTAGGATATAATCTTTTTCTTTGCCCTTCCTGGGATGGGCTAGGTGACATAGGAAGTCTTTTCTATTTCCAATTTTACAACTCCTCTCAGCAAACAGCAGGTAAACAATTTTAATACAAGGCCATTTTCATTATGTGTCTACTAGAGAACATGTCCCTGCCTTAAAATAAACAGTAGTAATACAAAAAAAAGTTTGCTCATACAGTAATAGCAACCTTCCAGAATTACAGTGATTGTGCCGCCCAGCAGTAAAATACAAAATGTGGTTTTTATCCCAGAAGACACAGAATTTATTATTTTCCTCCTACCTGGCTTTTTAAAGCAAGTGGAGCCAGATTTCTGAAAGAACAATTCAGTACATTAGCTCTCAAATACAAAAAAAATACATTTTCAACATTGAAATGAGTCATTTAAAGCAGCACTTCAACAAAATGCTGTCCACCCTGCCCTGGTAATTATGTCATGTCTGGTGTGTACTAATTTACACAGTGTATTGTTTTCCTGAATAATTAAGGCTATTAAGCTGAATTCAGAGGCTGTGATACATCTACAGTCCTTAATTAATTAAACAAGCACACAGAGAAGTTACTGACAGTGTCAGAGCCTGGTCCTCATGCTCCTGGTGGGAAAGATGCTAAAGAAATGGGTGAGAAGCATTGTCACCTGGAATGTTCCTTCATTAACAATTTTGGATTCATAGAAATTTGCATAGAAGGAGTGGGAGGGACCCAATCCAAAGTCATTTCCCAGAAAGTAGACATTTTCATTCAGTCCTTCACAACCACTTGCCATTAAACCACCAAACATGACAGTGTTTAAAAACAAAAGCCGGTAATGAAATTGACCACCACTTCTCAATAGTTTCATTGAAGTAAGGGTTTTCCAATATACTTACTTTGGGCTACCTTTAGACCAGGGGTGTCCAATCTTTCAGCTTCCCTGGGTCACATTTGAAGAAGAATGGTCTTGGGCCACACATAAAACATACTAATACTAATGATAGCTAATGAGTTAAAAAAAAAAAATCCTAATGTTTTAAGAAAGTTTACAGATTTGTGTTGGGCTACATTCAAAGCTGTCCTGGGAAGCATGTGGCCCACAGGCCACGTGTTAAACAAGCTTGCTTTAGATAGTACTATGGCTCATAAACTAGATTAAATCCGGGAAAGATGCATTCTCCAGACTTTTTATTCTCTTTGAAGCCACCAAAAAACACCACATTCATCCAGCCTACTAGATCTAAGCATTCTGTGAGTCAGCCACTAGCAACCACTAACACATAAGAAAAAATCCCAATTGGTGTGGGTTTTAAGGTCCTAAAAAAAATCATAACACTTCCGCTTTCTTTGGAATTTCACCCAATACCAATACACTACTTTGCACCCAATGCACCTGTGGCCAGTTGACTGCCCCAGAGGCAAGGAAGGGATACCCAAGAGCACTGATCTTGAATATCTTTTCTTCATAGTTATAATGTGGTCTTTTTCAAGCATGTCCTCAAAAACTTTTTAAAAAATCTTTAAACACATCTTTTAACAATTCTCCATTTTTAAAGAAACTTTATGTAAATGCAAATTTCTATTACAAAACAAAGGTGTATTGAGTATTTCAGGATGACTTCATTTCTGGAAAATTTTACTTCTCTCTTTCACTACTCCTAGTGATTATCTTACTGGTGCAACCTATGTTCCTGAACACAGATGCTCTGTCAGGAGAGGAACCCACTGTAAAGAGAGATGCTATCAACCAAGTGCCAGTATACGGTACTATTTTGTGTATGTTCCTGCAACGTAATTAGGAGCTAAGTATAAGAAGATTCAGAACTCTTTAATGCACTTAAAATCGCTGTCATGAGGCAATGGATGGCATATTTGCATGTGAAAGGACTGTGAACAGCACATAGGAAGAATCGTGAAATTACTATAGTATTTATTATTATAACTTGGTGTCATGCTAGTCTCATTTTAGAATGAACTATAAGAATAGATTAAATTAGTGCCATTTTCTTTCCTTGTTAACATCTTTGTCACAAGAACAAGCTGTCAGAATTTTTGTATCTAAAATAGTCCATGGATTATTCCTCATGATACTTGGCCATTTCCAAACCCTGGGTTTTGATTGGTTGCTCTCAGCCCTGTCCTTTGAGACATGTGGGTTGAACACAGGGAAATAATAATCTTTTAGGCAACTAATCAGGTTGCAGACAACCTGATAAAGGTAGGACAGACAGTATAATGTTACAATTTTAAAACATAATTTGATCAGAAAACATTGTCTCTTAAGAAAATGCTTTTGACCACTACTGAAAAATACTTTTTCATATGTGACTTCAGAATAGAGACTGCTCTGAGGTACGTAATCTTATTAGTGTCTGTCTGAGTTTTTTCACTGTCATAATGAACAACAAACATTTCTCTGAGGCATCGGGAGCACCATGGTCTTGTCGACCTTGAGACAAGTTGTGATCAGAAGTCTATGATCTGTTACTTCACGTGTCTGTAACTCGCTGGTTCTCTGGCCTCAGTTTCTATATCTAACATGGATTCCTCTTTCCACTGTGATTTTTCCTCAGCCACAATTCTCCATAACCAGGTGACTGCTTGGTCCTGATGTGCCCAGGGCTGCCCCACTTTATGTCTGTGGTCTTAGCATAATTATTAGAAGCATCTTCTTGCACTCTCAAAGTGTGCCAGTTTAGACAATATTTGATAGTATCACTCTACCCATCATGCTTCCTCGGAGCCTCTCTGGGATGTGTCACTGTTTATAATATGGTACTAAGTTATGAGTATGTCTTAGCAGCCCTGCTAAACTATGACTTGGAAAAATTTGGTCTCACTTGTCTTTTTGGTTCTCACAGGACCTTGAACAGGGTAGGTATTCAATAAATATTTTTTAAATTTATGAAATCACAGAGTGCTTAATTGCCTCAATGCCCAAACAACAGTCATTACCTCTTTTAAAGATTCATATTAGAACTGTGGTGTCTAGAAGAAGATAGTTTTACTTTTTACTGAGATCAAACCCACTCAAAACATCATATATAGCAGGTGACAGGCTGCTGTGTAGAATTTACAAAATGGACTTTGTGTGAGGTCACCCAGCCCAGGGAGGGAGCACAGCTGAAATTCAACTAGTTTATGTGTCATGCCATGTGCTATGTGGATTAGTGGCGATCCTGCCTGATTTCCAGATACAAATCCAGACTTTAGGGGACCTAAAGCTTATACAATTGGTGTACAGAAAAGGGATTTCTTTAAGAAAAATAATTATAAGGAGAAAATTAGACATGAAAGTAGATATTTATTTAGAATAAGAAATATTAAATTTGGAAAAGTTACTAAGATACCACAAAATCCATTATAATAACATAATATTTATATTACATAAGGGCTTGACACACCTCTACAATACTTTTCCACCTATTTACTGCCTGAAGAATACTTTAGTGGTACTTTGGCATATGGGTGTTCAGTTTTCCTGGAACCATCTGTTGAAGAAACCATTGAATGGTCTTGTTGCTCCTGTTAGAAACCAATTACCACATATGTGAGGGTTTGTTTCTAAGTTCTCAATTCTATTTCATTAGTTTATGTCTCTCCTTATGCCATTACTACACTGTTTGACTACTGTAGCTTTGCAATAAGTTTTGAAATCAAGAAATGTGAGTCTTCCAACTTTCTTCTTTATCAAGACTGTTTTGGCTATTCAGGATTCCTTGGAATTTCATGTTTCATTTCAAATTTCAAATCAGGATTACAGTAGCTGGAATAATTTAAGAATATGCAGAAGTGACTTCAAGCCACATAAATGGATCCCACTGAATCCAGACGATATGCATATCCAAATCCATTTTCCCTTAGTCGCACCCCAGAAATGTTCAAGGCCATTATGACAATACTCTATCCAAGGGGAAGTGTGATGAATGGGAACTCTAAGTGGAAAGGGGCAGCAGTTTTACAAAGATATATGCCCATGTGAGCACATCTCTAGGGCCCTATGTGAGTGAGGTACCTTGAAATTTAGCTTCACTATAAATTTGTCTCTTATGGTCTTCAGGTTTTACAGAAGTGGGAAACATGAAATAAAGCAGAATGAATTAGAAGAGAGACCTTATGAGGACCTGAAAACAGCCTTCAAATACCCAAGTGACATCATATAGAAATTGAATTAAGATTTAACTGAGTGGGACAATTCTGAAGATATTGAATGTATTTGTTTCAAACTCTGAGCATGATTGATTTCATAATCTGTATCCTGGTGTCTTCACACTAAAGCAGATTTTTGAAAGGTGAGAAATAAATCCAGTCAATGGTCCAAAAACCAAAGCTCAATTGACTATAGCAACTCCACAGTCCTGGATACCGGATGTGTAGACAGAGTTTGTGGCTCCTCAGCTTGGAATATCATCAGTGAAGAAATGCCGTTTTTGCATCTGTTTATGTATTTGTCTCTCCTCACTATCCTTGAACTTATTAAGAACATGAATTTTTCACCTTTTTATCTCCAACACCTAGCTCAGAGCCTGGCAGCATACAGGAGTTCCAAATACATGTTTTCTGAGTCAATCAAGAGATGAATAAATGCTTAGAGTATCAATTCACAATTTTTATTTAGTGCTTACTATACACAAAGCATTATACAGCAAAACTTCTTGTCCCCCAAGGAATCACATTCCGTTGAAGAAAATAAGAATTATGGGAGGATGTGACAACAATTCAAAAGTAATTGAATGGTTCTAAGTAAAATAATAAACAATCAGAAAATGTTGACCATCCGTTTCTGGCTAATGTACATTTGCTCAAGTTTATCTAAAACCTACAGAGAGCAGGGACTACAGGCCCCCTTTAGTTAAAGAAGAATTCTGCCATCAGTAATAACTTGTGTGTCTCCTGGTTGGCAGGTACGATGCTCTGCCCTTAGGAACACAGTAAGACTGACACCCTCCCTTCCATGTGGAACTTACAGTCCAGCTGAACTTTGAAAGATGCACGCAATCACAGTCACAAGGTGACACTGAGATGTCAGCTGTGCCATTTGAACCATCTAATATTCTTTCACTGTTAAGTTGCTGAGGTCTGTATCTCATGGAGTTTTCAGGTGGCAGCATATGCCCAGGTAAAATCTGAGATCCTATCTAGGAATGAGTTATGAATACCAGACTGTGCCACCAGCCTGTTCTACCTGGGTGCTGACCGAAGACCCAAAAGGCAGAATAACGTGGTTGAATTCTTCTCAAATTTTCTTTAATTTCACCTTTTTAAACTGTCAAATTTTGTCCTTCAAATATGAACCATATTTGGTCAATAGACATTACTTTTATGGATAAGGACAAATAAAATATTAAAAACCAAAGATCAACTGACTATATAGCAAGTCCAAACCAAGTATCAGATATACTAAGAGTAGGATTAAGAAGGATAAACAATAGTAAAATAAAGCAACATAAAACTGCAAGTTGATTATTTGGGTTAAGCAGAAAAGAGATGGTAGTGTTAAATTCCCTACAATAAATTTGATCTAGTCAGTAAAATAGAATTTTAAGAACCTTAGTATTATAAATCTCAATAGTTTCAAGAGAAAATTTTAATGTGTAGCATTAATAAAAGATGTTTGTTAAGTTTAATTGAAACAAGAAGAGGAAGGTGTTATTGGAGGTTAGAACAAAAAGTGCCCTCAGTGGTAGCTCATATGGTCAAGAGGATGCATGCAGGCTTTGGCAAAACAAAACCTGGGTGGGAATCCTGGCTCAGCCCCTTTCTAACTGTAAGTTTCAGCATGTAATTTAACCTCTCTGTGCCTCAGTTTCCTCAACTGCATAGTGAGGAGGAAGGAAGATAATAATATCTGGACTCTATATTACTATATGTAATCTCCTCTTTCTATTTTCACATGCTCATATGGTGTTGTGAGGAGCAACTTAATTTATGCTATTTGCCTGGCACGGTACCTGGCTGGCACTTAATATAGACACTCAAGAAACTCTCAAAAGAAAATCTGTCGGCCGGGCGCGGTGGCTCAAGCCTGTAATCCCAGCACTTTGGGAGGCCGAGGCGGGCGGATCACGAGGTCAGGAGATCGAGACCATCCTGGCTAACACGGTGAAACCCCGTCTCTACTAAAAATACAAAAAACTAGCCAGGCGCGGTGGCGGGCGCCTGTAGTCCCAGCTACTCGGGAGGCTGAGGCAGGAGAATGGCGTAAACCCGGGAGGCGGAGCTTGCAGTGAGCTGAGATCCGGCCACTGCACTCCAGCCTGGGTGACAGAGCAAGACTCCGTCTCAAAAAAAAAAAAGAAAAGAAAATCTGTCAGATTTTACTGACATTTTCACCTGGTTCTACAAACGCAAAGTTTTACTTTTCTGAAATGAGTTTTAAAAGACCACGATTATTACCAGAAATATTGAGTGCCTATCAGTACATTATAAAGTAGGGAAGAGCATCTGAGTACCCTAGACACCAACGTTCAACATCTAATCAGATGAGGACTCCTGGACTCTTGCAATTTTCTACATATAGTAATTTGTTATTAGGTTCATCTGGAGGCGCCATTTGTGGGACCCCCCCACACAACAAAATCATTAGTCAGAATTAATCACGCAAGTAAGATAAAGCACATGGCCAGCCCTGGGCAAGAGCAGCCTGTTACACAATCAGAATGCATTAAAACCATGGACACCACAATTTTTTTTAAAGCTCGGGGGTAAGGGGAAGAAGCAGACGTGTTTTAAAGATCATAGACAAGACACTCTTCAAATGAACCGAACTTAATGCCTCTTGCAAGGTCAGATCAAGGGTAAAGAAATGAGAATTGACCAAACACTAGAGCAATTTCCAGCTAAATAAAAAGCCAGATATTCTTTTCTTCACTGACAACAGAAAATACACTGGGAGACGAGAAGGGTTGATCACTGATGCCAAAAATGTACTCTCCATTCTTCGAGGCTTGTAAAGTCTTCCCTTTTATCCATTTTCTATTTTTCCTCGTATTGCCATTCTCTGTTTTTGTCAATGACCTTTCTTCAATCCAACTCAGCCTCTGTCTAATGGCCTGAAGAGGACTTCTTCACTTGATGGAAAGCTTCAGATTTAAGATCCCCCTCCTTCATTAGAGGGAAAAGTGAACAGCCTCTATGTGCTGGGTGTTAATGAATGTGAAGAAAGATTTTTTTGTATGTGTTTTACACATTATGTTCTTGACTCCTAGAGGTGCTACAATAAATTGCCGCGCTTCATTTACAAGGAGCCATAACAGGAGAAAAATGAGAATCTGGCGACAAATTGCTTCTCAGTCACCCTGGGTCAGGCTGTTGGGGCTAATGAGAAGAGGGGCTCTAATTTTAAACTCCTCCTCAACCAAGCCATTCCTGCATTAATGTTCACTGTGGTGAATTGTAAAGTCAAATGAAGGAGCACTGTTGAAAATTAACCAGTATTTTTATCCTTCGAGTACTAAATAGAGCATATTTTGGCTTCTGTAGCTAGTGGTTATCAAAGGCAGCTCAGCCTACACTGGGGTGCCAGCTCCTCAGTAGAGTCCCCCCTCCCCACACAATAGCACTCTTCTAATTTCTTCTCCTCTGACACCAAAGCCTTCCTTCTACCTTCACAAAGAAAAACCAGCTGGCAGAAGGAAGCACTGTAGGTTTTCAACAAGATTAGAATTCGGCCCATAGGAGCAGTGTTTGAAACCAGCCCCTTTTGTGGGTTCAGTTAGCAAGATAGTGTATACAGGCATTAAAAGTCAGAGAATCCTACTATCCAGTTAGGCCTGCTGCATGCTTAATGATTCATAATTGTGTATGTGGAGGAAGAGCCAGTAAATCACTGACCCCGTGAGGGCAGGAAGCACTTTGTCACTGGAAGCCTAAAGCAGGATTTGAGCAAATAATGAGAAACCAATGTAGCACCTGCCTCTCACAAAATACTCTCCTAATTCCACATTTTGCCAGTTTATAAAAGCAAGCAGCAGGCAAAAAAAAGGGGCAAGAGAAAGGAAGATGTTTTATTAAACTGGGCAGAATTTTGATCCCACATGGATGTCCAGGCAATGACTCAAATTTCAAGGTGGGATTTTTTGGGGAGTTTTGGTAATGTGTTTTAAGTATGTATGAATGAAACGAAGTTCCTCTTGTGTGTAATGTGTCTGTCCGGGTGCATTCTTCCATGGAATCACTACATAAAATACAAATTAACCACACTACCCTAGTCTAATCATTGTAATCAGTTATGTTTTCATGTGTACATTACTGATATATAAGGCTGTTGTAGTTCTTGTGTGTGGTTTAATTGCTTGTTTTTGCATATCTTGTGTGATTGATGATGTTCTAGAAATCTTTTCCCCTAAAGGAGACTTTGTAAATTACTTTGTTTAGATGCTAATGATTGTATTTCATTAGTGGCCCTCTCATCCAGAATCATCTTTAAATGAATGAATATGCCATAATTAAAAATCTGAATTATGAATTACTTTGAAAGGAGACAACATTGTCCCGATTTCCCACTGCGACACAGTGTTATTTCAATTATGTAAATATGTTTAATCATTCCCCTTTTGTTTTTCTAATTATTTAATATTAATGTTGCTTTACCCCTTTATTGCTACAAGAAGGGATATGGCATCTTAAATGAGAGTACTTAGACAAGTGATACACAGATGACTAGATTAAAGCAGACATTTATCAGAATGCATAACCCATTTCAAAAACAAACATGCTATTAACATTCATACTAATATAGCAATACTGGCTATAATTGCACTTCATGAATGTTTTGTCTGTAGAAATCTAATGTATTCACAATGAACAATTTCCAATTATTGTTTTTTTTTTCTTATAGAAAGTCCAAAACCCCCGGTGAAAGTTTCAATTATCTTGAGGTGTACATCTGAACCATCCACAAGATCATTTTTTCTATAGTAGGAAATTTGCAGCTGCTCAAGTACTATGAAATATGACATATTTGACTTTCACCTCTCCACTTTTGAACCTTCAAAAAAATCTGCAAAAAAGGAATGTTTTAAGTCCCTCCCTACCCTACCCCACCCTTTTTCTTAACTCTCTACCTGAAGCAGGAGAAATATTAGGAAATTTACCCTCACTCTCAACAGCTCTCACACAAGCCTTCAAGAAGCTACACTTACAACAGAAGCATGAACTGAGCACTGGAGAGCTGCAAGGGTCACGGTGTATGACAGTCAACTTTATACATTCACACTTCAGGCATCTTATTCTAACTAACTGCATAAGCCTGACTGGTTCCTTAGAAAACATGGCACTGACTTTAACTGAGACGTTTCTATTTTAGTGCAGCCAGACTACATGGGAGTCTATTCCTCTACCATTTAGTAATTTAGATACTTTCAATATTATTGCTAACTGACTCTTGAGGTATAAGAGCCTTAATTATGTTGGTTTAATATTTTATGCTTAAATATTGTTATTTATAAACTAACAGTGGGAAATGCTACAACTTCCCCATGTTTCTTTTTTATTTCAGTGCTATAATAAAATATGGTATCACTGATTGAGGCTTACATTTCATTAATGATACTTGTAATTAGGATTATGATTTAAAATATTTAGTCTTTATCCACACATTACAGGAGTGAGCAATCTTTAAAGACCTCTCTTCCTAACCACCATCTTTTTCTAATTTGAACCTATAACTTTACCAACCACAAAGACAGGGACTAGGGTGTAATATCATATCTGGGTATAACTCGCACACAAACGTACAAATTACCTTGTTCATCAGGGGCTATGCCTACAAAATACTCCATGACATCACAGTATTTAGCATTCTACATAGACAAAAATAATGTGACATTTATTTGCAAGTTATTAAGAAAAATGTGTAAACTATATGCCACTAACACTTCTATTTCTGATATTTTTTTCCTCAGTGAGAGAAAAAAAAAAAGATTCATCCTCAGGTAACTATTGATTTTCCCATAATTTAGATAAATCTATTAAGAAAATGTTTTATGATTAACACAATAAAGCTACTGATTGTCAAGATCAAAGAAAGAAAATTCCAAAGTTTTGTGTAAGTGATGAGAGATACAAATTCTTTTTGTCAATAACACATTGATTTTAATGACTTTTTGAATAATGATCCCTGCTGAATTTTACAGATTGGAGTGAGTTTCTAATTGTTTCTAATTAGACACTAATTTAAAATTATTTTTTCCCATACATCTAACTGGAAATCCTGAAATCTCATAATACTAATATAGAGAAAATCCAAACAACCCCTTGAAATCAGTGTTTGAAAGCTGCTGAAACATTTTGCTTTTGATTAGCTCAATATTCTGTCAATGACCTGGGAATCCACAGGAGGGAAATTCACAGGAAGGGAGTGCGAGATGGAAATTCACAGAAATCTCCAGTTTAGTTTTTTAATCGTGATTCCAGTGGATTTTTAAAAAGTAGATGATTAGGATTTTGTCTAAATATTCATTATCAGGAAGAAAGATGAGGGAAATATTGGGAAAACCATGCCTATGTTATCACCTAAATTATGTGAATATTGCATTTTAAGCAAAAATGCAGCATAAAAAAGAATATGGAAAAGATTTTCACTGGGAGCTGAGGGCTGCTGCTGCCCAAGACAGAAGACAGGATTGGAGAGGCCTTGAAATAGCATGAGGGTGGCAGGTCCAGGAAATCAGTCATGGCAGACAAACTATGTCCCCTTAAAAGCATATTTTTATTTCACAACATGGCTTTTCACTGATGAAAGCTTAGAACGCAAATGGTTTTTCCATTCAGATCTTCCTCAGACCAAACTACCCTAGTGCCTTGACTTCAGTAGCTGGATGGACACAGGCAGTTAAAAACAAAGTTGCACTAAAGCCAAGCCTGTCATTTCAGGAAGGTAAGACTAGGATATAGACTCTTACCTGATATGATCTGAATTCAAAACAAAGCCAGAGCAAGCATCCTAACCTCAGATCCCTAAAAAAAATTCCTCCCTTAGGAGTACAAAAGCCATGAAAAATGATTTAGAAAGATCCAAGTTCAGACATCAACTCCTTCCCATTCACACTTGAAAAAGTCAGCATGAGGCAGTTATACCCTGATTAATGACCACAGATATGGGAAAGCAAGATAGAGAGAAGTCGTTTTCCTTCCCTAAGTTTTCTTTCATTTATTCAACAAATATACTGTGTATCTACAATCAGCAAAGCCCTTTTCTAGGGTCTTTGGAGTCTACATAAATGAAAATAACAATTCTAATTTCATTTACACAACTTACTCTAATGTAATATGTGCAAGTGTCAGAGATTGGTTGGTATAAATTCTCATGTACATTTGTATCTAATTACGAGGTAATTTTTCTTGTTGTCACCCTTCAACATATATTTACTTTGCTCAGCACTCAATGTGTACTTTCATTCTGAATACTAATGTCCTTCTTCAATTTTGAAAGCTTATCAGTTATTATCTCTTTAGCTATTGCCTCTCCACCTTTCACTCCATTCTTTATGCCTGGGCTTCTCACTAGACATGTATTGGAGTCCCTCAAGCTATATACTACGTTTCTTAATTTTTCTTTCATATTTTTTATCCCCTTATCTGTCTTACGTTTGGGATTAGTTTTTCAACATCACTTTTCAATTTACGTTCTTTGGGTTTAGTAAAAAATGTATCCCATCTCTTGAGTTCTGTTTGTTCCAATGATTATAGTTTTTAAAGTGTTCTTGGCCAGGCACAATAGCTCACATCTGTAATCCCAGCACTTTAGGAGGTCGAGGTGGGCGGATCACTTTGAGACCAGCAGTTAGAGACCAACTTGGGCAACAGGACAAAACCCCCTTCTCTACGAGAAATACAAATAATTAGCCAGGCGTGGTGGCACATGCCTGTAGTCAGGGCTACTCAAGAGGCTGAGGTGGGAGGACTGCTTGAGCTCAGGTTGATCAAGGCTGCAGCGAGCCATGATCCCATCACTGCACTCCAGCTTGGGGAACACAGTGAGACCCTGTCTCAAAAAAAAAAAAAAAAAGTTATCAAAATAGTTATATTCACCTGTTTTTATCACCACCACTTTTAGTATTTTCCTTTGAATTATTTTAAAGCCCATCGTGCTGTTTGAGCATTTTATGGTCTATCAAACAAGTATTTTAAGAGTACCTGGGATTCATGTAAAGACATTTTTCCCTTTTTAGTTGATGTAATAATTGTGCATATTTATGGGATAGAGTGATATTTCAATACATGTATACAACATGTAATGATAAAATCAGGTAATTAGCATATCTATCACCTCAAACACATAATTTCTTTGTGTTGTGAACATTCAAAATCCTCTTACTGCCAGTGAAACCAACAGGGCTTGCGGATTTCTCCTTCAGAACGTTTTTAACTACAAATTCAATTACTTCAATAGTTGTAGAACTATTGAGGCTACCTATTCATCTCAGGTGAGTTTTGGGAGTTTGTGGTTTTTCAGAGATTAATCCATTTCATCTAGTTTATGTGAGTAGAATTATTTGGCATATTTCTTATTTTCCTTCTAATGTTAGAGTTGATAGTAATGTCCCTTCTTTCATTCCTGGTATCAATCATTTGCATTCTCTCTGTTTTCTTGCTAGAGCTTCACAAATTGCATTGATCTTTTCAAAGAACTAATTTTTAGTTTCTTTGATTTTTCTCTATTTTTTGTTTTCAAGTTCATTGATTTCTGCTTTTGTCTTTATAATTTCCTTCATTCTTATTGATTTGAGTTTAATTTGTTCTTTCTCAAGTGTATCATGGTAGAAGCTTAAGTTCTTTAAGACCATTTTTCCCTCTAAAATATGCATATTTAGTGCTATAAATGTCCCTCTAAACACTTAACTTCATCCTACAATTTGTATTTTGATTTTCATTTACTTCAAACTATTTTCAAATTCCTTTGAGACTTTCTCTTTTGCCCATTATTTTAAGATTTGATGATTAATTACCAAGTATTTAGAGATATTATCTTTCTGTTGTTACTTCTGGTTTAATTTTCTTGTGGCCTCGGAAGATACTTTGTACTATTTCAATGATGTTCAATTTCTCAGCCTTATTTTATGATCTATGAGATGGTCTATCTTGGTGAATGTTCCATGCACTCGAAAAGAATGTCTATTCTGCTGCTCTTGGGTAGAGTGTTTTATGACAGATCCAGTTGGTTGAACCATTCTGCAGTTCTTCTATATTCTTGCTCATGTCCCATCTATTCATTATATCTATTGCTGAGAGAGGAATGTTGAAGTTTCTAATTATAGATGTGTCTACTTGTACTTTCATCCCTGTTAGTTTTCACTTTATGTATCTTAAAGCTCTGTTATTGCATATATGTCTAGTATTTGTGTATTCTTCTTGAGTTAATCCTTTTAACAGTATGTAATAGTCCTTTTTATTTCTAGTAATTTTCTTTGCTCTAAAGTCTTCTTTATTTGACATTAACATAGCTACTCAAGCTTTCTTTATAGTAGTGTTTGCATGGTACATATTTTTCCATTCTTTTAACCTCTTATGTATCAAACTGAAGTGAGTTTCTTGTACACAGTACATAAGTTAGGTCATATTTTTAAATGTATTCTGATTATATCTGTCTTTTAATTGGTGCAATTAGATCTTTTACATTTAATGTAACTATTTACATGTTTGGGTTTAGATTCCCGTGCTTCAATTTATTTTTGTCACCCTTTTTTTTTTGGGGGGGGGGGGATTCCTGTGTTTTTTCTGCCTTCTTTTGGTTATTTAAGCCTTTTAACAATATTTCATTTTAATGTATCTATTCTTATCTTGTATGGTATTTTTAATCATTTCACTTGAGATACACATTCAATTTTCTGCAGTTTTTTTTTATGAATCCATATATTACCACTTCAATTGGAACATAGAAACCCTACCACTTTGTATATTGCTTTAGCCTGTCCACTTACGCTACAGTTGTCTTGAATTACAACTGCATTCATTGAGAACCTCATCCCACAAATTTCAATTTTTGCTTTTAACAGCCAAACATATTTTTAAGAACTCAGAGGATGAGAATATTCTATTATTATGTTTACCGAGATGTTTTCCATGTCTTTTTCTTTTCTTTTATTCCTGATGTTCTACCTTTCCTTTCAGTATCCTTTCACTTTTGTTTGAAAAGCTTCCTTTAGGGGCGGAGCAAGATGGCCGAATAGGAGCAGCTCCAGTCTCCAACTCCCAGCGCGAGCGACACAGAAGACCGGTGATTTCTGCATTTTCAACTGAGGTACTGGGTTCATCTCACTGGGGAATGCCGGACGATCGGTGCTGGTCAGCTGCTGCAGCCCGACCAGCGAGAGCTGAAGCAGGGCGAGGCATTGCCTCACCTGGGAAGCGCAAGGGGGAAGGGAGTCCCTTTTCCTAGCCAGGGGAACTGAGACACACAACACCTGGAAAATCGGGTAACTCCCACCCCAATACTGCGCTTTAGGAAACAGGCACACCAGGAGATCATATCCCACACCTGGCCGGGAGGGTCCCACACCCACGGAGCCTCCCTCGTTGCTAGCGCAGCAGTCTGTGATCTACCGGCAAGGCAGCAGCGAGGCTGGGGGAGGGGCGCCCGCCATTGCTGAGGCTTAAGTAGGTAAACAAAGCTGCTGGGAAGCTCGAACTGGGTGGAGCTCACAGCAGCTCAAGGAAACCTGCCTGTCTCTGTAGACTCCACCTCTGGGGACAGGGCACAGTAAACTAAGACACACAGACACCTCTGCACAGACGCAAACGACTCTGTCTGACAGCTTTGAAGAGAGCAGTGGATCTCCCAACACGGAGGTTGAGATCTGAGAAGGGACAGACTCCCTGCTCAAGCGGGTCCCTGACCCCTGAGTAGCCTAACTGGGAGACATCCCCCACTAGGGGCAGTCTGACACCCCACACCTCACAGGGAGGAGTACACCCCTGAGAGGAAGCTTCCAAAGCAAGAATCAGACAGGTACACTCGCTGTTCAGAAATATTCTATCTTCTGCAGCCTCTGCTGCTGATACCCAGGCAAACAGGGTCTGGAGTGGACCTCAAGCAATCTCCAACAGACCTACAGCTGAGGGTCCTGACTGTTAGAAGGAAAACTATCAAACAGGAAGGACACCTACACCAAAACCCCATCAGTACATCACCATCATCAAAGACCAGAGGCAGATAAAACCACAAAGATGGGGAAAAAGCAGGGCAGAAAAGCTGGAAATTCAAAAAATAAGAGTGCATCTCCCCCGGCAAAGGAGCGCAGCTCATCGCCAGCAACGGATCAAAGCTGGACGGAGAATGACTTTGACGAGATGAGAGAAGAAGGCTTCAGTCCATCAAATTTCTCAGAGCTAAAGGAGGAATTACGTACCCAGCGCAAAGAAACTAAAAATCTTGAAAAAAAAGTGGAAGAATTGATGGCTAGAGTAATTAATGCAGAGAAGGTCCTAAACGAAATGAAAGAGATGAAAACCATGACACGAGAAATACGTGACAAATGCACAAGCTTCAGTAACCGACTCGATCAACTGGAAGAAAGAGTATCAGCGATTGAGGATCAAATGAATGAAATGAAGCGAGAAGAGAAACCAAAAGAAAAAAGAAGAAAAAGAAACGAACAAAGCCTGCAAGAAGTATGGGATTATGTAAAAAGACCAAATCTACGTCTGATTGGGGTGCCTGAAAGTGAGGGGGAAAATGGAACCAAATTGGAAAACACTCTTCAGGATATCATCCAGGAGAACTTCCCCAACCTAGTAGGGCAGGCCAACATTCAAATCCAGGAAATACAGAGAACGCCACAAAGATACTCCTCGAGAAGAGCAACTCCAAGACACATAATTGCCAGATTCACCAAAGTTGAAATGAAGGAAAAAATCTTAAGGGCAGCCAGAGAGAAAGGTCGGGTTACCCACAAAGGGAAGCCCATCAGACTAACAGCAGATCTCTCAGCAGAAACTCTACAAGCCAGAAGAGAGTGGGGGCCAATATTCAACATTCTTAAAGAAAAGAATTTTAAACCCAGAATTTCATATCCAGCCAAACTAAGTTTCATAAGTGAAGGAGAAATAAAATCTTTACAGATAAGCAAATGCTTAGAGATTTTGTCACCACTAGGCCTGCCTTACAAGAGATCCTGAAGGAAGCACTAAACATGGAAAGGAACAACCGGTACCAGCCATTGCAAAAACATGCCAAAATGTAAAGACCATTGAGGCTAGGAAGAAACTGCATCAACTAACGAGCAAAATAACCAGTTAATATGATAATGGCAGGATCAAGTTCACACATAACAATATTAACCTTAAATGTAAATGGACTAAATGCTCCAATTAAAAGACACAGACTGGCAAACTGGATAAAGAGTCAAGACCCATCAGTCTGCTGTATTCAGGAGACCCATCTCACACGCAGAGACATACATAGGCTCAAAATAAAGGGATGGAGGAAGATTTACCAAGCAAATGGAGAACAAAAAAAAGCAGGGGTTGCAATACTAGTCTCTGATAAAACAGACTTTAAACCATCAAAGATCAAAAGAGACAAAGAAGGCCATTACATAATGGTAAAGGGATCAATTCAACAGGAAGAGCTAACTATCCTAAATATATATGCACCCAATACAGGAGCACCCAGATTCATAAAGCAAGTCCTTAGAGACTTACAAAGAGACTTAGACTCCCATACAATAATAATGGGAGACTTCAACACTCCACTGTCAACATTAGACAGATCAACGAGACAGAAAGTTAACAAGGATATCCAGGAATTGAACTCATCTCTGCAGCAAGCAGACCTAATAGACATCTATAGAACTCTCCACCCCAAATCAACAGAATATACATTCTTCTCAGCACCACATCATACTTACTCCAAAATTGACCACGTAATTGGAAGTAAAGCACTCCTCAGCAAATGTACAAGAACAGAAATTATAACAAACTGTCTCTCAGACCACAGTGCAATCAAACTAGAACTCAGGACTAAGAAACTCACTCAAAACCGCTCAACTACATGGAAACTGAACAACCTGCTCCTGAATGACTACTGGGTACATAACGAAATGAAGGCAGAAATAAAGATGTTCTTTGAAACCAATGAGAACAAAGATACAACATACCAGAATCTCTGGGACACATTTAAAGCAGTGTGTAGAGGGAAATTTATAGCACTAAATGCCCACAAGAGAAAGCAGGAAAGATGTAAAATTGACACTCTAACATCGCAATTAAAAGAACTAGAGAAGCAAGAGCAAACACATTCGAAAGCTAGCAGAAGGCAAGAAATAACTAAGATCAGAGCAGAACTGAAGGAGATAGAGACACAAAAAACCCTCCAAAAAATCAATGAATCCAGGAGTTGGTTTTTTGAAAAGATCAACAAAATTGACAGACCACTAGCCAGAATAATAAAAAAGAAAAGAGAGAAGAATCAAATCAACGCAATTAAAAATGATCAAGGGGATATCACCACCGACCCCACAGAAATACAAACTACCATCAGAGAATACTATAAACACCTCTACGCAAATAAACTGGAAAATCTAGAAGAAATGGATAATTTCCTGGACACTTAAACTCTCCAAGACTAAACCAGGAAGAAGTTGAATCCCTGAATAGACCAATAGCAGGCTCTGAAATTGAGGCAACAATTAATAGCCTACCAACCAAAAAAAGTCCAGGACCAGATGGATTCACAGCTGAATTCTACCAGAGGTACAAAGAGGAGTTGGTACCATTCCTTCTGAAACTATTCCAATCAATAGAAAAAGAGGGAATCCTCCCTAACTCATTTTATGAGGCCAGCATCATCCTGATACCAAAGCCTGGCAGAGACACAACAAAAAAAGAGAATTTTAGACCAATATCCCTGATGAACATCGATGCAAAAATCCTCAATAAAATACTGGCAAACCGGATTCAGCAACACATCAAAAAGCTTATCCACCATGATCAAGTGGGCTTCATCCCTGGGATGCAAGGCTGGTTCAACATTCGCAAATCAATAAACATAATCCAGCATATAAACAGAACCAAAGACAAGAACCACATGATTATCTCAATTGATGCAGAAAAGGCTTTTGACAAAATTCAACAGCCCTTCATGCTAAAAACGCTCAATAAATTTGGTATTGATGGAACGTACCTCAAAATAATAAGAGCTATTTATGACAAACCCACAGCCAATATCATACTGAATGGGCAAAAACTGGAAAAATTCCCTTTGAAAACTGGCACAAGACAGGGATGCCCTCTCTCACCACTCCTATTCAACATAGTGTTGGAAGTTCTGGCTAGGGCAATCAGGCAAGAGAAAGAAATCAAGGGTATTCAGTTAGGAAAAGAAGAAGTCAAATTGTCCCTGTTTGCAGATGACATGATTGTATATTTAGAAAACCCCATTGTCTCAGCCCAAAATCTCCTTAAGCTGATAAGCAACTTCAGCAAAGTCTCAGGATACAAAATTAATGTGCAAAAATCACAAGCATTCTTATACACCAGTAACAGACAAACAGAGAGCCAAATCAGGAATGAACTTCCATTCACAATTGCTTCAAAGAGAATCAAATACCTAGGAATCCAACTTACAAGGGATGTAAAGGACCTCTTCAAGGAGAACTACAAACCACTGCTCAGTGAAATCAAAGAGGACACAAACAAATGGAAGAACATACCATGCTCATGGATAGGAAGAATCAATATCGTGAAAATGGCCATACTGCCCAAGGTTATTTATAGATTCAATGCCATCCCCATCAAGCTACCAATGAGTTTCTTCACAGAATTGGAAAAAACTGCTTTAAAGTTCATATGGAACCAAAAAAGAGCCCGCATCTCCAAGACAATCCTAAGTCAAAAGAACAAAGCTGGAGGCATCACGCTACCTGACTTCAAACTATACTACAAGGCTACAGTAACCAAAACAGCATGGTACTGGTACCAAAACAGAGATATAGACCAATGGAACAGAACAGAGTCCTCAGAAATAATACCACACATCTACAGCCATTTGATCTTTGACAAACCTGAGAGAAACAAGAAATGGGGAAAGGATTCCCTATTTAATAAATGGTGCTGGGAAAATTGGCTAGCCATAAGTAGAAAGCTGAAACTGGATCCTTTCCTTACTCCTTATACGAAAATTAATTCAAGATGGATTAGAGACTTAAATGTTAGACCTAATACCATAAAAATCCTAGAGGAAAACCTAGGTAGTACCATTCAGGACATAGGCATGGGCAAAGATTTCATGTCTAAAACACCAAAAGCAACGGCAGCAAAAGCCAAAATTGACAAATGGGATCTCATTAAACTAAAGAGCTTCTGCACAGCAAAAGACACTACCATCAGAGTGAACAGGCAACCTACAGAATGGGAGAAAATTTTTGCAATCTACTCATCTGCAAAGGGCTAATATCCAGAACCTACAAAGAACTCAAACAAATTTACAAGAAAAAAACAAACAACCCCATCAAAAAGTGGGCAAAGGACATGAACAGACATTTCTCAAAAGAAGACATTCATACAGCCAACAGACACATGAAAAAATGCTCATCATCACTGGCCATCAGAGAAATGCAAATCAAAACCACAATGAGATACCATCTCACACCAGTTAGAATGGCAATCATTAAAAAGTCAGGAAACAACAGGTGCTGGAGAGGATGTGGAGAAATAGGAACACTTTTACACTGTTGGTGGGATTGTAAACTAGTTCAACCATTATGGAAAACAGTATGGCGATTCCTCAAGGATCTAGAACTAGATGTACCATATGACCCAGCCATCCCATTACTGGGTATATACCCAAAGGATTATAAATTATGCTGCTATAAAGACACATGCACACGTATGTTTATTGCAGCACTATTCACAATAGCAAAGACTTGGAATCAACCCAAATGTCCATCAGTGACAGATTGGATTAAGAAAATGTGGCACATATACACCATGGAATACTATGCAGCCATAAAAAAGGATGAGTTTGAGTCCTTTGTAGGGACTTGGATGCAGCTGGAATCCATCATTCTTAGCAAACTATCACAAGAACAGAAAACCAAACACCGCATGTTCTCACTCATAGGTGGGAACTGAACAATGAGATCACTCGGACTCAGGAAGGGGAACATCACACACCGGGGCCTATCATGGGGAGGGGGGAGGGGGGAGGGATTGCATTGGGAGTTATACCTGATGTAAATGACGAGTTGATGGGAGCAGCACAGCAACATGGCACAAGTATACATATGTAACAAACCTGCACGTTATGCACATGTACCCTACAACTTAAAGTATAATAATAATAAATAAATTTAAAAAAAAAAAAAAAAAAAAAAAAAGAAAAGCTTCCTTTAGCAATTCTTTTAGAATAGGTCTTTTGCCTATAAACTCTCTTTTTCTTCATTTGAGAAATTTTTATTTCACCATTAATCCTGAAGAGTATTTTAGCTAGAAACAAAATTCTAGGTTGACGCTTCTTTTCTTTCAGTACTTTAAAAATGTTGTCCCTCCTCCTCCCTGCCTCTTTGCTTTCTGATGACAAATCCAGTCATTCAAATCATCATTCCCATACATGTAATGCATTATCTTAATCTGGCTGTTTTAAGATTTTAGCAGTCTGATTACAATGTCTCTACACATGGATTTCTTTGAGTTTATAATGTATGAGATTTGCCCAACTTCTTAATAAGTATAAACTTAAGTTTTTGTCTTTCAACAAATTTGCAAGACTTGGGGCATTATTTTTTCAAGTGTTTTTCAGCATTGTATTTTTCCCTTTCTTTATGAGACTTTGACGATAAGAAAATTCGATTTTTTTATTGCTCCACAGGTCTCTGAAGCTCTATTAATTCTTTTTCCAGTTGTTCAAAAATCTTTTTCAGATTGAGTAATTTCTATTGATCTATCTTCAAGTTCACTGACCCTTCTTTCATCTCCATTCTGCTATTAAGTCCCTCCAGTAAGCCTTTTAATTTTTTTGATAATTGTATTTTTTAATTCTAAAATTTCCACTTTGTTTTTGTTTATATTATCAATTTCTTTGCTGAGGCTTTAACTGTTGTTGCAAGAGCATGACTATTCATTCAAAAATTTTTGAAATAACTGCTTTAGAGTCTTTGTCAGATAACTCTAATGTCTGTATACTTTTGGTGTTAACATATATTGTCTTTTTCCATGTGAGTTAAGATTTTTGTGGTTCTTTGAACACTAAATAATTTTGGATTATATTCTAGACACTTTGAATATTATATCATGTCACTCTGGGTCTTGTTTAAGTTCTGTGAAGAATATTGATATTTGGTTTTAGCAGGCAATTGACTGAGTATGTACAAGACACAAGTTTCAGTACACTCTCTATAGACTGTGATTCCAAAGTCAGTTCAATTTTCAAAGCTTCTGTCATGCTTTCTGGATCTTTCCTAAGTGTGTACTGCCAAATGGTCAGTCTGAACCCTGGACAGTCTATTAGTTCAGTTCTCAAAGTCTTTGGTATGCATATGAGGATCAGACCTATATTGGTGCAGCTTAAAGGTGAGCTTGGCGCTCATAAACAACTTTATGGGGTTGATTTCACAAGCTCCTCCCTTCCCAAGAGCTCTCCAATACTTTCCCATTCCCTGGGCCTCCCCTACATGGTCCACTAGACAAACACTTGGAGTTCTGGTTACCCTGCTGTGTCACACTCTGTGTCACACACTTTCATGACTAAACCTGTGTCCTGGCCAAAGCAGAGGGAGAACAGAGGCAGGGAATCAACAGGGGTTTGTCCCACTGTCTTAGAACAACAGCTCCACCAAATGGAGAGGAGGGGTCCTCTTCCTCAAAGTTTTGGATTTTGGGGTTTTCATAGCTGCTTCCACTGTTACCATTCAGAATTGCCTGAGTGAGCTAGGAAATAAAAGAATGAAGAAAACAGAACAGGAATGAGTGCATATTCACATTCTCCTTGAGCATTAGGGGCTTCCTTTTCCTAGGCTTCAAACCAAGGACAGAGGCTTCTCTTGGAGACCTTTCCACCTGAACTATAGTGCTCACTTCCAGGTTAACAGGCACACTGAGTTCACGTTGGGGTACATCAAAGAGGGAAAATAGTAGATTCACCATGAATTGGATTATACTTCAAATTCTGTTTTGTTCCAATCTACCTGCTCCTATTTACTTTCCAGAATCTTCCAACAATTGCCGCCATGCATTCTATTTGGGTTTTATAGTTATATTCAGTGTGAGAGAAAGGGTGAAACACGTTTACTCCATCTCATCTACAACCATAACTCCAGTTTCAGCCTTTTTATTAAAATGTCAGATTGAAAGTGATCTTAATAACTTTCTGTCCAGAAAGAAAAACAGTGTAGTGAATGGGTAGGATTTTGCTCTGCCCTTCTGGTCACTAAAATATTTCATTCTTCTTTCTACTCTTAAAACACTCCAATCAAAGAAAAAACCTACAAAGTCTCAGCCAATTACCACAACCAGCTTAAAATTTAGGCTTTCCAGTTGATATTCAGTCTTTCCCTGGGGGCTCCCCTTGGTCTGATAACCCATGAATTTAAAAAGTCAAGTTCTCTGCTTTCACCGCACTTAACATACAATACAGAAACAAGGACAGGATACTCAATGATAATTTTACTATTTAAAATGGGAAATAGGCTGGTGGCTGTGGCTCATGCCTGTGATCCCAGCATTTTGGGAGGCCGAGGCAGGTGGATCACTTGAGGCCAGGGGTTCGAGCCCAGCCTGGCCAACATGGTGAAACCCTGTCTCTCCTGAAAATACAAAAATTAGCTGGGCTTGGTGGTGCACAGCTGTAATCCCAGTTGCTCAGGAGGCTGAGGCAGGAGAATAGCTTGAACCTGGGAGGCAGAGGTTGCAGTGAGCCGAGATTACGCCATTGCACTCCAGCCTGACAAAAAGCAAAACTCCCTCTCAAAAAAAGAAAAAAAAATTAATGGGAAATAATAGGAGATATACAGCATTTTATGATCCACAGCAATTCTAAAAAACATATTGGTAAAAATTGAGAGGCCATTCCACTACTCATCCTGTAGGAAGGGAAAGCTCCTTGTATGGAGCCTAAATTTGCACTCTGAGAAGTGCTCCCTTGTCCATTTTCCTCCATCTCTTTCCAAACTGCCACTTTGGCCAAGTACTTTCGGCAACAGCAGCAGATGGGTTCCAACCCAACAGCATATCAATGCTAGAAAGTGAATGGTGTTTGCGTTCTCAATTGGTTCCAATTAATCTGAAATAAGACTTGCTTACAGAAGAAATCCTTTATCCTAGTAAAGTGTTCATCTCAAGAAGCCAGAGGGAGAGGAATAATGGAGTTGGGAAAACGTATTCTGCATTTTTAAAAATGAGCCCAGGTCTTTTAAGTGTGTGTGTGTGTGTGTGTGTGTGTGTGTGTGTGCGCGCGCGCGCGCATGTGTGTATCTATATCCTCAAAAGAAGAAAAGCATTTGGTTTCAAAAACCTTTCCATGATTTTGAAACTACAGCTTTAGGACAGCACTGAAATAATTTAATTCTTTGAAACAAACATTCAAGTGTTCATCTTGATATTCAGGACAAACATTTCTGCTTGTAAATAATTTTATAGGAAAAAGTTCTTCAAAGCTTCGGTTCAGCTTTATGGAAAGTATTTATATCTTGTATTTTTTTCTTTTCTAAACGTGAAATTATGCTATGTATGAGAATTAAGTAAAATAGGTGGATTATCTATTTTCATTTATTACTCTTCATTTATTCTTATGAGTATTTGGAATGAATGCTTTGTATTCTGTGAATCGTTTCGCTTGTATTTCACATCTTAGTACTTGGCACTATTTACTATGTGTTATATCACATGAGGACTAAACATTAGGAAATGATTTACTTGGTTTCACAAAATCTATTCCATATATGAAAGCAAAGCAATGTGTAGTAATTACGGATATGGTGCTTTTTATATTGTCTTATACTGCCTCTTATGAAAAAAAAAATTAGAAACTTAAGTTTTGTATTTTTTTTAACCACATGAGTACAGTTTTGACTTCCCATGCTACAATCAGGCTGTCACATATACTTAAGATTAAAAAAGGGCCGGGCTCGGTGGCTCATGCCTGTAATCCCAGCACTTTGGGAGGCCGAGGCAAGTGGATCACGAGGTCAGGAGATCGAGACCATCCTGGTTAACACAGTGAAACCCCGTCTCTACTAAAAATACAAAAAATTAGCCAGGCGTGGTGGTGGGCGCCTGTAGTCCCAGCTACTCGGGAGGCTGAGGCAGGAGAATGGCGAGAACCCGGGAGGCGGAGCTTGCAGTGAGCCGAGGTGGCACCACTGCACTCCAGCCTGGGCGACAGAGCAAGACTCCATCTCAAAAAAAAAAAAAAAAAAAAAAAAAAAAAGATAAAAAGAGAAACCAGATCAAGGAGATCCTGTGAACTGTACTGACTCTCCCATCCACTGACCAATTGTCTTGCTACACAGGTGGGAATGTTGATTAATCTGCACATATTCCCTTAGCTTAGAGCTTGTGAACAGTGAGGTAAGGTATTGGTAAAGAGAAAATATGACAACGTTTTTACAACTGGCTAATGTTTTCCAGGTTATATCTTTAAAACTTACAAATAAGTTGCTTATTAATCTCTGTCCTATTCATCAGCCAACCAAGCTTCTAGTGATTTTCTGAATCAGTTTATTAATCTACTCAGCAGTCAAAATGGAGTTGTGTCCATGGAAAATTAAACTAAATTCAAGTATGTACACAATCATGTAGGAGAAAATGAAAAAATGTTATGTCCTAAGAAAGTATTCCTATCACCAAGGTGGAAAATAGTATGATTCCATGGTAGAAATTAGTATGATTCCATCCTCTACTGCTATGGGAAAAATAGTCACATCTTGAACAGAAGATAGTAGTAGTACTTTTTATTTGCCCAGCGTTTGATACATTTTCTAGTACTTTTACATATCCTGATAATGACGGTGTGAGGCCAGAAAGAAGACCCTTGGGGTGCACATTCTACAATATGGTAAAATAAGGCTCAGGGAGACCAAGTGGCATGCCAAGTCACAGAGGGCCTGAGGTGGCTCCACATTCCACTGGCTGCAGGCTCCCCCTGCACTCTGCTCCCATCCAATCATCCTTCTTCCTTAAATGTCAGGCTTCATTTCGAAACAAATTCTAGGATAAAACTGTGGAAATAAGTTAATTTCCACTTGATAAACTCTATGGCAGTATTCACATTCTCTCATTTAGATTTGGATTTGTTTTTTTAAATCGAATATGTTCAAAGTTACCATGTACGCCTCACATCTTCAATTAAAAAATTGACCAGTTTACAGAAACTGAAAACCTGTCTCATTCTTCAGGCCATATACTTAACTGGCATGGCATCAGGCCAGTTGCCTAACTCCCTAAAGTCTTGGTGTTTTGACCTGCAAAGTCAAGATCACAATGGCTGCTGTGGGGTTTAAATGTGATATTGAGTGTTAGGCACTCAGCTCAATGCCTAATGGCAACTGGTACAACTAGGGCTTGATCCAAGTTTTTCTTGCTCTCAACCAAATGCTTAACCTCCACACTCTAGCAGATTTGCAGGGACATATTGAGAAATAAAAACAGAAAAACAAGTTGGAAACAAACTGAGGAGAACATGGCACACTAAGCTAAAAT